>NC_140251.1:6070837-6668337 GCF_949987555.1 Borostomias antarcticus | reverse complement strand
TGAAGGTGTTGTTGTTGATGTCCTTAGTGTTGTTTTACCAGTTGTAACTGCCTCTGTTGTTAATTTTGTTGAGGAAGATGGTGATGTTGTGGAAGCTTCTGTTGTTGTTGGTGTTGTTGTTGTTGTTGTTGTTGTTGTGGTAGTGACTGTTGTTGGCTGAATGGATGGAGTTGATGGGGGCTTTGTGACTGTTGAAGGTGTTGTTGTTGATGTCCTTAGTGTTGTTTTACCGGTTGTAACTGCCTCTGTTGTTAATTTTGTTGAGGAAGATGTCACTGTGGTCGTGGGCGTTGTTGTGATAGTCACTGTTGTTGGTTGAATGGATGGAGTTGATGGGAGCTTTGTGACTGTTGAAGGTGTTGTTGTTGATGTCCTTAGTGTTGTTTTACCAGTTGTAACTGCCTCTGTTGTTAATTTTGTTGAGGAAGATGGTGATGTTGTGGAAGCTTCTGTTGTTGTTGGTGTTGTTGTTGTTGTTGTTGTTGTTGTTGTTGTGGTAGTGACTGTTGTTGGCTGAATGGATGGAGTTGATGGGGGCTTTGTGACTGTTGAAGGTCTTGTTGTTGATGTCCCTAGTGTTGTCTTACTGGTTGTAACTGCCTCTGTTGTTAATTTTGTTGAGGAAGATGTCACTGTGGTCGTGGGCGTTGTTATGATAGTCACTGTTGTTGGCTGAATGGATGGAGTTGATGGGGGCTTTGTGACTGTTGAAGGTGTTGTTGTCGTTGTCACTGTTGTTGTTGGTGCTGTTGTGGTAGTGACTGTTGTTGGCCTTTCTGAAGCCGTTGTTCCCCCTGTCATTAAGCAGTTTCATTACATAATGTTTTGTAGATAATGGCACTTTATTTCTTCATGGACTCATTTAAAATATTTTTTCGAATAAAAGAAAATAACTTACCTATTGTTGAAAATACAAACACTGTTGTTGTGGATGATGCTGTTGTTGTATTTGTTGGAGGTGTGGTTGTGGTACAACTTTCCATTCTTCGATCAATAGTGTTATTCTCTTTACAAACAGCTGTGATACAGGTCCCATCTTCATCATATATGTGGTAAATGGTAGCTCCATAGTGGTATACCTTTCCCTTATATTCACAATTGCAAGCTGCAAAAGTCACAAAAATATCATGATCATCCTCTGCAAGTCATGTAACCCTGTTCCGTGTTATAATTTCTTTGATTAATTCATGTAATAGTAGATGGGCACTTGTTGAGCGCAGATCTCCACATATGATGGATACCGTCAGCATGTGCAGTAACATTAGGGTACCGATACTGGCGACAAATGTCAAAAACATACTGGTGGTGCATCACTGTTGCATCACTGTTGCAGTTTATGAGCAGACAGCTGGGTTAGACAATGGCTGAGGTTGGCCGAATGGGTGCTCTTCGGCAGAGCTCTGATGTATTTCAGCTACGTAGTAGCTACATATGACAAGACCGACAGCAGTAATCAAGCTAGATATGACAGGATGACAGCAGTAATCTAGCTAGTTACGAGCATAACTGGCTAAATCAAAGCAGTTGATCTTTGCCATAATACCATGATTAAATTATTTTGGTCCTAATACCTGCAAAATCCTTACCAGTATGCTATTGATTATGTTATAGCTAGACGCTAACTAGCAATGGATGTATTAAACATGGCAAAGTACCCATATGTGCCGGTCTGGTCTATCTGGCAATGTTAACGATACTGACAAATAATTTGTGTATCCGCCCCGTGATTCGGAGCAGATCCAAAAAGTAATGCTACACCCCTCCACCAAGTTTCATGAACATCGGTCTGGTAATTTCTGTGTAACCCTGCTGACTAACAAACTAGAGACTAACTAACAAACCATAATCCCTGCGCTGGACAAACAATGCTTACCTTGAATATCGTAGGTGCAGGAGGCCTCAGTTGATGAACAATGACTTGAAAAAGACAGAAAATGTACAGTTATACCCCTGCTATATTTGCTATGTATCATTATTATGGAGAGATGTGTTATTTACGAACGTCAATAGAGAACTGTCACACTTTATAATTCAAGGAGGGGGACACAAGCCTTGTTAATGAGCCTGATGGCCATGGGAAAGAAGCTATTTTTGGGCACGTGTTCCTGGTCCCAACGGAACATAACTGTCTTTCATAAGCTATTTATGAGCTATTTGTCTGTAACTTTTAATATACGTAAAACAAATAATTGAATGATTAGTAAAGACAGAACCACTCCACTAGTATGGTTTCCACATAGACCAGCCCACACTCCAGTACAACTCACAGCTCCTAAC
Source organism: Borostomias antarcticus (assembly GCF_949987555.1). Lineage (NCBI taxonomy): Eukaryota > Metazoa > Chordata > Actinopteri > Stomiiformes > Stomiidae > Borostomias > Borostomias antarcticus. Next base: position 6,666,060 of record NC_140251.1, on the reverse strand, counting down.
AAGTCTCTCAGGGTGTAGACTTGCGAGTCAGTCTCTAAACGCTGTGCTCAACTAGAGACTGAAGACATTCATCGTTAAAAGTGGGTGGAAACAATATGAAAGATTGAAAAAAACCTGCATTGCAGAACCATTCCAATGGGAAGGTGAATGTTTTGTTTTGTTTTGATTCTCCACTCCAGTTTGTTTGGAGCACATCATTTCCCGTAGCCTAAGGCGGGTCTTTCACCCTATTGGAGATGTAGGTTATTAGTTATGATTGGTACCGTCGGTTTTCAGCGCTGTCCTAGCAATGATTTTCAATGCAGATGTCTCCAGACTTGGGAGGTGGAGATATCAGTTGTGAGTGATTACGTTACATTTTTAATTTTAGTCATAGATATTATAGATATTATATTGTTACCAAATTACTTCATACAGAATAATTACAAATTGTATTGTAAACATGTCTGCAGTAGTGTAGTCCTCTGGGCAGCTGTGGCTCAGGATGTAGAGCCACAGCTGCCTAATGATCGGCGGTTTGAATCCTGGCTCCTCCTGTCCACATGTCGAAGTATCTTTGGGCAAGACACTGAACCCAAAATTGCTCCCAAATGAGCTTTGCATGGCAGCTGCCACCATTGGTTGCCGCCATGTGAATGATAAGCCACTCCATTGTTTTTTGGATAAAAGCGCTATATAAGTGCAGCCTATTTACGTTAACCATAATGCATTGTGTTTTTCGGTGCAGCTGCCCACCTGGGACGGTCTCACCAGATTCGAGTATGGCCAGATCTCAGAGAGAGTGGTTTATTGGGCCGCTGCTCTCTGAGGGTGGTTAGATTAATCTTCACTACAGCAACCCTGTATGCTGTTGGAATTATGGTGGTGAGCTGAGGGAGTCAAGGAGTTGTCTCTCTCCCTCACATCTCCGACCGGCGGGGTTGCGAAATGAATCCTCGACAGTTAGTAGGGGATAATTGGACACTAGTACCGTATGCCAGGGTCAATTGGCTACCAGATTGGGTGAAAAACTGAATAAAATCAGAGAAAAAACAAGTGGAAATTCGCAATACTGTAACTGTAACCATGTACGAGCTGTAGGCTACAAGCATTTCAATCTGGCTGAATCTTCTCTTGTCTAATTATTGGATTAGTAAGAGCAAGAGCTGTGGTGCCACAATGCTTTTGTGGACAACAGCAGAATTACACTTTTGTGGACATTTTTATGGTCCGACCGACCGACTGACCTAGAGAGCTGCTGGTTGCAGCCCCCCAAAAAGGCAGAATAAGAACTGACATACCATAACTGACAGTTCTTCTCAGGAGGCATCAATTCTCCCTCCTTGTAATGTTTTCCACCTCCATCGTAACAGCCACAGTCGTCCACACACTTCATCGTACTTTCCTCCAGATAAGGCTGAGCCACAGGACATCTTGGGTAGCAACCTTAAAAGAGAGTATGAATTCAGGTCTCTGACACAGAAATACATGTCTTGTAATTCAAACACAGATGCAATAAATGTTACCTTCCAGTGCTGGAATTTGATTTGAGCAATTTCCCGAAGGGTTTCTGCAAGTCCTTATGCAAGGGGATCCACAGGGCTCATAATGCCACTCGCACTCTCCAGAGGGGTTGTAAAAATCACAGAACAGAGCTGGTAATGAAGAATTAGGATTACTTCAGGGGTAATATGTGTCTACCAAACATACACAATGTATGTACTGTAAATAAAAGATCAGTTTAAGATTTGAGCCTTACGGTCTATATAGATGGCAATAATCACAATGTTAATCTTTTAAAACAATTCTCATTGCTTTCATATTTGCATCTACAGCACTCAAAATATTTTGGTAAGTTTGAATCAGACCCATCAAAGCAGATCACTCACGGCAGATCCTGGGTGTCCTCCATCTGACACAGACCCCGGCCTTGTTGCAGGCTGCAGCGTAGGCTGCAACAGCCGCGCAGAAACACTCACAGTCTCCCCCCGTGTTACAGGCACAGGAGTCTCTGGTGCAGGCCTCGTGGTACATCGTGGGGTCCACCTTTTCATATAGTAAGATAAGATAAGATATACTTCAACAATCCCAGAGGGGAAAATGTGTGGTTTCAGCAGTGGAAAAGGTACAGCAGCAGTAGTGAGAAAAGTACAGTGGAATAGATAGAGAATATACATAGATAATATTCATAATAGATCAAATTAAATTGCAGGGAAAATTACAAGAAAATTACCGGGGTAGGAACAGTGTGATCTTTTCAATTCATGAAGAGATGAATGTCACACTTTACAATAAGGGTAACAAAAACATTAGTTAACTGTTAACTAATGCTTATTTAGGGTTAGGTTAGGTTACTAATGTTAATTAATACGTTAGTTAAGGTTATAGGGTTAGGGTTAGGTGAGTTAACCTTAGTTAACATAAATAACATTAGTAAATGGTTAATAGAGACATTAGTTAACTGTTACTTAATGCTTAATAATGCATTAAGTAATGCTTATTAATGTACCCTTATTGTAAAGTGTTACCAAAAAAAACACTTTTTTTTCACATACATACATACTTACATACATACATACATACATACATACATACATACATACATACATACATACATACATACATACATACATACGTGTAGGCACACATTCACAATACTCAACACACAAGAACACACAGGCACTGTTATAGATTCAGGAAGGCAAACTAGTATATGGCAAATGGCTCCGACAACAGAATGTATTGACCCAATTCCAAACAAGATATTATTAAATGATTAAGAAGTCTTCTGTTAACATATCCCCAAATGACATCTGAATATATTGCACATAGAAAACCTTTTACCCAAGTCAAGACATTAAGTTTTGTCTGTGTACCTGGGAGTGGCAGGTTGCGAATACTTTGCTGTTGATGATGCTGCAGTGTTTCAGAGCCCATGCCCGTCTATGTGGCTGTGAAGTGCAAGGGTTCCTCACAGAATCCACATTAGGGCAACTTTGCGTCTCTTTCCAGCTGTTTCCAAACTCCACAGCGTTCACCACCACCTCCTGGTTTCTGGTTGTGAAGTCATTTTTACCATTCCCGTCATAGTTTCCACACAGACCACACACTTTGCCCTGGATGGAAATGGTGAATAACAAATCTGTAAAATAGTAACTATAGGAGATATTGTGCTAATGGAACACTAACACTTAAGTTACAGTACGTTAGATTTGAGATGTAAGATGTAATAGGTCATGACTCACTTTGAATTTAGAGGAAAGTTTAATGAACAGGCTTGTCTTCTTATCCCAAATCAGGATCAGACCATTGTTAGCTTCAACAACCAGGAATAATCCAATGGTGTGGACCTGATAAGGGTCTTCTCCCTTGGTTATTTTAACAACTTTGATCTGTCCATCTGATAAAACAATCTCATTGCTCTGAAAGAAACAGATAATGTGGTTTGTAAGTAAAACATTGTAATGTATTGTGATGTATTGTAATATATATTTTTGTATTATAACATAGCCTATCTCTATTCTCTTTGAGATATCAGTGTTAAATAGTGTTTCCTATCTACCCCCAAGAAGAGCTTGATAGCAGTGGAGCAGGTTGTGCCTGTAGTTCCACATGGGATGTTCTCTGTCCGAACCCTGAAGGTGCCATTTGTATTGTTGCAGAAGTCCTGAAACAGGTTCATATTCATCTCTCAGAGAAGCTGATGATCTGGCTCCAGATTTTAATTCACAGAATACTACTACAGTATATATAGTACTATATACATATATTGAATTAGAATTTGTGTGCCTTACCTGTGTAAGTGTGTATTCACATTCACCATTGAAAGAGAACCTGCTGTCATCAAAAGTGATGTAATGTCCATCACCATATATGGAGCAAGTCCCGTCGCACTGGTTGTCTGTGCACTGCCATTTCCTTCCCATGCAAGTGCTATAAAATCCCAAACATAAAGATTGCATTACCCTTCTAACAGAAGACACTTGCATAACTTACTCTTATTGCAAATTACTGTACCAGGTATTGCAGTCCACTTTGATGTTGTGTCCAGGTTGATGGGAGAGGCCATTGTGTAAACAGGGACAGAGTTCCTCCTCAATGCAGCTGCCTTTGCCGTCCAACAACAGGCCAGCGGGACACACGCAGCCGGAGACACACTCTGAACTGATCTATAAAACAGAACAACAACTTTATTTGTAAGTGCCCAAATCTGACTGCATAATGACATTAGACAGGGACACTAGAGGTCATTGTTAAACTTACACATTCTGAGTCAAGCGTCTGGCAGCTTTTTTGGCATTCTGAACCCAAAGCGTTTTTCCCAGCACTTGAGCAGTTGAAAAAAAACATTGGATCCTTGCAGGCTGAAGGGAAAAACAGATTGATCTTTAAGGAACATGACATTTTTATGATATGACCTTTGGATTTACAAATTATTTAATTAGACAGATTATTAGAGATTATTGTGTGTGTGTGTGTGGGGGGGGGGTACTCACATAAAAGTTTTGATTGTCCCTCACAGTTGAATTGACCATTTTTGCAAACGCTTGGGGAACAGATGGGACAGGGAGGTTTGTTAATATAATATCCAAAGTAAACCTTCCATTGATGAAGGCTACTTCACACAATATCTCTCATATATATATATTATGTATGGGTTAAGAGGCTACTCTCATGAAAAAAATAAGTTTAATAAAAATCAATTTAAGGTCAGTAAAAAAAAAAATTCAAGAGTCTTCTCTATAAAGATTCAAACACAGATTCAAATACTCTTTATCAATGCACATGTCCTTACCATGTGGCTCCATCGCGCTGGATAATGTGCCCAGCAGGCACTACCATGTGTCCGTAGTAGCAGGGGCAGTGTGAGGCGAGGACACACTCGTGCGTTTCATTCAGGTACGTCCCTTCAGCACAGCCACAGCCGTCTACAGGCACAAAGTCTACCTCACACGTCACGTCAGGCTGGCTGAGAGAACGACAGGTGCGGCCGCAGCTGGTCATACTGTAGGCATAGACCATAGTTTTGGGGCAGTCCGATGCGTATTTCCCTGATGAAACGCAACAAAGTGTAAGTCAAGTGTTCGATAAATCCAAGTGCTTAGGCCTACATTTAAGAAAAGATAACGGGAGCTCACCACAGGTAGTGTTCCTCCAGCCGCTGAGGTGGACGCCTGCGCCAGCGCACGCGTGAACGTAGGAGGAGATGGCGGCACACATGCAGTCCTCGCTTCTCTCACAGGCACAGGTGTCATACAGGCAGGACTTTGGAGAGACAAACCACCATCTCAGACACACAGACGAATACAGGCATACATTCATATACATGTTTCGAAAATACAGTATATACTAAGTAAACCTTACTGCTTCGTAGATATCAGGATTTATCTCAGAATGGCATTTGGAGAATATTCCTCTCGGATCAGACAGCATGGAGCACCAATGCTTGGCATATTTCTCTGTAAAGAGATGAGCAAATGTTACTGCGAGTGTATAGTCACTGAAACAGTCACGACATGACGGAGACATTTTATAGTTTTTAACAGAGGCCCAAACTATACCTTTTTCTAAGCTCAAGCTACAAGGGTTATGAAAGTTGCCGGACACATCAGGACAGCTTGCTTTTGTCTTCCAAGTGTTACCGAAAGTCACAGCAGTTCCCTCAATCAATCCGTTAATTATTTTGAAGTCATCAGCTTGAATGTCGTTAAAATCTCCACAAAGGCCTGGATATGGTGCAAGAAAAATTAGACCTGATGTTAAAAAAAAAAAGCACATTTTGTATTGCATAACTGCATTGATCTGGATGGGGGTTTAAATGTAGACACATACCATTCATCTTCCCTTTGTGGGAATCACTAGCTGTGATGTGGACCTGCATCCTGGGTGTCAGCTGAATTTGCAGAAGGAGCCCATGGCTTGTTTGCACAATAATGTAGAATGTGGAGGGCTTGAAGATCGTTAAATCATCTGAGTGTAAATACATTCACATTTCAGATCATAGGCGCTAAAAGTACTTCAGCACAAACCAGAATGTTTTGGCAGGTACACAAGGATACTGTTTGATTACATCACATCACAGCACAACCGAGGCAGCAACTTACCCATGAAAACAGGCAACGCAGAAAGCATCCTATTGACAGAGACTATTCCATTTGCTTCAATGACAACGATCTGCAATTTAATAAATCATACTGAAATGATCACTTCAACCACACAAAACGTCAATAATGGTGTTTGTGTATCTTGTGTATCATTCTGACATGGTAACATGATGGTGTTTGTGTTTGTTGTTTTTTTGTGAGGAGTGCCCAGGTTGAGGATACCTACCGTCTGCCCTTGATTGACCAGAGTTACTGACTTCAAGCAGGTCTCAATGTTAGTCCTTCCACATCTCACTATGTCTCCCAGAACTGTGAAAGCAGTGCCATTGGTTTGCTATAGACAAGATAAAGGTTAATAAATAAATGAATGAATGAATGAATAAATAAATACATGAATAAATCATATGTAGCCTACATATTATTATTACTTTACCTCAAAAATGAGTCACATTGATATGGTCAAACATGGCATAAACATGTGCAATGTACAATAATCAAATATAAGGCAAATATACAAATATTTACAAAAACATGAAAAAATCTAAACTTGATCCAAAAAGAAAGAAAAAAAAGATAAAAATAATACAATGCAATAACATAAATCAAACAAAACAAGTACACTCTTCCATAATAGCTTAACCAATCAAGCGCTCGGACGAGTACAATCAAAGTGACCATAAGGGACTATTTGTTCTAACTTCAATATATTTTGAGTTGATTCCACAATAACGGAAAGCCATTTTGCTTAAGTCCGAGGAGACAAGCCAGTCCTGTGAGCCAGTTCTATAGATCGAGCATTGTCAACTCAGCAGAGATGACAGATAAGCAAAGATTCTGAAGAAATGCTTTGTAAACATAAATTAACCCATGCTGGACATTCTGGCAGACAGAGAAGACTAGCCTGGGACAGGCTTACACTGGCCTTGACTGCAGTCAAAGTACTGATGAGCGAAATACAAATTGATATGTGTTTTACCCCTATTCACCTATAAGTACTGTACAATCAGGCGACCACGTTCATTTGACTCCCTCACCTTTGACAGAACATAGGAGCAGTCTCCATGGAAGTTGTAGGCTTTGCCATCATATGTGTTGATGTGAGAGCCGCCCTCTACCGAGCAGGTTGCCAAACAGTCCAGATTCTCAGCGCTCCACTGGCCACGGGTGCAGGTACTGACAGAGACAATCAATCAGTTTAAGCCCTCTAGGGCTAGCATACACGCAATGTACCACAGTGTTAATTTGGACAGCAATTTTTTTTTTTTAGTCATAGTCTTTTGACTAAAATGCTATTTAGTTTTAGTCATATTCTAGTCATCTGAATTGTTTTAGTTTTAGTCTAGTTCTAGTTGACTAAATAGCATTTAGATTTTAGTGGACTAAATCTACAGTAGATTTAGTCGACTAAAATCTAATAGGTTTAGTTCAAGTGTAATGCATTATTTAACAATTTCTCTAGAATTTCCAAACTCATATATATACTCCTGGAGAAAACGTCTATTAGGCTGATGGACAAAGCTTCTGCCTGTGTTTGATGTTTTCTCAGCGTGAGCCATGGCTTTCACAGAAATCTCAGCATTCTGATTGGATCTCTTCCCAAATCGTCCCTCCCTAACATTTTCTCGTCTAGTTTTTATTTGTTGACGAAAATGTCAGTAGATTTCATCACAGTTTTTTTCATAATAAATTTGTTTTTATTTAGTTATTGTCTAATGACGATAACTAAAAGGTCGTTGACGAATACTTTTCGCCATAGTTTTCATTGACGAAATTAACACTGATGTACCATTATACCATAACTTCTTATAGAAAATATGAGAATTATTACAATTTCTGGCACGTCCTTGTGTATGATTCGCCAGGCTTGTAGGGCTTTCCATTGTGGAGACAGCTGCACTGGTGAACAGGAATGCAACCACTCTGAGTGATGTCATCAAAGATGGTTCCTTTAAGAGAAGAATTTTGGAATCAATTAGTCATCGTGATGTAAACTGTTCAGAAGTACAGTCTCTCTACAATATATGGTATTAAGTGTGAAGTATAGAATGTCTATCAAGTATAAGTGTAAATGTATGTATCTTTATTCAATGTTTGACAAGGTAGCATTGTCCAGGTAACATTTTATATCCGTCTCACTCCTTCAACCAGACCAGCGGATTTACCGGCAGGACAGAAGCAGCCGTCGATGCAGTGGTCCTCACACAGCCGGCTGTGGTCCTGGTGGCTGCAGGTGTCGGTGCAGGCGTTGCCACATTCGCGGTACTCCAGGTTCAGAGGACACGTCTTCGCTGTTCAACACAGAGAGAACGTACGTGTCATCCTAAGCCCTCATTCATATCTGGAGCAACAAAGGAGTACTCTACAGTACTGACCCATTAAAATCATTAAACAGAATCAGAATCAGGTTTGTTCTGGACATGTAGTTTTTCACACATACAAGGAATTTGCTTTGGACTGTTGGTGTATAACAATACATAGACAACAATAGACAAGGTGCCAGGACAAGACAGGACAGTGCATAATATAATAGCACAAAATACAATAGCAAAAAATGCAATAGCGAAGAGGCAAATACAATATGATCCTATGTGCAATATAATCCTATATACAATACTGTCAAACGTAATGTGCAAAATAACCCTGCAGAGTCAGAGGGGTATGCGGGCCTTGTTGATGAGGCTGTTAGCAGTCGGGAAGAAGCTGCTTTTGTGCCGAAAGGTTTTGGTCCTGATGGACTGCAGTCTCCTGCTGAAGGGGAGGGGTATAGTACTAGCGCAGAGCCCATAGGGTGCACGTTGTGGCCTTTCTGTGCGCTGCTATGCTTGTCTGGGACTGTGGCCGTTCTGCATGTGCCCCTGCCCATACAACTCAGAACAAAATGCTTACTTAAAGGAGTAGTAAAGGGAAAATGCATGTTTAGCCCTGTTTTAAGGTTACTTATGATCGTATACAATGGTTCAGATCAAAACGTTGACAAAACTAGCACTTTTGAGAAAGTCTGATAATTGCTCTACCACCGTTTTGGTCATACAATGGATGTGATGTGGGTGGGCACCTTGAAAAATCATTCAAAAAACATGTTAAACTCTCAATTTCAAAGACAAAAACTCACCGAGGTGTTAGTTGGCGTTCTGACATATAATTCGCCATAAAGTAAGATTCTGGTTCATCTGGAAAGGCTTTTTAAAATATTTAGCATAGAACTATTTAGTCGCAGCACATACAGTACGTGTGTAAACTTCCGCAAACTAGGTAGCCTAGCAACATAAACAATAACAATAGCTACCGTAAGTAGTTCCGCTTCCTGAATCCCCTCTGCGGATTGATCTACACATCTACAACGGTCGCTTCAATACAAGTCAATGGATTTCATAAAAGGATCAATAAAACCCTACAGGATTCATACTTTGCGGCGAATTTGATGTCAGAACGTTTGATGTCAACTGAAACGACCCTCCCTTACTTAATAGTTCTTTTGAACAAATAAACTTAGCGAGATTGTAGTGACCACATTCTACCCACTGTCCTACGGTGATGCCAGTTCCATTTCAGTGACTCCGCTCCAGGTCGTGTATGTGTCCTGGCCCATTTTGGCTACAGAATGAAGCTCCTCACTGGGTCCTAGGGGCCGTCAGATAGCGGGCCTGTTGGGAACAGCCGAAACGGTCCTGAGCAATACACCTGCCGTATAACAACGCCATACAGCTCGGCGTTCCCGAGATGTTGAGAAGGAGGGAAGGAGGTGGTGACATGGTTTTTCCCTTCATAGTTTGATCGATGGATGTTAAAAGGTGATATTCCTGTTCTTACCGCAGAGCTGTGCAGTCTTCCACTCCTGAGGCTCCCCTCCTGCGTGAGCACACTGGCGTGAGTACTCAGCCATGGTTGGGCAGAGGCATGAGGCACTGCGGCTGTTACAGTGGCACAGATCCTTCACACAGGCCTCGATGAAGGAGTCGGAGGCCAGCAGGTCTCTGCAGCTGTGGAAGGCGGGACCTGACAGCAGCTGCTCACATAGTCCTGTCTGAGAAACAACGTCATCAGGGAGTCAGGGACGGCATGTTTAAACGATCGCCGCTATTCCCATATCAAAAGTAAAGCCCGGGAGATTACATGGCATTAGCTCAACCGTATATCATTGTAAATACTGTACCTTGTTTTTACATGTCTCTTGAGACTGAGGAGAGACTTCCTCACAGATTCCACTGGGGCCATCTACTTTCCAAAGTTCACCATAGTCTACTGGCCTTAGACGATCACCTGTGAAAGAAAGAGTTGTGCTTAGTACAGTACTACCTCTGACAGTATAACCTGCGTCATACACCTCTTTCTTCTCCTGCTTATTTTTAATGACTATTTACCTTTTCTAATGAACTCGTTATAGGTCTGAACCCCGTTGAAGTCACCACACAGCCCACAGGTCTGATTCTTGAATTTGGCGTCCATCTCAACCTGAGAACAAGCAAATATCAACACAAACACTGTATTACTGTGCATTGCAAAACAAAAATGTGTTAAAAACCTTTTAGTATCACCTCAATCAACTGATTGTAACATTTCTCAACGAAATACTTTAATAGTCTTACTGTTTTATCCAAGATGGTATTGGATGGGTATAGCCATCTGCCTTGTCTCACTACAAATTAAGATACTGCTTGGAAAATATCTGTATACTGTGTATGTGTGTTAATTAGGTGCATATGATGATCTATATGAACTTTCTTTTGTAAGGCAGTTTGTTATTCTTGCACTTTGCCTTCAGCACTAGGTTATGCTCTTTCAATTGTCATCAATTGTTTAGAAAAGAGATATACTTCTTTTCTGGTGAGTTCTGGTGAGTAGTAGTACGCTGACTTCCTACGTTAAATGCAATTATTGTAAATTGCTTTGGATAAAAGCATAAGCTAAATGATTTAATGTAATGTATAATGTACTGTATACACATACATGCATCCTGTTTAATCATATTTCATGATCTTGAACTAATACACTATAGTATATACAGTCTGCAATGTACTGTAGCTACTACTGTAATACATGTGATGAAAAAGATCTGAATTAACTAATGGTACCTAAGAGCCTGTCTGAGGTATATTTGTAAGATTAATTAAGACTATTAAGGCCACTTAAGATCGATACCTTCCTTCCACTATCACTCTGTTCGACCTGTTCGAATCACCCCTCTTGATTCTTAATTCCCTCCACAGGTGCTACAGTATAAGACCAGTGTGTCAGTGTGGCAGAATGGGCCATCGTACCCAGAGCGCATCCTCTTCATTCCACATGACGACCAAACCTAACCTCGCCGTAATCCTGATGTAGGAGAATATCCTCTCAATAAGGAGTCCAAACTGACTGTACGGTATGATGACTCTAGAAAACATAATGAATCAGGTACACGTTAGTGAGAGGTAACACAAAGCCTATTACTGTACACACTTAACAAGAAATGCTTCTGTGTGAAATAATGCTTTTATGTGTTGCTTCTTTTCAACACTCACTGTTCACCGTTGACGCTGACAGAGTTGTTGGACAGCTCCACCAAGTTCCCCTCCAGCCTCATGGTGACCTTGTTGATGGAGGACTCGTTCACCTCCTGCCGCTGTAGCTGGATGTTGAACTCCTCGTAGTCGCCATCGCACAGCGATGTCAGGATGTAGTTACAAGTGGAGGGGAGCTGGAAGAAATCTCCGTCAAAGGTCTTGAACTGGTAGTAGCCCCAAGTGCTGCAGACACGCTCGTTATGAGAGGGGGTCAGTCCTACGGTGTAGGGAAAATAATGCATTCATTTTGTTGTCTGCGTTCCCTACAAATGTTTGAAAATAGACTAAAATAACATTACCTGATATCATTGCCATTTTTGTCATCGATGGACTCATTGATGGAATCACTTGAAAGAGATAAGAGAGATTTTATTCTTCTTAATATATTTGTCATTCTTTAGAGAGTTTACAGTATTTTGTTTGGTATTTAATGATACGTTCCACTAGTTTCTTACAGATCACCGAAGATACCTTCCAACCCAGAAAGCAGAGCTGAGTAATGTTACCACAACAGTGTTCTTAACTAATCCCAATGTACAGTACTGTATGTGTCTACCAACCTGACAGTCCAGCCGACAAACCAAAACAGAGAAAAATCCATGGCTTCACCCATGTGAATGCCATCCTGCATATCCTGCCAATGCCCTGCAAATGATAAACAGTCTATCTACTCTGATTGTCATATACACCCCTGGCATCCTGGTCTCTCACTTGTTTCCAGGAAGTGTCCCATCTTCAAATACCTCAAGGTAAACGTAAGGTGTAACCCTAATGAATTGTGTCTGTGTATGATTAGATCAAGGTGCTGGTAATGCTTGCAATGATAGGACATTCTGATATTGCAGTGTTTGCAGATGTTGTTTACTTTTGTACTGTGCATAATGTGACTGGTCCATTTGTTCATAGCCTTTGTCATACGCTTGCAGATTACTGCTTCGATAGCTTTCAGGTCACGCTTAGTGGAAAGGAATATTTGAACACCTGTACATACAGGAAATATTTTCACAGAGTATTGAATTGAGCCATTAAATCAAACATGGACCAGGCACAAAGATAGATACATAGATATATACTTTAATAATCCCAGTGGGGGGAAATTGGGTGTTTCAGCAGTGGAAAAGTACAGCAGCAGTGGGGGAAAAAAGTTAAACATCCTAAATTGATTGCTAATTAACATACAGTAAGATAACATAAGTCCCATAGGGAGACAAGCCTCTGCATCACATAATAGCCTGTTTAACAATGCCAAAACCAACACCACCTCTCCTCCCCCATTGCTAGCTCTGTCCACGCCCACTGCAGCATGCCCTCACACCAAGGTTATTATAGTTCATGAAAACTAACTAAAAAACGAAAACTAGATGTGAATAAACATTTTAGTTAACTGAAATAAAAATAAAAACTAGGCTTTACAAAAAACGATAACTAACTAAATTGTATTGTGTGTTTAAAAAACTAACTAAAATAAACTAAAATTGTAGAGAAAATGTCTTTTTCATTTCATAAGCGTAGTAATTTGGGTGGATAAGAAATCTATCCTCCATTTTCTCTTTAACTGTACCCCTGCGCAGGAGTAACCTGACATGTGCCAGATAGTTTGTTTCACGTGGAGTGAAACAACGTGAACCTATGAGATCAGGGTAGTCTTACGAGGCTCGCGCAGACAAAAAAAAAACGAAAATACTGAAACTAATAAAACTACACTAAAACTAAGCATTTTCAAAAAATACAAACTTAACTAAACTAGCAAACCTGATTTAAAAACAAATTAAAACTAAACTGAAATTGAAAACAAGGAAATATAAAAATATTTAAAAACGAATTAAAAAACGAATTAAAAAAAAAAAAAACTATTATAACCTTGCCTTACACAGACAGACGCAGAGCCCCAAAGTTAGACCACAACCCCTTGGTTGACCTAGAGAGCCCTGCCACCTCTTCCCATGGTGGGCGCTGCTGTGCCTCCACCCCACTGGTGAACAGGCTGTAGGTCTGTTTCCTGCTCCTGGTGCTGCCTCCACTGTGCCACATCCACTGGCTGCAGTACCCGGCAGAGAAACCCCTCTTCCTGACACACTGCAGCACAGCCCTCCTCCTCGTGCATCTCTGCATACGCTCATGCATAAACATGACTAATATTAAAATGTTGAATGTGAAACAGTAGTTCTCTAAAATAATAAAAGGTGATAAAACCTCTGTGTAGTGTGCAGTGTTGCTATGGAGGATGGAATGAATGAATGAATGAATGAATGAATGAATGAATGAATGAATGCCATTCCAGTTCAGTCTGCAGTGTGGCATTCTGAGCTGTCAGCCTAAAGGCAGCACCGTGAATTCTGGGTTCAGGATGTGTTGGGTGGTTCAGAATCTTCTGTGCCTCCCTGAGCACAAATGTCATATAAAGACTGAAGACAGTGATGTTCTTTTTTCCCTATAATGATCTTCATGGCCATTTGAATGAGACGTGCAGGCTTAGGGTTACCATATTGTACTTGTGTGCCATATTGAATTATACTCTCAGAGTTTACTATTTACACCATAGAGTCTAAGCCTTCTCAAATACATGCTCAGTTGTAGAACAAAGGTTTTCAACATGTACAGTACATGCCATGTGAGTGAGCTCTCAGTGTGCACACCAAGATATTTAGGAAACGTATTTATGGGTACATTGTGAATGATTGCTGGACTATGTCCACCAGTTGTCACTTTAGATCAAATATTATCTCAGTTTTCGTCACACCATGCCACAAACTGCTCAATTTAAGAGTGGTAAAGTGAAGAATTGTGGTGCCATCAGAGGATTTCACAATAGAATTTCAGGGAGTTTTTCCTCATACACCCATTGGTGTATAGTGTGAAAAGAATTGAGGAGCTCACAACCTTGGAGTACACCTGAGCTAGGGTCTAGTTTAGTGATTCTGGTGATGACTGGCCACATGGCTGGCCAATCCCCTCCATTCATTTTTTGAACCAGGATTACAAAAAAAATCCAGATGAAATTTCATGAAACTCAGTAGAGGGGTCATAGGCCAACATAGAAGCTCTCATTCACTTCCATAAATTTTTTGGACTATGATTACAGGAATTTCGCTGCGCATTTCTTTCCAGCCATTCTTTGGTTGTGTACAGTAGCCTAGGCTACGTTAGCTTAAAAGCAAAAGCAAATTATTTTGTTTACAATTATTTTGTTACCAAGGTGATTTGCTACCTATATTATTGGTTTGAAGTGGTTCTCACGCAACTTCCTCGCGACCTAGCGAAACGAATCATATATATAGATTTTATGACAAATCTGCAATAAACTAAAATGGGCGGGAAGAAATGCACAGCGAGAGAGAGAGAGAGAGACTAGAGAGAAACTTTCTTATGGAATGAATGAATTTATTTTTTAAATGAATGGATGGAGGAGCCGCACATTGACGGGCAAAGAGCCGCATGCGGCTCGCGAGCCGCGGGTTGGCCACCCCTGGTATACATGAACAAGGCATGTTAAGATTGATTGGACTACTGCACATGTGTTATGTTGGCGCAGGATTAACTAAAGGACACTAACTGAATACCTGCTCTCTGTGTCATGTTTTATAATATAGGTGAGTATCGCCACAACCACCAGACTGCTTTTCATGAAACTCATGCATGGGACAATTTAGAACCCATTAAATTTTGGTGTGCCCAGGGCCACGAAATGCATTCAGGGGCGGAGGCCTGTGCTCTCTGAGCACCATATCTAGTCTTATTTTTTTATTTTTTTATAAACATTGTGTAAATTGCTGTAATTGGGTCCTACCTCCATGTTAGATGCACCTAGATATGACATTTACATGCAACCCTATAGTATGAACTATATGGCATCTCATTTGGCAAGTAGCTCAAAAAGATCATGACTTGCCCTTGCTTAAAAGGTTGTGAGTTTCCCCATAGGTTAATTTAGCTTAGCTATTAGCCTTTTTGCACAGTTTGTCCTTAGGGGCTTGCTTGTTTGTTGTTTTTGCGTTTGGAAATACATGGAGGTGAATGAGCCATAGTTAGCCATCAGCTGCATTCACTCCGATGTATTTCCAAACGCGAAAACAACGGCAGTGATAAACAATCGGAGTCTGGTAATGATGAGTTTTTAACCCCGATAGTGTATTCAGCCTGTTATTTTGACTATTTCGGTTCTTGAAGTGGTGTTTTTATGTTGTTGTTGATGTTCGTGGAGGTTAGAGTTCAGTTTCAGAGTTCAAAAGTTGCAAATGTCTCGTTCAAAACCTCTGCTCTCGCCAGAGGTATATCGTTTGAAGAGTTTGTGGAAATTCCTAAGACCCTGGTGTCGACTGCAGAGATCTTAGCTAGCAGCTCAGCAATTCCACGGATACAGAATGATTTTCATCAACCAGGCACAAGCTTGGATCCTGGGGTTTCGTGTTACTTGGATAACACAGAACCTGAGAAAGTTGAGAGAACTTGAGAGAGAGAGAACTGTCTGGTCCCTACTTAAGAAGCGCCAGGACATGAGGCGTGTCCTGTTTGCATAGACAGGCACCAATTGGTCACTTGATCACCCAGAGTGACCCCCGCTCCCGTCATAAATAGGGGGAGCCAAGATTCTCTTAGGAGTCTGTAATCATCAAATATCCCTGTCATGGTTTCAACATGAGGGAGAGCAGGATGTGAGTCCTGCAAGATCGTTATCAGGCGTCACCAACATTCCAATCAGTGAGATGGTCTCACAATATGGTCTGTAGAATATTTGTCATGTCCATAATCTCTTACACCTCTATACTAGTGTCCATATCTAATCACTTTTTAAAAAGTTTAGTATTTTGTGTATTTTCAAAACAACAGTAAAACTTTAAACATAACTGTATCCATTGTTTACATATTTAGTACCAAAATATATGGAAATGTATGCATATTTGATGATATTGCATAATTAAACAATTTTTTTGTGTAATATATGTTTTCTCTCTTACTGTGAACATTAAAGTGGTAGAAATTCATGAGGATATATTTAAAGGAAAATCCACAGATGTTTTCATCGTTGTGGGTAGATAAAACGTTGAAAAATAGCAGTTTTCAATAAAGTATGGGCATTTTGTGTTACTATAGTGATATTATACATGTTATAGTAGAAGAATGAGGAAATTTTTTATTTTGCCTGTAGTGTCTCCCTGTGTCTGCTGTTTTCATGCACACAACTCAAAGGGAACCACAAAGTGAATCACAACGTGTATGGAGAAAAGGATCTTCAACATAATGCAACTTTCAAATATAGACGCAAAAAACAAAACATTATTTTCAGTTGCCATTTATTAAGATAAAGTTTCTACATTTTGAGTTCCATCTACAGTAGCTAACAACAGCTGGGAAGCTGGATATTCATGGCGAATGCAGTGGCGACGGAGCGTCGCGCGTCCCGTTCACACCAGTTGTTTCAGACTTCGGCCCTTGCGTAGGGGCAACCTGCTGGCCGCTCTGCAGTCTGTGGGGCTGCAGCTGCACTCCTCTACGTGGACGTACGTGTAGGGCACTCGGTCTCCGTTCAGGCACGTCAGGCTGACCGTGCGGTTGCTGGAGCGTGACTCCCGGCAGCACGTGCAGGAGTGCTGCATGGACGCGGCCAGCTCCGAGTACCTGCCACACGGAGAGACGGGCGGGGGATCAAGACTGGTTGTATATGGTTTGAATACTGTAAATGTTCTGTAAGGAAAAAGACCTCAGTACAGTGTACAAGAGTAGGTGGTTGTAAGCATATGTTTTTTATGTGTGTGCGTTGATAATAAATGGCATCTTTGTGGAAGAACGGTGATTTTAGTCATATTTCAGTCTTTACTTGGTGAAAGTGTTGCAGGCTCCTTCGCAGTACGGCAGGTCCACCTCATCTTGGGACTGGCAGCCCAGATGAGTGATGCGGGTTCGCATGGCTCCTATCTTACAGGCTTTCTCCTTCTCCACACCTGTTGTAGACACAGCATACAGTAGATATAGCAAAATATCCATTTGCTAGTGTTTTTCACTCAAACTTGTATAGTCAAATTTGATTATACCAAGGTACAACTATTCTGTTTGGGATATTACCCAATGCTATTCTCATCCTGTTAATTGAATTTTTTATGTTTTGAAAGAAACTAATGCAGGTAAAGCAATTCCAAAAATCATACTCACAAATTCTACAGCAGCCATTTGCAGCTGTTTGAATTGAATTCTGAGGCGAGAGAGAGAGAGACACATTTCACAAATAAATGTTGAACTCTTCACAATGTTTTTCCTAGTGTAACCGTCGTACTCTCATCTGCGTTGTGTTCAACAGTTCACCCATGTTAAGGGTTTGCCCAGGGTGGGATTCGAACCCACGTTTGGCAAGCTCTCCCACTTGTGAGGTGTTACTGTTTTTTTTGCTTCTCTCTGGAATATGTAGAGAGTGGGTCGAATGCCCACCTCCCTTGTTCTCTGTAAAGCGCATTGTGTTGCCTCTGGGTATGAAATGCGCTATACAAATAAAGCTTTGATTGATTGATTGAGGTGCACATGCTTAAAGTTGTGCCAATACGGTTGTCCCTCTTGGAGGGACTGTCAGCACTCCTTTGAAGAGTTTCACCAGCTACTCCACGTTTCACTCAGTTACAGTACATTAGCAAAACCAAAGTGCTATGTTGTAATGTCTACGATACTTACAGGTTGGCAGTTGTTCTCCTGGAAGGCAGGACACTGGATGCTGGAGCTGGTGGTAATGTAGGTCGCACCATTCCTAACGCAGCTGTAACTTGAACATTTATTGCCAGACTCTGACCAGATTTCTCCAGGCTGGGGACACACACGCACACACGCACACACGCACACACGCACACACACACACACACACACACACACACACACACACACACACACACACACACACACACACACACACTTAACAGCAAGGTACTCTTAGTTACTACATACAGTTCAACAAACAGATAAGGACATTTACCTTCAAAAGCTTGTTGGTTCCATTTAGGTTGAGGATACAATGTGTCTGCACACATTTGCCACAGCATTCATCTGAATCTGTCTCCACATACTCAAAACCCTGGAAGGAGAGGTGACAGAGAGCAGCCAAGGACTCAAATCTTCAACTCAACTCAACTCAAATTTTATTTATAAAGCACATTTAAAACAACCAAGGTTGACCAAAGTGCTGTACAGCTCCAGAGCAACAAACACACAGCACGCAACAAAACACTACAATACACACTACACAATAAGCAATATAAAATACAGTACAATACAGAAATCTTACAATACAAATCTTAAACATCTCATGTATAAAACATAATGACCAGGGCAATCAATGTTCCTGCTCTTACCGGTACACAGTGTTGGTCACATTGCTGAAACTGACAGGATACTTTGAGCAGATTAGTTTTAGGGTCGACCTCCATAGTACAGGTGCAGTCTTGACACTCCGCCGCTGGTACGGAAGCACCGGGCTAGGGAAGAAAAAAATAAATAAAAAGGAGATGAGAAACATGTCGCCTCACGACCAAATAATGTACAATAATATGGAACAGCTCTATAGACCCTTTCAATGGAACCAGTGGAACTTTCAGTCACTAAGACAACAACCTCTTGGTCCAGGTATGCTGCACTGTAAACTGTGGTATTATTGTTTTGACATTCCATGAAATGGTCAATATAATAGAACAGAATACAACTTTATTGTTCAGCTGACTTTGGACAATTCCCTCAGGTGGAAGTGAGACACGGTGTCAGCAGGAGAGTCGTGCCCCACATCTGAGAGATGCTTGTCTAGAAACAGTTGGTGTGACGCATGTTGATGCTGTAATTACCTGGTACTCCATGTGTTTGTGCACGCAAACTCTTTTAGGCTCTGGTTAAAGGAGACACACAGAGAGACACGCCTGAATCAACAGCACTCACAGTGAACAGAAGCATCGCTCTCGCAATAGAATCAGTAGAATAAGATATCCTTAAAAAATGCAATACCACATTTGCGTTCTGGGCAGCATTTTCCTTGGGGCACAGACACTACTGGTATGTAGCCAATAGGACAGTCCATGTTGCTATCTGGACAAGTGCTGCTGATACACTCTGGAGGAGGAAGACAAAAACCAAAAGGCATACATTATAGAGTATGAGTTGAGTAATAGCCTCTTCCTTATGCATGATATTTTGGGTGAATGTCAGAGTCTTACGGCAAACGAAGCGGGAACAGCAGGAGTTTGGATTCGTCTGGTTGATGAGCATGAATCCTGGTCCGGTGCAGGCATCTACAGGTGGCTCTGGACACACCTTCGGTGTACACGTCACTGATTTGGTAGACTCCTTGCAAACGCAATCCTGGCAGTTGTACTCAAACCTCTCATTAAACTGTAAGAAGAAATCAAAAACAGGCCGTTTTTTTTTTTTACTGTACAAAGTCAAAGAGAGTGGTTTCAGTTAGTTGGTCCACAAGGAAAGCTCTGGAGTTTTCCATGACTGACCTGTTTGAAACCTTCTGTAGTAGTGGTTTATTACATACAAGTATAGTGGCTACTGTGCACTTACTTCTCGTGGTATACCCCCGGGATCAAGACATCCTATGTAAACACAAGAACCAAAATGAGCGAACATTTACAAAGGCTCTGACTATCTTGTCAGAATCATCAATTAATTAAATGGGCCACTGTGAGTAGATTGTTTCAATAGATGTCCTTATAGAGATCATTAAAGTTGTTAGATGGAAAATATAACAAGACTAATATCACGATACTGGGAACACTTACCACATTTATTAACACAGACCCCAGAATGGAAGTTGAAGAGCTTCATGTCATCAGGGCAAAAGCAGCCCTCAGTTGTGAAATTCATGGAGGGATCACTTGGACTGTAAAATTGAACTTTCTAGTAAGTTTACAGCAGGTCTGACTTTGCTTTCTCTATTGTCTGTTTTCTCAAACCATCCCTGTGAATAAGCTTGATGCACTATTCAGTACTAAAAGTACCTATCCTCTAAAATTCAATAACAAGGGATAAAGTACACTTTTGGATAAACATACTGATCTGGTATTTAAAATGGAATAAATAAGACAGTTATTGTTACGGTTATGGTTACTGTCGGTCTTGAAATAAGAGCCATGACCAAGTAGTGCTTCATGTCTGATGTACAAAAAGACCCTTATTGTTCTTCCTCTACTGAGACTTACTTGTCTTCACAGGTAGGCTGCTCTGCTGGACCACAGGGCTTGTAGACCTTGTCTACTGGGCAATCACTGGCTGTTAGGGAAAGAAACACCACAGTCAATTTGGAACAGTAAATTCGGTTGCAAGCCTCCATTATAACAATGTAATAATTGATCAACACACTGTTTATAAGGCAAGAACGGCAGTCTTACCACATAGTGTGGTGTGGTTTCTCCAGTGCAGGCAAACTCCAAATTGAGAGCAGGCAGCGGCGTACGTCTGCAAGCTTGTGCATTCCACTGTAGGGTTGACTACATGGCAGCTATCAAAAACACAACCTTCATAGAATTTGTCTGGTGAGACAAATGGATGGCATTCTTTAAACAAGCTGTGGAAATAAATCAGAAAGATATGAGTAACATTCAAAAGACACATGAGAATCACATCACCTTACAAAAGTATTAATTTCTATGACAAACTACTGTAAGAGAAGCTAACAATGTCATAAACTGCCAGACTATGGTTATCAGAGTGTACAGTTGTGCAGTATTGGGCCACTGTATACTGAAAGAGAATGAAACCCTACAAGGGTTTCAGGGATTATCACCTGCTCTTCATGAGATCACACATGGAGTCGGGCCTGCATGGCGTCAGTGTGGGCTGAGGGCCCGGTGCATTGGTGGGTGGGAGCTGAGATGGCTTCAAACAGTCGGGCTGGTTCAGGTCCTTTGCAGGCCAGTAGTCTGCCATAACTGCACAGCTCTCCACTAATATACCTCCTGGCAGCATGCAATCATCTTTCGTATTGTTGTTGCATGTCCCTGGTAGGATACACAAACATAAAACAATCATTTTTCTCCAACCATTAGCAAATTATTCAGTGTATTAATATAACAAAGGTCTGGCAACAGGAATAATGCAGAAATGAAATATACTTTTGGTACATAGAGATACATGGAGTACAATGCTACAGGGGAACACAATTATTTGAGATTCTTACCACAATGTCCCTGTGTATTCTTTCCAAAGAGTCTGAATGGAAGGCTGACAGTAAAGCCAGCCACACCAAATTTAACTACCACTTGTAGCTGTGGGATCTCCAAAACCAAGTTAAGACCAGTGTTTAAGACCTTTAAACCGTGGCGTGTGAAGGGTAGACTCAGTGCATTTCCATCAACAAGTGCCTTGAGAAGAGATACAGTAAGAACCAGGAGAACAAGTTATTCGCTTTCATAATAGAAGATATTTCAAATATCAATTGAAAAAACTATACAGTAATGGCACTGACTCCAATAATGAAAATACCTCCAACTGAACAGCACCAATGAGGTTGTGATTCTTGAGTCTTATGACTAAGGAACCATATGACACAATGATTGATCGGGGACAAGACACAACCTCTGTGGGATCACAGTAGACATTGTCAATATAAATCGTCAAGTAGTGCCGAGGTATTATCTCCTCCATGAGGATATAACTACAGTTCCCTTGATAACTGTAGAAGAGGCCATCAAAGGTTATATAGTGAGGGTCTCCCCAACCTTCACAGACACCTGCAGTGAAACAAAAGAAAACATTTAATGTCCTCCAAATAAATTATATTTAGAAATGAAGATAAATTGTGTGTCACTACAGCAAGCACACAACACCAAATGTTGTATTGAGGTCAGTTCAGAGAGCAGAGAGATCATACTCACAGTCACATACATATTGTTGGCAACAGAAATACTCATCATAAACAAGCACTGGAGTCTGGCCATTAGAACAAGGGAGTATCTCAAGAGGTGGACATTCATATGGAATTATTTCAATGGTATTGTTCTCAATGCATCTGGCCAGTGTGCAGTTGCACAACAAGAATGTTTCATTTTGCTGATGATTAGAGAAAAAGAGTAAAAAACATCAACAAATTAAACAAACATATTATAATATGAATTGAAAGTCTATGATCAATAAATTCTGAAAATTAATGACATGAAAGGGTGTTATTCCATAAGCCTAGTTTGTTTTGGGACAGATGTAACTAGCGACTTACCACTTTATCCCATTCAGGGCAAGTGGGTGGAGGAAGAGTTGGCACCGGACAAGGGCCTGTGCTGTTCTGAATCTCACAAATGTCAGAGCATATCATAGTGAGACAAACACCTGATCCAATGTATTCCTGGTCAAAAATGGTCTCTCCTAAAGGCCCGGGGAAAGAAAGAATGCTTTGATTGTTAACTTACTGCCATGTAGTGAAAGATACAGCAGGGATATATGGGATATAATTTCAGTAACATTCCCTTTGTTTTGTTTTTACTCACCTGGCTTGTAGTGCTTCCCATTGACTGTGCAGATGCATTGTGTAGTTCCAGAGGTTGATGTTGGTTTTTCAGTTGTAGTTCGGGGGGTTGTTGCTTCAGGGGTTTTCGGAGTGGTTTTCTGGGTAGTCTGGGCTGTAGTCTGGGCTGTAGTTGATGAAATTGGAGGTTGGGTTGTTGTGGTCTGTACGGGTGTTGGAGGTTGCTCAGGCGTTGTAATTGGTATTGGTTTAGAGGTTCCCTGAGTGGTTTTCTGGGTAGTCTGGGCTGTAGTTGATGAGATTGGAGGTTGTGTTGTCGTTGTCTGTACAATGGGCGTTGTAGGTTGTTCAGGTGTTGTAACTGGTGTCGGTTTAGAAGTTTCCTGAGTGGTTTTCTGGGTAGTCTGGACTGTAGTCCGGGCTGTAGTTGGAGATGAGATTGGAGGTTGGGTTGTCGTGGTCTGTACAGGTGTTGGAGGTTGTTCAGGTGTTGTAATTGGTGTTGGTTTAGGAGTCTTCACAGTGGTTTTCTGGGTAGTCTGGGCTGTAGTTGGAGATGAGATTGGAGGTTGAGTTGTTGTGGTCTGTACAGGTGTTGGAGGTTGTTCAGGTGTTGTAATTGGTGTTGGTTTAGGAGTTCTCACAGTGGTTTTCTGGGTAGTCTGAGCTGTAGTCTGGGCTGTAGTTGGAGATGAGATTGGAGGTTGAGTTGTTGTGGTCTGTACAATGGGGGTTGTCGGTTGTTCAGGTGTTGTAATTGGTGTTGGTTTAGGAGTTTTCAGAGTGGTTTTCTGGGTAGTCTGGGCTGTAGTTGGAGATGAGATTGGAGGTTGAGTTGTTGTGGTCTGTACAGGTGTTGGAGGTTGTTCGGGCGTTGTAAATGGTGTTGGTTTAGAGGTTTCTTGAGTGGTTTTCTTGGTAGTCTGGGCTGTAGTTGATGAGATTGGAGGTTGGGTTGTTGTTGTCTGTACAATGGGGGTTGTAGGTTGTTCAGGAGTTGTAATTGGTGTTGGTTTAGGAGTCTTCACAGTGGTTTTCTCGGTAGTCTGGGCTGTAGTTGGAGATGAGATTGGAGGTTGAGTTGTTGTGGTCTGTACAATGGGTGTTGTTGGTTGTTCGGGTGTTGTAACTGGTGTTGGTTTAGAAGTTTCCTGAGTGGTTTTCTGGGTAGTCTGGGCTGTAGTCTGGGCTGTAGTTGGAGAGGACATTGGAGGTTGAGTTGTTGTGGTCTGTACAATGGGTGTTGTAGGTTGTTCAGGTGTTGTAATTGTTGTTGGTTTAGGAGTCTTCAGGGTGGTTTTCTGGGTAGTCTGGCCAGTAGTTGAGATTGGAGGTTGAGTTGTTGTGGTCTGTACAATGGGCGTTGTAGGTTGTTCAGGTGTTGTAATTGGTGTTGGTTTAGGAGTCTTCAGAGTGGTTTTCTGGGTAGTCTGGGCAGTAGTTGAGATTGGAGGTTGAGTTGTTGTGGTCTGTACAATGGGCGTTGTAGGTTGTTCAGGTGTGGTAATTGGTGTTGGTTTAGGAGTCTTCAGAGTGGTTTTCTGGGTAGTCTGGCCAGTAGTTGAGATTGGAGGTTGAGTTGTTGTGGTCTGTACGGGTGTTGGAGGTTGTTCAGGTGTTGTAACTGGTGTTGGTTCAGGAGTTTTCAGAGTGGTTTTCTGGGTAGTCTGGGCTGTAGTTGGAGATGAGATTGGAGGTTGAGTTGTTGTAGTCTGTACAATGGGTGTTGTAGGTTGTTCAGGTGTTGTAATTGGGGTTGGTTTAGGAGTCTTCACAGTGGTTTTCTGGGTAGTATGTGCTGTAGTTGATGAGATTGGAGGTTGAGTTGTTGTGGTCTGTACAATGGGTGTTGTCGGTTGTTCAGGTGTTGTAAATGGTGTTGGTTTAGGAGTTTCCTGAGTGGTTTTCTGGGTAGTCTGGGCTGTAGTTGATGAGATTGGAGGTTGAGTTGTTGTGGTCTGTACAATGGGCGTTGTAGGTTGTACAGGTGTTGTAATTGGTGTTGGTTTAGGAGTCTTCAGAGTGGTTTTCTGGGTAGTCTGGGCAGTAGTTGAGATTGGAAGTTGAGTTGTTGTGGTCTGTACAATGGGTGTTGTAGGTTGTTCAGGTGTTGTAATTGGTGTTGGTTTAGGAGTCTTCAGAGTGGTTTTCTGGGTAGTCTGGGCAGTAGTTGAGATTGGAGGTTGAGTTGTTGTGGTCTGTACAATGGGCGTTGTAGGTTGTTCAGGTGTTGTAATTGGTGTTGGTTTAGGAGTCTTCAGAGTGGTTTTCTGGGTAGTTTGGGCAGTAGTTGAGATTGGAGGTTGAGTTGTTGTGGTCTGTACGGGTGTTGGAGGTTGTTCAGGTGTTGTAACTGGTGTTGGTTCAGGAGTTTTCAGAGTGGTTTTCTGGGTAGTCTGGGCTGTAGTTGGAGATGAGATTGGAGGTTGGGTTGTTGTAGTCTGTACAATGGGTGTTGTAGGTTGTTCAGGTGTTGTAATTGGGGTTGGTTTAGGAGTCTTCATAGTGGTTTTCTGGGTAGTATGTGCTGTAGTTGATGAGATTGGAGGTTGGGTTGTTGTAGTCTGTACAATGGGTGTTGTAGGTTGTTCAGGTGTTGTAATTGGTGTTGGTTTAGGAGTCTTCAGAGTGGTTTTCTGGGTAGTCTGGGCAGTAGTTGAGATTGGAGGTTGAGTTGTTGTGGTCTGTACAATGGGCGTTGTAGGTTGTTCAGGTGTTGTAATTGGTGTTGGTTTAGGAGTCTTCAGAGTGGTTTTCTGGGTAGTCTGAGCAGTAGTTGAGATTGGAGGTTGAGTTGTTGTGGTCTGTACAATGGGCGTTGTAGGTTGTTCAGGTGTTGTAATTGGTGTTGGTTTAGGAGTCTTCAGAGTGGTTTTCTGGGTAGTCTGGGCAGTAGTTGAGATTGGAGGTTGAGTTGTTGTGGTCTGTACGGGTGTTGGAGGTTGTTCAGGTGTTGTAACTGGTGTTGGTTCAGGAGTTTTCAGAGTGGTTTTCTGGGTAGTCTGGGCTGTAGTTGGAGATGAGATTGGAGGTTGGGTTGTTGTAGTCTGTACAATGGGTGTTGTAGGTTGTTCAGGTGTTGTAATTGGGGTTGGTTTAGGAGTCTTCACAGTGGTTTTCTGGGTAGTGTGTGCTGTAGTTGATGAGATTGGAGGTTGAGTTGTTGTGGTCTGTACAATGGGTGTTGTCGGTTGTTCAGGTGTTGTAATTGGTGTTGGTTTAGGAGTTTCCTGAGTGGTTTTCTGGGTAGTCTGGGCCGTAGTTGATGAGATTGGAGGTTGAGTTGTTGTGGTCTGTACAATGGGCGTTGTAGGTTGTTCAGGTGTTGTAATTGGTGTTGGTTTAGGAGTCTTCAGAGTGGTTTTCTGGGTAGTCTGGGCAGTAGTTGAGATTGGAGGTTGAGTTGTTGTGGTCTGTACAATGGGCATTGTAGATTGTTCAGGTGTTGTAATTGGTGTTGGTTTAGGAGTCTTCAGAGTGGTTTTCTGGGTAGTCTGGGCTGTACTTGAGATCGGAGGTTGAGTTGTTGTGGTCTGTACGGGTGTCAGAGGTTGTTCAGGTGTTGTAACTGGTGTTGGTTCAGGAGTTTTCAGAGTGGTTTTATGGGTAGTGTGGGCTGTAGTCTGAGCTGTAGTTGGAGATGAGATTGGAGGTTGAGTTGTTGTGGTCTGTACGGGTGTTGTAGGTTGTTCGGGAGTTGTAACTGGTGTTGGTTTAGAAGTTTCCTGGGTGGTTTTCTGGGTAGTCTGGGCTGTAGTTGGAGATGAGATTGGAGGTTGAGTTGTTGTGGTCTGTACAATGGGTGTTGTAGGCTGTTCAGGTGTTGGTTTAGGAGTCTTCACAGTGGTTTTCTTGGTAGTCTGGGCTGTAGTTTGGGCTGTAGTTGGAGATGAGGTTGGAGGTTGAGTGGTCGTGGTCTGTACAATAGGTGTTGTAGGTTCTTCAGGTGTTGTAATTGGTGTTGGTTTAGGAGTTTCCTGAGTGGTTTTCTGGGTGGTCTCGCTTGTAGTTGTAAACACTTCATTTCCTCCTGATGTGGGAGGACTTGGTGTCGGTTCAGTGACAATTGGCTCATGTGTACTCTGGGCTGTAGTTGGAGATGAAGTTGGAGGTTGAGTTGTTGTAGTTTGTACAATGGGTGTTGTAGGTTTTTGAGTTGTAGTAATGAGTGTTGTAGGCTTAGGTGTTTTTACTGTGGTTCTCTGTGTTGTCTGAGCTGTAGTAGGAGTTATAACAGGTGTTGTGGATTCTGTGGTTTGTGCACCTGGAGGTGTCGGTGAAGTACAAACAATGCAACAGTAGACTCTTAACTTGTAGTTGTGGCATTTTTTCCTTCTCTGATTCTCTTTATCACATATAAAACCAATATCCACATCACAGGTTACAACCTCTTTTGATTCTTCAAGAAATTGTTCAAGTGTCAGATTAGGGTAGTTCGTTGCTTTACATTCAATATATTGCGGATCTTTACATACTTCTTTTCCACTTTGTGTGATATTTTCATATGTTTCCCAGTCACTCATGTCTGCATTGTCATCTTCGTCATACCAGTCTGACCACTCACAATCAGGAACACATGGTGTCTCAGTTGTAGGTTTTTGAGATGTTGTAAGGATTGTTGTTGGTTCAAGCGTTTCCAGTGTGGTTTTCTGGGTAGTCTGGGCTGTAGTCTGGGCTGTAGTCTGGGCTGTAGTTGGAGATGAGATTGGAGGTTGGGTTGTTGTGGTCTGCACAGGTGTTGGAGGTTGTTCAGGCGTTGTAATTGGTGTTGGTTCAGGAGTTTTCACAGTGGTTTTCTGGGTAGTCTGGGCTGTAGTTGGAGATGAGATTGGAGTTTGGGTTGTCGTGGTCTGTACAATGGGTGTTGTTGGTTGTTCAGGTGTTGTAATTGGGGTTGGTTTAGGAGTCTTCGCAGTGGTTTTCTGGGTAGTCTGGGCTGTACTTGATGAGATTGGAGGTTGAGTTGTGGTCTGTACGGGTGTGGGAGGTTGTTCGGGTGTTGTAACTGGTGTTGGTTTAGAAGTTTCCTGAGTGGTTTTCTGGGTAGTCTGGGCTGTAGTCTGGGCTGTAGTTGTATATGAGATTGGAGGTTGAGTTGTCGTGGTCTGTATTATGGGTGTTGTATGTTGTTCGGGTGTAGTAAGGGGTGTTGGTTCAGGAGTTTTCAGAGTGGTTCTCTGGGTAGTCTGGGCTGTAGTTGGAGAGGTTTGAGGTGTTGTGGATGGTGGTGGACTGGTAACAGTTGTTGGTGGAGTTGGTGTAGTGAAACAGGTTTCATTATGATAGATTACTGTTGAGTTGAAGCAAATCGCATAGTAGCACATTCCCAACTGGTCAGTCACATTATAAATGACATCATAATCTTCATATGCAGTTCCATTGAACATGCAAACATCACACTTTTCTACACATGTCTGGTTTTTTTCATCAAATATGGGTTTATCCTCTGGGCATACTGGGTAACAACCTATGGAAAAGTGAAAGAAAAAATATTAAAACCCCTTGTATTCTAGTATTGATCATGTGCAACACAGTCACAACATAACAGCGTTCCTCACCCTCCAGGTTGGGAATGGGGTTGCTGCAGATCCCTCGTGGATTCAAGCAGGTCTTGTAGCAAGGTGTGTGACAAGGGCTGTAATGCCACATGCATTCATTTCGAGCATTGTAGTAATCACAATATGCAGCTGAATGGGAAAATGAAGGATCATTTGTGCATCTCATTATTTTCTCGGTATAAAATGCATACGCTTACTGTACTGTATATACCCTGCTGACAGCTAAACTGAGCGATCTTGATGGAACAGTGGTTGAAAGATCATCATTCAATAACACATCAGAGTCATTCCAGCTTTTAGTCTGACATACTGTACTGTACATCACAAAGAAGAGCTTCCCGGCACTGAGCAACAGTGCATCACACTGAAAGGAGAGAAGCGTTCTTCCCATGACTGTGTGGTTGGATAATGCTGAAAAGCTATGTGTTGCACTTAGGTTAACAACCATTAAACAAAATGGCCTTTTATAATATAAAAGAAAAAAAAAAAAAGTATAGTTATCTGATTGGAGTCAAATCACATTATTCTACTTGCCAAGACCATGTGTCTGCCCGAGCACCCATGTGGCCAGACGAACCATGTCTTTTGAACCAGAAACTGTTTAAATTGTCTTACAGATGCAGGTCCCAAGAGTCAGAACGGAACTGGGAAAAACGGCCTTCAAATTTGCCACTATTTTGCTCGGCGGAATTGAGGGAATGATGCTTCGTTTTGAATAAATTTTAATATTTTGCTGTGTGTTTATTTTACACTAATAGCTGTAGTA
Organism: Borostomias antarcticus; assembly: GCF_949987555.1. NCBI lineage: Eukaryota > Metazoa > Chordata > Actinopteri > Stomiiformes > Stomiidae > Borostomias > Borostomias antarcticus. The sequence continues at coordinate 6,636,685 of NC_140251.1, read as the reverse complement.
ACCGTTGTATAAAGGCAATAAACCACGAGAAGCCGTGTGTTATAATGATTTTATAACAGCTAGGGGGCGAAGCGGAGTGCCTAAAACCCCCCTAGCTGTTATAAAATCACTATAACACACAGCCACAACGGTTACTACAGCTATTAGTGTAAAATAAACACACAGCAATATAAAATATTAACATTTATTCAAAACAAAGCATCATTCCCTCAATAACGCCAAGCAATATAGTCCCTCTAACAAAAGGGTTGCCAAGCAACAGATGCATTGGATGGAATGTTCAGTTGTTTTGAAAAAACACAATGATAGGCCTACAATGCATTGGATCAAATGGGAGGCGCATTAATACTGAAAATGGAATGATATGCAGTTCCAGGTGTGTGTTACAAAGTATTTTAACATGGCTTCCAGCCAATCAGAATCAAGAACCAGAACTAACTAAGGATATTGATTGATAAAGAATGTAATCATTGTGTACTCACGACAAATCTCTGGAGTTCTCCATGCAACACACACTCCAGCTTCATTGCAAGCATGAGCATAGGCTGCAACAGCTGTGCAGAAACACTCACAGTCTCCCCCAGTGTCACAGGCACAGGAGTCGCTTACACAGTTTTCATAAAATGGTGTAGAATCCACCTGAAAACAAGCATGTAAAAACATTAATGTTTGGCCTCTTGCATTACTCAAAGAACAGTATTTCAGCATTTTGTTCTGCAGCATATAGAGTACGTGACACTCTAAATGTGTTTTACCTTTCTGTGGCAATCTTTGAAAGCATTTCCTTTTATTATGCTACACTGCAGTTTAGCCCAATTTCGACGATTGGGTCTCATGACACATGTGTCAATGTTTGCTTCTGCATCTGGACAGCGGCTGCTGAACGCCTTCCAGCTGTTTGCAAACATCAGAGGGTTGCTGACAGTGATCTGGCCTTGTTTGGTGAAGTCGTTATTCACATTCCCATCAAAGTTCCCACACAGGCCACAGACCTTTCCCTAAATAGATAGATTAAAAAAAATATATATATTAAGGAGTGTATATTTTCTCAAATTGCCTATATTAACAGCAATATTGAAATATACACAAAATACATTCATGCACTAGAACAGCAAAGGTAACAGCAAGATTGGGAATGAGGTCTGAATTAAGGATCATACAGTACATGTTTACAGTATTATGGAAGTTAAAAACATTCAGCATAACTTTGGCAGCGTCCTGGGATCTGCAAAGAGAACCAGTGTTTGTAAGAACGTAATATAACTCACCTTATGGTCTGGTTGAAGGATGATGCGGACTGTAGTTTTACGGTCCCACAACACGGCGATTCCTATGGCCGACTCTATGACCAGGTACAAGCCAACATTCCTCACTGTGTACTTTACTTGAGGGCCATCTCCTAGATCCACCTCCTCATAGGTTCCCTTTGAAAGTTTGATCTCTGTTCTCTGTGAAGATGTTGTTTTTTTAATCATTCTTCTAACAAAATTAACAATTTCAAAAGCAATGATTGGCAAACAGGTTTGTCATACAACAAGAGGGTCTAAAATGTTCTCACCCCCAGCTGAATCCTCAAAGCTTTGGAGCATGTGGTGCCTGTAGTTCCACATGGTATATTCTCTGTAATAACTCTGAACTTGTTCGTGACTGTCCCGTTTCCACATTTATTCTTAAACACAGAGAGGATGATTTAAAATCTAACGGTGACAGTGTTGGTCATCAATTGACAGTCAATAAGTCTGATACACCTCATGAAATCATGATAATTGGGAGGGGGGGATGTGAAAACAGCATGTGAAAATATATATTATAAATAAACAAACTCTTCAGTTGCATATGGCTCTGATTCTGAAATGCATTCACCTGGACAAGCACATAGTTACAATGTCCATGAAACTTGTATTTTTGCTCATCAAAGGTGGTATAATGTCCGCTGCCATAAACGGTGCAGGTTCCAGTGCACTTCCTGTCTGTGCAATCCCACTTCCCCCTTCTACAGGTGCTGCATGGGTATGAGTATGAAAAGAACAGTGTTAAATATAGCATCACAGTACTGTACCATATATCTGTAGCATATAATCACCACATGATCTCACCATGTGTTGCATTGTTGTGGGATTTGTCTTCCTGAGGCATAGAAGAAGTCATCGTGGTAGCACGGACAGTCATGCTCTTTCACACAGTGACCTCTGCCATCATCAACAAGCCCGTTCGGACACTGACAACCTGACTCACACTCCGAGGAGTACTGAGCAACAGGAACGAGGGATCCAGTTGAGAGGAGAAATCCAAATAATAATTAAAGGAGTAGTTCATAATTTTTTGACATACTGTAGAGCTTCATTTACGACTTACCCATAATGTTGTTGATTGATGGAGAACATTTTCAGCTGATTCTATGCTGTCTCTCGTTCCGGTGTTAGTAGCATACTAATGCTAGTGCAGTCGGTAAGAAATGGCTAGCATTCAAAGAAAACTCACTTATAAACACTCCAAACAAGTAAGGATCGCCAGATAAACTAAACTCATCAAAGTCAGATACAGTATATCCCCTTCGAACGTGGCCATTAACGATGATAGTGTGTTGTGTTGATAGTAAGAGAATAGTTCACTCTTCTGCTCCTTGTTGTGAAGACAATAGTGCTGGCTAGTTACTTATCACTCTGCCTGCCTGTTTAAATAGAGAGCTATATTGGTCCAAACAAATGAATGGGTTCAACGATAGTTGGGCTTCAAAAATGATAAACACACAAATTAGTCCCCGACAGACTGTCCTCATATTTGATTTGGGTGCACTGTGGAGTGTTTAAGTGAGTTTTCTTTGAATGCTAGCTGTTTCTACTGTATTGCGCTAGCATTAACATGCCGCTAACGCCGGAACAAGAGACAGCATGGAATCAGCTGAAAATGTTCTCCATCAATCAAGAACATTATGGTATAAGTTGTAAATGAGGCTAAAATTCTGAACTACCCCTTTAAGGAAGGAAGAACTTGAGCGTAGACCGGTTCATCAACTCACACAGTCATCATTATCCAGATTCCTACAGCTCTGAGGACATTGCACACCCATCTCCCCGGTCCCAGCCACAGAGCAGTTGAAGAACACTTTTGGTGATGGGCAGGCTGTAACAGAGGCCGTCTTTAGTATTTCACATGGAGAGACCATATAAAAACATAACACTATCAGAGAGACCGTATTAAACACAACTCTACCGTATAACAACAAGGTAACTTACTCTCTGAGCGGAGACTGACTCTCCAAGAGCGGCAGTGAAGCTTGCCATTGTTGCAAACACTTCAAAGACAAAACAACGATACTGTATAAAAGGCTATTCTGTCCATGTGAAAGCAGTCCTGGAATATGGGTCTGTTCATTATCAACTGTAAACATTGTATCTTTGTTGCTCTGCATTATTGGATATATGATGTACAGTACTGTAAGGCTAGGTGCACAGGGTGCACAGTTCATTACCTAGGAAAATACGGTCCTTGCTAATCCAAATATAGCAGCTACTTACCAGTGCTCATCCCTGATGTTGATGGACTTCCCCGGTTTGACATAGACACCGTTGTGGTAGCAGGGACATTTTGCCACAGGCACACAAGCGCCCGTGTCGTCCAGGTAGAGGCCCTGAGGGCAGGCACAACCGTCCACAGGCAGGAAGTCGGAGGTGCAGCCCGGGCGCTCCGAGCTCAGGGACCTGCAGGTCAGCTGGCATCTCTGCAGCTGGTACTGGAAGGTCTGAGATTCCGGGCAGCTTGCTGTGTATTTGTCTGTCCCCCGGCAGAACATGAGAGGAGGTATTTTAGTTGGGGGTATAACCTAGCCTGGGGATTAACCTCATTTGGATCTCCTTAATACTGCAGGATGACCACCGCTAAACCCGGCTGGATCTTAGCTACGGTGCTGGAAACAATGAGCTTCCAAATAGTAGAAAAAGGATTTCCACACATTTAGATCAGTGCAGTGCTTTCCCCTTTAATTGCTTTCAGTCTATTCGACCATCGTTAAAGCATACATCATCTCCTTCATACTGCAAGACATTATAATAAGATCCTTACCACACACGTTCTCTCTCCAGCCTGACAAGACCGCTCCTTTCGATGCACAGGCTCGCACATAGGATGAGAACACAGCGCACAGGCAGTCCTCGCTCCTCTCACAGTTACAGCTGGAGTACGTGCAGCGCTGGAAATAAGACGGTACATTTATTAACGCTGGACGAATCCGAGCCAGACAGGACGTGGTCAGTTGACACTGTTCTGGAGGTATATAGCATCTACCTTGTAGTAAATCTCAGGATCAACCAAGGTGTGACACTTGGCAAAAGTGCTTTCTGGGTTTCTTAACAGGGAGCACCAGTGTTCAGCATACTTCTCTGAGAACAGGAAGAGGATTTTGAATATGTCAGTGTCACGTTCATCCCATCATATAGGACATAGAGTTGTAACCAATACTGTGGCTTTTAAGTACTTAGAATGTGTATACTGTAGTGTGTGACTGTGACATAAAAATTGTTACTGTATGTGTATGACCAGAATCACAGCAGGTGAAATGACAACGTACCGTTCTCCACACTGAGGGAGCAGGGGTCGTCCTGCCTCTCTACGCTGTCTTGGCAGGTGGCGCTGCTCTTCCAGGAGTTACCAAAGGAAGACGGTGTCCCCTCCACCATCCCCTGAGGGCTTGTCATGTCATCAGACAGGACCATGTTGTAGTTCCCGCATAAACCTACGCCAAGCAGAAATCATGACCACCTCTATGACATTATTGTGTCAATATACTACAACATGTTACAAAATCTATACACATTGGGCAAGAACGTCTAGAACGTGACAGTAACTACCTCTAGTCTTTGTCTTATAGCTCTGGTCTAGCGTCACATAAACCTGCATGACGGGGACTAGCTGTAGCTGTAGCCGCAACCCGAAGCTGGTCTGGAGCATGATATGAAAAGAGGAGGGCTGGAATATATCGATGTCAGCTGTGAACAAAAGGGTAAAAATAGTCAACCACCTCTCCAGAAAGTTTATTCATGATGTGTGTGCTATGTGTGTTTTGTGTGTTCATGTAGCATGGGAAATTGTTTCATAATGTGTTTCTTGCAGGATGAATGTGACTCTTTTATACTATAGGGTACGTATTGTAAAGGGGTGTGTTCCTTCTTTAGGCCATACCTGTTCTGTATGGTAAATTAATCTGTGCATTGTGCATTACTTTCCCATTAGCTGTGAACACCAAGGCCTGGAGAAGAACAATAACTTTCATTAGAAAGGATACCACAAGTTTATATTTCTTGTGTCAAAAATGCTAATCCTTAGCAAGTGCTTACATTATTTCTGTCATTGTTCAGTAGGACCACCACTGTCTTCAGACAAGTGTCAAGCTCATTGTTCACACAGGGTACCAACTGCCCCAAAATGGAAAACTTTGGAACCACACTATCCTGCAAAATATGGAAGAGTGAAATCAGACAGAAAATAAGTTAAAACCCCAATTATTTCATTCATATTTTCTAGTTACATAATGTGATATCTGCCTTTGGCTGTTATACAGTACCTTGTTTTCCACCTTGGCCAGGATGTAGTAGCAGTCTCCATGGAAAGTGAAGCCTTTTCCGTCAAAAGTGGTTACATGTGAACCCTCCTCGACTGCACATGTTGCAGGACGTGGAAGGCTCTTACAAGACCACTTGCCATGATGACAGACACTGACAAAGCCAAATGATTGAGGTCATTGGCAGCACACGTGCAACAAATCCTCAGTCACTACTCCTGTACCAAACAAACGTGTCAATAAGTTATGATCCCCAGACTTACCATTCCTCCCAGTCTTGTCTGTAAACCTCTCCGTTGTTGTAGACTTTGTCATGCTTGCATTGACACTGGTCTTGAGGGATACATCCACTCTTCGAGATATCATCAAACACAGTCCCTAAAATATTGAATGCGTAACAATGTCACACAATGAAATACAGCACAGGGTTAATGCTACAGTATCGATTCCTTTCTGAAAATATGATATCAGTCTCCCTATAACAAACTTTTCACACGTGACAGTTTGCTTTAGTACGAGAGGATGTGTGTGGATGAGGTGAACAGTGAGAGACTGACCGGCAGGGCAGAAGCATCCATCCACCATGTGTTCCTCACACAGTGAACTTGTATCTGAGTATGTACAAGTATCCATGCAAGGGGAGCCACTCTCCAGATACACCATATTGTACGGACACTGCTTGCCTGAAATGAATACGGTAAATTAACTCTGGGTAACTTAACTCACATGAGAAATCAAACAAAGTACATCTGGAAGAATGAATCTCTAATTTAACGTACAGCACAGGCTCTGACATTCACATTGAGGGTAAGAAAATAAGTTACCGCAGAACTGGGGTGTCCTCCAGTTTGGAGGGGTCCCCCCGGCATGGGAGCATTGGCGAGAGAACTCTGCGAGCGTGCTGCAGACACAGAAGTCGTCGGTGGCGTTGGCACAGCCGCACATGTCCTGGACGCAGGCCTGGAGGTACGGCTCCGTGTTCAGCAGGGTGGCACAGGAACTCCAGGACTCAGAGTGCAGCAGCTGGTCACAGGTGATACGCTGGCAACAGTAAGAGGGTGATGAGGGAAAGGTTACAGGTTAAATGCAATTACCATAAGTCGCTTTGGATAAAAGTGTCTGCTAAATGACTGTAATCATTAGAGTGAGAGAGTTGAGTACAAACTTACAAACTCCATGCATCTATCTTCTGTATCATATGTAGGTTCATCATCCTCTTCATAAGGGTCTTCACAATACTCAGTGGGCTGATGGATTTTCTGTCTGTTACCAAACTCGATGGGGCTCACTATACGACCTGCAAACAAGGAGTATCAGTCACTGGAAATAGAGGTACTTTGTCACAAGATTAAAACACTAAGTTAAATTAACTCATAATGAATTGTATTGGAAATTATTCATGGTTAAACAAGGTCTCACCATTGTGAATGAACTCATTGTACACAGCATCACCGTTGAAGTCTCCACAGAGTCCACAGGTACGACTGCTGTACTCAGAATCCAGTTCAACCTAATGCAGACAATGATTGCACACTTAAATCTTTCCAGGTATTTTCTAATAAAAGGACTTTGGCATTCTGTCAAATAAATATAGATTACATCTGACCAAGAGCCTGGTCAAAGTGAATGGAGACCTGTAAGTACTGCTTATATCTATAAAAAAAAAAATGCAATCCATAAATATGTATTACACAGTCTATGTTAATGAAGTAGAATTTTGCTAAAGAACAATATTACAATCAGACAGTAAGGTGAGTGGATATGCACATTTCTGATGGAATCTTACCATAACTGCATCGTCACCATTCCACATGACAACCAGGCCTATTTTGGAGTAAAGCTTGGTATAAATTGCATTTCGTTCCAGCTGGACCCCTGCATTATAGTATGGCAGGTCAATGCTGGCGGGGAGAAAATAAATAATCATTGTTACAGCAGTTTAAACGAGATAATCATTGTGATCACATCTTTTCTAAGGAATATTCTTTATAGATTCTAGATGATGAGGAGTACTTACAGGTCTCCGTTCAACTTGGCCAGGTACTTGGTCAGATTAAACACCAGGTCATTGATGGTGACCACTACATGCATGACAGTAGGGTTGCTACCAGCCTCAGTCCTCCTCACGTGCACCGAGAACTCCTGGTAAGTCTCATGGCAGTCAGAGGCCAAGTTGTATTCACACATTCCAGGGAACTGATACACCTCTCCGTCAAAGGTCTTGAAGTGTTCCCTGCCCCACGTGCTACAGATGCTGTTCACATGGTTACTGCTGCGACCTTTGGAGACAAATCAGAGAAAAAATATTATTCACATATGGTCACATTTGGTCTGTCACAGTAGCTGGTCCCTCGTCCTTTATCATTATAGTGCCAGAAATAGCGGTTAGCTCTTAATTCACAATCTAAGTTTTACTAACTCTAACTTTTAGGTATGTTGGTTGACACAAGCCAACCATTTGCCCTGACCCAAGTAAATGACATAAACAACCTCTACATACTGTATGAACATAACCCAGCATCTATAAGGATACCCTGTAAAATACTGAAAATGTTAATCCTAATCTTACCCCTTTTGGTTCTCAAATTGATAGCATTTGTTACTGATAAAGCTAGGACACACAAGCACAGAGCTGCCCAGTCCATAGTGGCCTCAGTAGGCTTCTGTCCAGCTGGCAGCTAATGGTGAGACTGCTTGCTGACTGCCCCTTATATTGGGATTGCTCAATCTCCGCTCACACCCTTTCTACTTGAAGAATCAGAGAGTTCGGGGTAGTTCAGAGTAATGTTTACAGGGTAAACAGTTGTTCAGCACCTTTACCATTTTCCTTGTGCATACAATATGCATTTTTACACACTGTACGTTATGTATAATTTTTCTTATTTTGTGGTATTATAGTATGTCATTAAACAAGAAAAAATGTGGTTAACTACAGTATCTGATCAATTATGCCTGCACTTGCTGAACTTTAAAGTAACGATGTTAATTGCCACTGTCTCCTTGACTTTTCAGAATCTGAATCCTTTTATTGCCATTTGTACTTGACATACATAGGATTTTTTTGGCGACATTGTGGAGCCAACAGCAACACAACAATGGACCAGTGCAAATACAGGACAGGACAGTGCAAAATACAAACAAAGGTTTCATTGATTCATTATTGATTATAGATGGCAAAATGCAATGTTTGAAATGACAGATGAATAGACTGTGTGGTTTAGGATGAATCAACCATGCATGAAATAATGACAATATAGATGGATGATGGATGATGGTAAAAACAAGGAGTGTCTGTGTTGAGGGACAGGGCTGTGTCGCCTGGGGTATCTGACATCTGCTCTACCTGGGTGGAACAGGTAGATCATTTACAATACCTAGGCCACAGACATCCTGCACTTGTTCTAAAAAAGGGCGCCATATTGGCTGCATCCTGAAGTGCGTCATTGTATGGCAATGAGTTCAAACATTTCACACTGTGTTCGGTAGAACCGACTTTGAATGTCTGCACCAGCTGAATGTTGGTTAATTTAATATTAATATTTATTATTTAATCTCGTGAAGAATTTATCATTTCTTCTTAAGATGTTCTTGTGGAACCAGCATGTGTCATAACAGGATGTATTCATTGTTTACCTTTGGAGAACAATGTCCTTGTGTAATGTAATAAATTAAGTGACGTAAAATGACAGGACAAACAATTCTGCCTTGACTCCACACTGTCAGGATTATAACTTGTTCCCTTCCTCCATCACACCTGATGAAACCTCCTGTGCACAGACATTTTCCTCGGCTACGGCACATTTTATTTGCACTCATGTCCGACTCCGGACAAATTAATAAATCAGGATTCAAAGAGTCTCTAACCTTTGGTGATCTGATTTATCATATTTTTCTCTCAAAGAGAAAATTATGAGCTTTCTGTCTGCTTCATGTATTAAATATATATATATATTTTTTTTTTTTATATCAATGACATATGTGAAGTGTCAAAGATATTGCAATTTGTTTTGTTTGCAGAATACATTTTTATTGTTCAGGACATGATTTAAAAGCTTTAGCAGAAAGCATTGAAAATGAAATGCTCAAATTTAAAAGATTGTTTGATATAAGTTATTAAAAAAACTAACTTCTTGATTTTCAGATCATTTTTGAATGTTAAACTAGTGTATTTATAAATAATATATGACTCATTTATAAACATGTATAAATTATTTTTTAATGATTAGTTCATTATAAACTAGTAGTTTATAACAGTCTTCGGGGCTGCAATAATGTCTACAAATGATTTTTAGACTTTTAGTAAATGTTTAACAAATCATTTGATAATATGAAAAACAAATAATTAAGGCATTCTTAAAATCATTTAAAAATGTTTTACTACATATTAACTAACATTAATTAATGTTGAACACATAATTTACAAGTAATGTTGATAATGTGTTATAAATCATCTACAGATCATTTGTGAATCTTTAACTAGTATATTTACAAATCATATTCATTCTGTTTCGAGCTCGGCGGGTTACCGCGAAATTCATGCCGCAACGAGAGATCCCGTCTCTGGGTGGACAGCTGTTCAACTCGCCTGGGACCAGGTCCCCTGGAGCTATTTCGCCTGGCTGCCCATCGCGTTGTTGTGAACAGAATGAATACCACTTACTAGCAAACAAAACATGTTCAGTCACAATTATACTGTTAAAACTAACATACCTGGATAAAAAAATGTTTTCCAACGGATATTTGACAAAAGTAGATTAATAAACAAGCCGCTTGTCATTGCTAACTCAGAGCGGGGAGAGCCATGAACGCAATCTGTCCGCGCAATCTGTCTGCACCGCACCGCTCGGAGCCCTGTTGAATGCGGTCTGCGGACTCTCATACGAAACAAATGACTTCCGGTCTTTTCAGAACCGTACCGCAGTCATTTTTTGCAATAATGTAAAGGCGGCTTTAGGCGCATTGTCGGTACAATAGCTTGTAGAAGCTAGCCCAACTTGTAATATTCCCACTATTTCTTTCTTTCTTTCTTTCTTTCTTTCTTTCTTTCTTTCTTTCTTTCTTTCTTTCTTTCTTTCTTTCTTTCTTTCTTATTATAGTTCTCCCCAGTTTTTTGGCCCTCAATTACTTATTCATACTTTGTGCTAAAACTTCATTCAAACTTTAAAATGCTCTTAGCTGTTTCCCGGATCCATTCAGATATATATATATATATTTTTTAATTATTTTAATTAAAGGGAGATTGCCCGGAGGTCACTGCACTGGCCTCGACCCACTGTGATCCGTGGGGGTGGCGTCTCGCCACCACGCTACTATCCACACCACGGGCCCCACAACTCAACCCCTGAGTGGGCTATAGCAGGGCTCGAAATTGCGACCATTTTGGTCACATATGCAACCAGAATTTAATCTATGCGACCTCAAAATATAATTGGTTGCACTTGTGTGAGTGCAGAAAATTGTTCTGGTGCGACCTCCCGCCCCCAGCTGAATCACGCCGAACAAGTTTAGTAAAAAAAAACAAAAAAACACAAGTAATGTTAACGTTGCCAGCTAGTTGCCAGGCGCTACTGATAGGTTAGCCTGAATGGTCTCTAACCTATCAAACATTAGCTTGACCTTATGCCTGCTTTAGATTGGTAGACGTCATACACTTCCCAACATGCTATGTGAATGCGATTCATTCCGCGGCAAATCTTCAGGAGAGCTCTGCTAGCAAGATGAAGAGAACGCTAACGTTAAAAGGTTATACAAAGACCACGTCCCAAAACGTTAATGTTGCTATTGATGAAGATGACAGCGAGCCAGGTGAAGCGACTGCGGTGCCAACCGCAACTGCTGAAGAAGACGACGTAAATGTTGCTTCTGAAACAACCGTGTTGGATAGCGATGAAGATGGCTCCAACCTCAGCAAAGCAGAGAAAAGCCTACAATTTCCGAAAAGAGTGTCTGAAAGAGTTTGATTGGCTGAGGTACGACAATGGAGCCATGCACTGCGTGCACTGCAAGGAATGAGGGGTGGACATGGCAGGGAAAAGTCTATTTGCCAAAAATTATTAGGGTGAGTGCTCCCAAATATGTTGTGGTGCTCCAAAATGTTAAAATTAGGAGCACCAGTGCTACCAAGTTAAAAAGTTAATTTCGAGCCCTGTAGAGACACACGGTCTTCCCCGGTGAGGGCAGGTGGGTGGCCTGGAGAGGGCTACACTGTCCACGACCGGCTCTGACCTGAGGGGGCGGAGTCTCGCCACCACGCCACTATCCATGCACGGGCCCCACAACTCAGCCCCAGAGTGGCCTAGAGATACACTGTCTTCACCGGTGGGGGCAGGTGGTTGGCCCGGAGAGGGGTACACTATCCACAATCGGCTCTGACCTGAGTGGGTGGAGTCTCACCACCACGCCACTATCCACGCCACGTGCCCCACAACTCAGCCCCTGAGTGGGCTAGAGACACACGGTCTTCGCCGGTAGGTGCATAGTGATTGCCCAGAGGTCATTGCACTGCCCCCGACCAGCTCTGACCTGCGGGGGCGGAGTCTCACTACCACGCCACTATCCACGCCACGGGCCCCACAACTCAGCCCCTGAGTGGGCTAGAGACACATGGTCTTCACCGGTGCGGGCAGATAGGTGGCCGGAGAGTTGTACACTGTCTCCGACCGGCTCTGACCTGAGGGGGCGGAGTCTCGCCACCACACCTCTGTCCACACCACGGACTCCCACAATTCAGCCCCTGAGTGGGCTAGAGACGCACGGTATTCGCCGGAGGGTGCATGGAGATTGCCTGGTCCGTAGTAGTAATAGCAGGAGCTGTTCAGCTGCAGCAGCTAGCCCACCTCACATTTTTTCCAGGAAATGTACTTTCCAGTTCGTTATAGTTGTTATATTCACAACATAGATCAGATGACTCTTATTTTGGTAGTTTCATCATGTTGGATAGATCAGAAATAGAGTATGACTAGGTTATATATGTAAATGTGAGTTAGTCATGCTGTTAGATGGTGAGTTTTAGTCAGGCAGTGCAAAGCAGCGCTCTCTACTTTTCTGTTGACTTTGAGGTGAGAGCATGGATATCACGACTTTTCGTTCCAGCAAAAACAAAATGTAATCTATTGAATCACTCTACACAGAGCGAATTTCATAACAATTTTGCTCTGCACTGGACGAAACTTGAGCCCATGTATTTCTCATAACAATTTCGCTCTGGACTGGACAAAACTTTAGCCCATATATTTCTATGGAACGCCGACTGTCCCACCGGGGAACCGCCCGGGTAAACGACTGCCTCCCGAAAAACGACTGCCCTGCCGGGCTTGGTCCCTGGACGGGTTAGTGTTGGGTTTTGAGGTCTTTCTTCTTCTGTTGCTCTGCGTTGTGTAATTTTTTGTAAGCCTTGATAAGAGTTGCAGCACCATCCAATTATGAAACCACGATATTAATAGCCTTTTCTTGATGTGATAATCATTGATGAAATCACCCAAGACGGGATTGGAAGCGGCGACAGCTGATAGATTTATTGTACAAAGATACAGGGCCTAGTGAAGCTAGATTGGTGGAGGAGTGACCATACAGATGTGTCGCCTGTCACCCTAACATGATGTCTTAATCACCATTGTCAGTCCGGGTTGTGTCTGTTTACAGTGTCCCATAGAGATGTGTAATTGATACCCCAGAGGAGAGGCCCCCCCTGTGGCCTAAGTGTGCCCTCTTGACACCCACTACCCCGAACGGCCACAGCAGCAGCAGCATCAGCTGTCTCCCTCACTCTATCGACTACACAGTGTCCACGTGAAAACAGACAAACACATTAAATAAAATACGTAGCAGTAAGACTCCGTAGATGTTATATAGACATTTCTACCTAGATTCATCATTAGGGTTATATGAAAATGATAAGAAAATTGTTCAGTGGAGAGCGATTCAATAGATTAATGTTCGTATCCTCTGGAGCGAAAATTAGTGAGACCTGGCTCAAAAATACATGGGCTAAAGTTTTGTCCAGTCCAGAGCAAAATTGTTATTACTCAATAGATTACATTTCGTATTTGCTGGAACGAAAAGTCGTGCGACTGGCCTCATGTATTAGAACTAAACTATAAATGAGGCATTCAAAGATGGGTGCCAATTAATTCCAATTCCAGTCCTACCAAAAGTTTAAATTGCTTGAGGTTATTTTTTATATTAGGCTTACTATTTTAATCACTGAACATTTTAGACCAAATAAAAAATATGATGGGCCTATCATTATACTGCATTATACTGTAGATACATCTACTGTAAACTAGAAAAGCACACATTCAACAACTGTACATGACGACATGCATTTTGGGTGGGGGATGACAGGTTCCATTACATCTAACAACATTGCTGTACGGTACTCCCTTTTGATTCTAACTCTACTTTAGCCTATCTTCTCCAGATTCAAAAACCGGAACACACTCCTCATTCATGCACCCAAAAGACAAACACAGTTGACAGATGATTACTTAGTGGGCAAGATCCCCTCCAAGAGTAAACACTGAATATATATGTTGTTCTTCTTGATCATGAGAAGTAACCACCCCACCCAGCCCAGATGGACAGCTACACCAATGCCTTCCTGTTCACCAGCAGGCGCAATGTTGGTTAAGGGAGGATGATCTTCGCTAAAATTAAGTATGACTTATCACAGTATATTGACACAGTGTATTTGACATGCCATTAGTTCCAAGTCATACATGTGGACCTTCGAAGTGGTGTATTGTTCTCATTTGGAATACATTTTATAAGACAAATACGTTGTCGAAGGCGTAGATCATCTTAAGAGGCATTTTTGTAGTAAATTGTCCCCATCCACTTTAATTAAATTAAAATGTACCTAAATGGAAATTTGGTGGTGGGGGCACTTAGGCCACTTATTAATCACTGAAATCAACACATGGTACAGTACAGCTACATACTGCAGCTCTCTATATTTTTCCTGATCACTTATACCCAGGTGATGAAGTAAGCAGTGCAGGTTTATTATGAGCAATCTCTACTGCCCTCTGTGTTGAACGGTGTTGGTCAAAATCTCATGCTACAAACGGACACACACATGGAAGGATGGACACACGTCACGGCATAGAAGCGGCTGAAGGTGCACTGGTCCAACTAAAATATGTGCATATATTTTAGAATGTGGCGTATTCCTGGGAATAAGCACTTTTGATCTAAAATAAAGTTTTCAAAATATGACTTTCCTAAAAACCAGGCCAGGTCCAGCCTGGCTTATGTGCGTTGGCTGGCTTGTTTCTGTGCAGGACTGGTAGGACGGTAATGTCTGATAAATAAAGATGGGTCTTGTCACCTGGACACATCAGTTCCAATGCTTCCAATGCTAATCCAGCACAATGAGAGCGGGATAGCCAGTTAGCTCATGGGCTCACAACAACTAGCAGCAGCTTCCATAACGGGAACCCCGGTCTCCTGGGTGGGAGTCCAATGCTGTGGAGATCGGCGGGTGGGTTTTGGTGTCCTTCTTCCAGTCCCTAGTGTGGGTTGGGGTTAGAATATAGGTTGGGGTTGGGACAGGATCTGATCTATAAGGCAAGGGGTAAAGGTTGGAGTGAAAGGATGAACATGTATACATAGATACCCCCGTGTCAGCTGTGGATGTCGTAGTATTTAGTACACACACACACACACACGTACACACAGACACACATCAGTCCACATCCGGCTTAGGCCTGGACCTGATGCTCTTATCCTTTCTTGCTCTGAAAATTTAATTTAATGTAATTTATTGCTCTATAAATGTTCTTAGCCATTAGACAAATATATTCCAGGAGCTTGCTCCAGGTTGCCTGTTTTAAATATGTGTGGTTTTTATGGCTCTATGTGCTACTAACCCTGTTCTGCCTTCCCTCTCCCTAGTGCCTCTCTCTCTCCCTCCTATCTTCTAACCAGGTCCAGTGGATGCCCCACTGTCAACAGCAGACCTCCCGGAGTCTGATAGATACCCCCGTGTCTGCTGTGGATGTCGTAGCATTTAGTTAACACACACACACACACACGTACACACAGACATACACCAGCCCACTTCCGGCTTTAGGCCTGGGCCATAGCAAACACACACCAGTATTTGCCATGTCTCTCCTATGATGCTTTTTTAGCCTCTCTTACTCTGAAATGTAATTTAATGTAATGTATTGCTTTATAAATGTTCTTAGCCGGTAGACAAACATACTCCTGGAGCTTGCTCGATCGCCTTGTTGAGAGAGATCAGGGAAGAATTTTTACAGCTCACTTATCTGGCCCCCGGGTGATTACTGTTTTTTTCCTTCCCTCTGGAATATGTAGAGAGTGGGTCGTATGCCCACCTCCCTTGTTCTCTGTAAAGCGCATTGTGTTGCCTCTGGGTATGAAATGCGCTATACAAATAAAGCTTTGATTGATTGATGTGGAGGTTTGGGGTATAGTCCCATAAAGTCAACCCCATCGGGTCTTCAACCCGTCTCCAGGGTGGGAGTCCACTGCTCTCACCACTACTCTACTTGTGCAGTGGAGATCGGCGGGTTGATTTTGGTGTCTTTCTTGATTTTGGTGTGCTGGGACTACTGGCTCTTGTGGTGCCAACAGAGAAATACAAGCCAACATTGTCTGCAGTATCGGAGGGAGTGATAACCAGACGAACGCTATACTAGGTGTGCCGGCTTACAGCCACGCACAAAAAATAATCAATACATTAAGCTCATTCCTCCATCACCACCTAAAGCTGTGCCAGTCAACAGTCAGTCTAATCACCGAAAATAAACCACATGTAGGTGTAGAGCGACTGGTGCATCACATCCCATACAAAAATGAATTTGAAGTGCCCTACTCCTATTGTAATGAGGACTGTGTGTCTATAATGCAGTAGCGTACTGTGAGGTCTTGCACAGGGTCTTCTCCGACATTGTTAATACTCCCAATGCCCCCGAACCCCCCCCCCCCCCCCCCCCCCCCCCGACGGAGCACTACCAAAATGCTAAACATGGATGAAAATGAAGTGATATGGCAGAATACAAGACGCATTTAAGTCAAAAACAGTCTGAAAGTTGATTTTCGTCGATTTTCTTTCACTGAAAGAAGGCGCAAAAATCAAGTTTTATTTGGATTTGTATGGGTAAGCCAGGCTTACCCTGGCTTATAGGAGCAATCTCCACTGGTAGGGGTACCAATAATTTGCAACACTTGGGACAATTTAATTGTTCCTACCAAAACGTAAACAACTATAATTCCACACCAAAACGAAGTCCGTCACAAGAGTACGATAACTGTTGCTCAAACACCTGTAACACCTTTTATCAAACTGAAAATAGCCCTGCCAGTGCTAACCATCTCTGGGCTACTGTATCGCATTCATAAACCATCGTTCTGACACCATAATAAGGGGAAGCTTTTGTCAACGACATGCAACAACAGGTCCTTATCTCTCACATAGCAGCAAATTCACACACATTGATCAATCTGAAATGCATAAAGCTGCAAAGCAGGACTCACCATTTCATTAAGTTTTGCTAGCTGTTAGCCATCTCAGATTCCCTGGGCCTTGAGTTAGCTAGCTAACACTAGCTGTTGTGTTGTGTAAGCCCATGTGGGCTGGGCACCTTTTGGTGCATGACACAGGAAATAAACCAATATCATATCACTAGCTAGCATGTTAGCTAGCACTAGCTAACGTTAGCTAGCTATCATTAGGCTTCATTTCCTGAACTTAGCTTTAGCTTAGCGTGCAGCCAGGTTATGGGTTACTGTTTACGTCAGATATTACTCTACATGTCAACCAGACATCCCAGTGAAACCAGCTAGTCAAAATAACTTACCTGATATAAAATAGGCACCGCAAACGCATAATGGCTTGTAGCCACAGGCGACTCCAGTTCTGAAAAGGCCAGTTTCCTCTTGAAACAAATAACGTTTGCCACTAGAGCGCCGATTTGTACACCCGTAGACGCAACAGCCAGACATCTTGATGATATATAAAATACTAGTCTTTCTCACAATCTTCGCGGTGCTAGGCAGAGCACTATCCACTCAGCCACCGCTGACCTGGGAAATCTGTGGAGTCTTTTTGTTTTGATGTTCTGGGACCACTGCCTCTTGTGGTAGCAACATAGAACTGCAGGTCAACAACGGAGCGGAGGGACAACCTGACATTCGCTCTTCTAGGTGCGCTGGCTTAAAGCCAACGCACAAAAAGTGATCTGTTAGTCTTGGCACAACTTGCCTCCGTTGAGCAGTAAGTTGGGAGAGGATAGTAAATTGTGCCACTGATGAAGTAAAACAGAACATTTTAACCTCATATAATGCTGTATCGAAGCAAGACCAATTCAATACAAAATAACTTCTTAAAAGTTTTAAAGATATATTTTACAACCAATTTTCTTCTACAAGGCCTAGCGACTTCTACAAGCCAGTGTACTACTTGTCAGAACTCACAAGCGCATCTCCTTTCTAAACAAGTGACTAAGAGCATAATAGTGCTGAAGGCAAAGTGAAGAATAGCAAACTTAAGTAAACTTGAACTTAAAGGTATAATATGTCATATGTGGATTAAAATTTAAAAAAAAAACTAAAATAATACATCCATAGGGCTTTGCGAAGACTGCAGAGTAAAAGCTTAAAGGTGTTTACCACTTATTCCATGTGCCTCCCATCACAACGTGAGTAAAATAGATAACTCTTCAAAAATGTGTGGTCACATGGCACAATTTACCGCCGGCAAAAATCACCCCGCTCTCCTCTATGTGGTAAGACATAAGTTGACAGTCACATATCATTTCATGAAACCTGCAGATTTAACCTAGTTAATTTTTTAATATAGATACGAGGATGCAAAACCCTTGAATGTAGACTAGCACCTTTTCCAAAAGAAAGACATCCTTCTGGACCTGGGCCCCTATACGCATGCGCACACTCGCTGTGGAGGCTCATTTGAAACTTTTTGCTACGCTAGCAACAATGCTGCTGGTTAGCCAACTTGCTAGTTAGCTAGCTAAATCATTAGCTAAATCATCAAAACGACAGCGATCTCACGAAGTAACGTTACGGAGTCATGGGTGAGCTCAACTGAGTGTTATTTAGGTCTAGGCTAGCTGAGCTATTTAGCTAGCTAGCTAATGTCAGCGACCTAGTTAGCTAGTGCTAGCGCTTGACTTTGTTGTTGCA
Source organism: Borostomias antarcticus (assembly GCF_949987555.1). Lineage (NCBI taxonomy): Eukaryota > Metazoa > Chordata > Actinopteri > Stomiiformes > Stomiidae > Borostomias > Borostomias antarcticus. The sequence goes on along the minus strand of NC_140251.1, from coordinate 6,617,958 downwards.
ACTGTTAGCACGTAGCAAGCTAGAGCTGACTCAGAAAGTGGCCAGGGTTAATGTTACTGGCTAGTGACCATATCCTTTCTGGTAATTTGTGCACACAATAATTGAGAGTTACGTTAGATAATCTAGCTAGCTTCTGTCAGTGTTAGCTAACTTGGTAGCTATACCCACATCCATGATTTGGCTGCCCACCCCCATGTGTTCAGAGCATCGCGGCATTGATGGTGTGCAGGGGCTGAACGATGAGAACTCCAGCAGCAGGTCGCACTCTCCATCGGGACTGTTTCCTACCATGGGCCGAAACCCGTCATCGCTAACTCCAACCATGGACCGAAACCCGTCACCGCCCCCGGCCAGTGATGGCAGACAGGGAGGAGAGGAGGAGAAGGACGACGCCATAGGAGAGACCGCGTACAGCAAGCACTGGGTCTTCAGTACCCTAACCCGTTTGATCCAGGTCCTAAAACTCAATAATGTGCCGCCTGTCTCGTCAGGCATGCTATCAAGACCTCATTAAGGCTCTTTCTTGCCTGGTTAAATAAAGGTTAAATGAGAATTTTACGCCACTGATTGACAGACATACAGATGCCTTTATTTAGACAGGGAATAACATACTGAGACCAGGTCTCTTTTACAGATGTGCCATGCTTACAAACAGCAGTAATTCAGTGGCAGAATACAGAATGGAATTATTACAGCTTGCCATGTTATGCTACTGTTTGTTTTTTAGATGGTGACAGATCATTCTGAAGGAGACTCTGATGCTCGGATGCAGCTGCCAGAAGAAGAAGAGGACGACCTTTGTAGAATCTGGGACATGGCAATGGATAAAGACGTAGCGGGTTTCTTGCAAGAGTTCAAAGCTGCAGATATTCTGCTGGGAGTGATAGCAAAGTCCCGCTGCCCGCGGCTCACAGTGAGTGAATGACGGTCTTATCCAGGCTGGGGCGCTTTAGAGATTGAACGCTGATAAGCGTCTGTGGCTCAGGAGGTAGAGCAGTTTGTCCAATGATCGTAGGTCGGCGATTCGAATCCCGGCTCCTCTTGTCCCCACATGTTGAAGTGTCCTTGGGCAGGACACTGACCCCAAATTGCTCCCAACGAGCAGGCTAGCACCTAGCAAGGCAGCTGGTCGCCACTGGTGTGGGAATGTGTGGGAATGGGTGAATGAGAGGCCATTGTAAAGCGCTTTGGATAAAAGCACTATATAAGTGCAGTCCATTTACAATTTATCATGTTAGGGGTTTGTACTTTTGGTGAAATTATACAAGTACAAGACTCTTGGCCTTTATTCATCAGTCACATTTTCTTGTACTAAAAGGAAAACATGATCTCTTACTAGCTATTGTACCTTACAGCTGCACATTTGAAATTGTGTCTCTGCATTGCTTATCAGTTTCTCTTCTTATTTCTGTACCCATAGGAGATCTGTGTGGGAATCCTGGGGAACATAGCCTGTTTCCCTGACAGCTGTCTGACACTCAGCCAGAACGAAGACCTTGGGTGGGTGAGAGTTACTGGCTCACGATTATGAAACTAAGCATTGTGATGGAGCCTGTGATTTAAAAAAAAAAAAAAGTTCTGACAAGTAAAAATAAATAATTCCTTTGGCTTGTTTTCCTCCCATGATTGCATGACCCAGTGTCTGTAGTGCGACTCTCTTTTTCTCCACAGTGCTGTGCTGTTGCTTCTCCTTGGAGATACAGACCCTCCTACCCTGCTAGAGACCAGCAGGTAACCTACCAACATTAGGATGTGATTATTATTTGGAAATGGATGCAGTGCTTTGCTCAATTACTCAGCACAGTTAAAGTCATTTGAGTTCATAATATTTTTTAAAGTAAAAAGAAAAGAAAAAAAACATCAGCTAAATGACAAATGTAAATGTAAGTTATGAGATCAATCCTCAATCCTTTGTCTTTTCTTTTTGCGTTTTTGAAGGAACTGCTTGTGTGTTGTGGTTGGTTGCGTCCTTGGTTTTCAACAGGTTGCTGCTCACCTGTGTGTCCCAGAGAGATGTCTCTCCACTGTGGCTGCAGCGAATAAAACAGCAGACATCCGTTTCCGCCAACCTCTGCTTCATCATGTGCAGCTCCACCAACAGTATGGTCCCATCTTCTGTACCCCTTTATTCTTTTGAAAGTGGGGTCTCTTCTCTAAGCCAGTGGTTGTGCGTGTTGTGTGTTGTGTGTTGTGTGTGTGTGTGTGTGTGTGTGTGTGTGACCCCTCTACAGTGGATCTACTGGTGAAGGTGGGGGAGCTCCTAGACAAGCTGTTTGACCTGGATGAGGAGCTGATGAAGAGCTGGATAGCAGTTCAGCCCAGTGAGGGTGACGGAGAGAGTCATTTAAACTTGGCCTCCTCCCTGCTGGAGGCTGCCAAACAGCTGCGGTGAGCAAATAAACATGTATCCTGTTTGGGTTTTAGCTTTTATAATACCACCCAGTGGATGGAGGTATTGTGGGGCGGCTGTGGCTCAGGAGGTAGTCGGGTCATCCAGTAATCGTAGGATCGGCGGTTTGAGTCCCGGCTCCTACTGTCCACATGTCGTGTCCTTGGGCAAGACACTGAGCCCCAAATTGCACCTTGCACGGCAGCTGCCGCCATTGGTGTGTGAATGGGTGAATGAGAGGCCATTGTAAAGCTTTTTGGATAAAAGCATGACATGTAACTTTATCTATTCTCTCTATACTTATTTTGATATTCTCTCTATGCTTATTTTGAGATGGTCATGCTTTTACGTACCGAAAGTGTCTCTTGTCGATTTTACATTTGAAAGTATAAAATGATTGGATGTGTTTGTGTTGTCATTGAACTGCAGTGACACCAGGGGGCTTTGTGTACACAGGTCAGAGAGTCCAGAAGGCTTGGAGGTCTACCTGCATGCCCTTCAGCTCCTCACTACTGTTGATGAAGGGATTCAAGCCTTTGGTGAGGCCAACACTTTCAGTATAATATCCTTAAGCCTCGGACACACCAAATAGACTGCAACCAACCGGTTTAGATGGCCAACCGGCCTGTCAAAACCCTTTTTTTCTCACAGACACGAAGACACGTTACAATGACTTATGGCTGTTGGCTCATCAGCTCAGGTTGTTGTTATGAGCCTGCGCGGTGAATGGATCTTTATAGAAAGTGTCTTTTCAAAAGCTTAATAAGAGAATGTAGGCTCAAAATGTCCATCCATAGACTACATAAAAAAACATTAACAAATAGCATGCTTCATGTTTTCAAAGAATATAAAATATTTGTTAGCTGTTATTTACTTATTCCTTGTACTGCAATATAGTTACAGGAACTCTCCAAACCTAAATCCTGCCTATTGATGAGGGGGAAAGCACCCTTCATAAATACTCTGATTTAACTGGTTCAGCCAAGCTAGAACAGCAGTCTGTGGAAGAGTCTACATGCTGAACCTGCTGACAGTCGCAGATGGCATGCACACACCAAAGACACGGCGACCAATCCAATGGCCCCCTGCCTGTTTTAGCCGGAGCATGGGACTGATGTGTAGCAACCTTTAGATGGTCCTTTTTTCCTGTGTCTGGTTTGTAGAGTGATGTTTCCACACGTCGTTCGCGTGCATTATGTGTCGTCTCGTCTCTTTAGCTGTCCCAGATGGGGTGGGCCAAGAGGTCTGGGACTTCCTGTGTGAGGTGGTGTGCGAGGACCTCTGCCAGCCAGACGACCCGCCCGTGGTCTTGGAGGAGCAGAAAGGCCTCCTGGTCCAGGCGCTGGCGGTGCTGTCAGCCCTCTACGCCTGTCTGGACCGCCAGCACACCAAAGCAGACGCCTGTAAGACTGCGGCTTCAGTGTTTCTCTCAAAATTGCTTATGGTTTGAAGGTGCTTTTCTATCTGTAACCGGCATCAGGTCATATCCATCTAAGACCATCTGGAACCTGTGCTCTTGTCTCATAGACCTGCCCTTAGTTGGGAGCTTGCTGCGGGTTCTGCAGTACCAGGCGGAGTACCGGCAGAGCAAGATAGGTGACCGGGCCGGCACAGATGACCCGCAGAGGGAGGAGGAAGAGGAGAGGGACGAGCAGCTCCAGACCCTGATAGAGACCACGGTTGAATTCCTAGCAGACATGCTGCCTCACCTGTCCAAGGTCATTACTATGCCACTGGAACTGATCATGTTTCATACGCTGACTTCATCCTCCCTGTCACTTTTGTTTAGCATTTTTACAAATTAAATAAGGAAGCCATTCGAAAAATGATTTAAAAAAAAAAAAAAAAAATTTGTAATATGTGGAATATATATCTGTGTGTGTGTGTGTGTGTGTGTGTGTGTGTGCGTGCGCGCGGTGCGTAGGATGAGGTAGCGAAGTTGGTGAGGAGAGGATACCTGACAGAGAAGAGCTGTCTGTCAGCAGTGGACAGTCTGCTCCCCCAGCACATGCCTGCGGTGAGATCCCTCCCCTCACCTCTGCTCTTTCACCTTTGACCTCCATCCTCCAGCTTTGCTCAGGCCTTCAGCCACTCATGATGACAACTCAACTGTCGTTCTCTTTACTCCATGTGCATAATGTGATATGCATTGTCAGTGTCTACATTTATATAAAGTATATAAAGCAGTATTTATGCGATTTTAAGTGCATTTATTGTGTATGTGAATTATTCCTTATTGTGGTATTACACAGTGATGTTTTGTTTCCGGTGTAACTATGTGTTTGTGCCTTCAGTGGGCTGCGAGAATATGTGTCAGCTGTCCTGTGGAAAGTAAACATGGTGTTTTCCACTGTCCCCTCCCTCCTGCTGTGTAGGTGCAGCACCTGGCGGCCATGTTGGCAGAGGCAGATCCCCAGCTGGCAGACCTCGTCAGGAAGCAGCTTCCTATCTCAGAAATCCCAAGGTGATCCAGGCCTTTCCACCTGAAATAGTTTCTCAATGTATATTTTTACAATAGCATCTCAGTGTATATTTTCACACCTGTGTGACACATTCGCATTGTATTGCTTGTTTGTATTAATGAGAGTTCTTGTCATATTTGATATTGTGTTTCTTTGTAAAGCATTTCTTGTCTATTTTTAAAGGTACTTAAAATGTGTTGCATACACTTTCTTCCAATACAGCCAGTTACTTTTTTTGTAAGTCACTAGGTCATGTGAATACAGTATATATTTGTGATGCTCTGAATACCCCTTTAAAACTTGTAATTTCTACCACAATCTACATGCATTTTTGTATGAATGGTATCCGTGTTTCAAATAGGTGTACATGTGGTTTGCTTTTTATGTGTGTATAAAGACCTCATCACAAATGTACTGCAAATTAGAGTTTTTTGGAGAGAGAAAGTAAAGAAACCCCCATTAAGATAAATAAGAATTGGGTGTGTGTATTGAGTCATCCTTTTCAAGCATATGAGTAATGGACATGCTGATGACAACATCAAGTGTTTACCAAAGGATGACAGTCACTTTAGAAGCACAATAGAGTTAGATGAAAGACCACAGCCTGGCAACAACGACCTCATTTGGTTTCCAAATGCGGTATTTTGCCCACCGATGAGAGGGACGCAGGAGAACCTGCGCATTTCCACCCGGCCTAGGAGGGCAGCGTAAATATAGCAGCTTTTTAATTAAAGCCTGGATTGATATGTAGAATACTCTTTCTAATGGAAATTCAGAGTGAGAGAGAGAGGGGGCGGGGGGGGGGGTTGGACTTGACCATATGGCCAAAAAATGTTTCCTACTGCCTAATGCCTGTGATGCACCACGATGGCCGATGTCTGGAGCTATTAAGGGTATTGCTATGAGTACTGGTGCCCTGTGCCTGTTTTCTATAAAGAACCGTCGTGAGCTACGGATGTGCTAATGCTTGGCCTTTTAACATTGCTTGTGGCCGTAAGACTTGTACTTTGCATGCTAATCTTTCCTCTGGGTCTGCCCCCCTCAAGTCCCATCATGTCTCAGAGATCAGGGTGAAGCTCAAGACGTTTCCTGCCTAGCTGTCAATCCCTGTTCCCGTCCCACCCGTCCAGCTGGGCCCTGATGAGACGTGACTGGCTGCTGGTGCAGAGCCAGGAGCCCAAAGAGTCACGGCCCCCGATGGGTGTCAGGGGGCGACTGATGATGATCTCAGCTGTCAGTCATCTCTGCGTTGACGTGCCTCCGCCCACACGGCTGTTCGCTCGCTTAGTTGATCTGACGTTTTGCCTCTCCGTGAATTCATCTTTCTATTTTTGCTTCATTCGTCTGCACAAACATGTTTGTTTATTTCCTCCATGCCAACCATGAAGATGAATGGAGTGTGACAGGAGTTTAAGAGCTGAGGGAGGTGTGGATGTGTAGAAGGGGAGTGAGTAGTGGGAGTACCTGTCGCTGGGTGAGTGGGATGGTTAAGGAAGAATTAAACAACGCAAGTGCTGACGCAGTGTGACGCCCTTAAAAGCTGGCTGGGGCCGTGCCTGTGTGCAGTGTAACACATAGGTTTCCTCTCCTTTGATTCTCGTTTCTTGTCCTATTGAACAGTCCCCACCTGGCCACTGATCTCAATAAAGAAACCTTGAGCTATACGGAGTGCAATCAGGGCCCCCTTCAACTCATTTCCGGAGATCTTTGGTTCTCTATCTCATGTCAACACAATCACAATGAAACTTTCCCCTTGCTGCCTCTGCTACTGGGACACTGACGTTTCCTGTTCACCAGAAGTACACTGATGACGTTGATGCTTTGATTATCCCAGGCATTGTGTGCTTAAACTCGTGTGCCTATTGCTTAATTTTAATGATAAGAAACTAGTTCACTTCCCCTTCGTTAACCTCACATTATAATTCCCTTTTTTTAATTAATGGCCAATCACCATTGTTTTCACAATTTTCCACTGAAATGCGTAAATTGCTTGTAAAATGACAAAAAAAAGTTACAGAAGTGGGCTTGCATACTATTGCACATTTCACACTAAATACTAATCAACATGTTTTTTTTGACAAAGCCATAGTGTTTGGAATCGTGTTTCTTTGATGTATATAGCAGGTGTTACAGGTTGTCTTTGTGTACACTGTGGTTCCTGTCAGCAAGCAGCATATGCTCTTGTTTGTTCTACCATGAAAGAAACAGGAGCTCATTAGACCCCCCGGCCCCCCTTCAGGAAGTGTGTGTGAGCAATAGACCATACTCTGTACAGTCTAATGTTACAATAACCTTTTAAAGTTAGATGGAGATAGATTTTTCAGTGGGGTGTTGGCTTGGTATTTGGTAATTCTCTTTAGGGTATGATGGTAAGTGTGTGTGTGGGGGTGATCCCAGTTCAGAACTCTTAAGAGTAGAGGGGCTTGTTTGTGCGCTGGTTGAGATAAGCCAGAGAGATGCCTGAGCTCAGTACTGAGGCAGTGCCTGTAAAGCCCTCTGATTGAGATGAGCAGAACTGGGCCAGACTGCCCATGGAGAGCAGCTCCCTCTCTCTGGTCTGGCTCTGAACACTTAGTCTGTCCCCACCGAAATGTTTTCTTCATAATAAATGGACTGGATCAAACAGTGTGACCTGCCTTTTTTGTCCCATCCATCCATCTTCATCCGCTTATCCGGGGTCGGGTCGCAGAGGCAGCAGTTCCAGCAGGGGGCCCCAGACATCTCTTTCCCTGGCAGCATCAACCAGCTCCTGGTCAGCGTGGAGACTAGTAGAGGTCAGCGTGGAGGCTAGTAGAGGTCAGCTTGGAGACTAGTAGAGGTCAGCGTGGAGGCTAGTAGAGGTCAGCTTGGAGGCTAGTAGAGGTCAGCGTGGAGGCTAACGGTCATCGGGGCGACCAAAACGTGCATGTCCAGGAGCACTTGGTAGTTGTAGTGGATCACAATGAGAAGACCTTCGAGCTCCAGTCTACTAATCTAATCTCCTTGATATTGGCGAGAGGTGAGTATGCAGTGTGCATATAATATGGGTCTAAACCTGGTTAAACTAAGCTCTGAAGTCAAATTTCTATGGTTAGATAAGACAACTACCCTCTACCCTCCACTTCACTCATAGAACTAGGGTGACAATGCGTAACCATCGTTTTCTAACCATGAGCCTCTCCTTCAGTCCTCACAGCTGTCATGAATTTCTTCAGGCGCTGAAGATGAATAGCCTGCCTAATAGCCATGAATAAAACATTTTTTAAGTCTAAAAAAAAGTGCATCTGTGATGCCCCCTATGCTTTGGGGGGAGCATCTAGTGTGCTCTGCGGAGTGTCTCTGGTGTTAGTTTGTCCCTGAGCGTCATCCATGTTTTGATAATGAGATGGGTGAATACAGGCTCTCTCCGTGGGAGCTAAGGGCTGTCATGTGGCCGCAGCACAAAGGCCTAGTGAAAGCCTGATGCCCACTCACATATACAATATGAATCACTGTTTAGTCTAAATGTGTTCAAGTGGACAGCTACACACACTACTGTAATGACTAAGGAACCGATATAAATCTTCCCTGAATTTCGGTGGCAGCTCCTGGAATAAAATGAAAAAAATTACAGGACCCCAGCTGGGGGGTCTTTATTCGGCCACACAGTGACACACATTGCACACAATGAGCGGCAACACAGCGCACAGCATGGGGATCAAATCCAAGTGCCCAGTTCAGGTCTTAGTCAGGGACCGGACTAAAGAGCATCTGTTCTTCATGTTTTTCGTATTGGGTTCTTTTGGGAAGAAACCATTGTGAACATAGGGAGAACATGCAAACTCTGCACAGAAAGGCCCGGAGACCTTGCTGTGAGGCGACAGTACTAGGTACTGCACCACCATGCCGCACGTGAGCGATTTTGGGGTTCAGTGTCTTGCTCAAGGACACTTCGGCACAATGCTGGGAGCTGGGATCGAACCGGGGACCTTGTGAAACTCAAAAGATTGCCTTGACTGACACAGTTTATGTGTAAGAGCTCTCATGTTGGATGAATATATGAATATCTGAAATATGAAAACGTGGCATGCATAGAACCTGAAAGGTTATTCAGACTGTTAAAGGTGAAGATGACCGAAAACTTCTGCTTCTACTAGGTTTACTTGTGTGCGCTCTTTACATCACATCCACTTTCCTCCAGCTTCCCAGTCCAATTATCAGACATACAGACACGTACACAAAGCTGGCGTCACCTGGGGCAGTCAATAACGAGGGCTGATCCTTTTTCATGTGGCACCTTCAGACATCATCACATTCCTCAGTGCACAATGAGCATCCAAGTATGCCAGTGTTAACTATGGCTTACTGTAAGGGCAAGGCAGAGCTCAGGTACTGTAGCTAAATTTAATGGACCACACAAGAGTTCACGCATGGGTCACAGATCAACAATGGTTAATTTCTCATTGACACTGAATATTTAGTGGAAAGTTAAATTTAGTTAAAGGAGTAGTAAAGGGAAAATTCATGTTTAGCCCTGTTTTAAGGTTACTTATGATCATCATCGATGCTAAATATTTTTAAAAAGCCTTTACAGATGAACTAGAATCTTACTTTATGGCGAATTATATGCCAGAACGCCAACTAACACCTAGGTGAGTTTCTTGTCTTTGAAATCGAGAGTTTAACATGTTTTTGAATGATTTTTCAAGGTGCCCATCCACAACCATTGTATGACCAAAACGGTGGTAGAGCAATTATCAACTTTATCGAAAATGCTAGCTTTGTCAACGTTTTGATCTGAATCATTGTATATGATCATAAGTAACCTTAAAACAGGGCTAAACATGCATTTCCCCTTTACTACTCCTTTAATGCAGTTCAGCAGTGACATCTGTTGCTTAACCAGTAACAGTGTTAGCTGAGAGTATCTTTGTAGTGTTTACAGTAAGTTAACTTAAAAGGACATGGTGCCTATCCTGGTGGATGTGAAATAAGACTAAATTAAGGGGATCTGGAAGGCGAGAGGCTGGAAAGATCAAAGTTATGGCATCTGGAAAAGACATGTGGAGAGAATGAATGACAGATTCTATTAGCAGGCTTAGATGCAATGTCCAGGGCCGGCCTATGCTGGGACAGAACCACCGTGCTTCACATGTGATGGGTAGACGGCACCAGGTGCATTTACAAATAATTGTGTGTTTTTATCATCCACTACATGTTCTGCTTTGTTCCCCATGGTGTATCCGCTGTAGAATTGCAGGACATCAATATATCAAGCTGCCACAAAGGCATTTCCACACACCCACAATCCCTGATACGACAGCACTTCAACTTCAATTTTAGTTGCCACCGAAGGGCAACTAGATTCGCGTCAGTCGTAGACAATAGACACAAAGACAGCACTGTCTGATGCAGTAGGAAAGAGAGGAGATGAGCCCCCCTCACCCCTGTCCCTTCAGAGGAGGAAGTACCCCTCACTGCCTCCGTAAAGCATGAGGCCAGGTCACGGGTGACGGCCACCTGACAGAGCAGCACACGCATCAGCCACATGCATGAAAAAGCCAGAGGTCTGTACAGCTGGGAAAGCAGTTCTACATGAATGTCCTTAAGATAAGTAAGAGCCTCGTCAATACAGTGCGGTTGCATGGGGTCAAGTCAAATGTATTTCTCAAACACCGACATAAGCATCAATACACACAACACATAAATACAAAATGAGAGCATATAGACATAGGCATTTCTCTCACATATAAAATCACATATAAACCCACATCAGGAGGATCCAAATGCAAGTTTTGAGCCTAGACTTAAAGGAATCAATGGAAGAGGCAGATCTGATGGAGAGGTGGATGCTATTCCACAGTCTAGGGGCTGCAACAGCAAAGGCGCGGTCACCCCTGAGCTTCTGTTTAGACTGCGGTTAGCTGGGATAGGGGGTTAAGAGATCTGAGATGTAACGGGGGGGGCCTTCCCATTCTGGGCTTTAAAAACAAACACGAGAACCTTAAAATCAATTCTGAACTGCACTGGAAGCCAATGGAGAGAGACCAGAATGGGGCTGATATGGTCTCTCTTCCGGGTACCGGGTAGGATTAGGCATTTTGGACCAGTTGCAGGTGGGACAGGGATGAATGATTAATCTCAGTATACAGGGAATTGCAACAGTCTAAGCAAGGGGATATGAAGGCATGGATAACTTTCTTGGTCGATGGAAGATGGAAGATCTTGGACAAGAAAAAATACTTGATTTTGTCAATAGTATGGAGTTGGAAAAAAGATGTGACTATAAAGTGGTGACTATAGACGCACAGGGGATTATATTTGTGTGAGGCGTAAGCCGTCGCACCAAGAAGAGCGAATGTCGGGTTGTCCCTCCCTCCCTTCCCTTTTGACTTGCAGCTCCCGTTCCCTTGTTGACCTGCAGTTCTATGTTGCTAACACAAGAGGCAGTGGTCCCAGAACATCAAAACAAAAGACTATGACACCATTGATTTTAAAGAGCTCTGGTGTCCTAGTGGTTAAGGAGCTTGTCTCCCATGCTGAATGTGCAAGTTCAAAACCCACAAAACTCGTGAGTTCAAAACTCGTAGTGTGGACAGTTTTTTGTCACTGGATGTTATAGAAGCTATGTAAAAATGTGGTTACCTGTTGGTTGTATGTCAGTTATTGAATTTATGTGCAGTAATTGAACATTTGAAATACTCCTGTTTTGAAATTATACCTACAATATGTGTCTCAGTAAATACCCATTATATATAGACAATTTTACTGTTGGTAAACAATTAAGTGTGTGCATTTTGGCAACAAAAGAATGAACTACGGATGCCACCAGGTCCATCAATCAAATGCATCGATTCTATTGACCTGGTGGTGCTATGTCAGTTATTGAATTTATGTCCTGCCCATAAATAAACAAGCATGGGTCATATTTGTTAATTATATAGGCTACCCTTTTACAGCCTACATCAGCACAAGTGTGTGCGCGCATTCTTGAAACAGTAGCAGGGGGAGACAGACGAATTCAGAGCAAGGAGCAGTATTCTAGTGCAATATACCATCAAGATGTCTGGCTGTTGCGTCTACGGGTGTACAAATTGGCGCTCTAGTGGATTCAAACTTTATTTGTTTCAAGAGGAAACCGGCCTTTTCAGAGGAACCGGAGTCGCCTTTACTGTAAAAGATGTGAGAAGCATGTGCAGTGAAAGCACCAAAATACTCTGCTTTCCCAAGGATACGGTTGCTGACATGACAAAAAAAATCTTGCATATCGGGGTTACACATCCAACTGTGGAAAACATCATTGTGCACGTGGGGACAAATGACGTTGCGCAACAGCAGTCGGAAGTTCTTAAACGAGACTTTATTGATCTGCTGAACACAGTCAGCTCTCTGAAAGCGGAGGTGTTTATCAGCGGCCCTCTACCACCAGTCAGAAGAGGGGTTGAGAGATTCAGCAGACTGTTGGCACTGAACACATGGCTCTCAACTGCCTGTACCACTCACTCAGTGCGCTACATTGACAATTTTCCATTTTTTTGGGAACGATACCATCTTTTTCAGAGAAATGGACTCTGCCTTAACAGGTCAGGAGTAAAACTGTTTATCTCCAATCTGTTCTATTCTCTGCGTCATCCATCTGCTCCCTCTGCCATGGTCAAGGACAAGAGACAAGAAATACCAAAACAGAAGGAAGACATATCACAACATGGCAGAAACCTTGAAGAGCTGCTTCAACAAAGCTCTGATTATGGGAGACACCCGCGCCAGGAAGAAGAATCTTCACACCACCCCCCATCGACAACAACCCAACGATGCCCCTCCCCTCCTCCACCACGCTCACCAATCAAGGGCCTCATCAAAGCTGCCACACTGAAGCTCAGCCAAATTGATGAGCTACTGCAAGAGGGGAAGTCTCTCACTCCCCCCCTCCCACTAGCACTCACCAGCGAGGATCCACCCCCCCAAGAGGGGGAGTCTCTCACTCCCCCCCTCCCACTAGCACTCACCAGTGAGGATCCACCCCCCCAAGAGCGGGAGTCTCTCACTCCCCCCCTCCCACTAGCACTCACCAGTGAGGATCCACCCCCTCCACCCCCCCAAGAGGGGGAGTCTCCCACTCCCCCCCTCCCACTAGCACTCACCAGCGAGGATCCACCCCCCCAAGAGGGGGAGTCTCTCACTTGCTTCCTCTCACCGGCATCCACCAGCAAGCACCTTCACGCGCTGTATTACGCGCCCCCAACCGCCCTTACCCCCTGCCGGGTCCAGCCTGATAAAGGCACAGCACATTCAGTTACTTGTTTACCAAATACAGCAAGCTCTAACTGATATGTACTGGGTCCAGGCTACAAGGCTAATGGCACTCATGACCCCTTCCAGGACAAGCCAGGACCCAACGTGATGGTATCTTCCTCAATTCCTGTCTTGATAGGTAAAAGAAAAACAATGGTGAATCTGCTAAGTAACAGGAAACACTCAACCGGCTCTACAAATGTATCAAATTTAGTATCTATTCCTCGTCAGCCACAAACTATCACAGAGAAATGTGCAGATAATACCCTCAGCACACTAAACTTAGCTTTATTAAATGTCAGATCTTTAACAGGAAAGACATTTTTAATCAATGATTTTATCACCAACCACAATCTTGATTTTATGTTTTTAACTGAAACTTGGCTAGACCAAGGTAACAGTGCAGCTGTTCTTATTGAGTCAACTCCTCCCAACTTCAGCTTTATGAGCGAGGCTAGAGTGCATAAGAAAGGAGGTGGAGTAGCCATCTTGTTTAATGACTCCCTCCAATGTAAGCAGATGTGTTATGGAAATTTTGGTTCCTTTGAATATGTGGCTCTTCAGTTGAATTCCTCTTCTCGAGCCATATTTCTAAACATCTACAGGCCACCCAAATACTGTCCAAACTTCTTTGATGACTTTGCTGAACTGTTGTCTACTGTCTGCATTGACTTTGACTGTGTGGTTATTGTTGGTGATTTTAACATCCATGTTGACAACCCTCAGGGCAGAGGGACTAAAGAGCTAGGTTGTGTCCTTGATAACTATGGACTGACTCAGCATGTGACGGAGCCCACACACAACAAGGGGCACACTCTGGACTTAATCATCACCAAAGGTCTGAATATTTCTAAGGTTCAGGTGTCTGATGTTGCGCTCTCTGATCATTCCTGTGTTTTCTTTGAGAGTACTATCTCCATGCACACAAATTCTCAATCAGAGGTTATCTCAAAACGGCACATCACTGAAAACACCAGTGAGATATTTACTCAGGCTTTCTCGTCCACACCTGCCCTCTATATGGCCTCAGTCAACGAGCTTGTAGATAATTTCAATGTTAAAATTACAAACATTATTGACGCCGTTGCACCCACTAAGGTGAAGGTGATCTCTGGTAAGAGAAGATCTCCATGGAGAAACGCCATGCTGGTCAGAATAGAAAAGAGAGAGTGTCGAAAATCTGAACGCAGATGGCGAAAAACAAATCTCCATGTTCATTATGACATCTATAAAGAGAGACTTCGCATTTATAATATGGAGCTGAGAAATGCACGGCAGACCTTCTTTTCTGACATCATCACCAAAAACCATAACAATGCGCCTGCTTTGTTTGCCACTGTTGATAGGCTGACAAACCCTCCTGTGTCAGTAGCCTCTGAACTTCTATCCACCAAGGCCTGCAATGAATTTGCCTCATTCTTCACTGACAAAATTCAGAAAATTAGACAAGCAGTTAGTGCCTCCATTCCAGGTACAGGACATGTGTCGTCACAGTGTCCACTTAAAATCAATACCATGACACAATTTAATCCGATCAACCATAAAACCCTGGGGGACACTATACAATATCTGAAATCCTCCACCTGTTGCCTTGATGTTCTACCTACAGACTTCTTCAAAACTGTATCCAACTGCATGGCCTCTGATTTACTACAAATTGTAAACACATCTCTTCTTTCAGGTGTGTTCCCACATACCCTGAAAACTGCAGTCATCAAGCCACTCTTAAAAAAGAATAATCTAGACAGCTCACAAATGAACAATTATAGGCCCATATCAAACCTCCCATTTCTAAGCAAAATAATTGAAAAGGTTGTTTTCCAACAACTGAATAATTTCCTGGCACTAAGTAATGGCTTTGATGTCTTCCAGTCAGGATTTCGACCACACCACAGCACCGAGACTGCTCTAATTAAGGTATTTAATGACATCCATTTAAACACAGATAATGGCAAAATCTCAGTCTTAGTATTACTGGATCTCAGCGCTGCGTTCGACACGGTAGACCACAACATACTACTAGGCCGACTGGAAAATTGGTTGGGAATTTCTGGTACAGTGTTAGATTGGTTTGAATCCTACTTAAAGGACAGGGATTATTTTGTGTCTATAGGCAATTACAAATCTGAGCTGACAAAAATGACCTGTGGAGTTCCCCAAGGTTCCATCCTGGGGCCTCTTCTGTTCAACATTTACATGCTCCCACTAACTCAAATTATGGAAAACAACAAAATATGTTACCATAGCTATGCAGATGACACACAAATTTATATCACTATATCACCAGGAGATTATAATCCCATACAAGCGCTGAGTAAGTGCATTGAACAAATCAATGATTGGATGTGCCAGAACTTTCTCCAACTAAACAAAAATAAAACTGAAGTAATTGTCTTTGGAGCCAAAGAAGAACGATTAAAAGTCAGTGCTCAACTTCAATCAGTAATGCTAAAAACCACAAACGAAGCCAGAAATCTTGGTGTAGTCATGGACTCAGACCTGAATTTCAACAGCCACATTAAGTCAATTAAAAAGTCAACCTTCTATCACCTGAAGAATATATCAAGGATCAAAGGATTTATGTCCCAGAAGGATTTGGAAAAACTTGTCCATGCGTTTATCTTCAGTAGACTCGACTACTGTAACGGCATGTATACAGGTCTCTCTAAAAAATCGATCAGACAGCTGCAGCTGATTCAGAACACTGCTGCTCGAGTCCTCACTAAGACTAAGAAAGTGAAGCATATCACACCAGTACTAAGGTATTTACACTGGCTTCCTGTCTGTCAAAGAATTGACTTTAAAATACTGCTGTTGGTTTATAAAGCACTGAATGGTCTAGGGCCAAAATATATTTCTGATCTGCTCATATGCTATGAACCATCCAGACCCCTCAGGTCGTCTGGCACAGGTCTGCTTTCTGTCCCCAGAGTTAAAACAAAACATGGAGAAGCAGCATTCAGTTTTTATGCTCCACATATCTGGAACAAACTTCCAGAAAACTGCAGGTCTGCTGCAACTCTTGGTTCTTTTAAAACAAGCCTGAAGACTTTTCTTTTTGCCACTGCTTTCTAAGAGGAGCTATGTTTATCAGTATACTGCACTGTAACTTTTATTCCTGTATTCTATTTGTCCTGCTTTTTGTTTAAATGTCTATAATGACTTGCTTTTTGTTTTAATGCTTTTAATTTGTCCTGCCTTTTGTTTTAAATGTCTTTAATGTCTCATGTAAAGCACCTTGAATTGCCCTGTGGCTGAAATGTGCTATATAAACTTGCCTTGCCTTGCCTCTGGCTACAAGCCATTAAGCGTACGGACTGGACTGAGGACATAATCAGTCCTGTTACAAGGAGAGCTTGACTTGTGCCATATTGATTAACAGATGAAGACCTTTTGAGTATTATATGGGAGTCCATCATCCCTCTGTCGGAAGTTTCTAGGTTTGAATAATGTCTTTATTTTAATTTGTCAAGTGTAACTCAATGAGTAAAAAGTCACTCATTGCTGAATTATTGGCCCTATAAATTAATATAATACCCCCCCCCCCTCAAACCTAGACCTTATCATAATAGTGGTTTATGGGGGGCCCTGTCAGTGCAGGGCCCTTGGAATCGTTCTACCCCCCCCCCCTCCTTACGGCTTCACTGGGAACTTTATTTTAATAAACAACGTTTCGATCAATCAGATCTCCTTTGAATAAACACGCTAGGCCTACTTAAAGGAAGTAGCCGCCGGGAACAAAGGGAACCCTTTTCACCAACTGAACGCCTGTTTTCTACAGTTTGTCTCAGCACCAAATGGATGTGCGTAAGACTATAGGCCTACTACAAATGTTTATTTCTCAACGGGCCTTCACATAGTGTTAACAGTTTTAGGGATTTTCATTGAGACAATATGTTATGACGTTATTTATCTCAGGGCAATATACCGGCAGTGTTCTCCATATAGGCAACACATGTTGATGTTCCCCTCGTCCCTTTCAGGTCGTTAGAAAAAATTAAAAGGTTCCTTAAATAAATGTCCCCATGACGTGAGCAGTGGTCCACTTTTTCATTTGCTGTCGTTGAGATTATTGCTTGTCCGCCTCGCACGGCCCCCACCGCCCCCTCCTCTCTCCTCATGTGGTTAAATATGAAAGCGCGCTGCTCCTCGGGGTAGGCTGACGCTTGAAGCTACACAGACAAACATCCGTGAGAGAGGTGAATAAATATACCACGGTGCTTTAATATGTATTCAAACAAAATTGAAGACCCACGTAGGGGAAGGTCTTTCGATTCAATGAACATAGGATTTGAAGAGAAACAACTGAACAATGAGGTAAGTTTTTTTCTTCTTCAGTAGACTAGACTACTTCCATTGCTCAGATAAATTGTTTTGATAAATGTATTGCACTGTAATTATATAATTCATATGGATATTACCCCTCTGATAATTAAGAATTGATTATACTTGAGATTATAGCTATTGTTATTTAATCTAGTCTATTGCTTGCAGTTTGTTGAGTGATTAATTTAAGACGTTCTACTGATTTCAATAGACCTACGTCAGGCATTAAGCAGGTCTGGGTGCAAACTTCGTAAACTACAGGCCAGAGACATACTACAAAAACACTAACATGCTCCCTTTGTCAAGAGGCAAAGTAATTTGGACGCCGTTGTTCCATCATAACATGCAGTCTCTGATATTTTAACTCATTATATAGGCTAAATCGTATAGTTATAAAAACGCATAACATATCTACATTAGAAATTCAATCAATCAATCAACTTTTTATTTCAGACTCAGGTTGGTCCATAAAAAACACCGTACAGAAGAAACAATACAGGGAACATAAAAAGCATATTATGCAAATTGTTTTATATCAACTTCTTTGACCGGGAAGTAGCCTAGCCTATACAGGCAATTTGAACCCCTCGAACCCTGCAACCATTGAAAACTATTTCATTTAATCTGACTGACGTGTGGATGCAGATTATAGCAAGATTAGGCTACTTTGCGTGTTTGATTGATTAATTGCTGCCTAATCCTTTCCTGTGGTAGATTATTATAAGAGGCAGTTAATAATAGGCTTCCTCGCTCTCCAAATGGGATTGCATTAAGAGTCTTTGAGGCAGACACCAGCCCAGCTTCGTTAAACAAAGACGTGGAATTGCACCAGCCTGACACGCGCGTCTTCCGACGCACTACTGCTTCAAGGGGTTCTGACACGGGGCCGTCGAAAACTGTTTTCCCGCGCTGCTTCCTGAATGCTTGCAGGACAAAATATGTAAACAAAAGACTGTAACTCGGTTAATATTTTAACTCAACAAGACGACCATGCTTTTCAATCTTTTGCATGGCTATTGTTGTGCCCTCAGTAAAAATGTGATTTTGGAATAATAGGGTGGTCTGTGCTGAAACGCATGCATGCTGCAGGCTTTGTCACTGTCCATGGTGCTGAAAGTTTTTGTGCTTTACGGGCTAGTTCGCTTGATCCATTTAAAGACACGTCGTGTCGTGTCTTAAGGTCGAGTTTTGCATGTCTTTTTAAAGTCAATACTGGGACTTTTGCGTGCAATGACTCTTCCTATCTGGGGCATCAGCTGCTATTTACATGTCTTTCAGCAAACATGCACCATCGGTTATAAACGTTTACTTATGAAATGCACA
The DNA here is from genome assembly GCF_949987555.1 of Borostomias antarcticus. Lineage (NCBI taxonomy): Eukaryota > Metazoa > Chordata > Actinopteri > Stomiiformes > Stomiidae > Borostomias > Borostomias antarcticus. The sequence continues at coordinate 6,599,208 of NC_140251.1, read as the reverse complement.
TCGGTCCCTCCCTTGTTGATTCATTGTAACATTCGTGGTTTCAGATGAACAAATCAACATTCACCAAGATAGAAGAGAAAGATAATAAGAACGAGCCGTCGGAGAAGGGACGAGCAGCAATCGTGTTTTCTCTGAAGAATGAGGTTGGGGGACTCGTAAAGGCGCTCAAACTTTTCCAGGTGAGCATTCAGTGAATCTCTTCTCTATTCAGACTCTCGCCATATTGAGATCTTTGGGATGTTGCCATACTTCATAACACATAGCCTATTTTATCTACGTTGTCCCTTACAGGAAAATCACGTCAACCTTGTACACATCGAGTCCAGGAAATCCAAGAGGCGCAGCTCTGAATTCGAGATATTCGTTGACTGCGACAGCAACCACGAACAACTCAACCATATTATCCACCTGCTGCGCAAACACGTGAACGTAGTGGACATGGACTGCCCAGATAACTCGTGCCTACCTGAAGAAGGTAGGCAATGGCTTTAGGCTTAAAATGTGCCTCTTTTTAATTAATTGTGAAGATACACATGATTCAAAAATGCTTTAAAAATGTTTTTCAGATATGGATAATGTACCCTGGTTCCCCAGGAAAATCTCAGATCTGGACAAGTGTGCTAACCGTGTGCTGATGTATGGCTCAGCCTTGGACGCTGACCATCCGGTAAGCGTTGCGTTCATTACCATGTGTGTCTGTCCATAAACCTGGCCTCATGGCGCAGGAAGCAGTCTTTTACCACTGTCTCTCTCCAACAGGGCTTCAAGGACAATGTCTACCGCAAGAGAAGAGAGCATTTTGCTGATCTTGCAATGAATTACAAACAGTAAGTAATATAGTCGAGAGAATAAAAAATGACTCAAAGAAAATAATTTCTTTATTAGGCCTACTACAACATTTATCGTGGACTGTGATAGAGGCTAATAGATTGTTTGTATCGTTTCCCAGTGGTGACCCTATACCCCGTATGGAGTTCACCGAGGAAGAGGTGAGGACGTGGGGCGTGGTGTACCGAGAACTCAGCAATCTCTACCCCACGCACGCCTGCCGTGAATACCTGAAGAATCTGCCCCTGCTGTCAAAACACTGCGAATGCCGGGAGGACAACATTCCCCAGCTGGAAGACGTCTCACGCTTCCTCAAGGGTGAGCCACACTCTCATACTCTTCAAACAGTCTATGTGGAAATACAAAAAAAAGAGTCACCTAACACTCTGATGTAAAAAATGGATAGAGATGAAAAAATGATGATGATGACAGATACTTTAATGATCCCCCAAGGGGGAAATTTGATGTTTCAGCAATGGAAAAAATGTTTAAGTTACCAACTTTTGGACAGCAGGCAGGCTTTGTCATCTTATGTCTTGGTAAATAATGTAAAAACAGAAATAAGATTTTCATTGTTAGGACCACCACTCACTGCAACGTGCTCCTCTTTCCAGAACGCACTGGTTTCACCATCAGACCCGTGGCAGGTTACCTGTCTCCTCGGGACTTTCTGGCTGGTCTGGCCTTCCGTGTTTTCCACTGTACCCAGTACGTGCGCCACAGCTCAGACCCACTCTACACCCCAGAGCCGTAAGTATCCCGGTACCCCACAAATGGATGTTGGAAGAAGAAAATTGCTCCCAATGAGCAGGTTGGCGCCTTGCATGGCAGCTTCGGCCATTGGTGTGTGAATGTGTGTGTGAATGGGTGAACGAGAGGCCATTGTAAAGCGCTTTGTCCCTTAGGGGTGAGAAAAGCGCTATATAAGTGCAGTCCATTTACCATTTACCACAAGAAAATTACTGGACTGGAAATGTATATGTTAATAATGCTCCTAAGACAGTTTGTGTTGCTCCTGTTATTCTAGAGACACTTGCCATGAACTGCTGGGCCATGTCCCATTGCTAGCAGAGCCCAGCTTTGCCCAGTTCTCTCAGGAGATCGGCTTGGCATCTCTAGGGGCCTCGGACGACTCCATCCAGAAACTGGCCACAGTAGGTAGTCCTGGCTAGCATCAAGCCGGCTCAGATGGTATTTTAAAAGGAACATAAAGGATCACTTCACTCAGACTTCCTACAGCACCATTTCTGACCTCGACTTGCCCTTTGTTACAGTGCTATTTCTTTACGGTGGAGTTTGGCCTATGCAAACAGGAAGGGATGCTACGAGCGTATGGAGCAGGCTTGTTGTCCTCCATCAGTGAGCTAAAGGTAATGACATTTGAAATATGTAAATTCAGTGCACATACATGAATTAATGATGATCTAAGTTAATAAACTATATGAAATTCATGTGGATTTTACTAATATACAATAATATACTATAATGAAATACACTTAGACTTGCCCTTATTTCAATGAATTACATTATTCATATATATATATATATATGTTAAGTGAATCAAATGACTCATTCAGCTCTGGCTGAACAGATCTCTAAATCGTTTTTAAATGTCCCTTTCCACAGCATGCTCTCTCTGGCAATGCAAAGATCATGCCTTTTGACCCCAAGGTCGCATGCAAGCAGGAATGCATCATCACCACATTTCAGGACGTCTACTTTGTGTCAGACAGCTTTGAAGAGGCCAAGGTCAAAATCAGGTGAGTTTAGAAACGTGCAATATTCAACCGCCAGTCCTCTCAAAAATGTTGAATTAGACTTTAACAATATGACATTCTTAGCCTATTGCTTTGTGTGTTTTTAATGTGTGCTGTATAACAAATTGCCTCCTTGAGGACAACATTTTCTAAGTCTAAGTCTAGATGTTTATAAATTATTCTCAAAAAATCGTTGCATCTTTCAGGGAGTTTGCCAAGACCATCAAGCGTCCTTTCACGGTGCGCTACAACCCTTACACACAGAGTGTGGACGTGCTGAAGGACACGCCCAGCATCACCAGCATGGTGGAGGACCTGCGACACGACCTGGATATTGTGAGTGATGCCCTCAGCCGATTGAACAAGCAGCTGGGCGTCTGACAACCTCCCCTCTGTTCTACTGATCCCCTCACCATCCACCAAGCCTGCCATATCACACCCATGAGCACCATCCACCAAGCCTGCCATATCACACCCATGAGCACCATCCACCAAGCCTACCATATCACACCCATGAGCACCATCCACCAAGCCTGCCATATCAAACCATGAGCACCATCCACCAAGCCTACCATATCACACCCATGAGCACCATCCACCAAGCCTACCATATCACACCCATGAGCACCATCCACCAAGCCTGCCATATCACACCCATGAGCACCAATGTGTAGAGATACTGCATGTAGATTGCTCCTCTTTAATGCATTGAATGTTGAGTATGCATTTTTATGGAAAAAAAGAGCATCTGAATTTTGTGATACCAATAACTGAGACAGGTGAGATACAGTTTTGGGCTGGTGTAATTCCTGAAACGTGCTTGTATGGTGATTCAGCATCCATGAGTAGAGATATTATTTATTTATTTTTTATTTATTTTTATTCACACTCACAAGTGCTATAACTTAATTCATATTTCCTTGTTTTGTAACCATGAATGATTAAAAGTGTAATCTGTCGATTCTGTCTTAATTGTAATCAGTCTCCTACTCCTCTCTTACATCCCTCTAGTCATCACTAATTAAATGTACCGAAAGATAAACTAATATTTATTGTATATTATGGTGTGTCAATATATATCCGTTTTTGTGTATAAAGGGTTTTGCATTGGTGTTATATTAAAAAATAAGAATGTCTTCAAGAATGATTTTGAGAGAATTATGGATTGCTTTTTGGGGTTGTATCTGGTACGATGTCCCACAATGCATTAACTAAATTAATTAAATGCATTACTCTTGATGTGAAATGTTACATGATGTGAAATGTAATTTTAGTACTAGTACTCCTGAAAACACAAGTACATTATTTTTCTACTGTAAATAAACCTAGACAATGTATATGTCTTATTAAATAAATATGTGCAAATGTGTTTAATTCTTATTCCAGTTAAGTGCACCAGCATGAACTAAACATTTTGGGACGTACTGAATATGGCGGAAAACAAAGGTTACGTATTGTAACCCAAGTTATATGGTTTACCCTGTTGCTAAGGCAACTTTAACTGAAGAAAAAACTTGAATTCACCGTCAGCCAATTGGGGTAGGTGTCGGTATATAAGCCCACTGCAAACGCTACTCTGCTCCCCAAAATAAAAAATTCAGAGAGACAGGGTCAGGGTCAGCAGGGCTTGAACCCTATGGGGCTTTCGCTCCACTCATAAAACCTGGATTACAATAGGTAGCCTATGTTCCATTTCGTGGATCTCCATCTCATAGGGGGCGTTGATTTAGGCAGAGCGAGCGAGGCCAAATGTAGCTACTCCCTGCTAACATGCGAACATCCTCCAGAACATCAGACCCAGCCTGGCTGGGGCCACAGCGCCCCAGTAACATACAGTGTAAATGTACAGTGGTACGCCACGAGGACATTAGCACTGGAGGGCACAGGGCACTGGGGAGCAGGTTAGGAGATGCGCTAGGCTAGTAGCTAGCCAGGACGATGGTTACGCATCGCAACCCGAGTCCTATAAGTTCCATCACACCAGTCCATAAAGACCGTAAAGGACCGCCCAACCGCTGCACAATCTCAACTGTAAATGCGCAAACGCGGGGTCCCACAAGAAAAGTCCCACTAACGCTATCAAGCAAGTCGCTAAGAAGGCAAGGGACCATCCAAAAACGTTGTAGGCTACAACCTCAACCAAGAATGTGCAGACGAGGAGTCCCAACTAGATAGGACGGTGGTTACACATCGCCCAAGGCCTGCTAGCACTATCAAGCAGATCTCTATAGAACCACAAGAGACAGCCCAAAAAATTGCACCATCTCAACCAAGAATGTGCAGACAAGGGGTCCAGGCAAACGCCTGGAAAAAACGGGCAGGCCAAGAGACACGTTGAGATAGGAAGATAGATTATGCGGCTATGCACAGCAAGTCCTATAGCGCTATTGAGTGAGTTCAAACAAGTGTAACGGATGGGTTCCTCAGTTTGACCTCAGTGGCTGTGTCTAGGGTGCATGAATCAAATCAAATCTAAATTTATTTATAGAGCATATTTAAAATGACAGTAGTCGACCAAAGTGCTGTACAAAGGTGGGTCCTAAAACATTTCTCAATAAAACAAGGAAATAACAGCAAAACAATACAGACATTGAACATGAACAAGGCTTGGGCACAGAATGGTTAAAACGCCAGGGAGAAAAGGTGGGTTTTAAAAACTCAAGGGTCTGGGAGGATTTAATATGGAGGGGCAACTGCCGCAAAGGCCCTGTTGCCTCTAGACTTAAGTCTAGTTTTAGGCACCTCCAACAGCAGTTGGTCAGCAGACCTTAAAGGAGTAGTAAAGGGAAAATGCATGTTTAGCCCTGTTTTAAGGTTACGTATGATCATATACAATGGTTCAGATCAAAAGGTTGACAAAACTAGCACTTTTGAGAAAGTCTGATATTTGCTCTACCACCGTGTAGGTCATACAATGGATGTGGGTGGGCACCGTGAAAAATCATTCAAAAAACATGTTAAACTCTCAATTTCAAAGACAAGAAACTCACCAAGGTGTTAGTTGGTGTTCTGACATATAATTCGCCATAAAGTAAGATTCTAGTTCATCTGGAAAGGCTTTTTTAATATTTAGCATAGAACTATTTAGTCGCAGCACACACGTGTGTTCTGGAAACTATGTAGCCTAGCAACATAAACAATAACAATAGCTACCTTAAGTAGTTCCGCTTCCTGAATCCCCTTTGCGGATTGATCAACACATCTACAACGGTTGTGTCAATAGAAGTCAATGGATTTCATAAAATGATCAATAAAACCCTACATGATTCATACTTTGCAGCGAATTTTATGTCAGAACACCAACGGACACCAATTACCACCTCAGTGAGCTTCTTGTCTTTGAAATCGAGAGGTTAACATGTTTTTGAATGATTTTTCAAGGCGCCCACCCACATCCATTGTATGACCTAAACAGTGGTAGAGCAATTATCAACTTTCTCAAAAGTGCTAGTTTTGTCAACTTTTTGATCTGAACCGTATATCATCATAAGTAACCTTAAAACAGAGCTAAACATGATTTTCCCCTTTTCTACTCCTTTAAGTGTTCTTAACAATGGTAGTTGAGTGCACTAAGCAAATCCCCCACCCTCTACCCAGATATTGTTTTCATTATTTCTACTTTGTTTTTCCTCTTTCTTTTTTCTATCTTTCTCCTTCTTTTGCCCTACGACCAATAACGACGACGTGTTAAAACGGCTTTCTATAGTTACAGCCACACTCGCAACATGCTCTACTGTCAGAGGTGGGTCTTCCCCGCCCTCTACTGGATGGAGGGAAATTAGACCCTTCCTCTGTTTGGCCCATTGGCCACCCAGATAACACACGACGTGACCTCAGATGTGTTTGGAACCTTCATCCCATCTATCCATCCATGCATTCATCCCTCTGTCCATTCATCCATGGATAAACTAGTCCTTTGTCTCTCCTACACAGCAGTGTGTAAGACTCCTAAATTCACTTTTATAGTCACTATGTAAACTCAGATTAGGCCACATTAGCCATGTTTGTTGTAGTCTGTCTTAAAATGTTTATTCTAGACAATTTCATGTGGGGGACATTTCTAGAGCTGTTGCAACACACCAGCGTACAAAGCCAGCCCAAATACGAGTGTAGAGCTTGGAAGTGGGACCTGCTCGCACGGAAGTACAGGCACCTTTACTCCTATTGGCTGAAGGTGCGCTCAACTTTTTCCTTCAGTCAACGTTGCTTTGGCAACGGGGGCGGAACTCGGCCACTTGACGGCAGCAAGTGTCGCACAATGATTTTGCTTCCTGTATCCATGGAAAGTAATTTGCGGTCAGAGCGCTGCCTATACACGTGGGTAAGTTAATTAATCAACAACTCTATAGGCTACTATTTTCTCAGGTCTTTATATAAACAGCAGTCTACATTTCGCATAAGAGAGCAAACCGGTAACGTTAGTAAACTCGCACATAACGTTGTGTAGCCTATCGTAGTTATTTACGGCAACAATATTTTCCACTTACAAAACCGGTAGGATTGCTTGATAAGCTAACTTAGCTAAATGTACAGATAATAAATGCAGAAAGAACCGGTGATTATCTAACTTTCATGAGCAGCTGCATACATCTTTTATAGAATTATTCATTATTTTGGAGGGTGCAAACAGCTATGGACAGTTGGGTCAGGGCCATGTGGAAGACCTGTCAGAGCCCCGGCTGGCTGGTGATGCTGGGCGGCTACCCCTGTCTGGAACGGTGCGCCTCCTCAGTGGAGGCGGTGGACATTCCGCTGTGGTTTCTGGTCAGTGCCGCTGTCAAACCTACAACACGTCAGGTTTTCTTTTAAAATCGTGTGTAGCAAGTGTGTATGACTTTTTGTCTGGGCTTCTGTTGCGCAGCCTAGGATGTGTCTCCCTCTCCTGGACAATCTTTGTTTACATTATCTAAGGCTGTCTAATATTATCTGCTAGTGGGGGAATTACGTGTTTCTCTATAGATGCAGGAGAGTTACTGGTGTGTGGGCAGAACCACAAGGGGCAGCTGGGACTCGGTCACACCACGGAAGTCATCACCTTTCACTGCTGTCCTGTGAGCCAGAGAATCGCACAGGTGTCCTGTGGCTGGGACTTCACTGTCATCCTCACAGGTGAGAGGACATTTATCTTCATTTAGGAGACCGGTCTTTGCCAAGAGCTCTTCTAGTGGGAAAATCTTATGCCAAACACACATTTCCACACACAGATGGTGGCCAAGTACTGACATGTGGGTCCAATGCCTTTGGGCAGCTGGGTGTCACACAGCCAGTCACACACTCTGCAGAGCTGCTCCCTGTACAGGTAGGGGTGTGGTGGGTTGTGCTTAATAAGTTAATAATAATAAATATTAATACAACTTTATTTGTATAGCACCCTTTCATACAAAAATGCAGCTCAACGTGCTTTACAACAGGGAAATTACATGGACGGAGGGCTTCACATAAAAATAGACATAACATGAAAATAAAAGCAGGTTGATGCAACATGGCCGGGTGATTGCAACAGCTTATAATTCATGACTTTTCCCATATTACAGTCTGTTAACAGTCTTGCCTTCCATTATAATGTTCTTGGATGCTCTCTGCATCTCTTTTGTAATCTACAGTGTTTTTTAAAATCCTCGCTAGAGCCTGAAGGAGCATGTGGTCAGCGTGGCAGCAGGACTGAGGCACACACTCGCCGTCACTGGTAAAGTACACCTCCACACTCACTGAACGTTGGACGCTGTTTAAGTGTGTTTTCAAGTGGATAGTGCGAGCACGACTCAAAAATAAAATCCAAGGACACCAATCTCTTGCTGGGTGCATGGCCTTGAAAGCCTTCTGTATATGAGTGGAATCAATCCAGCACTCACTGACGATTTTTTGTTCTTTTTATTTATTATTATTTATTATTATTTGTAACGGCACAGGCAGTGGCGATGACGGACGTTAGGAGGAAAGCCGTGAGGCGGAAACATCCCTTGTCGCCGCTGCCTGTCTGCCTGCCTTTCGAAAATAATAAAAAATCCGTTGTGATATGTCCGAGAGCACCCGGCAAGAGACTTGCTGTCCTTGGAGTTTCCTTTTGAGTCGTGCTTGCATTCCCCATGTGTGTTATCAGCCTTGTTAACACCAGATGGTCGCCTCTCCTCTTATGTTTGAAGGTTCAGGCTGTGTGTATCAGTGGGGTACTGGCCTTTCAAGTCAGGCCAAGCGAGCACTGAGTCCACTTCCTGTCCCAGCATACTTCAGCTCAAAGGAGCCTTGTCTGGTACCAGGTACAGTACACGTCCCTTCCTGGAGTTCCACACCTGCAGTGATGAGGTTTGATGTATGCTACATGAATGTGAAGTTAAAACCTTTTCTCAACTTCTGCAGGGTTTGATCAGGTGACGCCTTGCAGAGTAGCTGCTGGCTCTGCCCACTGTGTGTGTCTAACTGGTAAGTAACATCTGCTCTGCACTATTCAGAGAATAGTTGATTAACTGTGCATTTCATAGTCATATACAACTAATGGTTACAGTTATTGAATTGCTTCTTTTGTCTTGTGGTGTAGTGGGAGGTGATGTGTTTCTGTGGGGAAGCAACAAGCACAGCCAGCTACTCAGCGCAGAATCCTTCCTGCCCAGACCTGCGCTCCTACAGCGGCCTCTGCTGGGCGGAGAGAGGGTTACTGACGTATGGAGCGGATGGACACACCTTGTGTCCAAAACTGGTGAGGTTACTCAGATAAGTCACCCCCTCTCACCAACCTATAAGTTATATTCAGAAATGGAAGCTTGTATTGATACAGCATGACGAGAGTGCTTTTGGGGGAGTTGGCAGAGCTGAGGTGAACGGACCCTTGTTTCCTCCAGAGAGTGGAAGGGTCTTCACATGGGGCAGAGGGAATTACGGACAGCTGGGAAGGCCGGCACCAGCCAGTCGGAGCCCAGAAGAGCAGTCGTGTGGTTCCTTGAGAGTGGCGGTCGGCCATCTGGCGTGTGTCCCTGTCGAGGTCAGAGTCCTTCATGGAGCAACGCAGGTGAGACTGTTAACATGTGGGATACGTAGTACTGTTTTTATTATCTCACTTTTGCATGCATACTGAGTAGTAGTAGTAGTACTACTACTACTACTACTACTACTACTATTACTACTACTACTACTACAGCAACAACAACAACAGTGTAGGTACTTTATTGATCCCTGGGGGGGGGGGAGTTGCACTGTCACAGCATGAAATGTAGTGGATTCTTCTAAAAGGGTAAGAACTTCAAAAACACACCGGTGAACTTCGGAGTAAGAAGAGAACTTTAATAACAGTGCTCTGGCCAGAGGACAATTCAGAACAGACACCAGATTGTATCTGAGGAGAAGTGCCATGGACAGTTGTCAGTGATAGTCTTCTATACAGTATTTCACATGATGTTTGAAAAGCAAGCATGCAGGTTTCTTTGCTCAGATGAGAAATGCCCATCCACAAAAGCAACAACAGGAAAATGGTAACATATATGGTCATCCATGCTTTTAAGAAATGAAACATGAAGTTTGTGCGTCTGTGTCTCTCACTCCCTGATACTCAATGAATGTTATCTGCCCTGCACCCAGCTGTGTCCCTGAAGAGGGAAACTGCCAAACACAATGCTCTGAACATTCCACAGAACATCCCTTAGTATGAAGTATGAAGTTAGAACGCTGTTAATAGGAATAGAGAATAAAGTATAAAACCTAATCTCATGAACACAATTTGCCTCACAGAAAATACAACTAAGTAACACAATCCAGACTACAGTAGATACAAAATATACAGTACAAGAGTGCAACAGGGATACATAAAGTTAATGCAGTATATGGCTGTCTATCGATCTATTGATCTATATACTGTATCTATATATCGTGTATAACAGTAAGTAGGTTCCTTGATGTGGAAAAAAAACATACATGTTCTGTCCAGGGAGCCTTATCAGCCTCTGAGCTGAGCCTCATAGTGTCCAGCCAGTCAGGGAATGGATTGAACAGTTTGATGGCAGCTGGTAGGAAGGACCTCTTGAAGCGTTCTGTCGAGCGCCGTGGCAGAATCAGTCTGCTAATGAAGCTGCTCCACTCCCTGACCAGAGTGTCATGTAGAAGGTGGGAGACATTGTCCATGATGGCCAACAGTTGGGCCAGTCTCTCCCCGCCACCACTCACATTGAGTTAGGCTGACCCCCCCCAGGTCAGAGCCAGGCTGACCCCCCCCAGGACAGCAAGGCTGACCCCCAGGACAGAACCTGTCATCCTGATCAGTTTGTCATCCTGTTGGTGTCCGCTGCTTTGATGCTGCTGCCCCAGCACACAACCGCATAGATGACGGCACTCGCTACAACAGACTGGTAGATCATGTTCAGCGTGGTTCTACACACATCGAAGGACCTGAGCCTCCTCAGAGAGCAGAGTCGGCCCTGCCTCTGTTTGTATATGGCCTTTGTTTCCAGCCCATTCCAGCCTGTTGTCCAGGTGCACTCCAAAACACCTAAACACAATTATTTCCTGGCCGATGTGTGTGTATTTGAACACATAGGTAGAGTATGTGCAGAGTGTGATTGCCATAAGGTTTGAGTCTTTTTGGTGTTTTTTTTTATCTGGAGAACACCTTCGTCATCTGTCCACTAGAGGGAAGCAGAATCTAACCAATGGTCTGAAATATTAGAGTTGAAGGTTGTTTCATGTGATGTAATAGGTACTGGATCACTGAATGTGCACTAAGATACAGGGCGGGTAGTACATCAGGGATCTTCTTCTTCGTGTGGGTACGTTGTTACGTCTTCTACCCCCCAAGCTTGGGGCCGAGGGGCTATCCTTTTACCACCCTGAGCCTGGGTGAGGGGGTCACGCGGGCTATATATCCAGGCACACCTCCAGGAGCCATGTCACCGTTTCGTCATCCACAACCGTCAGGCCATGCATTCCATTGGGTGTCCGATATATCAGACAGTCCTGGATGACATGGTCTGCGGTTTGTTCCTCAGCGCCACATCTGTGCATCGATGAGCGGAAGTGTCTGACGCCAGTCCTGAGGCGGTTAAGCCTCACCCACGCCGCCGCTGGTCTGGGTATGTCCATCCCGGGAGGGGAAGGACCGGCAGCCCGGATGAAATCACAGTGTGGAGGTGTTTGCCTCCCACTCCGCACGCCAGGTGTGGTCCGCCCATTCTGCCTCGCTGATGTTAAGATCTCTGCATTGCTGCAGGAGACAGGCAGGCACAAAAGGGTGTCTTGACTTGAGACACCAGGGAGGCTCCGCTGTTCCAGTGAGCCTGTCGTGGAGCAGGTGGTTAGGCTCCACGGCCCGGCACGGCCCGGCAGGCGAGACGTGCTGTGGTTCTTGTGCGGCGGAGGCCAGCGGGCTGGATGCACAGGAGTGGGACCCAGGCATCCAGTCACGATGCGCAAGGCTTCGTTGATAGGCGGGTCGATGAGGCGGGTGTGAGGGCTGCAACACCAAACCGGTGCGCAATATTCACTGGTCGAGTAGACCAGAGCTAGGGCTGCCGTACGCAGTGCTTTTGCACCGGCGTCCCAGCATGATCGGACCAGGTATGCCACTAGAGTCTGCATGTCCTGGCTCAAGGTCTCTTCCACGGCCTACCAGTCTCCAGCAGAGTACACCAGCGCAAGGTCATCTGCGTAGGCATAGTTCCCGGAGACTGTAATCGACAGGTCGTAGGTGTAGATGTTATAAGGGATTATATTCATCACTATCTCGGGTATCAGTGTGTAAACTGTCCTTGTCGCTGTGAAAAAGCACACGTCTAGAAACCGCAAAGTCCCCCCCCCCCCCCCCCCCCCAGAGTAGCCATGGGAATGGTGTGTGTTGCCTGTAGTCTTAGTGTCAGCGGGAGGGGGGGGGGGGGGCAGCCTTGCCGTTAAAGTGGGTGTCCAGGAAGGGCAAGGACAGACACTGGATCATCCTGCCACCGCAGTCACCTCCACTCTGCAACTCCGGAGGCTCCACCGGGCACGGTCACCCTGTCCACACGCACAGCTGAGGGGGAGACGGACTCGCTGAGTGGACAGTGCCCACACTGTTAGGTAGCCTACCGCGCATGCGCGCACACACACACACGCACACGCGCACGCACACACACACAGAGTCAATATTTAGTAAACTGATTTTTACGATGTCTATGAAGATGGCTGGTGTAATACGTTATTACCTGTTCAGAATTCGACAGATGTTTATTTGTGGTCCGCCACAACTCTGTGATCCATCAAAACTGGTGAATAAGACAGAATTATTATCTGGTGAATAAGGCTTAATTATTATCTGGTGAATAAGACTGAATTATCTGGTGAATAAGACTGAGTTATCTGGGTCATTTTAGCTTCAGTGCGTTCATGTTTTTCATGGCTGGTGAGAGAAAGACTGGTTCCTCTGGACTGTGCTGCGCCCCTCTTGATTATGATCTGAGCTTCAGCAGTTTTTTCAGATCAGCATAAAACTGAAACTGTCTCCTTTTTTCCTTCGGAACCGCATCATTGCAGCCGTGTATAGTAAGTAAAAGCTGAGGGTTTGAGACTGTTGTACTAACCTGTCAGGACAGCCCCACAGTCTGCTCAGTGTACTAGATCTGTTCTTCTCCCCTCTCTCTGCCGTGCCCTGCAACGATGCCTCACAACCTGAGGGATTATTGTTTATATGAAATATTGTGAGATGGATCTGTTTTGACTATCATTTCCCCCTGACAACCACACGTGTCTGACATGGTCTGTCTATACAGTCTGGGTTGAAATTTAAAACCAGCCATTAAGTCTGAATGTCAGGGCCGGATAGACAGAGTAGTATTACTGTAAGTTAGAGGCTGCAGCCTCCATCAGAAAACAGTCACAATGCTTGTTCTCAAGCTGTAATTCTGTTGTCTGATTTCTGTAATGTTATGCGTTAACTTAAGATCTGATTTCAATTACACCAATGTATCTGTAGTGTGTGTCCTTGAATAACGCTTTTTCTGACTTTTCCTGCTTTGCAGATTGCGTGTGGATCTGAACACAACCTTGCCATTGTAGGTATGTATTATTTTTTATATATATATTTATATTTATAGCTTAAGCTTCCACTCTGCACTCTCAAAACCAGACCTCATTGGGTACAGAATGACAGTGAACCATGGAGACAGAGAAGGGATAAGAGACGTTGGGACATGGGACAGCAACATTGAGAGTAGAGCCTCCTGGTTTCACAAGGTGCGGGTGACTGAAATGGTTCCATGTCACTTATGGCAACTCTGGTAGCCTACTACTGCACAGTGTTCTTACAGTCCTGGAGAATAAACCGATGCACGTCGGCAAACTCATATTTTAGGAGTTCCTCCTCTCTGTGTTAAAGGAGCAATGGGAAATCATGTTTAGCCCTGTTTTAAGGTTACTTATGATCATATACAATGGTTCAGATAAAAAAAGTTGACAAAACTAGCACTTTTGAGAAAGTCTGATAATTGCTCTACCACCGTTTAGGTCATACAATGAATGTGGGTGGGCACGGTGAAAAATCATTCAAAAACATGTTAAACTCTCGATTTCTGTTGGTATTCTGATGCGACCGTTGTAGATGTGTAGATCAATCCGCAGAGGGGATTCAGGAAGCGGAACTACTTACGGTAGCTATTGTTATTGTTTATGTTAGCTAGGCTAGCTAGTTTGCTCACTGCTCACGCTACTCTTTCGCTCACAGACAAGGAAGACCTAGGCAACAGTTCAGAAAACGCTTATCAAAATGGCTGATCTTGAAGAGTATGAATTTGATCACGAGGAATTAGACTTTGACGGCAGTTCTTATCGTTTCGAGCCTGAATATAGTGCGGAGGAACTACAGCAAATGGAAGAGATGGAGGCTCGCCGAACCGCAGAGCCAGAGACGGTCGATGAAGCTGTCGCTATACCATGAACCACGGGTGTTTGGTGGTGTGCTTGCAAACATTGCAGACAGATGCCCACCGAAGAGGAAAGTTTGTGCTGTACCGAGTGGGACCTGTTGCTAACAGCTGACATGGCAAACCTTTCGGTCCATGAGTCTGACTCCTCTCCGGAGTGCGTGACTACCGGCAATGACTTTCCACATCTCGTAAGCCAACCTGTTGTGGACACAAGCGGAAGTTTACATACGTATGTGCTGCGACTAAATAGTTCTATGCTAAATATTTTAAAAAGCCTTTCCAGATGAACTAGAATCTTACTTTATGGCGAATTATATGTCAGAACGCCAACTAACACCTTGGTGAGTTTCTTGTCTTTGAAATTGAGAGTTTAACATGTTTTTTTGAATGATTTTTCAAGGTGCCCACCCACATCACATCCATTGTATGACCAAAACGGTGGTAGAGCAATTATCAGACTTTCTCAAAAGTGCTAGTTTTGTCAACTTTTTGATCTGAACCATTGTATATGATCATAAGTAACCTTAAAACAGGGCTTAACATGATTTTCCCTTTACTACTCCTTTTAGGAGTTAGTAAGGGATCTGTCTAATGTCTTACCGTTCAACGTCCATGTGCAATGCTAATTCCTCGGTTGATGAGTGTGAGAGCTTTGGGGTCAGCTTATTACTGCCTCACGGCCCATGCTACAGGAAGTAATTACTCCAGGGCTAGATGAGTATCGTTGACAGAGGCAATTAGCTGTGCAGCCCAGTCAAAGAACAATATAAATCACAGGAACATGGGAACGCTGTTTGCAGAGCAGCCTGCCGACATCAGAATGAAAAGGGGGGAATATTTGTTCGCCTCCAAGGGAACAATACACAGCGTAAACACTGAATAAGCGTACTGGGTTTGTTTTGTGGGACCAGATTTCTCCCATTCCCTCCACTGTTTGCCGTGCTCAATTCCCCTCTCCCAACCACCGGTTCCATTGGGAAGCTATTGGGAGGCGGAGTAGGACGCGGCGGGAAGCTACGGTGTAGTCACCCTCGCCGGCCCACCGTATTACCTGTCCGGTCTCTTTAACAGGTTGCAGGAAGCTACAGATGCAGCAGCCACTCCACCAGTCCTTTCGGGAGACGTGTGCTGTCAGAACTGCCTCTCGCTGAGCTGAGAGGCTAAAGGCCAATAGACCTTTCCGACCTGTCGGTCATGCGGAGAATAATAACCAATAAGGTTGCTTGATTTCTTAAGACCACGCCTCTGATGTCCCACAAACAAAGCTTGTCCCGCGTTGTGTTCATAGATTAGACATTAGTTTGAAGAAAATGGTTCTTAAAACATACAGAAAACTGGCCTGCAGGCAGCTGTACCATAATGTTATTAGAAAACCAGCTGTACGATACTCCACACCTCCCTCCACACATCAGTTTACAGCAGGGCCGACACAAAAAGCTACGAAGCTAACCTTAGGTGCTTGATGTACAGTAGCTAATTAGCCCATAGCTAGTAGTTAACAGATCATTCTCACAGGCTTATTTTCTAAGAATGGATGCCACTAACTTACTCACCCTGCAGTTAGACTCCACGATTTTGTCCTTATGAATTAAAAACTGGAGTTTGTGAGGCATCTGTGCCTCGTGCATACATCACCAACACCTAGTATCAACTCGTCTGTTCTCACCTGATCTGTCCGAATTCCAAATCTCATGGATATATCCTTGTGTAAAATAGTTCAGGCCTTTCTGTAGAACTCTCTTAGACAAAGCTGGTGTGTGCTGCTCAGTGGACATTTTATTAACTTGCTCCATAGCTTGTGGGGCATATAAACAGTAATTAGGGGGGGCAGAACTTTCTGCCTGAATAGGAAAGTGTTGTACGACACGTTTTCACACAAAAATCACAGACGCTTTCTGCATTTATGCTTTGGCCGACACTGCGGGTTGAATTACTCAGCCTAGCCGACACGTCGCATCATCTCTATGGTAACCATGGGTGAGCATAGTTCATTTACAATTTGTGCAACAGACCTTTCAGAAGCGCTCATACAGCCAACCCATCAGACAACACGAGGTCTGCGACCTTACAAAATTCAGGAGGTGCAAGACAGGTCTGCGACTCCCCAATCTGACATGTTAAACCAGGCCAGGTCCAGCCTATGTGCGTGGCTAGCTTGTTTCTGTTCAGGACTGGTACTGTAGGATGGAAGCTAGTCATGCCACTGAAATAGCTGTGAATTGAAATGACATGAAATAATGTCTGATAAATTAAGATGGGTCTTGTCGCCTGGACACATCAGTTCCAATGCTTCCAATGCTAATCCAGCACAATAAGAGCGGGATAGCCAGTTAGCTCATGAGCTTACAACAACTAGCTGCAGCTTCCATAACATTAATGGTAGCGGTCAGTGGCTAAAGCAGTTACACTGATGATTCCTAACGTTATGTTAGCTTTTTTGCTGCAATTGGTTCAACTTCTGTTTCTGGACAAAGGTAAGGGATAAACCCAGATAACACAAGGCTAACAGACCTACAGCGGGTCACCGATAGATGAATTGGCAGACCTCAAGTGGAATATAATACAAGGCTAACGGACCTACAGCAGGTCCCCGATGGACGAGCTGGTGGACCTCCGGCCGAATCCGCTGGCGGATCGCCGGCCGAATTGGCACAGGTCCATGTCTTTAAACAATTCCATAGTTTGGAGTTTTCTATGATCAAATGGAATTAAAAACCAGACAATGGTAGACACTCATAAGACAGGACAGGACAGAACACAACAATAACATGTACCATGCCCTTCCAGTCTAAGAGTGAACTATTACCAAAACCCGAGAGGCTATGTGGATTCTGTCTCTCCCGTTCCACTGAGTCTACAGAAAAGGCACAATCTGAGACTGTTTAGGTTTCAGAGAGCGGGGGCAGGGTCATGCACACTGCTCGGGTCCCTGGACTGGAGCTGGTTGGTCTGCCCAGGGGTGGAGTCTGGAAGAGCTGGTGGTGGGACTTACACCAACAATACATTCTGAATGGGGTGGAGGGGTGATGGTTTTTGTGGCATAATAGCTGTTCTAGGGTCCAACCATTGTTTTCAACATCCCAAACCGGGAATCGTATCACAACCAGGAATCGAACCCTGGCCTCCAGCGTGAGAGTCAGATGCTTAACCCACTACAACACCGAGGGGCCTGAGGATTTGGGACGGTCTTGGATTTTTGTTCACGTACATTCTCTCCCATCCTTCTGAAACAGGGGAACAGAGAGGAGGAAAAGTGATGTCGTTGTTAGAAGTCCCTGAACGGGAATCAAAATCTGGGTTCCAGCGTGAGAGTCCAGTGGTTAGCCCATTATACCTCTGAGGGTTTGGGAAGGCCTTCCGTCTGTCTGAAAAAACTAAACATTTACCTGGTAAATACATGCAAAGTATAGCCTAATATATAATGGGTAACTACTGAGACACCTATACTGTAGGTACAATTTCAAAACAGGAGAATTTCAAATGTTCAATTAGGAAGGGAGGGAAAGAGGGAAGGAACGAGGGAGGGAGTGACAACTGGACATTTGCTAGTCTTACAGCCACTCACAAAAAGTTATAGCCTAGGCTCTCTGCAACAGTGTTGCGCTCTGCAAAAGTGTTGCGCTCTGCAACAATGTTAGCAAAATAGACTGTACATTTCCTTAAAGGTGCTCTGTTCGATTTACTGCACTTTTTGCAAAATTCCAATATATGCAATAAATAGGTCCAGGGGTGTCATAACTATCTGTACAGAAAATATAGCCAACGGTGTAGTGCCTGTGGAGCAAATGCAGACTTTATTTTTATTATGAGCGAAGCCGGCCCGGCGCTGAGCCCCACCCCCTGAACGGCACCATATGGAGTGAAAACGCCCACTTGTTTATATCTGATACCACTGCCCCATTCCCTACAGGAGTATTTCAAATGTTCAATTACTGCACATAAATTCAATAACTGATATAGCACCACCAGGTAACCACATTTTAGATAGCTTCTATAACATCCAGTGACAAAACATCGTCCACACCGAGGCTTGAACCCGCAACCTTCGGCATGGGAGGCAGACACCCTATCCACTAGACCACCGATGATCTGGAAAATGTGCGTTGTCATAATGTTTTTGTTTTGATGTTCTGGGACCACTGCCTCTTGTGGTAGCAACATAGAACTGCAGGTCAACAACACCACTGCCTCTTGTGGAAGCAACATAGAACTGCAGGTCAACAACACGATGGAGGAAGGGAGGGAGGGAGGGAGTGACAACCGGACATTTGCTATCTTTGGTGCGCTGGCTTACAGACACGCACAAAAAGTGTCTGATTGCTGCGATTTTAGTGTAACGCTGCTGTCAGGTCAACACCTTGTAGCTCCAAAATGTTTCAGAATGTTGAAAAGCAATTTCTATGTTTTTGTTACATAAAATCACACGTGATGAGCAGTTTAGAATACATTTAATTGGTCCCAGGGCTGGGAAGCGTTCAGAGGGTTTAAAAGATAGTCCCAGCTTTTAATTGAGGGAAAAAGAATTAGCCTGTGGAGAGAGCTGGGGCATGATGCTGGTCACACAGTAGAAAGACACGCGGTCTTCAGATAAGCCATCCCATGATCCCTAGCAGGGTACATGAAGCGTCTGCTGCTGTAGACCTGGGGAATTGTGTGGTGTGTTTAACAAGGAAATGGGCTTTTCACCAGAGTCTAGGGTTTCATCCTTAAGCCAGACAGAATATTGTGCAGGCACTTTGTTGCCATGGCAACACAGATGCACCGTATTCCTGCCAGCATGTCCATGAATTAGCAACATCAAAGCATTTGATCCCGTTGATTGAAGAGATACGTGACTGGAAATCCCTTGGTTGTAAAAGGGGTGGAAAAGATCGCTGGAAGGCATAAAACAATGTGATAGACTAAGCTAGAAGATGTGAGTTACCCTTGAGAAAGCAAGCTCCGCTTTTGTTGCCATGGCGATGGGACCTACTGTATTGGGTAACTGTGTTGCCATGGCACGTGTCTCTTCAGTGATGCCGAGTTGACCACACCCACCAACAAGCTCGCCAGCTGTGAGAGCCTTCGTACAAGCCAGAGACGCAGCATTGAGCTCAACGTGTTTTTAAACGAAAAAGGTTTTACTTATAATTTGTATTATTCATTGGTCTTGTTATGCATAATGGAGTAACGCTTTTTCCCGGGCTGTCCGCTTCAGTCAGCCGCTAACCTGTCCACTCTCTCCCCCCTCAGACAGTCGGCTGCTCTCCTGGGGCTGGAACGAGCATGGGATGTGTGGAGACGGTTCCCAGACAGATGTCGTCCAACCCCAGCCCCTTCCTGGACTCAGGCCTCTCCTGATTGGCTGTGGAGCAGGGCATTCCATGGCACTCTGTGCCGTGATAACAGGTCAAGTCTGCAGTGGATTGGAATCCACACTAACTAAGGAGCAAGAGTGTCTGGACTGACTAGAAGTGAGGGTTGAGGCCACGGGGAAAAGCTGTGTTTAGATGATTAATCATGATGAATCTATCTGAATAGAGTAATAAATGCTTTTTTAATCAGAAGTGACACTCAGGAAACTTGAATTCCGCATGACCCATAACGAGTGCCTTTTTAACACCACGTTCACCTTTTGAACAAACCGCTTCAGCTCTGTCAGCGGCCGAGACTGTATTTAAACTGCAAAGCGTCATAAATATTGTTCTGGGGGTTAGAAAAAGCATTGAGTTATGTATCATGGCCGACAGAGGCCATCATTTCCCCCGACCAGTCCCGTCAGTTTGATGGACATGATTGGGGGCGATGGCTTCGCAGGGAGAGGGCCGTGCCTATGATCCCCTGTCTGTCTGCCATGTTAGTCTTCCCCCTGGATCAGGCCATAACAGGGTCGTCTGAGGGATGGGTTAGACTGCTGCTATAGTTCCATCTGCGTGTCAAAGGTTTTATTGCAGTGATCTTGAGTGTCAGGAGGCACTCAATCTCCCAGAGGTCCTCACTCACGCATGGGAATCCTCACGGCCATCTAATGATTTACCATTTCGCGATAGGGTGCAGTAATCATCCTTATCCTCCCTCCGAATATTTATAGGTATACAAAGCTGTGTGTCTCATTGTCATATTCACATTTTTTAGCTCATGGAATATGTTGGATAACCAACCAGAGTTTTAAGGATATGTTATATTAACGTTGAAATATTTGTGTTTGAATGATTCAGATGTTAATTGCCACATATTGCCTGCATGATATACAGTATCTGCATGTGTTCTGTCTTTGAATCTTCCTGTAGCACCATAGCTTTGAATCTCACTATGCAAACGGTCTATGCAAAATAATTATGAAAAACAATGATGTCCCTGAAATATAATGAAATAAACAAATAAATGCCTATCTTTGTTTACTCAAGAAAAAAAACAAAATCACTCATTGAAAAATAATCATTTCTGTGTTTTTTTATTTTTCACTATTTACTGTACAAGCCTGAACTGTTATCGGTCAGAAAAGGACACAGAAAATCCCTAAACAACAAATCAGTAGATCTATGACTGAAGGAAGACCTGGTTCAGGTTACTACTGGACCCACAATGTACGGCGTACAAACACATAATCAGAAGGCTCCCGAAACGGCACACATCAGTTGCCTGTCAGTGAAGTTATTGATTCTGTTAAGCAAAACAACAGTTGTTTGTTCCATGTTGGACAGTGATCAGCACAGACCCCCCCCCCCCCCCCTCTTTGTGCTCAGTTCCATTGTTGGGTCCAGCACTGCTGCACCAGATTGCACACGGACATCTCAATAGGTTGTTGGCAGTGTGTTTGCAGCGGTTTAGTAAAAATGTTGGTCCCTTAGCACTGGGGTAACTATTACATACAAATTATGTTGAGTTATCCCTTTTCAACCAACTATGTTTATTACTTTTCTTTCAGTGCTGAGGTCCAGGTAGAGGTCCTTGCTTATGTTGTCTGCTTGTGCAGTACTATGGCCATGGCTGCATCACGTATTGCACTAGTGATCCTTTATTAAATGGATGCTGAATGAGAACACCAGCTTTCCATGCTGGTTATGCTAAATTCAAGTGGGATGACATAACAGAGGCACTTTTCCAATGTGATGAGTCAGAATGCTTTGGCTGTGATACATCTGGTCTGGTTAGTATCACCTAATAAGTGCCTTTACATGATCAGAATGAATGAGATTGTAAGTTGAAAATGTACCATAGATAATCATTAGCTTACCACAGGCTTGAATACTTGAATAGTAGACGTTTGCATAAGCTGTGTGCACTGTGCATGTACAGTACAGTAGCACACCATGGTTAGCCCTGAATAGAATTTGCTTAACCAAGAGATCTGTAAATTCCTTGACCACTTGTTACAGCGGATTTGGTCATTGTAATGCATTGTTATGACTGAAAGGTAGGCCTATGAAAATAAGTCAGCGTAAAGTTGTTTTTTTATAACCAACATTTTAAAATATATTTAAAGTAACGTTGAAGTTCACTGGTGTGAACAGTGCAAAGGGCTATTTAGATGTGATCATGACAGTCCAAAGGGCTGTTTAGATGTGATCATGACAGTGCAAAGTTATCAATGTGTTTGAACCGTTTTGTCTGGTTGATAGAATCAGAGCACAAATTGGATAATCACTCCCAAAACATTGGTATACACAACTTCACAGCACACAAACGCATGTTTACAGCACAGTCACACAGAAAACATAGGCACACATTACAACACAAAAACCAGTCACAGATACTGAGCTACATAAGGCCTGACAACAAAACCCGCTCGGTGCTACATCTAGGCTGAGATTGTGATATACATGTCACTCACACCCATTTAAAAAAAACATGAACTTATACAGACAACAACGTTATAGCATAATCAGGGGGGTGGGGGTGCAGAATGGGTCATACACATAGTGGTTGGTACACCATGGTTCATAACACAAACTGACTCTGTTGGTTGTCTGCTCCGGCTCTGTCGCAGCGTCTCTAAAAAACATATAAAAAAACAACACAACAATTATTACACAAATGATGTATGATGAAGGGAATGCTGGAGCTGATGGGTCTACCTCGTTAAGTGCCGGGAGTTGTGGGATGAAACGGGCCTTGAGAGTAAAGAGGGAAGTGCTCTGTTAGTGTATCATGGTAAATGTCATGTTTACCATGTCTTTTCCATGCTTAGCAAAGGCCTCAGGCATACGATGCACCGTGTGTATGCAGGCTGGACCCTCGGGGAGGTTAATTGACATGCCTGATCATGCTTTATTTCACGTTGACGTACAGTAGTTCGGTCGTCGTCATGCGTGTTTCGGACTTTGCATCATGCTCTCACAGTTTCCTCATGGCAGTTAAGGATGGGGCAAATGGCTGTGACATGTACCAGCTTTATGCTAGTGAGCAAGAAAAGATGTGTATGCTGTTGAATAAAAACAGAGTCTTAACACTGATTGTATACAAAATTTATTTCATGCAAGAACTTGTAGGCTATTAACATCTTTAATTTGAATGCTTTTATTTTGCATAAATGTAAAATACATGCATTTACCTTTCCCCAAGTATGCCCAAACCCCATGCTGATGCTGATACCCTTATTTTTTTAATTTGCATTAAGTGTGATTGAGTATGTTTCACCTGCGTCTTGTCTCACAATGGTCTTCATAATGGCTCCTTAGTATACAACAATTACCCCACCAGGAGACATTACTCAAATAAAGTAAACTGTGAAACCTTATCCAAATAAAATATGGAATTATATTTGTTATATAGGCTACTTTCATTAAAATAAAACATATTTAGGATAACTGATCAGCCAACTTGAGACTACTGTAGGTAAAGTGCTTTGCCCATTAAGATTTTTTGTGCATAAGTGTTAGGGCTTAAAGAACTATGCCGGTCTATATATGATTTGATCTCCTGAAACTAGTCACCCAACCTATATCACATTACCGCAATAAATTTTCTGAAGCAAAGCTCACATCAAAAGATATTTGCATTTTCACGGTAATGTGATATACTGTACGTTGGGTGACTAGTTTAAGGACATCAAATCATATTTAGACCGGTACGGTCCTTTAAACAATACATAAATTGGTCTTGATATTACAAATCTACCGGCATCTCCAATATTTAACCAACAGTTCATATTTTCTATTTGAATATACATCCACTGTATTAGGCTACAGGGTTCATAACCCCACTGCAATTGCTAACTTGCACTTTGTGGGATAGATTTCATATCTGGAAAGAATCCAGCATGTTGTGGTTTCTGGTGCGTGGATACAGCTCTGTTTACTCCTCTACTGTACTCTTCACTGTACAGCCTCTCTTACACTATGATGAGCATGATAATCCTAGATAGATGACAGAGGCAATTAACAAAACTCATGTCAGTTTGGCTACTTGTACAGTACTTAATTAACGTTACATGCCACTCTTACATTACCTTATCAGGAACATAATAGAACAGAGTAAACTGACTGTATTCATGTACTGTATTTCATTAGTACACCATTAATGTGACAGAAAAATTTAGCATTTCAGTTTGTGTGAATTATTACCTTTTCTGCAAAATACTTTCATAATGTTTACAAATCTGTCAGTAAAAAATATAGTATGCTCATGACAGAATAAGTTAGCTGTACAATGAAGAAATCAATTTAAGTGTTAGTATCTTAAAGGAGTAGTAAAGGGAAAATGCATGTTTAGCCCTGTTTTAAGGTTACTTATGATCATATACAATGGTTCAGATCAAAACGTTGACAAAACTATCACTTTTGAGAAAGTCTGATAATTGCTATACCACCGTCTTTGAAATTGAGAGTTTAACATGTTTTTTGAATGATTTTTCAAGGTGCCCACCCACATCCATTGTATGACCAAAACAGTGGTAGAGCAATTATCAGACTTTCTCAAAAGTGCTAGTTTTGTCAACGTTTTGATCTGAACCATTGTATATGATCATAAGTAACCTTAAAACAGGGCTAAACATGCATTTTCCCTTTACTACTCATTTAAAAGGAGATCCCTGTTAAACCACCACCTAAATACACACAGGTATATAAATACATGAGTGGGGAAAGGCAGAAAATGGTAGCTACATAGAATACTTGCTATGACTGAGTCACTTGCTGCTTAAAATGTGCATAAAAATAAGAAGCTTTTGAAAGAAAAATCTGTTTTTCTTACAGCTACAGTGACACAGCTTCTTGTTAAACATAACTTCTCATGCAGATCATGCAGATGAACAGACATTTTTGCTTCTGAGGACAACAAACATATCGCTGGCAGCACTGTAGAATTGTCATCACTTCCGCACTATACTGAACGTCAATGTTCCCATATTTGTTTGGAATTAAAGATAAGAAATGATTCAAAGTCTTGGGCGTACAGTATGCAATTAGTGCATCTCTATGTTGCAACAAAGAATGCACCCAACATTCTTATGCACTCCCTCAACAGCTTGCTGCGGCTCTCTAAATATGCGTTTAAAAATGTGTTAATAAATGCTTAGAAATGGCCGGCATAAATTAGCAGGGGACACATCTCATGAAATAGTTCTTTCAAAAGTATTTTTTTGAAAAGCAGATGAAATATTATAGACAGAGAGAAAGAGAGAGCAAAAGCAACAGAGCAACAGGCAGTGATACTGGTACTGTCAAACAGTAGAGAACACCAGCAGGTTAGTCTGCAGAGAAGAGGAAACCAGTGGTTTAGTCTGCGGCATAGTGACCCATGCAGTGGTCAGTGACAATGTGCTGGAGGACACCGGGACACACCCAAGCTGAACACTTGCATGTGTTACATTAACTCAACGTCCACAGACCATTTTTCTTTCAGAAAATGTACAGGAAGGAGGAGCGAGACAGAGGGAGGAGGGGAGCGGGAGAGCGTATGGACGGACGGCTGCCCCTCCTCCCCCCGGCGCCATGCCCCTGAGCCAAGCATGCTAGAGGATGGATGGGATGGCGGAATGTGAGGGCTGTATGGGGCGGGGCGGGCTGCGGGGCAGCGCGGACACAGAGGAGACTCCAGAGGCGTCCTTGCTCATGCCAGACATGCTCTTAAGGCTCCAAGGCTTTTCAGAACCTTCGGTTGGGAAACAGAGAGCGTGTTTTTGAGAACAGCACTGCGGCGGTGGCGCCGGGTCCGTGTCAGAAACGGTCGTAGCCGTTTCCCTGCACTTTGTTACACCTGTTGCTTTCTTGTTTTTGTCTCCAAGTAAAAAAAGAAAAAGTCAACAAAAGGTCAACAGCATTTTTTTTCTCCATGCAATTGAGTGCATCAGGAGTTCAAGGGCATGCAAAGGGTGGTATTGGAATGGTTTAGAGGAGTAGAACACTGTAGGAGAAAACCAGGCACCACTTGTTGCCATTGGTACTGTAAAGGCTTCTGTATATGGTTTTCCCAGTAGTGTAGATTATCATTGCCCAGTGTCGTGGATATAGACTGGATATGCTCCAATTTCCAGGTGGCTCTCAGTAGACGTATCACTTGTAATATTTTCATTATATATTCTCACACTGACGTCGTGTTGTGCTCCGTCACCATACCAACAGCACCCACCAGCAAGACACCGCATGCATCGCTCAAGACCAGCGGATTCATAATCAGGGTCAGCATGATTCTTATTAGTAAAATACAGAAACATACATGATTCACACTTAAACACATTAGCACATAAATACTTTCACATGTAAGACAACATGTATTTCATATAAAACTCTGAAAATATTTTTTTTGCTTGTAAATAGGTAGGGGGATGCATGGTATCAAAATATATATTGTGCAGATGAGGGCCATTCTTATTGAGAATTGATTTAAAGGTGATTGTGCTTGGGTTCAGTACTATTAATTATAGTAACTTTGTGTATATTTACAATACTGTGGGTTGATATAAAATAAATTATTCTTCAGAATGTCAGAGATGTTTTTTGGTGTTTGTTGTAAATCATCAGGGTGGGGCTTAATAGAGTGGGGGAGGTGTCAGTGTCTTATGGAGGCCTGTGATTGGTTGTTACTGTACATACCCCTCCTGACTCTTCCTCCTGTATGGTTGGGCCGTTCGGCAGTGGTGACCAGGAAGCAGGGGCGCTCTCTCTCGCTGGGGCTGAAGATCTCCTCGGGCGAGATGGCCTGGTCTATGTGAGGACAGTCTTCATTGGCCAGGGCTGCGTTGGCTGCTTCTCCGTTCAGTTTTGAGTCTTCAGACACAACAGATACGAACATTCAGATCAGAGACCTTGTTTATTTTTTTTATTATTATAGGCTTGTTGTAAAGTCAGGATTAAATGAAAGAGGTGAAAGTACAGATATACATTTATGAAGTTTGAGATTTCTCAGACCCTGAAGAAGGATACTTATTTATAAATGGAAGAGATTTCAAAGGAGTTGGAAAGCTAAAGGATAATTCTATGGGTTTCCATAGAGATTCTTCAGAATCCTGAAACTATTCAGTTATATGTTTAATTTGAGCAGACCAGTAGTATAGCTCAAAGTTAAGACCCCCTTTCTTGCAAGGTTTACATAGAGTAGACAGAGAAATCCATGCTTTTTTATGGTTCCAAATACATTTTGACAATTCTGTATTTAACTCTTTAAAAAACAAGGTTGGGATGGGACAAGGCAGAGATGAAAATAGATAATTTAATCTTGACAGTAAATTTTAACTACATTAATCCTGACAATAAGTGATAGGGGTAGATTAGTCCAGCGAACCATATCCGCTTTAAATTTTTCTTTAAGAGGTATATAATTATATTTAAATAGGTTGGTCAACACTGGAGAAATAAAAATGCCGAGATAGGTAAAGCCTTCGTTTGTGCATGAGAAGGGGGATAGTGTATTCAGTTTGTCAACATTAGTGGGGTTGAGTGGACAAATAATAGATTTAGATAGGTTGATCTTCTAACCAGAGAGGGAGCCATATAGTTTAATAGTTAAGAGACCTTGTTTAGACTTGGTTTTAAAATGCATTTTGGACAATCAGATCACAAGTGGACAGTACTAAATACAAGTTTAAACGTCCACCAAAACACATTGTGAAACATTTACTCAAACCACTTGCCGAGGTGGTCTGGGACGCATTTGACCACATATCTTTAGTAGTTTAACGCTAATGCATCCTGATGCGTCCCCGACAAAGACGTAACAGGAAAACATCATCAATGCAGGAGGATATTTCTTCTTTTTCGCTTTTGCAAGTTGCAAATGACTGCATATGCGTCTGCCTTGCCAAAGAGCAACAATGACCACCTCTAGACAGGAGCGTGTCTATGTTCCCACAGCCCTACAGTATGTTCCCACATTTCTAAGTAATCTAATTATATAATAGAGAAAAGTATGTCTGTGTGTGTGTGTGTGTGTCTGCCTGTCTGAACCCTCTTTTCTCCTCATTGGGTTGACCAATCCATCTGAGACGGCATGGGCATTGAGCATTGGCATAGCCAGGAACTGAGAGACAATTTTTCAAATTTCACAAATTGAACACTTTTAAGCAATGTTCAAGTTCTATCCAGTCTGCTGCAGAGTCCAGGGCGAGTAGAGGCCAGTAGGTGGTGAAATCAAGGTGTGGACCAATCAGCTTCAAGGGGGTGTGGCCTCGGATCATGATAAAAATTTGAGGGGGTCTTTCTCGCTCCATGCTACACCTCTCCACCAAATTTTGTGAAAATCCGTGCAGCAGTATCTGCGTAATTGTGCATTTGGTTTTTCTAACGGTCGCAATAGCGCCACCTATGGACGGATCGTGGTCAACACAAGAAGCATTCTTCCCCTTCCACGGTACATGCCTCATGCCTTTGCATTATGATTACTTAGAAATGTGGGAACAGGACTGTGGGAACATAGGGCCTAATTTTGAAAAATAAAATCTTAGAAATGTGGGACCATAGGGCTGTGAAACATAGGAATGACCCCCCTCTAGACTGTTTCATGGAACGTTCATATACAAAACCATAACACCTGTTCCACCTCAACATCCGGTTTGCCGCAACGATATCAAGTTAGCTAAGGTTAACGGTGATAGCTAGCTAGCTAACATTATAAATGACACAGCTATTTCTTGAGCCTCCCAAGGACAGAACAGTGGAGATATGTAAATAATAATCCCACCACCAAACAAAGTTAATTTGGACATTTTGTAAAAGTTTTCGACTTAGCGTTTGACTATTATCGCAGATTGACGCACCGAAAGTGTACTTGGACCAAGTCGTTGCCCTGGTGACCGAAAATTCCATTGAAAGGGTCTAGGTATAAAATGTATCGGACATCATCCATCAACATATCCACATATAATCTTGATAAAGAACTGGACTAACGGTAAACATCCAAGGCCCTATCCTATGTTCTATCCATGTTGCGCTTGATTGGTTGGTTGGTGTGTGGTGGTATTTTAGTATGCCATGTGGGATGGTGTCAACAAGACAAAGACTATGTTATCCCTAAATGGCCTCAAAGTAGCCTCATCAAATTCCTTCACTAAAACTTCAAACTTTAACGGCATCTACTGTACAGTATGTTACACACCACCAGCTCTAGCACATGCTGTACATGCCATACACTGTCATTGCTAAGTATACTGGAAATGTAATTACTTATAGATTTCAGGGCCTTATCGTTTAGAAACAGTATTGATCTCACTGCAATGATGATAAATAAAGGAATGTTAGGAAAGTAAAAGAGTGTGGTGAGTCATTGCATTCACGACAACTGCTAAATCAATAGTGGGATTACTCATGGCCATACTAAATCTCATTCTATCCACCCTTTGAGTCTCAAAATGCTATTGTCATACAATCTATTGATCCTTCTGTGTGAGATTAATTTGTTTAATCTGAACTGGACGAGTCACCTGATCGAACCAGTGTGAGGGGATAGATAAACAGTGAGACAGCAGAATAATTCTATGGTTGCTTTGGGAGGAGGATATGGAGCATACTTAGAACTCTTAATAGGACATAAGAGACAATGACACCAACATACTGTAGATATGCAGAATATTTCCTCTCAACAGTTTCCTACCTTGAAACTTTATCTCGAAAATGTTGTCGTGGGCGACGGGGCTTTGATGCTGTGAGCTGATGCTGGACTTGCAGTAATTGGGTGAACCTGGTTGGGGCGCCCGGGGGATGTGCCTGTTTTTTTTCTTTGGTAGCTTCTGTTTCGCCATCGCCAGGGAGTAATACATTCCGAAGTTGTTGACGATCACAGGGACGGGCATGGCGATGGTCAGCACGCCGGCCAGGGCGCACAGGGCGCCCACCAGCATGCCCGACCACGTCTGTGGGTACATGTCGCCATAGCCCAGGGTCGTCATGGTCACCACCGCCCACCAGAAGCCGATGGGGATGTTTTTGAAGTGTGTGTGCTCGCTGGCCCGCGGGTCGTTGGGGTCTGCTCCAATCCGTTCGGCGTAGTAGATCATGGTGGCGAAGATGAGCACGCCCAGGGCCAGAAAGATGATGAGGAGGAGGAACTCGTTGGTGCTGGCCCTCAGGGTGTGACCGAGCACCCGCAGTCCCACGAAGTGACGGGTCAGCTTGAAGATGCGCAGGATCCTGACGAAGCGCACTACTCTCAGGAAGCCCAGCACGTCCTTAGCCGCCTTGGAGGACAGCCCGCTGAGACCCACCTCCAGGTAGAAGGGCAGGATGGCCACGAAGTCGATGATGTTGAGGGCATTCCGGATGAAGTCAAGCTTGCTCGGACAGAAAGTTATTCGCATCAGGAACTCGAAGGTGAACCAGACCACGCACACTCCCTCGATGTAAGTAAGGAAGACCACGGTCTCGGTCTCCGGGAACACGCGCTCCACAGTCACGTTGTCCACCTGCTCCACCTCAGTGCGGTTGATGATGGGGTTGAAGGCCTCGTGGGTCTCCAGGCAGAAGGTTGTGATGGACACCAGTATGAAGAACAGCGAGGCAAGAGCCACCCACTGAGCCGGAGAGACATTTGAGGGGGACAGATAAAGGCGAAGGAGGGAGAGAGAGAGAGACAGATAGAAGGGGAAGGAGGAAGAGAGAAATGAAAGGGCAGGATGGGGAGGAGGGGGAGAAGAGAGAGATTGAGAGTGAGTGAAATAACGCATATGAATGCAATCCAGCATGATGTCCCAGTGATGAAAGAGAGAGATTCTCATTATAAGTGCAATACAATCAAGCATAAAAGACTATAATGGATGGGGTGGGAGTGGTACTGACTCTCTTTCCACGGCTTTGGCTCATTGTAAATGGACTATCGACGACGTGGCTAATCACCATATCTTGTCACTTACCGGTTTTAAGGTCACTGCATGCTCCCAAGGGCAAGAGGTGCAAATAAGGCACCACACATACTGTAAGTCATTAGCGTAGAGCCCAATGTCTATGTGTAACAGTAGCACTCACTGCGACAACTACCCCCCCCCCCCCCTCACCGCCCCAACAAGGTCATGCTACAAATTATAGTCTCCTGGGACTGTGAATCCTAGATTTGCCCTAATGGAAAACGACAATAACCCTCACAAGGTATTGATCTGGTGATTACATTAGGATTCTAGTGTACTGCATGTTCACACACCCCTCCACAGTCACCCAGACACTTCCTGTCCAAGAACAGCAACATCATTCACTTTCATCCTCAGAATACGAGTACACGTTCTACATGGTGGTTGGTTGACGCTTAGGTAAATTAGGATAATTCCTCAGAGGGACAGACATGTCCAGATTATTTCCTGACCACTGCACCCCTGTATTCAATCACACAGCATAATGGCCTTATTGTGCTGTCCTCCACCAACTGTGATCTCAGGTTGTGGTCAATTCCATTTAAATCCAGCCAATTCAGGACGTGAGACTGATTTAAAATGCAAAACTTAAAAAAAAACACACAAAAAACTTTGATGCAAAAAGCTTCTTCTTATCAAGCTTATACTAAATAAAAAAAAATATTATACAAAAATTGTTTGCACAAAAGCTTTTGAAATAATACGCCTAAATAGACTCTCAGAACTGTTCTTTCAGTTTAAATTCTGAAATGATATAAATAGAAACTTCATGGCTGATCCTGAATTGTCAGGCACATCCTCATTTAGACGACCACAGCTCAGGCTAACAGCAGTCCATTCATGCGTGAAAGGAAAGTGGCGCGTCCAGTCGCTGCACAGGCATGTTGAATCATCACATTGCTCCCATCTCACACAGCAGCGCTAACGGTTGCAGACCAATGAATGGCAGCAGAGAAGTGTGTTTGAGTGGGGCAAGTCAGGGCATGAGACAGAGTGGTGCTTGATATTCCAGTGAGACACACACACACTAAGTCACCCCACGCTCTCTTGAGATCCACAGCAAGCATTTATGATAAAAACCCATTCATCACATTTCATTGACGGAAAGCAGTAGTGCGTGTGTTTTTTATCCACATACTCCTGTGGACCAGACATATCTGTGTGTTTAGTGGTTCACTACATGTACCAGATATATCTGTGTGTTTACTGTTTCAGTTCAGTATTTACCAGATATATCTGTGTCTTTAGTGACTCATGTACCAGACACATCTGTGTGTTTAGTGGTTCATGTACCAGACACATCTGTATGTTTAGTGGTTCATGTACCACACATATCTGTGTGTTTAGTGGTTCATGTACCAGACACATCTGTGTGTTTAGTGATAAATACATGTACCAGATATATCTGTGTATAGATGCAGTTGGAAGGTTGAGCCCATCCCAATTACCTGTAACTGCATAGTCCTGGCTGTGAACAAAGACCTTTTGAAGCAGATTATTATGGCTGAACATCATCGTCTGTAGCAAGATTAGTGCTGCCTATTATGATAAAGGTCCCTTTCATCACACACTCCTTCATGTGGGCCAGTGTCATCTCCATAAAGGTGCCCCTGCCAGACACTCTCTGTCACAAAGGCTCAGCCCCAAACCCCGTCATCATTTAGCAGTTCCGTTTGTGAAGATTGCCGCTGAAATTAGTCGTTTTGTCCAAGCGGTGAACACTGGCGTGTGTCAGGTGAAGGAAGTTGTTCTATGCTGTGATTGGCCAATCCTGTGGGCTGCTCCCAGAACAGACAGTGTAGACACCGATAGGGCTTTTCCACATTTGTGTCCACTGTGAATACTGTTGGTAATTAACTCAATCGCTCTAATCCTATTAATCCCCAAACTGCACTGGGTAGAGCTCTGTCAAGCATCGTTCTGCCTTCATCTCCCTTCCTCTGAGTGTGGGACAAAAAGAATGACCTCCCCCCTCTGTATAGACCACCAGGTCGTACTGTATTTGGTCACAGCCCTTACTGTACTTTAAGGCAATTGCATGTCAAAGTAATTTACTACATGTTGGCAGTGTGCCTGATCCTCAGTAATTACACGTGTTCCAGCAGCTGAAACAGCGTGCCACCCAGCGGTCTGGGCAGCAGGGGGCTTTGGTCTAGAGAGTGAAAATAACTGAGGGTGCAAAGCCGTTTCATTATCACCAGTGAGCTGCCCTGGCCCGCATGAAGAGAGCGCATAAAAAGAACCTGCATTTGTCTGGAGGCCTGCCATCAAACACTACTGGTGCCAAAGATCTGATTCACTAAATGTGTAGCTCGCCTTTTAAACCCAACTGCCAACATCCCAGGAATTCTCAAGCGCAGGAATTCTCACATTGCGACCTGTAGGAATGGGATTTCCTCTACGGCTGATATAGCCTAGCTTCAGGTTGGAAGTGGCGATTATTTACATGGTTAGAAATGGTGCCTGCAATGAATGCAGTCATCGGTCAATAATAGCCTACCTTACTCGGTGTTACAGCCCGGCTCCCGCTGGGAGTCCCCGGAGTTCAAGTTCAAGGTCACAGACTCTAAAATACATGGCTTCATCAATATTTTATTAACCAACCCGATGATATACATCAGCATGTTGAGTAGGCCTACTACGCATTATCATACAGTACCTACTCAAAGTAGGGACTGTGTCGTTTGTTTGTTGTTGTTGTTGTTTTAAATACAGAATTGTAATAATTTCAATGATCATTCCCATTCGGAAAGAGATGAGAGCTATTATGCCTATGTGACCCAGGAGTCACTACATCGCTAATCTATAGGCCTATAGCTTCCTTCACTTGCCAACGCTGTTTTCGAGCTGTGGTCCTCTGACTTGCCAAGGCACATGAACACCTCTCAAGAATCTTGAATCATAAACACCGCCTTAGCAGCCAGCGACGCTACCGAAACGCGATTCGATGGCACGGGTGGGCGGTATACCGATGAGTTAGTTTTTTGTTTGTTTTTAGCAATTAAAGCCGGCTATGGAGGAGAATAATCGTACTCACCCTTGCATATTTAGAGGAGTATGGGTCTTCAAAAAGGGCCCAGGCGCGTTTCTGCCAGCGGCACTTCCCCCCCGACCTGGCGTAAGGAGAGTCCCCCTGCGCCAGCCTCCTGGTCATCTCATCCACCTCGTCCGCCTCCGCGGGCTCCGCGACCACCTCCGCTTCCGGATCTTCATTGACCAGGTCGAGCAGGCCTCCCCCGCCGAAACTATCAAGAGCTTCCTCGGCCTCCCGGTGTTGACGATAGGTCATCCAACAGCATGGTTCCACGTCTGTCTCATCGATGCCCCAGAACGCCAACTCCTCCTCGTACAAGGGTCCGCACACATCCGCGGGGCAGTGCAGTTTACCTGTCCTGTAGTAATTAAGGATGTGTGCAAAAACGCCAGGATGGCGGTCGAAGAAGAACTCCTCGATCTTGGGATCGTAGTCGAAGTGGTTGGGCGCATCAGGCTCGGCCAGCCAGGACAAGCGGGTACCAGGGACGGTACGCAGGGTGCTGCGGTACGTCTGGTGCTTGATCCCTCCCACGTTTATAACAATGCGATCCTTGTCGTCGCTCAAGCCCATCGCGTCCCCTAGGCATGTCTCCAATAAGTTTCCGGCATCACAACGGTTAACTCAAGGCGCACCGCGGGAAGATGCGCGCTATAGCCTGCACATGCACAGAAGAGATTGTGTATGTTTATAGAACAGCGAGGCAATGCAACAACA
This sequence comes from Borostomias antarcticus, assembly GCF_949987555.1. Lineage (NCBI taxonomy): Eukaryota > Metazoa > Chordata > Actinopteri > Stomiiformes > Stomiidae > Borostomias > Borostomias antarcticus. Next base: position 6,564,747 of record NC_140251.1, on the reverse strand, counting down.
CACAATTAAACTTGTCACTTTCCATAGATTATCCAATATTAGGCATGGTTTAACCTTACATTCCCACTGATTCGAGATGCCACAGAACCAGGAAGATGCTAGTCATTTAGACAGATCAAAAACGCATATAGCTGCCCAGACGACTGGAGGGAAGCATTGACATTGAAATGATTGCAGCCAATGGTATCCCATTAGGTATGGACGTCACATCGTCGCGGTAAATCCACGGAATAACAAAATATGTTTCGTTCCCAACACAAAGGTTTATCGGTTGTGTTTTTTCAGCGTTTATGACATTCACACACTGCAAGGTGACTGACTACGTGGTGCTGAACGGACAGCGACGGTCGCTCTCGGAGACACCCTGTATTCACAGAGCCTCTTGTATGTTGTCGCCTCCCTCCTCTCCGATCAATATAGAATCCCCTTTTCCGTTCAGTCAGGTAGCAACTGGTAGATGTGACACTTAAATAGGCCTGTTTACCAGATGTCTTTGTTGATCTTGTTGTCTTCATTCATACCATCTCTCTGAAAGATCGATCCCCCGTATGTCAAAGCTACCGTTGAGCAAAGATCCGTGTGGAGTGGAAGGCAAGTTCTCTGTTCTGACCAAAAATTCCTCGGTGATTCTCTTTAAAAATGCACTGAGAAGACGCCAAAAGGGGGAGGAGGGGGACTCGATCGTCACAAATCGATATCGATAGACAAATAAATATCCATCGCTGACAATTCACACCCTCCCTGGCTCTTCCGAAATGACACGGAGCGTGCCCAGTGAACAGCCCGTAGCAGTATTGTTTAAATAGACTGTCAATAGTTCTCTCGTTTGGTGATGTTACCAGACCTTCGCTCTTTCACGTCGTCGTTTATTGGAGATTCGTTATCTTTACCGGAGGCTAACCTTTCACGCACCTGATAGGCTATAAAGCTATCGGTTTACTACCCCGAAGACGTTATGCCCACCATTTCTGTACTACTTGCCCATAATCATTAATAGATGTAGGCCTAATAGCCTACATGTTAAAGTCATAATCACTTTAATTGTTAGGCCTATTTAAAGACACATACGGTCTATTTTCCTTGTACTGTAGTGTTTTAGAACAAATCGTGTGGTCCAACAATAGTGATAATCAATTGTACCATGCTATTGTCTAATTGTCTTGCGTAATTATCTTATTAGAATTACCAACAGGGAGCGCCATTGTCTAGTTCTTTAGTAGGCTACTTATGGGGTTCGTTTTCCAATTCTGTGGCACATCGTTATATTCATTTGCGAAATCAAATTACACATGGTAGGTATTGATAAAGAGTTGCTTAATTCAAAGTAGTCCTAATCGTTCTCTCTCTGTGTTATGAGACGATAAAAGGCCGTTGGCTCCATTCTAAAACGATTCGAGGCCAGATGTCTTGGGAAATTGTAGGCTAAATCATTGGCTAAACAAGTTGATTGAATTTCCCTAAATTAAATTTCCCCGAATTCCACAAATATGGCTATTTGTGTCGCAGCTGCGTGAACAGCGATGACAGTCCTGTAAAAGCGCATCCGTTGGTGGGCAGTCTCCGTCTCGGCTTTCACTGGTTACAAGGAGGAGTTTGAAGTCTACCCCGTGTTGTTGAATAGGAGTTTTCTGTCAGAGATTGGAGTTTGTTTGAATGAGAACATCCGTCTAAGCGAGCCTCGCACAGTGGACTGGGAGCCTGTCAACGCATCTTTTAATATAGCCAAGACGAAGACCTGAAACACTCCAATTATGGCTCTGGCCGGCTGCACACAGTGCATCAAATATATGTTGTTTTTCTTTAACTTTGTTTTCTGGGTGAGTTTATTTGTCTACAATATACTGATACGAATTGAGAATATGTTAATTCAGGCTGTGATATGTGGTTGCTATATATGCTAAGCACTTGTAGAATAGTGTCTGCATTATGCTACTTTTATGGTACACAGGTACAAACTTTTTTCTTTTATGGTTCTGTAGTCAGTACAAACTTATATGTTCTAAGTTTTCAACTGTTATTATACGTCTGGACTAGAAGCAGACACAGTTTACATATTTTTTTACAGTACTATGTATAGAAAGTGGCCAAACTGAGGATGTTCTGGTCTGTGTGATATTGTGTTGCTTAAAATAGAAACCAGTAAGCCATGGAGGAGGTGCGGTAGAGTTTCTAGGCCTGGTATTAATTATGCTCCTCTGTCTGGGCTGTTCTCTGTGTGTGTGTGTGTGTGTGTGTGTGTGTGTGTGTGTGTGTGTGTGTGTGTGTGTGTGTGTGTGTGTGTGTGTGCGTGTGTGTGTGTGAGAGAGAGAGAGAGAGAGAGAGAGAGAGAGAGTGTGTGTGTGTGTGAGGCAGAGAGAAAAGGGGGCAGCAGCATCAATAGATTGGAAGGGGAGAGAACAGAAAGCCTGGGCTAGGCCAAGTTGAAACGCTTTTGCCCGTGATCAACAGTTATTTTCCGCTTGGCTGAGCGCCTCTGCAAGGTGGCCCAAAGAGCAGGAGATGGACAGGCTCTGTACTGTGTGAGGAGTTCAGTCCCTTCAGCCCTTCTCACGGCTGGGAGGGCCTGACAGTAATACGCTCCCCTCACCCCAGGAGCTACTCATTCTCTGACATCCGTCGACACAGAGAACAGAGGCCTCAGCCTCATCCCATCTCCAACAGTCATTCCATTATCGAAATCGAATTATATCTTAATGTTGTATCAAACAGAAACCCTATTAATGACCAAATGGAACTAAGATTTAATTATTTAATTATTTTTATTTTTTTTACAAAAAACAAAAACAAATGTTTGTACTTAAGTGAAACATTCAGCTTTAATGAGCACTGGTGGGTTGGTTGAGGGGAGGATGGCGGGGAGGGGGGGGCAGTTGCTACCAGATGTTGCAGCCCACAGGGAGAGAGAGAGATGGGGCAGCGGGTATGTGGGGGAGGGGAGGGAGGTAGTCCCCATTAACATTTTCTTTTGTTCACATTTAGATTGCCACCTCTGGATGTTAGTAAGAGTTTAGGACATACCGGTATAATGTTGGGTGCATGTGCACATCTTTCCTGCGTACTTGTGAACCACCATTTGAGGCACACATAGTAGTGCACTTCAGAGGGTAAAGTCACACCCTCTCTTAACCCTACTGTTCCTGCCATTAGTGGGTTAATGCACATCCTCAAAACTCCTGCAAATTCACACCATGTTTTCCAATTCTTGCTACCATCAGTGGCATTGCACAAGTTCCAATTGCCCAAAATGGCCATTTCTGTGAAATTTCTTTGCTTTTTTATCTCGTATAAAAACACTTCCTTATCATTATGTGAGATCAGCACAAAATCATAGCATATCCTGGACACTCACTCATATTGATTGAGTGTTTCCGTTGTTTCTGCTGGTTAGAGCGCCACAGTGAAAACATGGCAAGTTCTCTCTTCCTCACCACCCAGCTCCTCACGCTGAGGATTCAGTTTCCTGTTTTTTTCCGAGGAGAACAATGGAGGGCAGACGTTGAGTGAGAATGTGCTGAGAGCCTCGCCATAAACACCCGTACAAGGCAGAGCAGCGCTCGCAGACATGTCAGACCCATTCAGAAATAACCACAGCTCCGCATGGCCCTCACACTCATTATGTTTGTGTAGGGTCACCGTACTGAGAAAAATGTAATTCACTGTTATAAACGGGACTGTCTACGGTGGCCTTCAAAAGCTCAGAGGTTATAACTGTTTTATAAACAGGGTTGTCGGGGGTGTCCATTCAAAAGCTTGGAGGTTATAACTTTTATAAACAGGACTGTCTAAGGTGGCCATTCAACAGCTTGGAGGTTATAACTGATTTATAAACAGGACTGTTTAGTGTGGCCATTCAAAAGCTTGAAGGCTATAAGTGTTTTATAAACAGGACTGTCTACGGTGGCCATTCAACAGCTTGGAGGTTATAACTGTTTTATAAACAGGACTGTCTAGGGTGGCCATTCAAAAGCTCAGAGGTTATAACTGTTTTCTGTCTCTCTCGCTGACAGCTGGCTGGAGGCGTGATCCTGGGAGTGGCTCTATGGCTTCGTCATGACAACCAGACCAGCAGTCTGCTCCTGCTGCAGTTCGAAGGCAACCAGGCCCCCGGAACATTCTACATTAGTAAGTCATCACATGCTACAAGTTCATCTTGTCTTCCTAAAATGAAACCATTTCACATCAATTTCACAAAAGTTGTTATTATTATCAGAGCCCGATATCAGACTTGAGTCTGTTATTCAGTTTGCGTTCAGAGCATTGGCTTCACTGACTGAGACAGTGGACTGGTGAAAAGGGACCAGACATGTGTTGGCCATATGCCCCTCAGTCCTGTCCTCCTGCCCTGTGTTAGTATGTATGGTGGTCTGCCTCCCCTCCCCTCTCCTCCCATAACCCTGTGTGTCTTCCTCCCTGGTTCTGTTTCTACCGCTGCTCATTAACTTCACGTTCCTGTCCTCTACAGGAAACGGCTGCTACTAGAGCCACCGTGCTAGCTAGCTCCCACAAAGGCCCGCTTTACACGTTCAGCTGGGATCACGTGAGAGTAGAGCCCCAGAAATAGGCACCAGACCTCCAAGAAAAGAGCAGGAAACAGGACCTACGTAAATCCGTCGGTCTTAAGAGTGGGTCTCTAACAGTGAGCAGTTCACTGTGGTGTTACTGGAATGATATTACTGACACCAAAGTCCGCGTACAGGGTATTCTCACACACACACACACACACACACACACACACGCACACACACACACACACACATACACACACACACACACACACACACACACACACACACACACACACACACACACACACACACACACACACACAAGGTCAGATGTTTTGGGTAGATGAGGGGGTATATGTTTAGGTGTGTGGGCACTGGCTATAAATAAGCATGCTGTTAACATAGCACCCAAATAAACGCACAATATGCTTTCCGGTGGTCATCTGGAACGAATTTCCTCTCCCAGCGTAATCGTACACCTAGCGCTAAAGGAAGGTAGAGTACTATCTGACCCACAGGAAGACACTGCTGCACCATCCAGGAAGTGTTAGGGTAAACTGAGGATCGGATGGAGACTTCATCAGGTGTGTTGAATCGAAGTTAACCAGTATATAAGTGCCCTCTATGTAAATCTACCCTTAAAATTACAGAGCAAGAATTCAAAAAAACTTATGTTCATCCCCACGCCTAGAGGCACATCCAGCACTCTCTTTCTGCCTCGGCCACCAGCAGATGGCCCTCAAAAGCACACAGTTCATGACCCAGATTTTTTTTTAAATGTCTCTAAGGTTCATGGTTCTCCGTTTGTTGTGGAGGCAAAATGTAGTGTGCACCCATTAATTTACATCTGGCTGGTCCAGTCCCATACTTATGCCCTCGGTAAGTATACGGAGAGGATACAAATATAAAAAAACCTCTGGACGCCATGCTTTTTATAGCGACATGGCCCGCGCATGATTTGAGAACCACGGCGGGGAAGAGGGGCCCACCCAAAGAAGATCAAGGCAGTTTCTCCCCCTCCAACGTATACGCTTGGATAATTCAAATAGCCTCGTACATCTGCTGATTAGCCCTCAAATTAGAGTTTAGAATGGATGTTTTTAGCATGCTGGCACACCAAAGGGGTGTTTATGTAGGGCTGAAAATATGCACACTCCTACCTCCTCCTACCAGCAGCTGAAATCATTACTGCTGGCAGTTGTCAGTTGTGAGTTGTCAGACTACATAGTGTCCCTTGTCATCACTGTGTCTGCTGGTCCCGTCCCCTGTCTTCACTGTGACTGCTGGTCCTATACTGGTGTCCCCTGTCTTCACTGTGTCTGCTGGTCCCGTCCCCTGTCTTCACTGTGACTGCTGGTCCTATACTGGTGTCCTCTGTCTTCACTGTGACTGCTGGTCCTATACTGGTGTCCCCTGTCTTCACTGTGTCTGCTGGTCCCGTCCCTTGTCTTCACTGTGTCTGCTGGTCCCGTCCCCTGTCTTCACTGTGTCTGCTGGTCCTATACTGGTGTCCTCTGTCTTCACTGTGTCTGCTGGTCCCGTCCCCTGTCTTCACTGTGTCTGCTGGCCCTATACTGGTGTCCTCTGTCTTCACTGTGTCTGCTGGTCCTATACTGGTGTCCCCTGTCTTCACTGTGTCTGCTGGTCCTATACTGGTGTCCCCTGTCTTCACTGTGTCTGCTGGCCCTATACTGGTGTCCTCTGTCTTCACTGTGTCTGCTGGTCCTATACTGGTGTCCCCTGTCTTCACTGTGTCTGCTGGTCCTATACTGGTGTCCCCTGTCTTCACTGTGTCTGCTGGTCCTATACTGGTGTCCTCTGTCTTCACTGTGTCTGCTTGTCCTATACTGGTGTCCCCTGTCTTCAATGTGACTACTGGTCTCATACTGGTGTCCCCTGTCTTCACTGTGACTACTGGTCTTATACTGGTGTCCCCTGTCTTCACTGTGTCTGCTGGTCCTATACTGGTGTCCCCTGTCTTCACTGGGAACAGAGAAATAGTGTTGAATCAAGTGAATGAAGGAGGCTAAAAGGGTAAAAACACTTTGAGATCGTAGGAGGGAAGAATAAAGGTAAACAACGATCAAGTCATCATCAGGAAATGCTTTTCCAAGTCAGTTTGGGTCACAGGCATATCAAACACTTGATGCTTTCAAAAAGCCGTCATAATATATATTTTTTGAACTGCCACGTTAAGCTGAGGATTGTAAAAGACCTTTGTGTTTTTCAAGCGTTTATTCATTGCATTTCTGGTTGCTGGGGTAATGTTCCTCTGCAGCAATAAACTTGTACATAAAAGTTTTAGCAGGCATACAGTGGCTTGCTTGAAGAGCAGTGTTTGTAATAAAGAATGCAACTCTTTTTTTAATTTAAATTTTAACTGTTTTCCTCATCCTTGTTTGTGTCGATAAAAATATTCACACAGTACTTAAAATACTCAGTACTTACATGGACTACATGGACACAATACACAGTAGAATACCATACTACAGTACAGTACAATGCTCTCACATTTCCATTCTCTGCTAGATGTTAATTGTTTGAGTGTGTATGTGTGTGAGGGAGAGAGATAGAGAAAAAGAGAGAGGAACACTGCCAAATAGTCTTTAGCTACAGTAGAAGAGCCACATCCTGTGCAGTGTGATGATGTAATCTACATTGTGTTTTTACCGCCTCATTCTGGATTTGGCTTCTTAAAAGCAATTCTGGAAAGATCATGTTGTGTGGTGTAACATCATCACACTTAGAGAGAAAGAGTGATAGTGTGTGTGTGTGTGTGTGTGTGTGTGTGTGTGTGTGTGTGTGTGTGTGTGTGTGTGTGTGTGTGTGTGTGTGTGTGTGTGTGTGAGAGAGAGAGAGAGAGAGAGAGGAGAGAGAAGAGGAAGATGTAGAGCAAGTGTGTAGGCGTCGAGCATAAAATACCTGTACGGTTGACTTGAGCCTTAAAAAAAAGAAAAGAAAAAGTAGACAGCTGAGAGGGAGTGAAATGTTGAAAAAGCGTTCATGTGTCACATTTATTATGCCGCCCCCATGCCGTTCTCTCTGGGCCGCCCCCACCATTCTCTGTGTTCTAATCCCCTCTCTCTAAGAAACTTGGGATTCAAATCTGCGGTACCAGCCTCACTATGCAATAACCGTCTAAACAGAATCCCCCCGCCCTCCCCCCTCAAGTCAGGGATTTTGGTGTCAAGTCTAAACGTAGCTTTTCTGGCTCAGTGGTATACCGCTGTTTGAACTGTGGGTGGGGATTTTCGAGGAGCTCCCTTGGGTCCAAATGGGCTTTTATCTGGTGTTGGTCAGGCTTTATACCCTGGGAGATCACACTGAGAGGCTAGAAATAAATGAACTTCCCCGGTGGTGTAACATTAATGAACTTCCCCGGTGGTGTAACATTGCCCCGTCTCCCTTCAAATCTCAATACCCGTCAAGCCTTAAAGGGTGTTGTCATAGTAATGGAGGGTGGTGGAAGTAATGCTGATGTCTCCCTGCATAGCTGAGCTCCTGGCCCCTCCAGAAAACAAAAACACCAAGTCCTGAAAGAGAGGGATGGACAAACGAAGAAGGTCTTAGGTCACCAGAGGGAGGGAGGGAGGGAGAGAGAGGGAGAGAGAGGGAGGGAGAGAGAGGGAGGGAGAGAGAGAGAGGAAAGGAGTGAGGGAGGGAGAGAGAGGGAGGGAGAGAGAGAGGAAGGGAGGGAGGGAGGGAAAGAGAGAGAGGGAAGGAGGGAGGGAGAGAGAGGGAGGGAGAGAGGAAAGGAAGGAGGGAGAGAGAGAGAGGGAGAGAGAGGGGGAGGAGAGAGGGAGAGGGAGGGAGAGAGAGAGGGAGGGAGGAGAGAGAGAGGGAGGAGAGAGAGAGAGAGAGAGAGAGAGAAGGAGCCAGAGAGTCCTTTGGGAGTGCTACAGACGAGACAGTCAGGGCTTCTCACTGGGGCTGTTTGCCTTTGTAGACTGTTCTGTCAGGCAGCATTAGAATCATGTCGTGTCTGTGTGTGTGTCTCTGTGTGTGTGTGTGTGTGTGTGTGTGTCTGTGTATCTCTGTGTGCATGCATTCATGTCCACTATCCTGTAGGATGATGGAAACACAGATTCACAGATAAACAGACATAAACGGTACTTGCTGATCAATAAAGTGATGTGTACATGGTGATCCAGATGTTTGGTGATGAGTGATGTTTGAAGATGAGTGCTCAGATCGTCCACAGGAGTCCCCTGACATAGTGTGTGAAGACGTGTGTGCGGCTGAATGGAGGAAGAAGCTGAGGCCAGGTCCTGCTGCATCCTGGGATAGGATGATGTTGAGGGCAAAGGTTGAAGTGGGGGCTTGTTTGTGGCTGTTGGTAGCAAACTGCTCTTCCGCTCTCTCTCTCTCTCCCCCCCCCCCCCTCTCTCTCTCTCTCAGGATCTGGGAGGTACTCACTTCCTGGCACATTCAGGATATCCAGCAGCATGACATGTCATTTCACTAGGATGCCACTGGAAAGGAAGCCTATTACTGTACACAATGATGACAGTAGTTTCTCTCAGGGATGGGGGTTCTTCTACTGCCACCTGGTGGCGCTTGTCTCTAACGCCTTGCCATCCTACATTTGAAATGATGTATTACTGTACGCATGTAATGTAGAATACCTCTCTTGTCTTCTCCTTGCTTCCTCCCAGGTGTGTACATTCTGATCGCCGTAGGGGCTGTGATGATGTTCGTGGGCTTCCTGGGTTGCTATGGCGCCATCCAGGAATCTCAGTGCCTCCTGGGAACGGTGAGTGTCCAGCAGGTGGCGTCTCCTCCCCCGTCTCTCTCCCCCAGCTCGCTCTCACGGCAGGTTCAAGCCAGACTCGAGAGGTCCCAGCCAATAAGAACTGTGTGTTTGTATCTCGAGTTGCAGTTTGGTCTTCAGAGGGGTGCATTCACCAGCTCAGAACACGCTGTGCTTTTCAGGGGGATGAAACCTAAAATCTGAGAGCACATTTAAGATTTGTGGGGAGGGGGGGGGGGGTGTCAAACAAATGCTTATCCAAAATGAAACTGAAGTGTATCTTTTCTCTGCCTTCCAGTTCTTCTTCTGCCTAGTGCTCCTCTTCGCCTGTGAGGTGGCTGCAGGCATCTGGGGTTTCATGAACAGGGAGACAGTAAGTCACCCCTCAAAACGTACTGCGTCCACCCAGCGGTCATGATCGGCACCAGGATGCTAGCGTTAGACCCGCGCATGAAGACAGGACAGCTGTCAGACTGAATGGAAATTGGAGAAAATGGGAGCATAAGGAGGGATCAATGGTTCATTATTCCCGAATTACCAGCAGTTAGGGAGAGCGTCCACCCCATGCATCGATTTCCCATCAGGCCCGTCAGGCCCGGCGACTGATGTTCCAATAAACCCCCCTCTGTACGACCCCGTCCCCCGAATCAGCTGCCTGCTGTGCCTCGCCCACCCTGTCCTCTCTCTCTCTCACTCACTCTCTCTCTCTCTCCGCCCTCAGATCTCCAAGGAGCTGATCACCTTCTACGACTCGGCGTACATCAAGGCCGTGGAGGTGTCCGAGTCGCCCAGTAAAAAAGCGGCGCTCCACGTGCTGGGGGTGTTCCACGAGACGGTACGCGCCGCCGCCGCCACGCCCCTCCCCTCATCCTGCTCTAGGACAACCACACAGCACCAGTCATTACACTGTCAGAATCACCATCAGCTTTACTACCATCCAGTTTTTACATAACACTGATGGAGACAACATTAGACAGGGTGCAGGGACCAGACGGGACAGTGCAAAGACAGGACAGTGCAAATGACAGTACAAAATACTAAATACAAAATGGTGTGCGATGTCAGTGCTGTATGTGTACAGAGATAGTGTAATGTGTGATAGTGACGGGACAGTGCAAAGACAGGACAGTGCAAATGACAGTACAAAATACTAAATACAAAATGGTGTGCGATGTCAGTGCTGTATGTGTACAGAGATAGTGTAATGTGTGATAGTGTGACCGTGTTTAATGTAATTGGGTTGGTAATGTGTAATAGTGCAATAGTGTTTTAATGTAACTGGGTGAGACTGTTGAAAGTGCGCTCCTCAGTGGTTGGGAGCCAGGAGAGAAGCCTGGTTGACCTGTCTCCCCCCCTCCGTCCTCAGCTTGACTGCTGTGGTAAAGGCGATGACACGCCGTTATTCGCGGCCGTCTCCGGCGCCTTGTGCCCCAAGAAGGCCCTCGCGGATGCTTCGTTGAAACCTCAGGTATATTATTTTTATTTATTTATTTTTATTTCACCTTTATTTATCCAGGTGATCCCATTGAGACCAATGTCTCATTTTCGATGGTGCCCTGGTTACACAGCTTTAAAACAGCAACATATACAAAAGTCAAAACAAACAACAACATAACCCTAACCCCACAGAAGGCAACATTATTTAAAACACACACAAGACTTGGCTTTATAGTCCAGAAGCTTATTTTTAAAAGCACCCAAGGTGACTAAGGCATCTATTTTGTTATGTTGCGTTATGTTTGTTTGCTACACAAGGAGGGATCCATACATCCATTTTTTTTATTTTTTATATAATGTCTAAATGAGTGACTATAGGTGGTTTAGTAGCACACAGGCTGACGATAAATAGCTATGTTGCGAGACTGGGAACGCCGTCGCTGTGTGTTCTCGCGCGAGGCAGAAAGAAAGCGCTGTTGCGTGGCCACGGGAGCAAGGCTGATGGACAGGTCATCATGATCCCTCTCTCCTCTCCCACTCAGAGCTGTCACATCAAGCTGAAGGATCTGTTCTCTGAGAAGCTCTACCTGATCGGCCTGGCTGCGCTGGTGGTGGCAGTCATCATGGTGAGTCTGCCAATGGAGCGGCTGGACTAGATACCCTCAGGAAACCCCCAGCACAGATACATACAATATCTACAACAGGCCACAGACATGATCCAGATGCTATGGCTAACTTCCCATTAGCCTGACTGGCGATACCATCAAATCAGATCAGATCAAATCCAGATTTTATTTAAAGCGAATTTCGCATGGTCCTAATACACCATTACCACGAGATGCTGAAATGTGGACAGACTGAGTGAGTGCCACCCTCGCTGTGCTCTCTCCCATGACAGATCTTTGAGATGATCTTCACCATGGTCCTCTGCTGTGGGATACGGAACAGCCCAGTGTACTGAGAAGAGGCCTTGGCCTCAACAGCCCTGTTTCCTGATCCAGACACTCTGAGAAGACAGCCTTGGGCCTCAAGGGACTCATCCACCGGAAACTGAAACCAACAATGGACAGTTATGTTTTGTGTGCTTGTGTCGTAGTCCCTCTCGCTTCTTATTGTATTGCAAGACTGTGTCCATTCTCTAAGTATTATTGAATAGAGAGAGAGTAGAACCATCCCCTTTGACTGTGCTTAACAATGCGCTTAATACTATTGCTTGAGCTCCATGTCAATAATGTTTTCCTTCCCATCTGACAGACCTTCATACTATATTACTTTTGAGCCTTTTATATTCTATGTGAAGTATATCCTCAAGGTTGGGAGTTCAGAGCTCCTTTTAATGGTTGTATAAACTGTATATATTCAGTATTTCATATTTTATCAGTGGTTTGTCAGGAGACCTCTTTTGATTATTTGTGCTTTGCGTCCCTACAATATGTTAATCTTTAGATGGTTCACGAGAGCAGGGTTTCAGGTGTACAGGATAATTTTTTGCCTCACTGTAATGATAACAAAGTGTTGCTGTGTCCGGCAGGATTTTTTACACTTGTACACCAGCTTCTTGCCTGTTTTTTTGTCTTGTCCTGTGTCTATAATGTAAAGTACTCTTAGTACAGTAGGCTGTCTCTCCAACACTTAAATCTTTGACAACTTAATCTATCCCACCTCCAAAATAACTGTACTTTCATGTCACGTCTGTTGTTTTTAATCATTGACTGATTTTAATGATGCTATTAAAGATATTTTGGCGTTGAATTATAGAATTGGTGTTCAAGGTGATTTAGAGGAGAATAGTAACAAGCTGGAATGAGGTCAGCATGGTTTCTCTCTCTCATCAGGCTATCTACTGTGGATACGTCTAAACCAACCAGGAGTACATCTAAACCAACCAGGTGTACCTCTAAACCAACAGGCGTACCTGTCATACTTGACTGAAGGTTATATAACTGAGTTTGTATGTCTGGCTCTCTTACACAACCTCCTTGATCTGTCTAGACAGGTTACTGAGGTCGGTATTGTCTGCATTTTCATTGTTCACCACAAGGGGGCAGGATAATATCAATAGTACGACCTCCCTTGCTTATTTCGTCTTTTACGCAGTAGTTTCCACAAACTGAGGTAAGCGTTAAACATTACAATTGAGTAGCGTATATCCATAGCACAATGCTGCCAACTAGTGTACTTGCAGGAAAGAAAGGGACAGGTACTAGTCATTATGTAGGCCTACGCTACCTGTTTCTCCAAATTAGTCACAAAAATATGAGTCACAATGGTAAAATTGATTGCATTTATATAGTTCTTTATACATTTTTTCACTTTTCAATCGTCCATTCACACACACACACACACACACACACACACACACACACACACACACTCACTCACTCACACACAGCTGCCATGCAAGGTGCAAGCCTGCGAACATTCGGAGCAATTTGGCAATTTGAGCAGTTCCAATTTCCCATGCCTTTGCCTAACGATGAAGTGTACTCACCCAGCTTCAGACAAACATCACACTCTTGGCTCAACAACTCTCTCTCTTTCAACACCGACAGCCACACCTGCCAGGCCTCTCTGTTCTCAGAACAGGTGCAGTCCCTCAATTGACAGACGGTTCAATAGCCACGCTATTGCACAATAATAATCCCAGCATCCTTCACATGAAAGACATTATGTTTTCTCTTATCTTCATTTAAATCGTTAGCCTACCTGGGGTCCTATTGACGGACAATCCAGCCAGATTACTGAGACAAATCACACTGGCAAGTGAAGACTTCATCACCAACAATGACTCATGTTTTTGTATATTTGCTTTCTGCCACAAAGGTGGACGTTGGCTGGTTACATAAAGATAAGTGGTATCCAGGTTGGGTGGGTCTCTGTATTAAACAACGTGAGGTTATTAACTAAGTGGGTTATTAACTCTGGCCCGAATCATGACGCAACAGCACCTCAACTGCACACTGCCATCTTCAGAGTAATTACTGCTAATTCCCCCACAGGGATGATCTATCTATCTATCTATCTATCTATCTATCTATCTATCTATCTATCTATCTATCTATCTATCTATCTATCTATCTATCTATCTATCTATCTATCTATCTATCTATCTATCTATCTATCTATCTATCTATCTATCTATCTATCTATCTATCTATCTATCTATCTATCTATCTACAGTATCTATCTATCTATCTATCTATCTATCTATCTATCAATTCCAGTGTATTCCTATCTATCTATCTATCTATCTATCTATCTATCTATCTATCTATCTATCTATCTATCTATCTATCTATCTATCTATCTATCTATCTATCTATCTATCTATCTATCTATCTATCTATCTATCTATCTATCTATCTATCTATCTATCTATCTATCTATCTATCTATCTATCTATCTATCTATCTATCTATCTATCTATCTATCTATCTATCTATCTATCTATCTATCTATCTATCTATCTATCTATCTACATGGGATCTTCTGTTGTAGAGCCAAAGCCGTACTCCCCTTGAGGAGTCTACTGACACAGACAGCTCATCCCCCGCTCACTGGACACCTGTACAGAAGCTGTGATCTCACTGCTTTCTCTCTCTCACACACACACACGCACACACACACATACACACACACACACACATCTCTCTCTGAGTAATCACGCTTCACATCTGATTTCTGACACCCTACATCTGGAGCAGACAGTGATGCCTGGTTAGTAACAGAACAGATATGAATTACATAATAGCTGTGCTGTTCCTATGCATTAGCATGTGAATGATCATTTACTGTAGGCCTATAGGGTTTTTGTCAAGATCTGATCACTATTTATTTATTTTGAAAAGAGAATCCTGGGGTAAACACAACAGAGTTTAGAGAGGAACTACAGTTAAATAGTATAAGTAGGTGTGATACCTCTGCACTCCTGTTCTCTCACTATCTCATGTCAATCTTGATTTTGTTGGCTGAAGTCTGAGAGTTTAGTTCCTCTCACAGATAAATGACTTACTCCAGTTACCTACTTTCTTCCGTTCTCTCTCATTCTCAGCATTTTTTCAAATGCTCTGTCTAATTGCGTGCCTTACCTTACCTTTTTGAGTCATCCTTGTGTGTGTGTGTGTGTGTCATTCTGTTACCATTTTGTCAATTCAAGGTAGTCGTCAAGGCGTGGTCTGTCTTAAGGTACATCACTTAAATGTGATCAGAGCACAAATCTCTGTTAATACAGCAACAGCATTACTGCACTGAAGACTGCCTCCAGAAGCCCTGAGCCTTAATGGTAAGCTGGAACATTTCATTTCTATTGGCTGTTAATTTTTAATAACCTTTTTTTTTTTTTTTTTTTTTAAAGCTTTTAAAACTTTTTTTAGATATGAATTACAATTAATTCACAAATCCTTATGGTCATAGAACAGGCTAATAAGCCTATAGTTGGATTTCTGGAGACAAGGTGAACGTCTCATGGTATAGAATCTCATATTGTGTTGTGATGTACTATCCATCCATACCTAGTGGTGTTAAACGCATGTAAATGTAAAAGCGTAGGAGTGCGTGTAGAAGGGTAGACTGAATACAACATGGTAGACATTCTCATAATTAGCTCTAACAAAGCGAGGAGATATGTTCAGGTAATAGGAGTATCACATGACAGAGAGTATGTGAGGTGGGTTAGAGGGTCAGCAGGTTTTCTCTCTCTTTCTCCCTCTCTCTCTCCCCGAGGACAGCCTGGTGACACAAGACTACTCTCTCTCTCTCTCTCTCTCTCTGCTACATTCAGATGAAAACAAAACTGCTCTGGTCAAGAGTCCCTAGGGAGAGACACCTGACTTATCCTCAGGGACATTACGACCGGTCTGACCTGATGTGTTCATTCATTCCAGTTCAATTCGGTGAAGTGAGAGTTCTGAAAGTAACAACAGTTGGGGCCATTCTGACATAATTGTCCAAATGTGTGTCTTGTGTGCCAGCGAGCTAAATTAACACTCCAGTTACGCATCAGGTCTGTGTGCAGCACGCACTCCCACTGCTTGCTACGCAGGTAAAACAAGATGGAGAAAACAAAGGTGTGGCCCTTGCCTAACCACAGGGTGCGATTGCGCCACGCCTTGTGACAGACTTCCACCTAGCTGTAATATCAGTACGGACTACGAATAACAAAATGTATTTCTTTTTCTCTTTTAAAATCAATAATCGGAGGGTTTCTTTCTATGAGCTTTTGTGGTGCATCCATTTCATTGGAGAAAACGTTCTTTCAGCTTTACCTGCTCAGGTATCATGTCATAGGCTCCTCCCCACTATTCAAGCCCTGACTGTCGGGGCAGAAACAGTCGTGGGAGCGTCTCTTCACAGCTGACAGCGAGTCAACTGCGCAGAACCACAACTACTTGATTACCAATTTATTTTATTTGTATTGAACAACTCTATTTGTGTCGTGTAGGAATAGGCTACATTAGGGCTGTCGGGGAGTGATTTGGACTTTTCTATCTTTACCTGGGACGCGACAGCCAGATTGTCCGCAATGAGCATGAGCGCATTTAATATGGCTTCAGAGAGCGCCTTCCTGTCTGCTCTCCAGCCCAACACCTCCGTCAGCACGTACGCGGTCCCGCCCGAGATCCAGCTCGGGAATGGAGGCACCATGTCGGATGAGATGGCCAAGCAGAGAGTCCAGCAGCAGGTTCAGATGAGACTCGCGGAGAAATCTACGCTTCCACGACAAAATGGCACAGCTGCGCACTATTCTTCCTCAGGTAGGATTCCACCGACATGGATCACGTGACACATTCTAATTAAATATTACCTGAACAAAACCATTACGACATTATGCAAAACATTATAGGTTACTGTAATATTGTAGCCTACAAAATGTAGTCTGAACGTTTTTTTTTACCAACTTTTTACTGTCCAGTCCACCTTAATAGTATCTATTATAGTAGGCCTACATCGTGCGTGTGTGTGTGTGTGTGTGTGTGCGCGCGCGTGTTTGTGTGTGTGTGTGTGTGTGTGTGTGTGTGCGCGCGCGCGCGCGCGTTGTGCACGCGCGCTGCTTTCCTTGCTCCTGAGAATTATGGTGTTGAATGTGACTTTTCATACCAGTCAGCATTGTTTCTCCCTGTTGAAGTTAGAGCGAATGTGTCCATTCAGAGTAAAAGTTGCTCACAGGCTCTGAGCTGCACACATTTGGGTCTATCTGTGTCCAAAATGGGTTAATATTTAACAGGCCCAAACAAGCATGGCTTTCATGAACTCTGAGATAACTGACTCGGATGAAAGCGCCTCAGAGAGGTTGGGTTTCCAGGTGTTAGTCAGATTTAAGGGAAGAGCGTTCAAGGAAAGTCTGGTGAAAGAAACCACTTGTCAAAGCAGGCAGCCATGTCAAAGAATTAGTGTCGGTGCCTTTTAGGTTCAAACAAAGCCAGCTGAGTGTCTGAGTGTAGGTGTTACGTAAGCTCTTGGGTTAAACAGAGGGTTTCCCAAAGTTCATTGTAGTGTAGTAAGATAATCCTTGTTGATACATGTGTGGTTTACCTAAACAGTTTGAGGCAGGGCAGTGTGGGACTGCCCACTGCCATATCATTAATGTCATGTTCCCAAGTCTAATTCTTTTTTTTTTTTTTACAGTTTTGACTTTTGACACGGTCTGGCTAGTTCACGTCCCTGTGTCGACCATGCAGTTGACCATGCAGTCGGTTCTCTAAAAGACAAAAAAAGTAAATGTAATGCAGCATTATTGACATTGTCCATACAGAAGTCTGAGTCAAAGGTCAAGACCACTGCTATACAGAGTCCTGGATATGTTTGCGTTGATCCTCACTGTGCTTTATAATATACTATGATTTAGTTAGAAGCTGTAAACCAAAGCCCTGACTGAGTGGGAAAGAAGGCCTCTCTGGTGGTTTATGAGCTGTTATTCTGTT
Source organism: Borostomias antarcticus (assembly GCF_949987555.1). Taxonomy (NCBI): domain Eukaryota; kingdom Metazoa; phylum Chordata; class Actinopteri; order Stomiiformes; family Stomiidae; genus Borostomias; species Borostomias antarcticus. Next base: position 6,547,135 of record NC_140251.1, on the reverse strand, counting down.
TGACAGCTCTGTGAGTCCTCCAGGTCTGTTAAAGCTCCAGTACTGCCCTGACTCAGGCCCCAGGGCTGGTAGAGCCTGGAGCCCACCGTCCTGCTGTTGTTACTGTATGGAATTCGGACTGACGTGCGAGTTGCCTGCGAAACAGGTCACAGGTCACGAACGAAACATGCTGTCAATCTTCCCTGCTGTCTTCAAAAGCATTTCTGGCATTCTAAACTGCGTTAAGCCAAGGTAGACTGTGTGTTTGGTACCGTGTTAATCAATTACTGGGTTTACAGTAGTGCTATAAAAGATAATATATACTGTAGACTATCTGCCCTGGACAAAACACCCCAGAGGGTTCTTCTGATGCACATCTAGTGAAATTCAGAAATGACATATTTGACTCTTCAGGGAGACATGTCCCAACAGAAGAGAAACCTTTGACTTAATGACCCTGTTTAAGGTTGAAGGTGGCTGGGCTGTGCTTGGCGGTGGTGGGCGGGGCTGTGTGAGAGGCGTGGGCGTGTTTCTGGGGTGTTGTCAGGGTTGGGCTGGGGTTTGGCCGGGAGACGCATCGCTCTTGTATTTCTCATCTGACCGGTTTCTTAGCTACTTTTTTACCTGGGAACACACACACACGCGCACACACACACACACACACACACACACAAACACACACGCCCACATGCACACATGCACACACACAGAGCAGTGAAGCTCAGTCATACACCTGTGACCCATCCCATACTTTTTATCTGGGAATACACACACAGAGCAGTGAAGCTCAGTCATACACCATTGACCCCACCCTTCCTTTTTACCTGGGAGCACACACGCGCGCATGCGCACGCACACACACACACACACACACACACACACACACACACACACACACACACACACACACACACACACACACACACACACACAAACAAAGAACAACACACCCAACAAATGTCAACAACACCCTTTAAATGTTTGATATTTGTGTGTTTGTTTGTATGAAATCTAAATGTGTGTTTTTATGCTGCCCTCCGGGCCAGGTCTCTCTGAAAAAGAGATTTTAAATCTCAATGACTTAACCTTAATTTCACCTGGTTAGAATCCCTGCGTGGGCCTTTCAGCTTTCAGGGTTTTCATACAGGGTCAAAAAGGCAAAGGAACAGGCACCAGGAGGGAAGGTTAAACAGCTTTGTTTGAGGGGATGTCATTTACATGGAGAGACGTGCTGACACATGCGAGAGTTGAAGTGGAATCAAACGGCTCGTAATGGACAGCTTCCGTCCTTGCATGCATTTTGTCTACCGTGTCTGGATTTGAATAGACCTATACTTGAGTTATGATTCAAATGATGGTATGACTGTATGTTCACCTCTTGAAAACGAACAATATACAGCAAATAGCTCAGGCTGTAGGATATTGTGTAGGATATTTCTGCACGTGAAAAAACGACAACTTGTGATATGTACAGTACCGTATGCCGCTAGATGTCACATGGTTTGCTGAGACGGGAGTGTCCTCATTTCATTTGACCCAGATAATGGTGTGAAAGAACTATGGAGAGGTCAGTTGTCATCTGCAGCTCCTAACATGGTGCATGTCCCTGCCACATAACTCTGCTATCACAAAGTCCAGCCCTTCAGCGTTCAGCCATTTAGGTCTGTCAGTGCTCTGGCAATGGAGAAATATTGACACACTGTCTCTATGGAGAGTGCAGCACTGGCCTGGTACGTATAGGCTAGGCTACAATATATGGAGGCAAGGCAAGTTTATTTGTATAGCACATTCCAGCAACAAGGCAATTCAAAGTGCTTTACATGAGACTTTAAAAGCATCAAGTCAAAATGCAACACATAAAAGGAGCAAAACCTTCCTGGTATTGGGTGACCAGTGAGGTCATACTCTGGTAGCCGATCAGGTGTTGGGCTGAATGAGGCCGTGGAGCAACCGTATCCCTGCTGCACAATAGCAACCCTGGTCATTGATCTTCAATTATTCATACACAGGACAGGACAGACATCCAGGCAGCTTGCATCTGTTTTATTAGCCTATAATTTAAATAATTGCTTCTAGAACCTACTGCTACTTTCGGTTCTTCGGTTGACCCTGTAGGGGAATCTTATTGAGACCACCAATAAAAGTTTACCAAAGAAGTTACCAGGAAGTTACCAAAGGGTTTTTCGATTGGATCCCCTGCAGGGACAACAGTACAGCCCTTCTTGATGAGACATTTTAATACTCTCTTTTGAGGAGAGACGTATCAGAGAATACTCTACAGAAAAAGGGTTTTTGATTTATCATGTCATTTGCAACAAAGATAATATTGTTTGACGTTGACTTAATTCAAACATTGTGTGTCTCTCTCATATTTCTAGAATATGGAGGTTCGTCAACCATGAAGTATCAAACCTACAATCCAGGGTTCAGCTCTAAGTCCTACATGTACACAGCCTCCAGACCAGTGATGGTGAGTAGTGATACTGTACAGTACCTCAGTGTTTCAGTATTAACCCACAACTGAAGAGTTTTATTTATTTATTTTATTTATTTTTTAAATGCTTTGTTTGACCAGGGGGGCTGATTGAGGCCGGGGTCTCATTTTCAATGGTGCCCTGGATTACAAAGCAATAAAAACATCATACAGAATGATCAAATAAAAACAAAAACATCATTATACATTAAACACAATACACAATAAAATAGATACAACTGATGAACTGCTAAAACATATTTTCAAAAGAACATTATTTAAAACATGCACACCCTTCAACCCCAATTTCCTTTAACATGCTTTTACAACTGCCCAAAGAGACCAAGAAGTCCAATTTGATGGTTTCCTGAAGTTCGTTGAAAGTTCTAGGGGCACAGTGACTCGAGACAATTTTCCCAGCTCTGTCCTCCTAACACGAGGGACCTCAAGAAGTAACCAGTCAGGAGTAAATGCTGTGTTCTCCTAGCAGCCAAGGATGGCCAACCTACTGCCTGATTAAGACTACAGTGATGCCTTCTAAAATTATCACCAGTAATAAAACGAAGTGCTGAATGAAAAAAAGTGTCAAGCTGTTTCAGGGTGGTGGAGGCAGCATGCATATAAATAATGTTACCATAGTCAAATATAAATTACCGACTGGAAGGTAGACTAAACTAATATAGAGAGGCAGTATGTTAACATGTCTGTCCACAGACTGTCCGCTCTGGCCATGTATAACCACGTAGTTGAATATGGCCGTTCTCTGGGTTTCACGGTGCACGGCCAGAGAGTGGCCTGGGGGCTACTAGTGTGGTATTTCACAGTTCTCCAGCTCCGGGCCTGAAGTCCTCCCTCAAGATTCCTGCCCCTTTCCAGTAGCACAGGAAAACATTACATAACTATTACACAGTAGCTAACTGTAGAGTATGACACAAATGTACTCTACATGTAAATGTACAGTGGGCATTCATCACTCATTGTTTACGTCATAAGGGTGGTGATACGATTACATTTTTTTGTTTCATTTTAAATATGATTCAACACTTTCCTTGGAGTTAACTCACACCCATACTATGACAATTACAATTAAAGGGGCAGTATGCAGTTTGGCTCAGAAGCATATTATATTTTCTGCAATTCTTAATACATCCCTATCCCAATTCATCAATAAATGACAGTTTTTAGACACTAAAATGAAATAAATCCATTATCTGTGGAAGTCGCAGGACTGTAATAATAAGTGCGTCCAATCATTTTGAGTTGCCAAATTGAAATGATTGGATGGATTACCTGCCTGTCAACCTCCCTACCTACCTGCCTAGCGAGTGTCATTTGTTTTCCCCCAGTTTGGAGGAGTGGCTGTGGAGGGAGGCCCGAAGGGAGGGGCGGGAATTCTGTCGGTTGCATTTTTCAAAATCTTTCAAAATGTTAACATCACAAAAGTTAATGTCACAAACCATACACTGCACCTTTAAGCAATCTACAGTACAGTAAGTACAGTACAAAGACCAACCATGCATGTCGCCACTCCCTGATTCTGGTAATGTAACTCAAGTAGGTGCTTGTCTTGACTCATGTCCTCTCTGTGAACCAGGCTCCCCGGATGTCCCAGTACAGCGGTGGCGGCTTCTCGTCCCGCTCGGCGGTGGACTTGGGCCAGCTCCCGAGGATGAGCGTGGGGGCGGGCGGCGGCGGCGGCAGCACCGCCTACTATGACGACATGCGCCTGGGGGGCGGGGGCTACCATGAGAGCGGCAGGCAGCAGATGACCACCCACGTGACCCGCACCATGACCCGGCCGGAGCTGGAGACCATGTCCGTGCGCTCCATGCGCCTGCAGCCCAACCCCGTGGCGACGTGGGTGGGCCACCAGGCCCAGGGCGAGAGCGAGGGCAGCCTGATCTCGGAACGCGACGCCACCTTCAACCGCTCGTCCATGTACAGCACCATCAACGGCTACAACTCGGCCTCGCAGGTGAGACAGGCGGGCGGGATGGGGGGCACCATGACCTTCCCGCCCCCCATACGGCGCTCCCTCAGCGGGACGCTGGCGCGCAGCGGGGGCATGTCCGGCGGCGGCGGCGGCGAGATGGAGATCGTCCAGACGCACTCCTTCAAGGGCCCGGCCTTCCGCACCATCAGCCGGATCAACAACCGGAACAACCGCATGAGCATCGGCTCGGTGTCGGGCGCCAGCGGCGTGGCGCTGCAGCAGCAAATGTCCTCCGGGGGCAGCATGTACGGCGGGGAGGGGCGCGGCTTCCTGGTGCCCGCCGTCTCCCAGGGCAATCTGATGCAGCAGCGCTCCCTGTCCCGTGCCCAGTCGGTCAAGAGCGTCCACAGCATGGGCCGCGGCGAGGACATCTTTGACGGCCAGATGGACATGACGGGCAGCATGGGGAACCTGAGCGGGTGAGAGACAGAGCCGAGCCGTTATGGGCCGTGGAGGCCAACAACGCTCGCAGTAAAAGCGTTGTGTTTAGCAGAACACCCACCCACTGGGAGGTGGGGGGGGGGTTGTTTGTGGGGCTTTTGCCCCCCGAAAGTGAAAGTCAGTAAACACAAATACCAGTGATGCAGAGCTTTCTCACACCGAGTTCGACAGATTTAGACTGGCGGAGGCCGAACCCCTCAAATGATAGTGTGTAATGAAGTATGGGCCAGAACTCTCCACTGCAGAGTGTGTGAACGGACTGATACAGTACGCTGTTTCTGCCTGTAGTTACCTTTCACAGTATGGAATACCTACTGTAAATACGCCAGCTTCAGGGAAGGCCTGTTTTGAGAATATTCACATTACGTCTGGCTTGGTGATTTAACTAGAGGGAGGCTGATCACTGCAGGGTATAGGGGTAGTGCAGGGTGTAGGGGTAGTAGTGCAGGGTATAGGGGTAGTGCAGGGTATAGGGGTAGTGAAGGGTATAGGGGTAATGCAGGGTATAGGGGTAGTGAAGGGTATAGGGGTAGTGCAGGGTATAGGGGTAGTGCAGGGTATAGGGGTAGTGCGGGGTATAGGGGTATTGCGGGGTATAGGGGTAGTGCAGGGTATAGGGGTAGTGCCACATGCGTAAGGAGGCTTTCAGAAAGAGAGGGTGTGAATATTTCCTCAAAGCCGTGGACCGCGAGGTGTCTCGGTAGCGACCTGACTGGTTTGGGTGTGGCGCTAGAGCAGTTTCACTCACATTTCAAACAGCAACAACTTGAGGGTTTTGCAGAGCAGATGGGAAGACCACAATGTGATAGTCCAGAATTCACACGCACGCACGCACACACACACACACACACACACACACACACACACACACACACAAACAAACAAACAATTTGAACATGAAACATGAACATGAACAAGCACAATTATGGTCATTATGCAATTGTAAGAAGAAAAAAAAAGCTTAAATCATTATGCTATTCCAGTTGTTGTGACAGAGTCAGTGTGTTAAAGTACCACTCTGTGTTCTCGTGGAATACCAAAGCGTTGAGATTTCTTATAATTATGTTTGATAATCTTTGTCCCTCTTTTCAACTGAACAGGATCAATAGCCTGGACATGCCCACAGCGATCAGGTACCTGACAGAGGAAGACGTTGACATGCAGGTCCTGGGTGCAGCCTATATCCAGCACGAGTGTTACAACAACAACGAGGCCAAGTTGGAGGTAACAGATAGATGGATAGATGGATAGATGGATAGATGAATAGATGGATAGATGGATAGATTAATAGATAGATGGATAGATAGATGGATTAATTGATTGATTTCCCTGAGGGGAAATTGTTGGAAATGTCAGCAACATGAACTGACTGCCCGTAAATATGTGTCACGGCACAGGGGTACTACTGTAACTATTGTGTCAGCCCCGACGATTGCACCAGGTGTGCCAAAGACGCAAAAAGCCTCAGGGGTTTCTGAAGCTACAGTATAAGCACTTACTGTAACTCACACATGAAGTGGCTTGTCAAGTAGCTTGTTGTAGTTTGTCAGTCATACTACCAATATACATATATATTGTCTGCTGTGATGACCTGGGGAACCTGAGGCAACCGAGACACTCGTAGTTCTTCTTATTGTATTGAGTGATTTTGACCCGTTAGTAAATCAAAACTACAGTGTTATATACAGTATCATTAATCCAGACCAACCTACATAGTGTTACAAGGAACTTAGCTCAACCGACAGTGCAGCATGGTACCATATTACATTACATTACATTACAGTCATTTAGCAGACTCTTTTATCCAAAGCAACTTACAATAAGCGCATTTAACGTAGGTAGTCAGTGTAATACTAGGTGCTTAAGATGGAGGATCGTGGTGGTACCTCTTGAAGCAGTGAGAGAGAGAGAGGTGCACGTTATCCTGAGGAACTACGTGACCCCTGACCTCACGCCCATCCATCCGTCCCCGTGTGCAGGTGCGTCGCTGTAAGGGCATCGCTGAGCTGGTGCGGCTGTTCAACAGTGAGTCCGTGGACGTGAAGCGCTACGCCACTGGCGCCACGCGCAACCTCATCTACGAGAACATGGACAACAAGGTGGCGCTCATAGAGGAGGGCGGCATCCCGCAGCTCATGGAGGCGCTGAAGGACAACGACGACGAGCTCCGCAAGAACATCACCGGTACAACAACGCTCGGGCGCCATTTAGCTTTTATTTGTTTATTTGACAATAGAACAGCTAAGACCACACATGATTCATGCATCATATCTTTACATTGTCAAGGACAACACAAAGTCTCAGACTTATTTCTATTGGACCTGTGGATATTGATGTGATGACAGGAGGTGTCAGAGCAAAGGCTAGGCCTTATCCAACAATTAGCAAACCACTATAACTAAAACTCGTATAAACTAAACATCCTTCAACAATAACCCAATACAACTAAGTCAAGACAAGCAATGGCAGCCACAGAGGTACCTCGGTGTTGTTACTCTTGTTAAATTTTCCCTGATTAGGTCCAGCTAAGCTACAGGCTAACTAAGGCTGGCTGACAAAACCTACGGTCACAAATGGATGGAACAAGTGAGGAACACATGAGCATGTTCCTCTTTTATGAACATGAGCGGGTTCCTCTTGTACGCACTTCTACACTAAAATAGCAGGAAGGAAATTAGGTCAAAGAATGATAGCGTGAGACCTTTCGAACGATCGTGAGACCTTTTTAACCAGTGTGTGTCTGGGTGCCTGCTCTGCTGGGTAGTGTTGAATGCACAGTACACAGTCACGGGGGAGGTGCCATCTGTTCTCAAGGGTGTGTGAAGAGGATGAAGAGGAGTGGAGAGTGTGCAGGAGTTGTCTTGACCTGCAGCGTTTTCATGAGCCTTCCCTCCCTATGAGTCAGGGCCTTATCACCCACGCTGGCTGACTGTTGGAACATGAGCTGTGGCTTTCTGTGGATTCAGCTACTCATGTCTTCTGCTAATCCCAGTGACAAACTGTGACAGAGAGGCCTTAGGCAGCTGTTTTGGCTGCAAATCGTTTTCCATAAGATCGTCATCGGACTGGTCATAGTTCGGTCACAGACGAGACGTAATCTGGACACACGTAAAAAAAAAAAGGACGCTCACTCCGTCATACAAGTACAAGCAACTCCAAATAAATCCTAAAAAAACAACTTTCAATGATACTGTTGAGAGGTTCACGGAAAAATATAATGTAATAAGACAGGTGTGTAGGAGAAAGCTACGGTAGCCTGGTGAGACCATCCTGATGCTGCGAGCTCGCAAATCAGTCTGGATACTATCGATGGAGAACATTTTGAGCCTGATCAGAAAACAATCTCGCCAATCAGCGTTGGTTCTGAGGAATTTGAAATACAAATGGCTACGCTGGGCGGGTTTATGACGGCGAGAAGCAGTTGAAATTAGCGCGTCAGAGACTTTTTCAGATTTTTTCCCAATGGTTCATCCGATCACCTGCCAAGTAGTTTTGAAAGTGCCTGCCCTTTTCCAAACAGTTTAACCATCTGGTGGGTCAGGTTAGGAGGAAGCCAAAAAATCCACAAAAGTTAACCTGAAACGTCCTATTAAAGTTTATCTGTAGGTGCAGTCGATGGTGTGCGGGAGCTCTTCACTGTTGATAGGTGGAAAGAGTAGCCTTTTTGCTGACAGCCTGTCGTTGTCTACGCAGGTATTCTGTGGAACCTCTCATCCAAAGACACGCTGAAGGAAAAGCTGGCCAGAGAGACGCTGTCCGAGCTGACGGAGAAGATCCTCGTCCCACTGTCAGGCAGCGGAGACTCAGAGGTCATCCACCAGAGCCCCTCCGAGTCGGACATCTTCTACAACACCACTGGCTGCCTCAGGTGCACAACCGCACACACACACACACACACACACACACACACACGCACACATACCTACAGCCAATACCTACACCACACAGTGACACACACACATGCACGTGCACACACACGTACACACACACACCTACAGCCCACACCTACAACTCCCAGTGACACACACATACACACCTACACCACAGTGTGTGACACGCACACACATACAGTGACACACACACACACACACACACACACACATACACACCTACACCACGCAATGACATACACACGCACACACACAGTGACACACACACACATACACACACACACCTACAGCCCACACCTACAACACACAGTGACACACACATACACACACACACCTACACCACAGTGTGTGACACACACACACATACTGTACAGTGACACACACACACACACACACACACCTACACCACGCAATGACACACACACACACACACTGACACACACACACATACACACACACACCTACAGCCCACACCTACACCACGCAATGACACACACGCACACACACAGTGACACGCACACACATACACACACACACCTGTCATCCAGAGGTCATGACTTTACACAGTGAGTTGTACTTCCTGCCTGACCTCTCGATCCTGGGTTTGCGTCCCCTGTTGGCCCCTCCAGGAACCTGAGCTCGGTGAACGAGAAGACCCGCCAGCAGATGAGGGAGACGCGGGGCCTGGTGGAGGCCCTGGTGGAGTATATCAAAGCCTCCATAGAGGCCAAGAAGGTGGAGGACAAGGTGAGGCTGAGCGCAGCAGGCTTCACGTGAATCTGACTCGACATATCCAGGAGTGTATTTTGCTACACTTGCACTATTATGTTCTTAGTCACTTGTTTAGAAGGGAATGCACTTCTGGCGAGTAGTAGTACACGTCGCTTTGGATAAAAGAGTCTGCTTAATGTCTGTAATGTAAAATGTAATGTTCTAAATACAACTCTCGTGTGTGTGTGTGTGTGTGTGTGTGTGTGTGTGTGTGTGTGTGTGTGTGTGTGTGTGTATCAGGGGGTGGAGAACGTGGTTTGTGTCCTGAGGAACCTGTCCTACCAGCTGTACAGCGAGCTGCCGCCCTCCGCCATGCTGCGTCTGGAGGGGCCATCCAGAGCCCAGGACACCTCCCGGGGCGAGGCCATCGGCTGCTTCACCCCCAAGAGCAGGAAAGCCAAAAACGTACGTGTCTCATGCTAACGGTGCAGTGTGTGGGATTTCTGGCGGCACCTAGTGGTGAGGTTGCAGATTGCAACTGACTGAATGCAATTACATGGTGCAAAATGGTGGAAGAAGACCCGCTCCTTATGTAGATATAAAGGACTCATTCTAAGGTAACAAAAAAAATTATGAAATAATCTTTGATTCATGGAATTATATCATATTAAAATAATGAGTATTATGTTCCATTTCTGCCAAGTCTACACAAAAATCTGCCACAAAATTCTGCACACTGCACCTTTAAGCGGCGGTCGCTCAGAATGGACCGGCAGCGCAGATCGAGCGTGGATCTCTCCTGCGTGCCGTGCTCAGTAGTGACCTCCCCGTCCCGTCTTTCAGAGGAAGAACCAGGACCTGGCCCTGTTCACCGAGGTGGCCAAGGTGCCCAAGGGGATGGAGTGGCTGTGGCACCCCCTGGTGCTGAGGCTGTACAACCAGGTGCTGCAGAACTGCGAGATCAACTCCACCACGCGCGAGGCCGCCGCCGGGGCCCTGCAGAACGTCACGGCAGGAGACAAGAGGGTGAGCAGCTCCCCGCGGCCGCCGCCAAAAAAACACACTCTCCTCTCTGCTCAGTCGCTCCTGAGCACTCGTACAAGCACTCCGGAAACATAGTGAGCTGCTCTCTGCTCTCCTTCTCACTGTCTCTCCCTCCTGTTCTCTCTCCCTTCCTCTCTCTCTCCCTCCCTCTCCCTCTACCTCTCTCTCTGTCTCCCTCCCTCTCTCTCTCTCCCTCCCTCTCTCTCTCTACCTCTCTCTCTGTCTCCCTCCCTCTCTCTGTCTCCTCTCTCCCTCTCTCTCTCTCTCTGTTTCTCCCTCTCCCTCTGTCTCTCTCTGTCTCCCTCCCTCTCTCTCTCTACCTCTCTCTCTGTCTCCCTCCCTCTCTCTCTCTACCTCTCTCTGTCTCTCTCCCTCTCTCTCTCTCCCTCCCTCCCTCTCTCCCTCCCTCTCAGTGGGCGGGGGTGCTGAGTCGCGTGGCGCTGGAGCAGGAGAGGATGCTGCCCGTGGTGCTGGACCTCCTGAGGACCAACAATGACCTGGAGCTGCGCTCCCTCACGGGCTTCCTGAGGAACCTGTCCCGCCACGCCAAGGACAAGAACGACATGGGTCAGTCAGTCCCCCCGGCCGCTGCTCTCTGGATTAAAGGGGCACTGTCACGCTTGTTTCAGTCGATTATTATTGGGATTAAATACTTAAATTCTCTGTGTAGGCCTTTTTAAAATCACTGCCAGTGCAGCCGTTTCCCTACACGGAAGACGAAATCGTGGAAAAACTTCAAGTTTTCAAAGTGGCAGTGATTTTAAAAAGGCCTACACAGAGTTTAAGCGTGTAATCCAAGTAATATTAACTGAAACAAGCGTAACTGTGCCCCTTCAAAGTCAAGCGCTCATCGGGTTTCAGTGGAGCCGCTGGGGGCCACACACAGCCCAGATGTGGAGCAACACGTTTCTAGATGAGGAAGACGTGAGACGCGGGGGAGTGGTTAGAGAAGGCAGCCGGACAGCCAGCCGTCTGACGGTCTCTGTTTTTTGCAGCTACAAAGGTGGTGAAACACCTGGTAACCAAGCTGCCGGCCGACGGGCACCAGAAAGTGCCGTCCAGCGACGTGGTGGTCAACATCTGTGGCGCCCTGAACAACCTGGTGACCAGCAGCTCCCTGGCGGCCAGAGACATCACCTTCTTTGACGGGCTGCAGAAACTCGTGCCCATCAAGAACTCCCACGACAACAGGTATGGAGGCAGGAGGAATATTGAGATGTTGGTTTGAAGGAGACACTACAGGCAAACTGGCTTTTTTTCCTTCCACTCATCACTTTTCAGGTTCTGTTATAACATGTCACTATATTAATACAAAAATGGACAGACTTTATTGAAAACATATATTTGTCAGTGTTTTATCTAACCACACTGATGAAAACCTAATAAAATCTACAGGTGAATAGGATTTTTTTTCTCTCTTAAAAGATATCCTCACACATTTCTACCAGTTTAATCATGACATGAAGAGAAATATTATTTGTCTTACACTTGGGACCAAATGCACAAAGGGATTGTGTGGCTTTTGCAGAGGCAAAAAAATTGCATCCAGTCCACAAAGAACACGCAAAGGGTGAAAGGTATTGCAAACTGCACCAATGAGCAAATAGCTCCACAGCTGTGCCAGGCTCATTTGAATGTATGTATGTGTTGGGTACTGTGCAAAATTGCCCCAAATAAGCCTGGCGTCTGATACACATACAGCAGTTAGAGAGGTGCAAATACTGCTTTTGAAAAGCTGGTATTAACTGCAGCAGGCAGCGCGCATTCTCTCCTTCGGTCTCTCTCCAGAACTTATGAAGTTTGAATGATATCGAATTGATATTGGATGATATTAAGGATGAAATATGTATAGAGGGGGATTTAAAAATAAGTTCAGCCAGCTGTGATGCACAGAAACAAACAGAACTGATATTTTCTGCAAAAAAGTGCGGTCTGTCGTTTTCATTATGATCCTGAGATATGATCCTGAAATATGGAGAAAAGCTTGAAACCCTGGGGAAAGATCCAACTATATCCAATATATTGTATGTATATACAAGAACAAATTGGCAGCATTATTGTAGCCAGACGAAGGCACCATCGTGCCAGGCGTGCGCAAGAACACGCACATGGCTAATTGCAATTATGGGCGCAAATTGCACACAGTTGGCAAATTTGTGGGTGTGTTTGCCTGGGCATATCAATAGAGCAAATTATTTTGTGGATATCGTGCTAAACTGGAGCAGATTGCCGTAGCAATTGCTGTGCAAAATATCGAGCTATTAGCAGGAGCAATTCATTCTTTGTAGATTTGGGCCTTGGGCTTTAAAAAAAATAATGCAAACTAGGCAGTAAGCAAATAGGCAAAATTGTCCCCTCCACCAGGGATTATTAAAGTCCATCTTATCTTATCTCATTGTATATATTTCGGTACTAAATATCGAAATAATGGATGAAGTCAGACTTAAAGTTTTACTTTTATTTTGCCAATATACTAAGTGACGGGAAAAGAAAATGCTATTCACTTGTAGTGTCTTTATATACGGTAACCAACACAAAAAAATGCTTACTGTAGCAGTCCACGAAAGAGTGGATAACTTTCAGTCTGTCACAGAGCAATGTGCTATGTTACATTTCCTGTGTGTTTGCAAACCTTCTTTTTGCCCAAGGACAGAAGACGATTGTGAACTGTAACTGTGTCTTTTTCAGCCCTGGGAAGCTGAAGGCTGCCAAAGCAGCTGCCACCGTCCTCTCCAACATGTTTCAGTACAAAAAGCTTCACAAAGACTACAAACAGGTGAGCGACTACAGGACTGCAAGGAGGGGGAGGGGACGTTGTGCACCGCCAGGAGAATGTTTATGGTCTCGTTCAGGTTACTGGTAGTCTCACATAGCCAGACCCATCTCCACACTTCGTTTACGCTGCGCTATCCAGGGATAGGGGGGGGGGAAACAACGCTGTATTTCTCTAAACCAATCACAGTTGTCTTCAGCGGAGCGGTTTCTAGGTTGTTGTTGTTTCATGTAGTCTGGAAGAATCCCGTCGCCGCTAATTGGCCGACCACATGAATCGGAAACACTGATTGGCCAGTAATAAACGAATGACAAGGCTTATCCCCCAAAACAGATCTGTTGAGTGAGACTAGGCTAATGGTGACATTACATGAAAGGCGTTACAGGAACTATGTTGGCACCTTCTCTCAGGTGTTTTCCCTGTGCAAGTCATCTGCTTTGACTGTGCTCAACTTTCAATTTAAGCTCCCGATCTTCCAATCCCCACCCCTATTGTATCTCAATCTGACACATGCACGCACGCATGCATCACACACATACACAAACACACGCACACACACACACACACACACACACACATACACACACATACACAAACACACAGTGTGGACAATTAGTGGTTCAATCAACAGCAATTTGATCTACAGCAGCTTTTTTCTGAGCCCCCACTACTGTACATTCCTCTTTCTGTCTCTGTCTCTCTCTTTCTCACTCCCCCTCCCTCCCTCCCTCTCTCTCTCTCTCTCTCTCTCTCTGTGTTAGTGGGCCTGTGAGAGAACAGTTGCTCACATTCCAGCATCTGTGTTCCCCTGGAGGACTGGGTGGTTCGTGTTCATAAACATACTCTGTAACTGTTCGGAAATTGTGATCTGTGTACACACACACACACCTTGTAGGGCGGGGCCTGACAGAATGATTGCTTTAGCAGATTGTGGCATGCCCCTCCACAAGGTGTGGTTCAGGTGATCTTGTGGACTGCAAGTCCTAACAGCGCAACAACATACCTGGATGGCAGTTGTTTATGTACAGGACACAACTTTGTTTCCGACCACAGATTTTTTTTTGTGTGCAAGACACCAAATTATTTTTAGCTAAATGTTATTGTACCTGCTGTAGGATTGGGGCATACCTCCAGCATGTGTATCCACTATCCAGGAGTGTAAAGTGCAAAGTTCACTGCATTATTCAAACTACAGTAGTAAAAAGAGGTCAGGTACAGTTAGGACCGTGTCCAGTGTGTCTGTAAATATTCCTGACACTCGTCTTCCTTGTTTGTGTTTTGCAGAAAGGGTTCACACGGCCAGACTTTGCAGACATCACGATCTAAGGAAGGACTATACATGCAAAGGTTCTGGATAAGTATACTGCATGAGCACTTGGGTCATTTTAAAGACCTGCACAACAATGGACGACTCCTCGGTCACCTACGCACACAGAATGAAGGGACCTTCAGTCCACTCCAAGTCACTGTCAAGATGGATCCAGAGTCATATGATAAACTCTCTACCCCTCTATTTCTGTGTTTGAATGCTGTAGGCCTATCAGTGGTGGGATCAGGGAATTTCTCAGTGCGACATGTATCCAGATGGAACTATTAATTATGAAACCATTCTTTCAAATCCGAATGGTCCTTTCACATTTAGAGGATGATTACACATTTAAATTGCTGTTTCTTATTTTATTTTTTATTTTTTACATTGTGTATTTTTGGTACATTGATGTTGTCTGGAAAAAAAAGAGTGTGTGTTATTATAGCTGAAAGTTATAATTGAATGTATTGTACATTGTCATTTACGTCTGAAACAATAACTGCTGAGATGTGCACCTGTATAAGTGAGGGGGCGTAATGGTATTGGTTACAAAGGTACTCGAAGTAGTATTTTGTACAAATGCTGGATGGAGATTCCTTTTGCAGAATTATACTAAGGTATCTGTTATCTGGTTTTCATTGTATTTTTGGGATTGAGTCAACCAGCATCCAGTAGTTAAAATGCATTTTGTACTAAATACAGGCTGGGGTAAAAGCACGATGCTGCAATATCTGTTTTGTACTTTGAAATGCTTTAATTATAGTTAAGAGAAAATAAGAGTGTATATTTATTTGTATTAACATGGGGGCTAATGTAATTTGAACCCAGGAGGATGCATTTGAATACAGTACATGTTTAAACTTTGTTTAAAACCTGTTCTTTTAGTGTACAGTATCAATGTCAAATGAACTTGTTCCTGTATCTTAATGAATTTCCATTTGTTCAATGATCACTGACTCTATCTGTCGATGTATTCTGACAATGCCACTAACTACAGTACATCCACAATATGCAAAACATACAATTTATTTTTGTGTTCTTTTCAAAAGTTAACTGCGGATGTGTACATTTTTGTAATGGTTAAATAAAGAGAAAGTCGTCATTGACTTTAGTCCTGAAATGCATTTTATTTAACATAAAAAATAATACATTTAGCTTCGGGCTTCATAAAATATAGTTTGACTACATCCAGTAGAGGCTATACTGAATAAGAGCAGCCCCTCCCAGTTTACATATTTGTTCCTGCTCAGACAGGAACAGCACACGGACGGACGTGCCACGCCCTGCTCTAGCCCAGACAGGAACAACACAAGCACCGGCCACGCCCTGTAATGTACTCTCCTAATCTCTTCACACAGGACAGGGTTCACGACACCTCCAGGAGAAAAATAAAGAATACAATCTCATCTTTGTTTACTCATTTACATGATTATCATCCAGATAAACACCCAAAACCAGAGATTCTATATGTTATATACGTGACAATGAGAAGAATGCAGTGCATTGAAGTTGGCACTTTTGTGCCATTTATCTGATTTCACTCTGCCCCCTGCTGGAGAAGAAACTTCCTGTAGAAATCTCCTTCCTGTAGAAGGTAAATAATCTGGTCTCAATAATAATAATAATAACCTTTATTTATATAATACCATTCAAAACAGGGCTACAAAGTGCTTCACAGACAGAATAAAACATAATTAAAAATGACAAAAAATATTGTGAGAATAAAATAAAAAGAAATAACAATGCCATCAAATAGAGAAAAGGGGAAGAGAGCAGTGTGTTAAATTAAACTACTATGAAAAAGCTTTTACATGAAACAATTGTTTTGAGAAGAGACTTAAAAGAGATACATATTTAGCTTGTCTGAGACTCTCAGGCAGGGAGTTCCACAACTGAGGGGTCCGTACAGTAAAAGCCTTGTCTCCTTTGGTGATAAGGCATGTTTTCAGAATAACCAGGAGGCCCTTACCAAGGATCTTAGAGAGATGGATCCCTGAGATGTAACAACGACTTGCAGATCTTTAAAAGTGATCAGTAACCTTAAAATCATCTCTACAACTACTGACAACAAGTGAAGAGAGGCAAGGATGGGAGTAATGTGGTCTTGTCTCCCAGAATTAGTTAAAAGCCTAGCAGCAGCATTTTGTACCAGCTGGAGGCAGGAAGTGGCTTTCTGGCTCAGCACTGAGTATAGGGAGTTAATCTAAACAAGAGGAAATAAAAGCATGGATGAGACTTTCAAGGTCTGTAAGAGATATGAAGGACATATAGCAATGTTCCTCAGCTGGAAAAAACACACGATTGTTAAACTGTAGTTATTTGGTCATCAAAAGAGAGATTAGCATCAGAAATCACCCCCAGATTAGGGAATGGCTGTTTATGTTCGGCTACGGTTATATATACTTTGAGGTCTGATGTACAATACTTTTTTTGGCTAAAATATTTCAAAAACAAACATTCTTACATTTGAAGAATTTGTACATTTGAAGATCTGATTGCATTTACTTTTACATCCCCCCCCACACACACACGCACGCACACACACACACACACACACACACACACACACACACACACACACACACACGCACACACACACTCAAAAGACCAACAAGAACAGTTAAAAATGAAAAATACAAATTAAAATCCTTCATATTACCTTTCTTGAACTCACATCACTATTGTGGATTTCAGTTTTCAATGGTACAGTATAGACACACAATCTACGAACATCGGCTTCACATTAAAGAAATCTATACCACTTGAAAGGATTATTAGAAATGACTGTGATTTTACAGAACAAAGAACCTCATCCCCGCAAATTACAGATCAGTCGTTGGCCAGATCACAGTAACATTATAGGATCGTAACCCGTCTACTCATCTGGAAACGTGAAAATAGCAGACAGTGCCTGGGAGGGCGTTTTGACTGCAGCCACAGGTCCATGCGAGTGACCGAGTCTGGGGACGGGGAAGTGACGGGGTCCTGGTCAGATGTCCTCCTCCTCGGACACCAGACAGTAGAAGTCTGTTCGGACGCCGTAGTTGCGGGAGCCCAGGTCAGACACGTCGATGTCAGAGGCTCTGGGGTCAGTGAACACAGCGGGGAGGACTGGAGCCTTGGACGGGATGGCCTTGTACACAGGGACACGCAGACCTGCAGGCAGTAGAGGACAGCTTTAGGAAGAAGGATGTGTAGAGATGATCCCTGCATGTCACCGTTCATCACTCTGCATAACCTGGTCCTCTGGGGATATCTTGGCTATTCAGTCCAGTGCTCTTCAACAACTGATGAAGACTGCTAAGATCGAAACGTTAGAATAAACTACAGTCCATCATTTATATGCTCCAGTGTGCAGACTCTACTCTTTTTCTCATTCACTACTCTGGTTTGTCCTGCACCTGGTCTGCATACTGGATGTGCAAGCTCTTTTTCTTTTCAATTCTCTTCAGCAATTTCCCCTCAGGGATAAATAAAGTACCTACCTACTTACCACCTACCTACCTACCTACCTACCTGCCTGCCTGCCTGCCTGCCTGCCTGCCTGCCTGCCTGCCTGCCTACCTACCTACCTACCTACCACCTACGTACCTACCTACCTATCATCTATCTATCTATCTACCTACCTACCATCCATCCATCCATCCATCCATCTATCTGTCTGTGTCTGCCTGTCTGTCTGTGTCTGCCTGTCTGTCTGCCTGCCTGCCTGCCTATCTGTCTGTCTGTCCGTCGTACTGTCTGTCTGTCTGTCTTACCCAGGTCTCCAGCAGGGTCTAGGTCTGGGCGGCAGTCCAGGTAGTCTGGGTTCAGGGTCAGCATGGGGTCCTTGTCGCCGTGCAGCAGGGTCTGGGGGTCTCCCACTGAGCGGCTGTGGGGGACCACCCTACGTGGCATGGCCAGCGCCAGCTCCTTCCAGAACACCGAGGACGGCCTCTGGGACCACAGCACGCATCATCATTCATTATTTCAAGCGGTGCAGATGATAGTGTTCCGCACACCTGAATCAGGTTTCAGTGACAGGTGCGTAGGCGGTGTACGTATTTAAAGCAAACAGTAACACCCACACGCTGTCTTCCCTTGCTCAATGGAATCCAAAAGCGTTGGAATCTGCTTAAGCGTTTAAGCAGATTCCATTGAGCAAGCGAAGACACTGTGTGGGTGTTACTGTTTCCTTTATGTCACAGAATGTCACAGTTTATTTCTTTGGTTATTTGGATTATTTACTGGTTATCTGAATAATCTTTGAATGAATATATTATTCCCAGTTTTGCATCTTTTAATCCCTTTGACCCTAATTTTGCTTTTTAAATTCCTGTGCATACTGTTCAACTCAATGTTCTCCTGTCTTAGCCTATGGACCTATTGATTTGATTGTTTTTATCTTTGCCTGTAAAGCACCTTGATAGTTAAAACATTTTTTATTTAAAGTGTGATATATAAAACAAATCCATTATTATTATTATTATTATTATTATTATTATATTATTATTCATTATTATGCAACTTTTCCAATGCTAAAAAGGGCTGCTGGTGCGTGTGCGCATGCATGTGTGTGTGCATGTGCGTGTGGTGTGTGCCGGGCCTCACCATGGACTGGCGCCCCCAGGTGAGCACTTTGAGGCGGTGCTGCTGCATCCGGAGCTGCTGGCTGATCTCCGGGGTCATGTGACCGGGCTGGCCCTCGTAGGTGATGATGATCGGCTGCTGGCACAGCTCCAACAGGCGCAGCAGCCCCAGCCTGCGGAACACACACACGCACACACACACATCAGCCATCACAGTACAATAAGCCCAATACAACTCTTGATTCGTCGATAGCGTGACAACACCGACCTCCTGTACTGGGTTCACATTACATTGGATTTGCATTCATACTACATGTTTTTAATTTTTTAATAATTACTTTTTATAACAGCTACAGTATCGCGTTACGCGCTTAAATGTGCCAGGGTGGCAGGATCACACCTGAAGCCGGTAGAGCACCATTCCTGTTCAGCGTAGGCATGGGAGAGCACCAGGATGAGACGTCGACAGCGGCTAACGTTCATCAACAGCTCCGCCGACGGCTCTGGGAACACACGTCACGTTACGCTGCCAAGCTAGCATCACCTAAAATTTGCTGCTCATGCCTGAAATAAAGTTGAAGCTAATATTGGCTCTCACTTGGTGTGAGTTACAGTGTTGTTTAATTACCTGAGCCGGGCAAGATGTCGTTGTTGTTGAGGTGCAGCTTGTGTCCGTACTTATTCTCCAAGTGCGGTTTGAGAATGAAGTTGACAAACTTCCTGTCGGAGTCGTTGTTCACGTAGGAGATGTAGGCGTCATACATCTTGCCGTCTGACAGAGTGGGGAGAACATACTGTAGGAACTGAGACAGCTGTGGGTTTTCTTTATTAATACTGTCATAAATGAAGACGTTGTAGTGGTGGCCAATCAAATGTTATTATTATACAGTATATATACAGTATATAGCACATTTCATACACAGAGGCAACACAATGCGCTTTACAGAGAGGAAGGGAGGGGAATCAAAATTCTTCCCTGAGCTCTCTCAACGAGACGATCAAGCAAGCTCCTGGATAATGGAATTCACTATAGGAGCATTTTACAGAGCACTACGCATGGGATAAACGCTACCACGCTACAACGCCACGTCCTCCTTACCGTTGATTTCGTCGTCCCCGTAGACGCTCCTGTACCACAGTTTGATGTTGAGGCGGCACTTGGAGTAAACCATAGCAGCGGTGGTCAGGGCGAAGAGGAGGGTGATGGCGGCCATCACAGCCGCCGTGTGGCTGGGTTGGACTGCTCACACCCACACATACACACCACACATGCACACACACACACACACACACACACACAGCAACAATCATTATGTTGTATAAAATCATTACAATCATTATGCTGTATAAAACAAAACTATTTCTCTCATATTTCAATTGATCCCTGTCACACAGCCCTGAGGCTTACTGTGCTGGGTGTTCTGTTTGTACTGTCCTGTGACGACCCTGTGGTTTTACCTGTGCTCTGCAGGCGGAAGTCGGCAGAGACGTTCCTCACCTCGCAGCTGTACAGACCGAAGTCCGCCTGCTCTCTGAGGGTCACCGTCAACGTGCTGCTCACCATCCTCTGGGTGTCACTGACAGGCCTGGCACACCAGTCAATAAAGTGTCACAATGTCACCCCTAGTCTTGCCTGTACACTGCTTGCTCTGCTGGACTGTAACGCTGAGGCTACAGGTACGTTGAATCTGACGGACAGTTACTGTATTTCATTTGTTGAGCTGTTTTCACTGACAACTAACTTTGTTTCTGCTGCCTTCTTGGCCAGATTGCTCTTGAAAAAGAGATTTTAATCTCAATGATGCCTATCTGGTTAAATAAAGGATTTGATTGATACCTCCGCTCTATGTGAGAGAGGTCATTTTGGGCACCAACTGCCTTTGGGCTGAGACAACTATAACACAAGCCATACTGTAAGTCTACCAGGTCTGGGGTACAGCAGGCCTTCTTACTGTATAACTCACCAAGTGGAGAGATTCCGAGGGTGCAGGGTTTGGTTGGACAGGAGACTTCCGTCTTTGCTCCAGGACAAGGAAGCGTTGCAGCGTCTGTCTGCAGCCTCCCAGTACACCAGGGCGGTGCAGTTGAGGGTCACGGTGGAGCCCAGGTTCTCCCACAGCTGAGACGGCCCCCTACTGGGCTGGAACTCAGGGTCTTGGGCGCACAGCAGCCCTGTGGGAACGCAAGCTGCTGTCACCATTACTGACCGCAAGAGCTTCCAGACGATGTCAACCCGATACAGCCATCGTGTTCCTTGAAGGCACACTGAAACCAAATGCCTGCAGTACTTTTCAGGTGCAAAGAACACCAATTCACTCCTCCCTCGCCTCATATGACACAGCAGGAAGCACACAACAATATCTCACTGGGGGAAAATATGCTATTACATAACATGTATCCGCCATATTATTTCCTTTCACAAGCAAAACAATCGGCTGAAAAAACAACAACAACTCCCTGAACTGTCACGGAAAAGAGCTCTCGCCTTCTGCGGTGAGCTGCACGGTGAACGAGGCGGTGCTGTTCTCCTCGTCCAGGCAGGTGTAGTTGCCCAGGTCCTGGGGGCTGAGGTTGGGGAACTCCAGGTAGGCCTGTCCCTTGAGGGTGAGCTGGATGCGGGCAGGGCTGGAGGGAGGGATTCCCAGCAGCCGGGAGCAGTCCATCAGCCAGCCCAGCAGGAGCTGGGGGTTGCGGAGCAGGGTGGGATCCAGGGGACAGTCCAGCCGGTACGGGCCCTTCGCCCCTCTCTGGAACACCTGCTGCGTAAACCTCTGCTCGTCTACACAATTTTGCACTGGAAAGGGACAGAAGAATTTATATATATATATATATTTTTTTTTATATATATATATTTTTATTTTATTTTATTTTTTTAATTTCTTTTTTACAAAAAAACAACTCTACTACTGTACCAGCAGTGAATGTAAACACAAGCAGCAGTATAATGCCCTCTAGAGAAAGGGTAAGGAATTGTCCCCCCGATTTCGCTGTAGTAGGGAAATGTCTCTTACATCCATCTGGAAATGTCAGCCACCATAGAATTTACTTGAAATCATTTGCAAATGGAAAAGAGGCCTTTGAGCTAACAATGTTTTGCATGCTGTAAATGGGTAGAGTCCGTGTGTAGGCCTATGATTCAACAACAGCCATGTTGGCTACACAGAATATGCAGGTCAGATTAATATGCAGAACTAAATGGTGCTTGAAGGTGAACTTGTTTTCACTCTGGTTACATAATGCAAATTACATTGCTTTGTCAGACAAACCCTGCCTTTTCCTTCATGTCAGCTGGGGACAGGTTGATATTTTCTATGGACATCTGTTTGTTGAATTACAATGAGACTATAGGGTTGTTCCAAGTTTGTCACTAAAAGTAATGTTGGCCTTAACTGTCAAGAGTTTAGCATATGCTTTTCAGGATATTCTGAAATGTAACCTAGTAGGCCACCTGGAAAAACATGTTAAACTAGTGTTACCTGTCCCAAAGCCCCACTTCATCTGTCTTTATTTATTAACATGCTGTGGCAGGGAGAATAGCATCCGGGTGCAAAGTCCAGATTGGAACCAATCATGTGATTGCAGACATGGGCATTCACAAGTACTAGTAGTAGTAGTAGCCTAATCGTTGTAGTAGTAGTAGTAGTAGTAGTAGTAGTAGTATTAGTATTATTATTTGTAGTAGTATTGAGTAAAGGTAATCTCCTCTTTCCTCTCAGCTCCCGTGACCGCGAATTCCCAATTTTAACCACTAATTCATAGCCATGCTGAAGGCTAGTTATTCACCATTTATTGGTTAGACCACCTTAGGCCCAATTATGTACGCTGTAGCCCACGCATAATACACAGACTCACACGCGACATACACAACTGTCGCAACAGTTGCTCACAGGGTAGCCTAAAAAGTCAGGACAGGCAGACTAACCCTAATCTCAAATACAATACATAGCGATACTACATTTAATGATCTGGTATTTCAGATTGTTTGAAGTCTTAAATTGAGCAACGAATATTGTTATTCTTACCTCCATAAACCGGGAAGAAACTGTCCCATATAGTGCATGCCACTATAAGAGCAACCAGTTTCGATGTCATCGTCCCCTTCCTTGTCTGTAGGCTACTCTGATGATTGCTTTCTTCTTCCGTTATGTACCCTATATAACGTCTTCGGGGGCCACTAACTTCCCCTATTACCGGCTAATTCCTGGCAGAGGATCCAGGTTTACTGTGGTTTACTGTCGCTCACCTGCTCATCTGACTGTTGGCCGCGTGGGATCACGTGGCACTTCCTCACCTCTGTGGGGAACTGGAGGTGTAGTTTACCTGGCTATTGTACAAGAAGAACTACATTCTCACTTTACTGAGCAGCTGTAAGCTATTATCGTCAAGTATATTCTTGCTTATAATCTACACTTAATAGTCGTAAACAAATCATGAGTTTATTCGTCATATGCCCGGGACAATAGTGAATATAACCTACAGTACAGTACAATACAATTAAATGCTTAACAATTGTAAGCCTCCTCACAGTCAGAAAAAAACACATTAAATACATATTACAAACATATTATTAATTATAAACCATAAGAAAAGGGTATAACAAATTGAAGTAGAGAAACAATATATTGTTTCTCTACTTCTCTACAATATATATATATATATATATATATATATATATATATATACACACACACACAAGATTACATTATAGCCTACAGGATAACAAATGTATACAGTACAATACAGTACACAGTCTGGGCTGTAAGAATAGAATAGCCTGATATCAGACAATGTCTCGTTACTCCGGATTCAAATGTCTGGACCCGGGCTGCTGTAAGAATGTTCCAGGTTGCTATGCCAGCGCAGAACATTACAGCACAGGCGCCTTGGGCACTGCTGATAAATGCCCAAATAAATAAAGTAGGCTAATTAGTCATAAGCCCTTTAATAGCACTTTTAATAACATGTATGTATTTTGTAAAAATAAAAAATAAAAATAAAGCATTTCAGTGATAAAATAAACATTATAGCATGATACAAAAAATACTATACATTTCCTTCAGCTCCAACTAGACAATCTTCATTAAACATATTGGTAAACATATCAATAAACATTACGGCCCCCCGTCTCTTAGCCTCGATTTCTCTGGCCAAAAGAAATTCTCATTCTCAAATATAAGATAGCAAATAGGCAACACGAGAGCTCTCTCCACAATCTTAGTTTGTGTGCACAGGAGCTAACAGAAGAACATTTCACTACTCGTACCTGTATGATAGATAGATAGATAGATAGATAGATAGATAGATAGATAGATAGATAGATAGATAGATAGATAGATAGATAGATAGATAGATAGATAGATAGATAGATAGAAACCCTTATTTAGACAGGTAAGGACATACTCTAGAGACCAGCTCTATTTTACAGATGTGTCCTGCTTACAAACAGCATACAGTAATACAGTAGCAAAATGAAGAAAAATAACAAAAAAACAAGAACAGTGACAGTATGCCAACAACAATGATAATGTACAAACTAACAATCAACAAATAATACAGTAGCAGTACTAAACATACCAAAGTAATGACAAAGTACAGGGGTACAGAGTAGAATATAATAATTAAAGTACAGTAAGGAAATGACTGTAGTACAAGACAAATAAACCTGACAGTGACTGTGATGATAAGACCCATCACTGTAGGCTCATCCATGTGGGTACAGTATGGCGGTCATAACCCAGTAACACAGCAGACACGTCGACGGGCTTCTCAGTCACCGTGGTGCCAGGGTCGATCTGCTGCTCACTTCCTTCCAACACCATCACACCCTACTAGACCTTACAGGGTCACAAACACGTTTGTTAGAACAAGATAAGAAGAAGAAGACTACTAGAAATCTACCTCCACCCATGAATGCATTCCGTGGCTCTGTGCGCACGTTTGGTATTGCTGCATTCGTTAGGTCGAGCTCTTTATTCCAGTCCAAACCCCGTGTCTCTGTGACCTTCTCATGTAGAGATATGGCTGTTTCAATTCCCCCCATTGACAATGAATGGGGGGATTTTTTTGGCTCCTGAGTCCAAAAAAAGAATGGAGGTGAATGGCTGGCTGTGTGTGGGTGACTCGTGGACCTTCCCTGTGATTCGGATCCACTCCAAAATTGAATGGATTATAAGTTTCATGAAAACTGGTTGGGTAGTTTTTGTGTAATCCTGCTAACAAATAAACCAGTAAATAAACCAACTGACCAACACACGCCACCGAAAACATTACCTCATGTCCAGCTGTTGCTGGGGCCTAGGTATCAAGTATTGAAAATAAGAAAACAAGTATATCAATATTTTCATATTTCTCAAAAGGCTCACCTTAGCTCCTCCTTCAGCCTGCTGAGTCTGTCGTAGAGCCTGACGTTCTTGACTTGCATGGGAGCACTCGGAACAAACCAGGCGGCCACGAATTTGCATATGACGACCACATGCTGAGGACAGACCCAGAGAGGTGGGACCATGGGGGAGAGAAGGAGGTTATCACCACTGTTTAAGTTTAAACTGGTTAAACTCTGTAGTCAGCTAACTCAGCTAGAGCTGTGGGTCCTACTGTACCTCAAACAGAATGACGAAGCCGAAGCGCATGGCCAGTATCAGCCAGAACTGTGGGGTGAAGCTGTAGTCCTCGTGACTCCTGTAGTCTTTATAACTGTGGACAAAGGTGTCTATTTACAGAATACCAATGGTTTTGCTTGAGTAGTCTCTATAACTGTGAACAAATGCATTGCACTGTACAGAATATCAATGGGTGTATTTAGAGTAATTCAACAACTTGAATCTAATCCTCCAACACTGTGGGACTGAACCTGCAGAAGGAGACGTTCATGCCCCCGCGGGTGACCATCTGATCCGGTGAAAACTCTTTATGGATGCTGTTCACTCGCACCACCGACAGCGTGCTGTTGATGTAACCGGCCATGCAGCTTCGAAAAGTCCAACAACCACAATCGCATGTTAAAACTGCTCGGAGGAGGCAACACATATGTACTTTTGTGAGTTACTGTACATACTGTACACAGATAGAGAACTGAGAGAGGGTGGGAGGGGAGAGAGAACTAACTACATCTGATCAGAAACTCACTCGGGGGCGGTGCCGTTGGCGCAGGGGCCGTAGTGGTAGCGGTAGATCAGCCGTGGGATGAACTCTGACGTGATCCCGATGACCAGCCCGTTGGCGATGACCGCTAGCACACCGATAGCCCCCAGCACGTCAGTCCACACACCTACAGACATGCCATACACACAAAACACACACTTGTTATTTCGTCGTTATAATAAGACACAATTCACATACGTACAGAATTAACAAAGGGGTAGGCCATGTTTTCCATCCCTCGTGGTCCCTCACCGATATCGTTGGTTTTCTTGGGCACAAGCCTGCGTTCCAGGCTGACCATCTTGATGGCGTCCAGGCGTATCTCGATGATGTTGTTGATGAGAGCCAGCAGAGGAGCCAGGGGAAACGCCGCCACAAAGATGGTGGTGAAACTGAACTGGATCACTGTGAACGGACGGACGACAGAATTCAGTTGGCAAGCTACCAATCTTATGATGTCGTAATTGCACCGGTTGTTTTATGAGGTATTGCACCGGTTAATTACATATTTTATTGTTTTTATTGCACTGTTTTATTACTATTGTAGTGTTTTATTACTATTTATGATGTATTATTCCTGTTTTTATTGCCATTATCTTGTGTTGTTTCTCTGTTGTTGCTGCAAGGTTGAGGAGCCAGAACCTAAGCATTTTGTCCCAGTTTCTGAGGCCTACCCATCTCCAGGAACTCATTGAACAGGCTGAAGGAGTCCACGTCGTTGAGGCGGTAGTTGCGGAGCCAGTCGGAGAGCTTGCAGATGTCACACAGCTCTGATCCGCTGGTCGCTGAGTCCTCTTTCAGGTAACAATGGGCACACTTCCGCTGCAGCCTCCTGGTCTTCCTCTGCTTGAACCACCTGCTGAGCCAGCTGCACACACACACACACACACACACACACACACACAACGTGCACGTACGCACATGCACACACCCACACACACACATTTGATAATTTATTTATGTCCACATAAATAGAAATACAAAGGACATAAACTCTAACAATGCCGTCAGACAATAGAAGTCAGTCAGTTACATAAGTGCCTGGTTGGTGATCGCATTGTTACACACGCTAGATGATGACAATGACAGGTTCAAAGGCCTACTTCGTGGCTAATGAAAACAGAACCTCCTCCACATTGAGCGGCTCCCAATGATGGCTGAAAATGAGCAGTACCTCGCTAACTGCTTAGCCCTTCTCCTAGGGAGGCCGGCCATCTGAAGGCCCCTCACAACCAACTTGTGCACATGACCCATATCTCTAATGGAGTTCTGATGGACTACCAGATGGACAACCCATTCATACACACATACACACACACACACAAACACACACAAAACCGCACACACAAGCACGCACGCACACACACACGCATACACACACACACACACACACACACACACACACACACACACACACACACACACACAGGCTTAGAATGATGCGCTGTACACTTACGGGCCGGCCAACTCAAAGACGTTGCTGACGGTGTTTTTGAGCACCAGTATGACGGCCATCTGGATGAAGAGGTCCGTCAGACAGCCGCTGGGGTGGCACTGCCAGGGACGGGCACAGAGCAGACGACGTCATCTCTCACATCGCATTCACCTCTTAAAGAACCTATTGTATTAATGTTTTGCCACTCATGCACGTTGGCTTCAGCACTAGATTATGCTCCTGGTCACTTGTTTAGAAAGGAGATGCACGTGTGAGTTTGGATAAAAGCGTCTGCTAAATGACTGTAATGTAAATGCAACATTTAACAAAAGTATGCGTGTCCTGTTTTGAGAAGAATGCTGTGGTGTGCGACTCACTTCCTCCAGCCTCCACTTCCCTGCGATCCGCACATAGCCACCTGGATGTCCGTTGATCCTGTAGAGAGCACGGCATACGGCATGTTGGAAGCCCACTACGATATCTTTGTGGAATGATGTTTGGAATCTAACACACTGGAGTGGGGGGGGGCTTACCTGCCGAGGAAGAAGGCCACGTAGAAGAGTGAGGAGAAGTAGGTGAAGAACTGGAAGGTGAACATCTTGACGGTGAAGGTCCTCTCGAAGGCAGCGAAGGACCTTGTTTCCTCTGAGGAACAGAACGAACAAACAGCAGCTGAGAACAACGGTTGTGTGAATTGTCTTCTGCACCAGAATATGTAGCGGTCTTCAAAAGTAGTTTGTGGAGGAATACTGTTGTTACACAGTAATGAACTTCAAAGTAGGTCTCGCCATCTACTTTCAGACACCGCATCCATTTCTGCCTAGTCTTTCACAGTCTATCCCACGATTGAACAATCCCACACACCTAATTCACTGAGCTTCATAGCCACCTTCCTGTTGACCTGCAAAGACAGGAAGGAGCAAAGAACAGAGGGAGGTTCAGGAGGACTACAGGGGCAACGACATGATCAGAATCGCACAGACGAAGTGAAAGAGTGTCCCACTGTGGAGTCAGAAGAGGGACAAACGTATTGAGCAAGTGAAGCATGTTTTGAGCAAGCAAGGAGATCTGTACAGTTACACATTTCTTTGTTTGCTCAAAACATTTCTTTGCTTGATCAATACTTTTGTCCCTATTCTGACACCATATCCCTCCTCCCTGTATAGATAGATAGATAGATAGATAGATAGATAGATAGATAGATAGATAGATAGATAACCTAAAGAAAAAAAAAAAGAAAAAGAAAAGAAAGAAAAAAAAGAAAAACACTCAGGTCATGATGGTGAAGTAGTGTAAGAGTGTCCCTCCTCCCTCCCTGTACCCAGGTCATGATGTTGATGGTGAAGTAGTGGAGCACGGCGCCCAGCATCACGGCGGCGGTGTTGGAGTGGTCGCTGAGGAACTCCCAGGTGCTCTCACTCAGCAGCACGGACGCCATCACACGGAACACGACCAGAGCGTGAGCCAGGGCAATGATCAGCGCCATCTAACACACACACACACACACACACACACACACACACACACACACACACACTAAGGCTTTGGATTGGTGAGACATTCTGGATGAATGACTCTTGAGGACAAACAAAGCACTCACCATGAGGATGACCAGAATCAGAACCAGAGTACTACGCAGATAGGAATGTTTGTACGGCTTGGGCTCACATTGTTCGTCGTTCACAATCTCCAGGATCAGCTCTTCCTGTGAATAGGCATACTTTCATTTTCAAATAATACTTTTATGTCTGATGTTTAAATGTGTGTTCCCGCGACCAGCGACAACCAAAAGAATGAACAAAGTCTGTTGCGGCAGATGAAAATCTCTATCTAGCTCAATACTTGAGCGATCAGTGAAACTCTGGTCTATCAGGTTCATTAGGTTTAGATATACCTGTTCTGCTGTGCTTCGTAATTTGATGTATAGATTTATGTGTAGGGCATCTGAGTCAGATACTGATCATTACTGTCATAACTAACCCAGTTCTCTTCCAGCCTCTGGAACCATTGGCGAACAAGCCTGCATGTCAGAAATTGAGCTATGTGGAGGGCTTTGTTTTTTTTACTTATTTTTTCTTATCTTTTTAATGTGCTGTATTTTACTGTGTTTTTATTGTGATATGGATCCCCCTGGGTCCGAAATAAAGAATTGAATTGAATACCGCAAATAGAGATAAATACTAATAATAATAATAACTATTTATATAACACCTTTCATATAAATAAATGCAGCTCAAAGTGCTTTACAACAGATAATTTACATTCTTCACATAAAAATAGACAATGAACAAAAAGCAGGAAAAATAAGATAAACACAATAAGAAGAAGATAAAGAAAGAAAATCCTGTACTATTCCTTTAAGAACACTGTACCTCCTCGTCACACCAGTCGAAGACCTTCCATTCACACACATAGGTGACCCGGTGTCTCTTCCAGAACTCCAGGAACAGCGTGGCTGTAAAAAACGCAGAAGAAGTTGCCAGGATTCTCATAGCTTTGTGAGCCGAAACATAACACCATTCACTTTCTTAAGGCTACCGCCACATATATATACCACATGACTCACCCCATATCGCCATGAACATAGCGAAGGCAACTGTCCCCTCATTGTCAAACAAAAGGCTCACCTACACGAAGGGGGGAACATTATATTTGAGCAGCGTTAGAATGTACAACCAGTGAGTAACAGTAACATTTCCCTGTACATTCAGTCATTCACTGTAGAGTAGCATTTTACTGTACATTGTACACTGTACTAAATACATGTGACAAATACAATCTGAATCTGAATCGTTCTTCTGCCCACTGAATAAATGTACCTTAGTATAGGTGCAGGTGTCGGAGAGTGGCCACACTTTGCATTTCTTGTCACACAGGGGACACATGACAGTGTCCGACTCACAAACCTCCTTTCTACAACACACAGTGGCCAGATCAGGCCAGGAGAGCAGTCAGCACAGTGATCCACCGTAGCAGTGTAATAGAGAAATTCAAATCTATCTTTGTCATTTCATATCTGACACCAGTGTAACCAGAACGTATGTGGATGTGTGAGTTTGTGAGAACACTTTTACATGAACACTCTTTCTCTTCTTATTGGAAACCTCTCTGGCAAGCCATTGTTTATAGGGAAATGGGTTACTCAAGCATTTTTACAACACTTCTATGCCCTACAGCTGTTTCCCAAGGCCATAAACAATGGCCTGGGGTCTTCAGATACAGGTCAGCTGTTGACCTGTAGAGCTGCCCTACTCTTTGGTAACCCTCTCATATCATTGGTTAGGGTTGGAATTTTACATATGCATGTATGGGTTGTATTGTATTGGATATGATGCTGTGATTTGAGGATAATCATGGCTCTTGGCAGAACTTGTCTCCTACCAGAGAGCCCAACTTTGCAAACTCTTAACTGTTGGAATAAACGTAAACAGCTTTGGACTCACAAAGGTGAACCTCTGCATTTCGATACTCATTTTAAATTTTTTAATAATTTCCTTAACAGCAGCCAGCTAGAACAGTGGTGATACACACATTAGAGGGGAGGTGTTGAAGAAGGTCAGCCCACAGAGGAAGATGATGAGCCCGGTGACGGCAGCAGGGATGAGCAGGCATGTGTACCAGCCCAGCCACAGGAAGTAGAGGGCTACCTTCTCTCCAAAGTAGTTCCTGCCAGACACAGACACAGACACAGACACACACACACACACACACACACACACACACACACACACACACACACACACACACACACACACACACATCAAGGTCTATGTCATGGGCCAAGGAAGAAGAATGTTTATGCTATCATTTTTTAAAGTCAAACTATCATTGAATCAGTCTAACCTGACGGAGGTTATGGGTTGTGTAGTCAGTCTAACCTGACGGAGGTTATGGGTTGTGTATTCAGTCTAACCTGACGAAGGTTATGGGTTGTGTAGTAAGTCTAACCTGACGTTGGTTATGGGTTGTGTAGTCAGTCTAACCTGACGGAGGTTATGGGTTGCCCCTGGAGGAAGGCGGTCCATCTGGCCCAGGTGTTCCTCAGCTCCCTCTGCTTCTTCTTCTGTAACAGGAACAGACGCTGTGAGGGGAGTTTCGCTCTCTGGCGTCAGCAGGGGAAATCCCGCCTGCGGATGACTCCACTAAGTGTTAGGACAAACTGCCTGATCGTTTCCTGTTCAGGTTTCAGGTTCATGAGCAGATACTCTGCTGGCCGCCAAGAGGGGTTTTGAAGGATCTTGTCATGCCGGGTTTCATATTGCGGTGAAAATGGTTCACAACAATAGCAAGGCACTTCAAAGTGTAAACGTCAAAATTGCTATTTTTAGCTTGTGGGTGTGTCACTGCATATGACAACAGACTGGATAACAATAGCAAGCATTCATGTAGGTTATTTTTATCACTCATGTTTGACGTTTAAAGAGTTTCGATATCATCTGGATTGAAATACCTTTCTATTTTTATCTGATTTATCAGTCATCAGAATTTCTTGTCTGCAAAAGTGCTTAACTTAAGAAATCACTGTGCATGGTCTGATTTCCTTGTGGGTGTATTCTGTGTGTAAACTATTAAGTTTGTACAACAATCAGGATGAGATTCATCACAGAACAGCACATAGAGCCTCTGCCCGGGTGAGAGAAGGACTGAGAGCCTCTAGAGTGGAAATAAACCATCAACATTACCTCATGCAAGCAGAACTTTGCCTCAAACACACTCTTCTTCATGAGGTCCCTCAAATCCTCTGCAGAGATGGACCAGAGGGACGAGAGCATGTAACATTGGGAGTCTAACCACTATCAGTCCAACTATATAGATGGTTTTATTTGAAGCACATACAGTAAATAAATTAATAAATATATAGATAGATAAAAATGTGGACGAAACCACAAACTGCCTCACCTCCTGTATCAATGAGGGTGTGATTAAGGATAAAGTGGACGATCCTGATTCTGAAAAGAGTAGAATTAAGTTTGAGATATCCCTCACGCACTACGAAATTATGCAAAGCATGGGAATGGGATTGGCAGACAAGTTGGGTGGGACAGATAAAGAGCATAGTGAGTGACGAGACAGGTAAAATCCAGTGTCTTTGATAATATAAAGCTGAGACGGAAAATACATAGAATTAGTAGAATATAGTAGAACAATCCTTCAGTACATAGGGAAAAAAGTAACATACAGTAGACATGTAAAGTACATAGACATGTAAAATACATAGACATGTAACAGACGTGGCACACCTGTCCTATCACAGGATTCTTACCGGGTAGAGAGCGATACCATACCCTGATGTTCAAAACTCCAATTACAGGCATCGGAAACCTTCAACAGATATCTGTATTTCTCAAATATCTCCTTGGGGGCTTGAATCCCATAGAAGACTATGTTGTCATCTATGATTTTCTAAATCAGGAATACAATTAACATCATTACAGTTCTGAAAGTTATTAGATATGGCATAAAGATAGTGAATTAATCTAAATGATTGACTAATGACTAATAAAGACTGCTATAGATAAATATATAGGCTATTACATAGTTAGAACTGTAAACGCAAACAACTCACTGTGATTTTAAAGTCCTTCCTCTTTAATGCATCAATGAAAGCAGCTTGCTTCTTGAATGTCTCTCTCTCCTGGTCCTGGATTGTTTTAGCGACCAGGATGTAATCATATGACAGAGGAGTGTGCTGCAGATGAAGCACAGAATATAGAGAGAAATGACAGGTGTATATCCCGTCCCAGGACACAGGCGGAATTAACTTAACCATGCAACGTTATAAATCAGCCCAGTGTGTAGGTCCAAGCTGTGATGTCACAGCCTACTGACAGGTCTTACCACAGGCGGAAGTGAGGTTTGCTCACTGCCATTCTCTTTCACCACTCCAAACAACTCCAGTAATTCGATGCTGGCCTACAAAATAATGATTATACAAGGACAGGTCACCAGAATATGAGCACAGTCCATGCTGTACACCCTTCATACCCCTATAAGCAATCTGTCAGAATATAATATAAAAAAAGAAATCATAGAATATATATTTACTGGTCAATTTTGCACCTGAAAGCATGCAGAATAGATACATGTATGCGTCTTCTTATGTTCCTATAGCATGCAGGCTTTCGTTAGTTGCAGGACCATGTCTATTTGAGATGCATGATCATCACTGATGATTCTTTTCCCCTGGCAATTCAGCATGTCAAATAATGTATACCGCGATTGTGTTACGTCTATGAAAACAATCAGATATAATACAGCTTCTGTTTCCTTGAGGAATGCTCTATAACCTGGGAGAGAACTACTGAACTATAATCCTGACTCATTCATCACAGTCTGAGAGCTGTTTGATACAGGGTTTGCCTGACAAGGTAGGCTACAATAGAAGGATATGGTGTGTTGTTACATTCAATCAATCAATTAATCAAGCAATCAATCAAGCAATCAATCAAACAGTGCGCACAGAAATGGGTGGAGGGAAATGCAAATACACTAACCTTGCCACTAACTGTATACACTAACCTTGCCACTCATTTTGCAGAGGGAAGGGAGAAAACCCTTTCACCCTTTTGAGCCAAAATGGAAGAAACTGTAAAAACCTCTCAACAAGCAGCGTTAGAGCATAGAGCATAAAATACAGCTCCTGGAAAATACATAGCCTAGTAATATAGCTCTATGGAGGGGTCAGGGCAGACCAATACTGTAGCCTACTGTAGTGGTACTGTAGATGATGATACTTACGTTAATATCAATCACCTACAGTAGCCTAGGAAAGGCCCTGAAGGATATAGACGATATGTCTATCCTGACAAGCTCTTCTTTACTGTCTGAGTGTCACTACCAAAACCCACTACTTGTGTAAAATGTAAGTTGTATAAAATTTATGAATGTGATTTTATATTGTTATATTGTTGTTGTTGTTGTATTGTTTTATATTGTTTATGATGTATGCTGTGTAACCAGGTCACCACTGTAAATGAGACATTGGTCTCACGTGGGCTTCCCTGGATAAATAAAGGTAAAATATATATAAATAAATAAATAAATAAGTAAGTAGGTTAATAAATACATATGTATACAGCATACGGTCCTGCGCTTATTTCAGTGTTATGCTACTTTATGGAAAGTGCAGCACAAAGAGCTAGGTCATTATTAGGCTAATATGCCTACTGATATTATACATGTTGCGAGTAGCCTATCTCGATACAAATCGTCACCGAATCACGGAGAGAGACCACAAGAAGCAACGTTATAATGTTGTTAACAATAACAAATCTGCGAGACAAAAAACATCTTGACATGCCCGTAAGATCGTTTGCGCCTACCTGCCTTCTGTGGCCCGGCATGATGAAGAGATGTTGAATCCAGGAGTTACCTCGTCTTAACCAAGCACAATTAGCCTATAAGAAGCATTAGGCCAAGTCAACATTCGCACCTAAACTGCACTATAACATCACAGCACTAGGCTAACAGGTGAACTTCCTGTATTTGACCAGGAAATACATCTCGTCAATACGTCTTGTGCTGCTTTGCCGAGGAATGTAAAAGCGACCTTACCTGTTGGACTGATGTCAGTTTCTTGTCTTCAGGGTTTGGCGTGCTTGTGAGAGCGTCTGGGTACTCAGATTAGGCGTGCTGCGACCTTTGAAATGGCCTTTGATGCCCATTCATTAGGCTACACTACAACCTCTTAAATACATAGCCTAGGCCTACTTGTGAGACGTTTACGGAGATTGTTCAAATTGTTCAGGAGCGAGGACATACATTTCTGAGCATCAGTAACTCAGCACTTACCTGCAGTCTTTTCAGTCTATCGCCCACAAGATGGCATTAGAGTACCATTTATTTTTGTTATCAATAGGTTACTTGCCTATCGCAGGCAACCACAGGCAAAATATAGCAAAATATAAAATATAGCGTATTTCAAGCTTAATAAATCCATGGCCTCAACTTGTATGGTAAATTAATAGAAGGCACAGTCTCAATGGCGATACAAAACGACCGCATCAGTGGTAGCCCCTGAGCTAACGACCACAGTGAAACTAAATGTGAGCTCGCGAGATCTAATGTTCTCACGAGGCTACTCAGTAGTGGTAGGCTCAATCGCAGCACTGGGAGATAGAAGTGTATGATTTAACATAGTGTTCAACATTTTAGAATGGTAGCCCTATTAATCCTGTACATCAACCTCTTTGAACATTGCTCATCTCAGAATCTGGATCAGTTTTATTTTCCAGGCAGTTTTTATACATACTAGGCCTATAGGAATGTATTTTGGTCAATTGGTGCATAACACTGATGGACACAACATTAGGGTGCAAGGACAAGACAGACAGGACAGTGCAAAGACAGGACAGTGCAAATGAGCAGTGCAAAATACATATAAACATAAACATATAAAACGCAATATACAAAATGGTGTGTGATGAGTAAATATACAGCATGTGTACATAGTGTAATGTTATGTGCAATGTTTTTATATATGCAATGTGTGTGCTGTTGTGATATGTGTGTGCAGTGCAAGCCTAAGTACAGTACAGTCAGCGGTCATGTGCAAGTAGTGCAAAGTCAGTCAGAGTCAGAGGGGGTGAGTCAGAGGGGGACACAAGCCTTATTACCAGGCCAGGCCACTATTGTAAATAAGAATTTGTTCTGGCCTACCTGGTTAAAAATAAAGGTTAAAAATTGATGAAGAAGCTGCTTTTGTGGCATGAGTTTATGGTCCTAATGGATTGCAGCCTCTTGCTGGAGGAGAGAGGTTCAAAGTCATTGTGACTGGGGTGGGAGGGGTCGGTCACAATCTAGCCTGCTTCGGGCCCTGGAGCTGTGCAGGGCCTGGAGGGATGGCAGACTGCAGCCGATCACCCTCTCAGCGGAGCGAATGATGGGCTGCAGTCTGGCCTTATCCATGGCTGTAGCGGCAATGTACCAGCTGGTGATGGAGGAGGTGAGGATGGACTCAATGATGGAAGAGTACCATCATTGTCTTTGGCAGCTTGAATTTCTTCAGCTGCCTCTGGAAGTATTACCATAGCAAAGGCTCTTGCCTCTTCCATAGCCTCACCTTCTTGTTGAGGGAGCTGATGTTTAGCTCTCATTTGAGATCCCGGAAGATGATGGTGCCCAGGAAGTGGAAGAAGTCCACAGAGTCGACTGGGGGCTGGGTTCTTCCTGAAGTCTACAACCATCTCCACTGTCTTAAGAGCGTTGAGCTTCAGGTTGTTCTGGCCGCACCAGGACAGCAGCTAGTCAATCTCCCACCTGTAGGCAGACTTGTTACCCTCAGAGATGAGTCCGATGAAGGTGGTGTCATTTGCAAACTCCAGGACCTTGACAGACTGATGGCTGGAGGTGCAGCTGTTCGTGATGCAGCCTTGGGGGAGCCTATGCTGATGGTCCTGGAGTCAGAGATGTGTTTACCCAGCTTCATGTGCTGCTTCCTGTCAGACAGGAAGTCGGTGATCCATCTGAAGGTGGAGTCAGGCAAGCACAGCTGGGAGAGCATGTCCTCCACTATGGGCAGGAGGATGGTGTTGAAAGCAGAGCTGAAGTCCGCAAACAGAATCCTGGCGTAGGTGCCTGTGGAGTCCAGGTGCTAGAGAATGTAGTGTAGGGCCATGTTTACTGTATGGTCCACAAACCTGTTGGCTCTCTGTAGGCGAACTATATCAGTTTTCATAGCATCTTCTCTATGGCGTAAGCCTACTTTGCTAGAAAATGGGGACCACCCACGCCCTGTTATTAAGGCAAACATATAGGCCTCACCATTAATTTAGGAAACCTAGGTTTTAAGGACATGTAGAGTACACACCCAGAACTCCATATGTCAAGGAAAATGTAGCATGAGGCTAAAGAAAAAGCGGTTTAGGAAATAAGCAGCTGTATTTCTGCACATTGCCACACCCCTGAAGGAGGAGTCACATAATTACATGGGCCAGGGACTGTGCAAACCACTTGAAGGATGATGGGGCCCAAGTGTTACTAAATTTGAGACAGGAACCTGAACAAAGATGTGGCTGAAAGAGAAGGTACTAGATTGATTAAATACTGTAGGGATTAATGGATGCATACATTCATTTCCATATTTCCATCAATATTGCTGTATTATTTATTTATTTATTTGTGTTCTTATGAGAACATATACTATACTGTGAGGGAAATAATTATTTAATCCCCTGCTGATTTTGTATGTTTGCCCACTGACAAAGAAATAAGTCTATAATTTTAATGGTATAGGTTTATTTTAACAGTGAGAGACAATAACAAAATCCAGAAAAACACATTTCAAAAAAGCTATAAATTGATTTGCATTTGATCGAGTGAAATAAGTATTTGATCCCCTATCAACCAGCGAGATTTCTGGCTCCCACACACTAGTTATGTTCATGAGGCAGACAAATTAGTCCTCTCCCATTAGAGTGCTCCTAATCTCAGTTTGTTACCTATAGAAAAACACCTGTCAAGCAATCAATCAATCAGATTTAAAACTCTCCACCATGGCCAAGACCAAAGAGCTGTCCAAAGATATTAGGGACAAGAATGTAGACCTGCACAAGGCTGGAATGGGCTACAAGACCATTGCCAAGCAGCTTGATGAGAAGGTGACAACAGTTGGTGCAATTATTTGCAAGTGGAATAAACACAAAATAACTTTCAATCTCCCTCTCTGGGGCTTCACACAAGATGTCGCCTCGTGGAGTTTCAATGATCCATGAGATTCTCAATGAGAATAGTGAGGAATCAGCCCAGAACTACACGGGAGGATTTTGTCAATGATCAAGGCAGCTGGGACCACAGTCACCAAGAAAATAATTGGTAACACACTACGCCGTAATGGACTGAAATCCTGCAGCGCCCCCAAGGTCCCCCTGCTCAAGAAAGCACATATACAGGTCCGTCTGAAGTTTGCCAATGAACATCTGAATGATTCAGAGGAGGACTGGGTGAAAGTGTTGTGGTCAGATGAGACAAATTGAGCCCTTTGACATCAACTCAACTCGCCGTGTTTGGAGGAGGAGGAATGCTGACTATGACCCCAAGAACACCATCCCCACCAACGTCCAACATGGAGGTGGAAAATTATGCTTTGGGGGTGTTTTTCTGCTAAGGGGACAGGACAACTTCACCGCATCAAAGGAAAGATGGACAGGGCCATGTACCGTCAAATCTTGGGTGAGAACCTCCTTCCCTCAGCCTCGGCACATAAATGGGTCGTGGATGGGTATTCCAGCATGACAATGACCCAAAACGCACGGCAGCCAAGGCAACAAAGGAGTGGCTCAATAAGAAGCACATTAAGGTCCTGGAGTGGCCTAGCCAGTCTCCAGACCTTAATCCCACAGAAAATCTGTGGAGGGAGCTGAAGCTTGAGTTGCCAAACGTCAGCCTTGAAACCTTTATGACTTGGAGAGGATCTGCAAAGAGGAGTGGGACAAAATCCCTCCTGAGATGTGTGCAAACCTGATGGCCAACTACAAGAAACGTCTGACCTCTGATTGCCAAAAAGGGTTTTGCCACCAAGTACTAAGTAATGTTTTGCAAAGGGGTCAAATACTTATTTCACTCATTTAAAATGCAAATCAGTTTATAACTTTTGTGATGAGTTTTTCTGGACTTTTTTTGTTATTCTGTCTCACTATTATAATAGACCTACCATTAAAATTATAGACTGATAATTTCTTTGTCAGTGGGCAAATTTACAAAATCAGCAGGGGATCAAATAATTATTTCCCTCACTGTATATAAGAGCATAATATAGGCTAGTGTTTGGGGTGAAAACAGGACAGGTAGGCCTACAACATAGTCAATTTTCAATTAGGCTACATGTTACCATATATTACTTTTATCATAACTCGGGAAGACAAAAATAAATAGGCTAGACATTTATATGGTGGGTTTGGTCCTCTATCGTACAATGTGCCGACAGAATATTTCCAGTCAAGCCACTCCCCTTTAATTACAGAGGCGCTTCTGTTTTTTTCAGTGGATGTTCAGTGGGCTACTACCCATGTGGGTTTAGGGGTTGGGTGTCTGCTGTCGGTCGGCTACACAGAAGAGCAGTTGAATATCAAGATTCGTCCTGTAAAGGTAGACCTTAACAATCCCTCCTCGAAGTAAAAAGTTGGCGTGGGGCTGGTACAGAGCCCTGGCTCTAAGATCCCCATTTCTTCCTCCTGGTTTTGTCGTGCCGAGCGGCCGCCGATCTCCGCGGCTTGATGAATCGAGTAACGGGAAACACCGGGAATGAAACTTTGATGGAGATGAGCCGAGCGGAGTCTTTCAGTGGTGAGTTCATGGTAGTTTATAGTCTTGGGCGCTGTCTTTGATATAGAGGCCTATACCTATGACAGCAACACTGGCTATTTTCAGTCAGTTGGAGCCTATTATTATTATTTTATTTTTTTATTTTTTTATTTCAGTTGTTAACCTTTACTGATAGCCTACTAAGACTTTAGGCTACCAATAAATCTAATTTCAACACATTTCAACACTTCATGAACAACTTGCTTGAGTCACTTACTAGCCTAATTTTATATATTTTATATATATATATATATATATATATATATATATATATATATATAAATGTAGGGATGATGGGGTCTCTTTGGTCAGAATTAAACCTTCAACAAATTGAAGAGGAAATCAATGTGGTAACTAAAGAATTATAGGCTTAGTAATTGAGTGTAATATAGGCTACAGTACAACATATATTGTTTTAAACACTGTTCTCGTGCCAGCTCACTATCAGTATTTTAAATGTTATTTTCATGTTAAGCTTTACATGTTTTCTTGATAAATCTGAAAATTCCCCTTGAAGTTCTGGCCTACCCTTTAACGCTCCTCACTGCATCATGGTCAGCATTCCAATTTTAGCTTAACATGGTAATATTAGTGTTGGTGTCTCAGGCAGCCTAGTCGCACGCCCACTGCCAGGCAGCCCCGACAGCTGGCCTGTGGAAACAGACTGTCATAGGAAAGCTGTGAGGCGGTAGCCTGTAGCTGTCAGCAAAGCCATTAGGCCTAACTAACAGCAATGCAGTAATACAGTAATAATACAGCAGCTTCTTTCTGCTCTGCAGTTTCACATCATCTATGGTCGGAGAGAGATGATGTTCCCTGGCCATTTAATGTAATGTAATGTGTAATCTAGATCTCAATCCAACAAAATGTTCCCTGGCAATCTCTTTAGATCTCAACTGCAAAGTTTACTGTTCTAGGCGGTTGAGAGAGAATCCTTTGGCTCTGACCTGAGATTCATCTTTCAACTAAACATGTTTAGCTGCCTGCAATATGTTGCGTAAGGCACCTATCATATCATCTTGGTGATGAGATCAAGACAAAATATCAAAACGAAGGCACATGGAGGGATAAGACTCAACCATGTTTCCTACCAACACATGCACAGCTGAAAATGTAAACTGGTTGAACACAGATTTGACAGCTGTAACAGATGACCCTAAACGAGGAGAGGTCATCAAGGCCATTAGCTGATCTAGTTCATGTGTTAGGCTAGTGTCTCATGTTCACCCCGCAAGCTTGTATGTTGCGCTTCCTGCCACAGGAAGCTTTCTGTTTGAGGAAATTAAAGCAAAGCAATATGCCAGCTCGGAATCATCACGTAAATCAGTGAAATGTGAGTGACTGAATTACACAACCCGATGCCTCCCAAAATTATCTTGTGTTGCACTGTAATAAAACAACTCAGGGATATGAGGATCATGATGTTATTGCTCATATTTAAAGATAAACAACTCTCTCTCTCTCTAACTGTCTCTCTATCTCTCTATCTTAATAATCCCCCTCTCGTGTTCAAAGAAAGCTGTGGTGGTATAACTAAAACTGTACAGCTACGTAATATGCTCTCTGTGTTAAACAAAGGCTGGTCTGTGGTACTTTTCTAGTCATAAGGAGTACAGTATCTGGGTTTAGCAGAAGAGCACAAGTGCTCCATTATTGTATCCCGCTATGTCCAGCGTGCCAGCAGCTGTAGAGACTGTGTCTGTGCTCCACTGAGACAGATCATTATACATCCATCTAATATGGGCTTCCGACTGTAGAGAAGCAGACTGTGAGAATGTCATTTACTGGTCAGCTTAAGAAATGCTCTGGATGTTTTCAGTCAGTCAATAAACAGACTGACATGAGGATATCTCAAATCATGATTAGACTGGTTTAAAAATAAAAAATACAACAACAACAACTTTAAAAATGCTGATATGAAAGTGTTTCTGGTCGCCTAATTCTCAGCTTGATAAAATCCCCTGTTACCCTACAGATCCCCATGTGTCAGAGTCAGACAGTGTTAGGAAATGCTGTAAAGAATGCAGCATGGTTGAGAGGTTGGGATTACTCTGTTACTTTACTTTATCAGAGAAATAGAGGTGAAGGCTGAAGTCTCATTTACAAGGGTAACACAATGCACACAACAGCAATACTCAATACACAAAACAACAATTCACACCCAGTTTACCTCCTTACAAGACTGTATGATAAAGTACCCACAGACACCAGCATGATTAGCGTTGACCTGCCATTAAGTACACAATACAGGAGTTTAACAGACGTCTCAGAGTGTTCCTGTTTCCTTTCTTGGACAGTATACAGCAATACGCATACTTTAGTGAACTGTTGAATGCAGTGAGTCATCATGGTTTCTTAGGCTGTGAATCAGAGTCTGTGAATCAGAGCCTGTGTGCCAGAAGGAGAAAGTGCTTCTACAACTATCGCCCTAAACCTCCCCTCTTTGAGAGGCTGTTTTCAATTTAACATATTTTTAAACCAAAACTGCCTTTTTGACACTTTTCACTCTAGTTTTAGATCCAATGACAGCACAGAGATGGCATTCATTAAAAGTTTTAAACGAAATCCATGTAAACACCGACTTGGGTAAACTCTCTGTTCTCACTCTGGTCTCAGGGCAGCCTCTGATATTACAGACCATCAAACACTCACTGACAGACATTGGATCAGGCTTTCTGGCGCCGGCAGCCTTAAACTGGTTCAAATCTCACCTACAAGACAGATCAGTTTGTAGCCATGACAACCACCAAACTGCACTGACCTCTGACCTTCGGGGTCCCCTGAAGTCTTTCTGTACTTTGAACTGCATTTATTTGTACAAAACTGTGCTGTATAAATGCATTTGATTGATTGGACTATATGCTAAAGTTACAGTGCACCACGACAGAGGACACATACAGACCACAACAGTACAGTATCTGTCTGTCTGTCAACGCTCATGAGCCCAGAGTCCATGTCAGCTGTTCATGTTCCCGGCTCTGAACTGCTCTGCCGCCAACCTCTCTGTTTGAAGTCTCTCTATTGTACATAATTACAGTGGTACTACCAAGGTCATAATGCATCTCCCCTAATGTACAGTGCTGTACCATCCCCTTGCTAATTATTCACTGACAAAGCCCCTCTGTCACTTAAACATGTGCTTTTTATACTGCTTACTGTAAACATCTCAGCTGACCTCCATATCTTGCTGTCTTGCAGCTGAGAACCATGGCTACTACCCCAACCCCGTATCCGGTAATGGATCGCCCCAGCACGGACACCCCGAGGTAAACACGCAGCTCCGTTTATTACCTCCCTATGCAAGCAACGGACCCGTTTGCATACTCTTTTAGTTCAGTATGCAAATAGTGCTCCATGTATATGCCTTCATTTCCAGTGTTATATAATAT
The DNA here is from genome assembly GCF_949987555.1 of Borostomias antarcticus. NCBI lineage: Eukaryota > Metazoa > Chordata > Actinopteri > Stomiiformes > Stomiidae > Borostomias > Borostomias antarcticus. The sequence continues at coordinate 6,503,690 of NC_140251.1, read as the reverse complement.
AATGCTCTCGGTGTTACTGTAAGCAAAGCGTCGTCTGTGGTACAGTAGCTCCAATTTGGCGCTCATTTGTTTCCCGACCTTGTGCGATAAGAACCATTTTTGTACAGGCGTCCTCCGTGCTCCGAGGGCTCCCTGTCCCTGAGGAAAGTTGTTTTTGCGCCTCAGATTTGTTTTACTTCCCTTCCTTCCTGAAGTGTCGTAGCAACACTCATCATCATTTCAGTCGGTAGAGAAGCAGCAGCTCCCGACCCACCCACCAGCTCCTTTCCAGACACCCCCACCACCAACAGCTCCTCTCCAGACCCCCCCACCACCACCACCAGCTCCTCCATACACACTTCTCACATAAATAAAGAGCTTGAACATGAACGCCAACCTAATATCATTAACAATAAGGCCACAACCACAACTAGGCCTACACAGCCACACAACAATGCCCGGAATCCACACAGCACACATGCACACTCTCACCTTTCACTGTATGCAGCAGACAGGTCTATCACAATAAGCCCTTCTCCCAGCAGCCGTTTTAAGATGTCAAAGCACAGGTGTAATTTAAACGTTTTTTGTGCGTGTCTGTAAGCCAGCACACCTAGGATAGCGTTTGTCCGGTTATCACTCCCTCCCTCTGTTGAATGTTGACCTGCATTTCTCTGTTGGCACCACAAGAGGCAGTAGTCTTTATGGGACTACCAAACCTTCACACGTTCATCCTTTCACTCCAATCTTTTTATCCCTTACCTTTGTCCAGAAACAGCTGTTGAATCAATTGCAGCAAAATAGCTAACGTTACAGGAATCATCAGTGTAACTGCTTTAGCCACTGACCGCTACCATTAATGTGTGTCTTATTGTGCTGGATTAGCATTGGAAGCATTGAAACTGTTGTGTCCATGCGACAAGACCTATCTTAATTTATCAGACATTATTTCATGTCATTTCAATTCACATACTTCAGTGGCATGACTAGCTACCAGTCCTGAACAGAAACAAGCCAGCCACACACATATGCCAGGCTGGACCTGGCCTGGTTTAATCAACCATTATTTAACCAGGTTTAGGACTGGCCCTGCATTTCCAGCCAAAAATAGAACATATTTGTGAATCCTGTACATGTTTTGAACCATGAATATTGGACATTGTATGGTTTAAAAAAAACATTTGGGTGACAATTGCAAGTGACAAAAGATTTTTTCAGAGACCCCCCCTCCCTTGTCAAGGCTTTCAGGGGGTCTCAAATGTCAATCAGGGGGGGCCGAGACCCCCGTACCGCCCAATATTTTGCACACTGCTGTTCACATCCTTTCCGATTGTTATGTAGGCTAAGTGGGAGAATGCTACTCTTTCCCTCTTCTCATTTGTAGTTTCTCCTCTGCCCCCCTCCTTGTCCTGTACAAAGTTAACTCTAACCCTTGATGACTGTGACTCCTGCGGGTCGCTTCACTCCAGCCTGCCCTCCCTGGCCCCCTCGGGGCACAGCGACAGCCCGGAGGCTGAGCCCATGTCCGTAGACCGGATCAGCACCCTGACCGGGGTAAGGCAGGAGCCGGGCGCACCGCCGCACCCCCCCCGTGTGTCTGGAGCGCGTGTTTGTCCCGTCCGTATTCACACCCGTCTCTATGCGCTCACTTCGAAGTTGAGCACGACTACCCCTCTGTGTGTGCGTGTGCTGTGTTAACTTCCCCATATCTGTTCTCTCAACATGTGTGTTTATCAGAGTGTGTCTGGAGTCAAGAGTACAAAAAGAGCAGGTGTTAACTGTGATTGATTGTAACTTGTTTTCTGACCCCTGTTGTGCTAAAGTTACCCTAGAACCAGGTGAGGGATAGTGTTGCCAGCGTTGTGTAGTGCTGTAAGCGGGTGACTGGGTGCTGGTGTTACCCCTCTGCTGTGTTGTTTGTTGGTCCAGTCCACCCCTCTCACGGTCTCTGGGTTCCTCCACAGCTCTGGAAAAAGCGGGCGCTCTTCCTGAAGCATCGCTCAAGGGTATGGCATGGTAAACGGGCTCGATGTGCATATGCTACCGTATGTTCATGTCTGCTGTTCATGTCTGCCGTGAACCACTGCTGGACTAGTGGTTCGGATTTTTTTTAACATTTTATTAACTAGCAATTTGGGAAGTACGCAGTGATCACGGCATATTGAGTTGTGTTAAAACACACAAATATAAGTTAGAACATTTGTGTGAGAAAGTGCGTGTGCCCAAGCATGTTTGGTTAGTGGAACAGAGTCATGGAAAAATACTGGCATGTAATGTATTAGTGATGCATCATGCACCTCGTTAAAATATGGCGCTTTCAGCTGTTTTATCACCTGTGATTACAGTCTGCATCAGCGAAGAGAAGCCTGCTTTAACGTAAATAGAAATGCTACACACACACACGCGCACGCACACACACACGCGCACACACACACACACACACACACACCAAAGTGAAGTCTCTTTCATCTGAAGCCTCCTGATATCTACTTAAATGTTTAAATGACATGCATGTAGGTCTAAATGGTATGGGTAGGCCTATATTATCCTATGGTGCCATGGGCTGTCCCCATGCGGTCACCAGAGACGACGTGGTACCAGGCAGCCCCAGGGCCAGCCCAGGGTTAAATAGGGGGGGGGGGGGGGGGCAGAAGCACCAGGGTCTGTCATGGGCGGACCAGGCTTGGGTGTGCGTGTGTGAGTGTGCTCTAATCATGGCCCTGTCCTGTGCTCATGATAGGACTGAACTTTAGTGTGTGGCTCATGCTGGGGTCCAGTTCCCACCCTGACCCCGTCAGATGTGGTCGGGCTCCAGAGCTGTGGGACTCGTTTTTACGAGCAGCTCTAATCACTCTGCCCTTTGACAGCATGATGTAGTGTTTCCTCCTTTCCGCAGATACCCCTAACGTTTAGAAACGTAGTAATATTGATTTTTGCATCTTCTGACCCTAACCCTAATGCATTGAGAAAGTTGCATTCTTCTTTGAAATGTACTGTTAGTATAATAATCCACATTTAACATCACATGTCATCATGACACTTTTTTGCCTTTTTTTGGGTGTAGAAACATGAAACCTAGTCCTGCCTCTCATCCAGCACAACCTATAGTCTGGAAGCCAGTACTTACAGGACAACTACCCCTTTCACAGTAATTACTCTCCCATTGCCCTGTTCTACATTTATCCTCCTTAACTCCTGTATGAAAGCGGTCTGTATATCAACACGCCCTGTGGTCGGGCTTCGGTCGGTGAGCGTACAGTACAGGGCAGGTTGGAGTGGAGGGATACTGCGCATGCAGGGGACTCAGCGTCTGTAATCTGTCATTACAGGGAAATTAGAGAGAGCTCCAGCAGCGCCGGCTGCAGGGATGGGAGAGGGCGCCCTCCCCGCCGTGCGCAACAACGTCTGGCTGCATGGCCGCACGGGGCCCTCGGTCAGGAGCTAATTCCAGGGCGGAGGAGGTTAAAAACGGCCCGTGCAGTGCATGTGGAGAGGGATGCTCCTAGTTGGCATGGGCGCCGGAGGAGGAGGCAGCAGAGATGGAGTGGAGTCCTCTACTTAAAACACATGTTCTGTTTACACTCCTCTCATGATGATAATCATTCCCCTTGGCTCTCTGATTGGATGAGACTGTTATCATCCCCCCTGGATCTCTGTACCTTGATCCCTTACTGTCAGGTCTTCAGGTTGTCGTTTCAATTGATTTTTCTTTTAACCTCGTGTAGCCGATCTGATGTACTCGTGTTCTGTTTTCCGATTTCAGGCTCCATCACAATACCTTGGTCATGTACAACAACGGCTGTTAAATGATCTGGAATCTTGAATGTGCTGTAGAGAGGTATTGTGATGTCATCCCCTCCTGTGCTGCTGAGCTCTGATTACAGTAGTGGGTTGCTGGCAGGGGCTGTGTACTGGCATGCTGATGTCATCTGTAGGAGCCTTCTCTCTCTCTCTGTCTGTCTGTCTGTCTCTCTCTCTCTCTCTCTCTCTCTCTCTCTATCCCTCCCTCCCATTCTCCCATTCTCCTCCCTCTCGTCTGGATATCTGAGTGGATGTGGGCTTGTCCTGGGATGTAAGCGGGACTGGACGGAGCCCTTCCGCTCTGGAAAGTGAGCGAGTGAGAGAGGGAGCGAGTTGGTTGGGTCTCGACTGCGCACCCCGGGGAGAGTCTCTCTCTCTCTCTCTCTCTCTCTCTCTTTCTCTCTCTCTCTCTCTCTCTCGCACGCCTAAAACGTCCGGGCTTTCAGCCGATGCGGCGCGACGGACATATAGGCAGAGGGTGATGGAGGTAACGTGCTCTTCTTCTCCCCTCCCCCCCTGGGCGCGGTGCTGGCTCCATGGCTCTGACTGTCAGGGCCGCAGTAGGTGCTGTGGGGAGCGGGGGTGGGTGAGGGGGGGGGGCTGGTTTCGCTCATTCTAAACGAGCGGGGTCTTCTTGTCCTGTCCAGACAGCTACAGTAGCAATGCGAGGCATGCGGCTCTAGAATACGTGGAGCAATACTTATTTATAGCTTTGTGAGCAGCTGTGGCAGCAATGACCGTTCTCTCTCTCTCTCTCTCTCTCTCTGTCTTTCTCTCTCTGAGCATTCCTGGTAAAAGCAGAGGAAAGTGCAGGGTGTTTGTTTACAGGGCCGCATGGCCTGGCCTGCTGCAGCTGCTGGGGGTTGGTCGTTTTGTACCGAGGTCAGCGTGTATGCTGGCCTAAAGCACCTCCGCAAACTCTAGAACAGATTCCAGACCTGCTGGAATCTGAGGATTTCAAAGGTCGAGCCAGACAAAGAATATGATGTTTTAACATAAAGTAATGAAGTAAATAGACTCTAGTTCTTTCATTTTATTGTTCTGAAGTCTTTTCTCATTGACGTTTGATTCAGACTGATCCACATACCCTTGTTACCAGATGTAATCTCAAGTGCCTGTGTTTAGCAAGTTGGCTGGTTTTATCTCCCTGGATCTGGCCTGGACAGCCTGGAGGCCTTCCCCAGAAAATGCTCTAGATGCAGCCTGGACACAAATCGCTTCTTCCAACCCACTCCACAGTACACAGAGCCTCTCCTGCCATCAGCATGTTATCAGTTTTTGCCGTGGAAGGACTGTGGTGAACGTACTATATGTATTGTACCTGTCTTTATACTGTACACACACTTATTACTGGGTTGCTTTGGATGGCTCCGTCGGTTTTCAATAACAGCTATGACTTTGCCTTGAGATGCTTGTATAGTGCAGGTACTCAAGTCCCAAACCGGACTGAAGGTGCATCTGTTTTGGTGAATGCAGCCGGTATATGTACTCCTGGAGAGTATTGAGTTTGTGTCATCGTCTCCATTCATTCTCTCCCCACAGGTTGACAGGAAGCCACAGAGTAAAGACTCCGTCTTCTTCCGGGACGGAGTGCGGAGGATTGATTTTGTCCTGTCCTACGTGGACGACAGAGATGGGGAGAGGAAACAGGTCAGATTCTGTTCAACTCACCGTTTCTCACCATTCTGTTCAACTCACTGTTTCTCACCATTCTGTTCAACTCACACTTTCTCACCATTCTGTTCAACTCATCGTTTCTCACCATTCTGTTCAACTCACCGTTTCTCACCATTTTGTTCAACTCATCGTTTCTCACCATTCTGTTCAACTCACTCCGTTGTTAAGTCGTATGTGTAGCTGCGGGTTTTCTGTATCTCTTGGTGCTGGTTTCCAAGCAACAGCACAGGAACGACGTTAAATAGCACAGAGGTGAGTCACAGTGAACATTACTCACTGTGCTGTCATAAACAAACCCAGACTCCACTTGATTCAACTCTATTATAAGTTTGGTGTATAAATATTTATCTTGTCAAACTGGACATGATATGAGCAGACAGGGCTTAATATAGCACAGGTGTTTGACTCATAAGATTGCACACTGTAGCTAGCACTCCTGATAGAGCTGCATAACCTACATTCCTTACAATAATAAATTCAGCACTTTGAGATTGTCTGACAATGAAAGGTGCTTTATAAATAAAATGAATTGTGTTATTGACAATAATTTCCCAGCCAGCGAATACACTCAGTATGGAATGTTATGAGGATGCTGCTTCTATCTATAGGTGACCTTGTGTTCCTCTCATAAATTAATCTGATTTGTTATTCACCCGTGTTTGCATGCTGAGTGAGAGGCTTTGTTTGAGGCAGCAGCTCCCGGGTGGTGAAACGTCTGTTGTCTGTTACTGGACTGTTAGATCTCACACCTCGGTGTGGCTGCCCCAGGTCGGTCAATCCCTCCTGTCTGCCGTGTCCATCTGACTCTCTCTGCCCTCCCTCTGAGGCAACACGCTGACCCCAGGCCGAAGGCAGGAACTCACTCACTCTTTCCAGAATGTGGGAGTTCCCGCACACGGGGCTCCCACTTCCTGCTTCTGAGGATTAGATGATAAAACTGTGAGATATTAGGGGAAGTTGCATCTATATAGTATATCAAACAAAGACACATTACAAGTTACAAGCTATCATGTATCATGTGCCAGCGGCCATCAGACTCTAACAGTGCCTGGGTGTTGTGGATGTGTGCATGTATGTATGTATATATGAGTATTATTATACATATTTATACAGACTGTATGTATGTATGTACTGTATGTACTGTATTTATGTATTCTATATTTTACGCATACTGTATATGTATATTCCTGGTTCTCTTTTATGTTTACTCGCTACTATGTATAGTCTGTATTCCAACCTATGCTGTACTTTCCCACTGCAGAAACACCCAGATTTCCCCCCACAGGGATTATTAAAGTTCATATCTATCTATCATATATTTTTTCATCCACAGGAGAGGAGGAGGGAGTTCGAGGCAAACCTGCTAAAGCAAGGTCTGCAGCTTGAGACAGAGGATAAATCGGTGAGAGACCTGAAGTTCATGTGATTACATCTGTCTAAACCAAATTATAGGCCATATACAGTACCAGCCTGCAACACGATATTTTTAGCAGTACATCAGCCTGGCCATCTCTGGGCAAATGTTTTTGTACGGGATAGTGTTTCCCTCTTGCGCCACCTGGGGGAGACAAACCAATGCAGAATATTTGACTACAACTGTCCTCTTGACCCAGAACAGAAAAGTACTGTAGTTCCTTTTCACACCATTTCATTAAAGGGGGAATGTCATTCAGACAAAAATGGCTGATAGAAATAGTGTTACGCATCGTAATCATGACCGTCAGCTAGTCCTTGGGCCTCTGACAGTGTTTCTCTACAACCATCTGCGTGCGTCTCTCCTCCCTAAGGATTCTGATGACGGGAAAACGTATTTCCTGAAGATCCACGCCCCGTGGGAGGTGCTGGCCACCTACGCCGAGGTGCTGAAGATCAAGGTGCCGTTTAAAATCAACGACATCTCCAAGAGCAGAGACACGCCCATGGACTGGATGTTCACGCCCATCCGCCTGCCCGAGCACGTCATGAACCCCGAGCCAGACTACTTCACCACGCCCTTCAAGAAGGACAAGGCCGACTTCTTCCTCATCAACAACAAGGACACCCTCTTTCCTCCCTCCACCCGCAACAGGATAGTGAGTGGTCAAAACTAAGGCTTTCTAATACCATGATATGGCTTATAAACCTGCAGTGACTTTAGAAACACTTGTTGCATAAAACATCCATGACTTACACTTTTAGAAAACGTTAATGTCCTCAAGGAGGCAGTTTGTTGTACAGCGCACATTAAAAACACAAATAGATAAAAACACAAACAAAAACAACAATAATACAATTATAAATAATACATCATCACAGTTCAGTTTATCCGAAGGACATGTCAGCATGAATTACAATATCATGCGCCTGTCAATAGTATCCTGTAGCCTAGATAAAATCACCTAAACAAACTGCTGCTGCTCGCCACAGTGCAGGGCCCGGAAGTTAGCTAGCTAGCTGTGGGCAGCTAGCTGTGAGCTTCTAGCTAGCTGTGAGCTTCTAGCTAGCGGTGGGACAACCATGTCTTAGCGAGCCGAGCACTGTAACAGACGTCCTGTCTCCCTGGCAGGTGTACTACATCCTGTCTCGCTGCTCCTACGGCAAGGGGAGTGGCAGCTGCGAGGACAAGAAGGGCATCAAGCGCATGCTGAACAACGGCTCCTACACCGCTGCCTTCCCGCTGCACGACGTAAGACTGCCAGAACAGCTCCGTCACACGGATAACGGTGCCATACTGTGGGGGAAATGCAAAGAAAGTAACTGTGTCACCCCGTCTCCCTGTGTGTGTGTGTGTGTGTGTGTGTGTGTGTGTGTGTGTGTGTGTGTGTGTGTGTGTGTGTGTGTGTGTGTGTGTGTGTGTGTGTGTGTGTGTGTGTGTGTGTGTGTGTGTGTGTGTGTGTGTGTGTGTGTGTGTGTGTGTGTTCAGAGTCGGTACTGGACGAGGTCGAAGGATCCCAACTGCGAGAGCGAGAGATACAGCCTCTACAAACACTGGGCCCGGTTCTTCTGCTTCTTCAAAGAGCAGCCCCTGAATCTTGTGCGGTGAGGACAACGCTCCTCCTTTTTTTAAGATGTTTTTGGGGGCGTTTCCGCTTTTGTTGGATAGGATAGTGAAGATTGACGGGAGATATGAGAGAGAGAGAGAGAGAGAGAGAGGGGGGAAGACATGCAGAACAGGGTAAGGACTAGCCTTCATAGTACTCGCCTTTACCCGATGAACCACCAAGGAGCCCCTTCCTCCTTTTTTGTTCCTCTATGTTAAAACACTAGACTGATAGAAGCCTACCCTGGGAGAAGACTGACCCGGGACTGTGTTGGTGTGTGACTGCTAATTCTGTGTGTGTGTTTGCTTGGAACAGGAAATACTATGGGGAGAAGATTGGGATCTACTTTGCCTGGCTGGGCTTCTACACAGAGATGCTGTTCTTCGCTGCGCTGGTCGGCCTGCTCTGCTTCATCTATGGAATCGTCACCTACGATGACAATGTGTGGAGGTGTGTGGGACAAATTAATAATCCATTCTTGGAATCATTGAAGAAATGAATCCAGCCGTCCTTCAATAATCAATAAGGAGAACCAGTATTTCCATAATATTTCTTTTACGTGAGAAAGAGTACAGTGATAGCAAAGTTAGGGCAGTCCCAGTCAGATATACAATTAGACAAAATCAGAAATGCTGGTTCATGATTGGCACAAAAGGGATCCACAAGTCAAGATATGAGCTTGTTTTGTCTCGGTTAATCCAGAAGACAAAACAGAAACGAGGAGTCGTTCATTCAGGCCACAGCACCCTTGTCAAGGCCAGGAGAGAGACAGCAGCTGGGGCACAGACATAACTCATCCCTGACTGCTATACAGCCATAGGCAAAAGCAAGAGCAATATTACATTACAATACTGTCACTTAGCAGACACTGATCAAAAGCAACTTACAAGCGACTTTGCAATAATTGCACTTACAATAATTGCATTTAACATAGGTAGTCAAGTCATACTACTACTCGCCAGAACTCACAAGAGTCATGTCATCTTTAATGAAGTAAGCATAAGCAATAACATTTCTTTAACTTCCACAGGTGAGGCATGCTGAAGAAGAGCTTATTCTTTCACCCGGTGCTGAACTCATGTGGTTTAATTCATTCGGGTGGGGACCTGACACGTTACTATCTCCTCTGTCGTTGCTCTTCCCCAGTCAAGAGATCTGCAACGAGGACATCGGGGGTGAGATCGTCATGTGTCCTCTGTGCGATCAGAAGTGCACCTACTGGAAACTCAGCTCCACCTGCAACTCGTCCTGGGTGAGACTCCCTGGCTCGGTGTTTGGCAAAACGCAGAGCGCAGCTTTTCGATTGTGTTACCTAATGATGAAACTTGTGAGTCACTGATAATACTTCTTTCCCTTCCAGCAATCGCATATGTTTGACAACTCGGCGACGGTGTTCTTTGCCATGTTCATGGGCATATGGGGTGAGTGAGTATAACGGCAGATGTGCGAGCCTACTGTAGCCCAGAGCACCGTCTAGACTAGCGGTTGCTGCCTATTTATACAGGTGGATTTTGGGGGGTTTAGTGGTCGTCAGTTGTAAACTCCTAAAGAGAACCCACTACAAAAAATACCCAGTGTAACCGTTCTGAACACCAAATCATCGCCTATTTCCTGGACGGCAAGGGTTTCCGTGTGACCTCTAACCCCCCCCACCCCCCCCACCCCGGCTCGTAGTGACCCTGTTCCTGGAGTTCTGGAAGCGGCGGCAGGCCCGTCTGGAGTACGAGTGGGACCTGGTGGACTTCGAGGAGGAGCAGCAGCAGCTGCAGCTGCGGCCTGAGTACGAGGCCAAGTGCACCAGCCGCAAGAAGAACCGCATCACCCAGGTGGTCCCTGGGGAGGGGGGCGGGGCGCTGCTTAGATACTTAAAATATCCTTATCGGGACCTTGGAAGTCCATGTAAAAAATGTTTTTGGGGAAATTACTTTGTAAAAATGTCTATTTCTTAATATTAAAAGCGTCGGCTATCTGAGTCCATGTGTGATATCGGGGGATGTGAGCTGTTATATGTGTGCGACATTTCGTTACCAATAACGTCATAATGTTGCATCGGACGCAGATCACCCTGTTGCTCAGACGTTACTCTGGCGTAGGTGGAGATCAATGAAAGAATGTTAAAATAGAGGCGGGAAGAGGGGGGCGGTCCTTTGCCCTGACCCCTCCCCCCCCCCCCCCGTCTGATCCCACCCACCTAGGAGATGGAGTGGGTTCTTGAAAGGACTCCATCTCATCTAGTGGGCAAATTGCTGCTGTGCTGGGCCACCGTGGTTCTCTGGGTAAGGCTGGTACTGACCCGGGGAGGAATCCCAGTTTGAGCTGGCGCAGGTGTGCTTTGCAAGTGTGGCCTGTGGCTTGTGTTGATCACTTAAACATTGTCCAGAAGACTACAAGTCGGGATGTCCCGACTTAATGGCAGCACTAGACCCAGTGAAGCATGAGCAGTATGTGTTAAAGGGTATGCCTTAAAAAGCACAGGTTCGCCAGGAGATTGTTTGGTGGACTTGTCAGTGTGACATGTCTACACTCGGAGCTGTCTGTGTGTGTGCACGTGTGCGTGTGTGTGTGTGTGTGTGTGTGACACACCATGGTAACCAGGGTGACTGACTGTCTTGTCCCTGTTTGCCTGGTTGGTCTGTAGGAGATGGAGCCTTACTTACCCGTAACAAGCAAGTGTGCTCGTGCATGCCTGTCTGGAGCCACCGTCATATTCTGGGTGAGCAGCCTTATTCCTTTTTGCTCCGATCCATTGTCATTTTCATCCTCATCCAATTCATCCAAAAAAACATTACCATTGCAGTTTATCAACATCGTCACTGTAGTTCATCAACATTATCATTGTAGTTTATCAACACTATCATTGTAGTTGATCAACATTATCAGTGTAGTTTATCACCATTATCATTGTAGTTTATCAACATTGTCGTAGTTTTTACTTCACTATCCCTCCCATTCTAATTACTTAGCACATTTTAGCATGGGGCAATGTTAAAGATTAGCACATAATATCTTAATTATTGAAAGATGTCAAATACAGTTATGCTGAATGTGCATGTGAGTAAAAGCATGTAGACCGTTTGGCTATAGTGCATTGTGTATTAGTGTCTTGTGTGTGTGCTTTCCTCTATGTGTGGTATTTATCATATATATTATATCATATTTCAACATTTATCATTTCAACACATCTACACATCTGTCCCTCTCGTGTCCTCCTCACGCCTATGGCTGTGCCCTCACCCTCCCTCTTTCTCTCTAAAGATCTCGTTAATCATCGCCTGCATCGTGGGGGTGATAGCGTACCGGCTGGCGGTGTACGCCGCCTTCGCCAGCATCATGAAGGACAGCCCCACCAACAACCTGCACATGGTGGGCTCGCTCATCACGCCGCAGCTCGCCACCTCCGTCACGGCGTCCTGCATCAACTTTGTCATCATCATGATCCTCAACTTCATGTACGAGAGAGTGGCCATCTGGATCACTGACATGGGTGAGGGGACACGGCAGCCGGCGGTGTTAAACACACTCATGCTCAGCCTATGGGATGTATTACAGTCCAGTTGAAGGTCATTGTCCTGTCTGTTGAAGGTTGTGGTTTTAATAGATCATTGTTTTATGCTGATGTATTGTTTGAGTAGTAATCCTCACACGTACTGTACAATTATATCTACACTCATTTTTGATAGAAATTGCATGGTTTTATAGAAGCCATGGGTGTAGAATCTCTTGAAACAAGAAGTCAGGGCTGCATTGAAATTCAGCAAACAGAGGTGACGTTTGTGGCGACCATGTTTTCTTTGAACGGTTACATTTGAACAGGGAGCCCTTCTGTGATCAATGATTTTCTGGATGATATATTTTGGATGTAGTCCCGCTAGTACAACCTAATTTAACGTTAGTTAGAAGTAAAAGGGCCTCTGGTATTCAATCCATTAATTCAATCAATCATACAATTACATTTCCCTCAGTGTCCGTTTTTGTTCACCACAAACAACCTTTTCAGACCCTTTGCTTGTATTTGCCATGTTCGCTGAATTTGAACGCACCCCAGATGTTACAGATGATTCTGATTTGCTGTTTTGTTTGCTGTTTAGGTAGTAATCCTCACATATACACATCTTATACACATATACTCTCTTTTTGAACAGAAATCCCAAAGACCCACATGGAGTACGAGAACAAGCTGACCATGAAGATGTTCCTCTTCCAGTTCGTCAACTACTACTCCTCCTGCTTCTACGTGGCCTTCTTCAAGGGGAAGTTTGTGGGCTATCCTGGAGAGTACGCTTACATGTTCGGCAGCGGGAGTAAGCTGAGAAATGAGGAGGTAGACAACAACAAAACTATGCTACCTTCCCAGATAGATTCATTTAGATATTTATATTTCTAGATATTTATACACCATTACTTCTGATACCTGGAGAGATCAGAAATTGGCCATTAATTCCATTATATTATATTATCCATATACAGCTGGAACGCTGGGGGCGGGGTTCTATTCAGAGCAGTATGTCTATTGGCTGGCGGCTGGGATTGGTATTTTATGTTAAAATTAGCCAAAACATAAATTAATTAAAAATCCGTCCCTCGCGTTCTGTCCGGGATCCATGCGGATACCCGTACCAAATATGGATGCTGTTAGACCGATGGTGTCTGAGGAAAGTCCAGACAGACAGACAGACAGACAGACAGAGACAGACAGGCAGGCAGGCTGACAGTAGCTTATTATTAAGTAAGATGTAAGATATAAGATATATGTTGGCTGTGTTTTTAGATGCCTTTCTCTCATCTGTCGTGTGTCTGTCTCCCTCCGTCTCTGTGTCCAGTGCGACCCGGCTGGCTGCCTGGTGGAGCTGACCACTCAGCTGGTCGTAGTGATGGCCGGTAAACAGGTGTGGGGCAACATCCAGGAGTCTCTGTTCCCGTGAGTAGAGTAATACGACCGTCACCACAGCACTCCGCTGCTCAGCCAACACGCCCTCCCCTGATCACGACACGTTACTCACACAAGACCAGACACAGCAGGCCGGCACGGAACAGTGTCTCAGACACTGTGATGTGACATCTTCAGCACCTGTTGTATTTATATACAGTATTTGCTACTCTTGCACTTTGGCTTTAGCACTAAATAGTGCTCTTAGTCGCTTTTTAGAAAGGAGATGCACTTGACTTGTGAGTTCTGGCGAGTAGTACAGTAGTACACTGACCTACGTTAAATGCAATTATTGGACAGGACGTCGCTTTGGATAAAAGCGTCTGCGAAATGATTGTGATTGTAATGTAATGTGATGTGATGTGATGTGACCCCCAGGTGGCTAATGAACTGGTGGACCAGCAGGAAGGCTCGCAGCCACCCCGAGTCTCTGTACAGCCGCTGGGAGCAGGACCACGACCTGCAGTGTATGGGTCAGCTGGGCCTCTTCTACGAGTACCTGGAGATGGGTGAGCTCAGACGGACGGACGGATGGACACACACAGACAGACAGACAAACAGAGAGGCAGTCAGACAGAGGCAGGTTGACAGACAGACAGACAGACAGACGGACAGACGGACGGACGGACGGACGGACGGACGGACGGACGGACGGACGGACGGACGGACGGACGGACGGACGGACGGACGGACGGACAGACAGACAGATGGAAGGACAGAAAGACTGCACTGAGGATTATACAGTCACAGCAATGTCCCCTGCTTTCCTGCAGAGGGCGCCGTTTCCCTTCTATCTGACCCTCCCTGCTTCTCTGTGCCACAGTGATCCAGTTCGGCTTCATCACGCTGTTCGTGGCCTCCTTCCCGCTGGCCCCCCTGCTGGCTCTCATCAACAACATCGTGGAGGTGAGGGTGGACGCCTGGAAGTTCACCACCCAGTTCCGACGGTCGGTGGCATCCAAGGCCCACAGCATCGGCGCCTGGGAGGAGATCCTCAACGGGGTGGCTGTGCTCTCCGTCGTTACCAATGTGAGTCATCACCAGTGATGACAATGTACAAACTAACAATCAACCAATACAGTAATACAGTAGCAGAGTACGAAAAATACAAAAGTAGTGACTGTACCAGGGGTAGAGTAGAATAATTATTTAAGTACAGTAAGGAAATGACTAGCATCAGTGGCATTTATAAACTACAGCCTCATATATACAGTATCAGTTAATAATTCTTGAAGTGTTTGCAGGGGGATAATGGATGGGAGCTGAAAGGAGTTCCAGAGTTATACGCTGGTCACCCTCCCCCCTCACGGTGTAATTACAGCTCTTCTGTAAACCTCTACGGGGTTCTCCAGATCTATTTTCCCTCAGTCCCTCATCTTCCACCCCGCAGGCGTTCGTCGTGGCCTTCACCTCCGACATGATTCACCGGCTGGTGTACATGTACGCCTACCAGCCGCACGGCGAGCACACCATGAAGGGCTACATCAACAACAGCCTGTCCGTCTTCAACATCTCCGAGTTCCAAGACCACAACAAGCCTGAGGAGAGCCCTGCCTGGTTCAACAGCTCCCTCATCACCACCTGCAGGTCAGCGCAGACGCGCACGCACGTGTGTATGGGTGCCTCTGTGTGTGTGTGTGTATGTGTGCCTCTGTATGTGTGTGTGTGTTTGTGTGTATGGCTGCCTCTGTGTGTGTGTGTGTGTGTGTGTTTGTGTGTGTGTGCGCGCATGTTTCTGTGCCTGCGTATGTGTGTGTATTTGATGTGCTTGTCTATTTAAGGTCATCGTCACTGATCTGTTCCTTCCCCGTAGGTATCGGGACTATCGGAACCCTCCGGACCATGAGAAGCGCTACCTCCACTCCATGCAGTTCTGGCACATCATCGCGGCCAAGCTGGCCTTCATCATCATCATGGAGGTAGAGTAGGACTCTAGCACCCCCCCCCCTCCCACCAGATAACACTGACCCCCCCACTTCAGCCTGGGAATACTGCTCAAACAGATTCTGTGTGGTTATTTTAGTCTTATTTTTTATTTTACCATTATTTATCCAGGGAAGCTCACTGAGACCAAGGTCTTATTTTCAGTGGAGCCTTGGTTACACAATATATCAAAAACAATATAAAACAACATACAGGTAGAAACAATATAACAATGTACAAACACATTCATACATTGTACACAATTAAATACAATGACAACATTATCTAAAACATACACAGACCTCAACCCCATATTCCTGAATCATAATATGTTTAAAAAATGTCCAAAGGCATCCAATTTAAAAGACTCCTGAAACCTATTCCATGCTTTAGGTGCACCATAACTAAAATAAGTCTTGCCAAGTTTAGTTTTGACTCCAGGGACCTCAAGAGCCAACCAACCCTGAGACCTTGTCTGGTAATTGCTTGAATGCAATATAATAAGGGATGTTAGGTAGTTGGGTAGCTTATGTAAGATACTGTAGCTTTGTACACATTCAGGAGCTGGCGCTGTGCTCTCCTCGCAGCCAGGGACGGCCAACCCACTGTCTGATACAAATGACAGATGACATTCTAAAATGATCACCAGCAGTGATAAAAGGAAGTTATGGTTGTCACTAGTATCACACATCTTCCCATGCCGCTGACATCCACATATAAACGGCCGTAGCTATATTCCTTGATGACCAGTGCGGATTTTCCACCGCAGTTTCGCCGACTCCGGTGAGCGGCGGCCAGTCTCTGACGGACCGTGCGTTTCCTCTCCTGTCCCCCTCAGCACGTGGTGTTCCTGGTGAAGTTCTTTGTGGCCTGGATGATCGCGGACGTCCCCGCGGACGTGAGGGCGCGGGTGAAGAGGGAGCGCTACCTTATCCAGGAGGACCTGCATCAGTACGAGGTGGACAAGCTGAAGATCCAGCTGAGCCAGAGCGACGGCCACAACGACTGCACCTGCGCCTCCCCTATGATCTACCCCTGCCTGCCCACACACGAGGTCCTGTCTGAGTGCCTCTAGCCCGGCTCCCCCACCCAGCCCCCAGCCCCTGGGTCCTCAGCTGGTTAAGGGTGCTCCGTCTGGGGGGGGGGGGGGGCTGGGGAAGGGGGTTAGGGGGCTAATGAAGATCCCCCCACCTATTCCCAACCCTGTTCCTGTCTGCTGGTGACGTTCTATATATTTGATGTAGCGGCTTCGTCGCGTTGGCAACGTAGTGGTGCCAGTTCAATCTAAGACCAATTCAATTTCCGTCCACCCATGACCCATCATTCTCTCCTGTTCACACGATTACATCATCACCAGTGACTAGCAGGGCACAGAGATGAGGCACGTGGTGACAGCTGCTGTACAGTCTGCAGGCAACGCTGTAGTCATAAACTTGAGGGTTGAGATCACAATGCCCGTGTTTAATATTTACTGTATATATCTCTAAGGAGTTCTACTCTGAGATAATCACACTGAGCTGAGTGGAATCTCCTTCACACTGCTGTACAAACACTGTGTTAACCTAGCAGTCATGGGTCTTGGCATATCAAAAGTCATTACTTGAAGTGGCACTATAAGTAACCAAAGACAAAATGCCTTAATATTTTGTAATATGTAGTTTATCATTTTAAGTGGGTTTACTTTCATTACTATATTAGAAGAAAAGTAATATAATTGGAAATTTAAAATATATAAAGTATCATTAATTTATTCATTTTTGATCTCTGCTGTTCAATGATCCACTTATATGTTTCTATATTCAAGCAATACCATCTCCCTAAAGTTACTTAACTTAGAAAAGTTATTTTAAAGAGCAAAAGTAAATCTAAGGTTCCAAACTTTATTATATATATATATACATATATATATATATGTATATATATATATATATAATATATTATATATATATATATAATATAATATTATATTATATTATATATATATATATATGTATATATTGTACAATATTTACAACAAAGGTTTGTCATAAACAAGGGAGTAAGTCTGTGAAGAACAGCTGTGTAGCTGAACAATCAGAAAACATTTTAATACCATATATGATAAGCCATATATCTTCCCACAGCTCAAAATGTGATAGTTTTGCATCTATCTTTAGTTGACTTCTCTGTTGTTGCCATCTAGATTCATTGATAACATTTGTTTGTGTCCTTATTCTCCATTCATAGCATGTAGGAGAAGCCTTTTGTTTTATTCAGCATCTCTCATTTTACATGACAGAAGTGAAGAATCCTGTTTATGAAGAAGATACATGCAGCAGAATATTTAGTGACTGTTTTAAACCAGTTATTGTCTCTTCTGTGCATGCTGCTGTCCTGTCATGGCCAGTCATGTAGCAGTCATGCTGCATGGCTCTCAGCAGTGTGTCAGCACTGAGCACTGGAACATGCAAGTGGGCAGCAGCTGCTGCATGTTGACTGTGTGCGTGTGTGTGTGTGTGTGTGTGTGTGTGTGTGTGCGCGTGGGTGGGCGCGTGTGTGCGTGTTTGTGGGTGGGCGCTGTTCCTGTTGATGAGAGTGGAGTCCTGAGGAAACAGAGAGATCCCTTTTTAATGTGCCTCTGTTTACACACACCTTAGCACTAATGAAAGCTTGTCCTCATCTGAGGCCTGGTGGCTCCCTGCCTTCTCCCCCGCACACAATCACTTGTCATTTTATCTTCATGTTCTTGATTTCATTTCCTATGTCGTCTTTGATGAGGAAGATAGTTATAACTTACACACATTCTTTTTTGTTTTGCACAAAGCACTTAATGAAACAGGACTATCAAGACATATTGTATACAGTCCATGTCGGACAGTCTGCTGTAATAACACAATATGGTCAGTGTTTCGGAAGATTTGCTTATAGTCTCGGAACATGCGATGTTAATCTTATCAATGTTCACCCACAAGAACATTTTGTGGTACTGTAGAGAGATATGGATGGAGAGTATGAAACCCACTTGTGATTCAATTTTTATGGACTTGAATTTAGTCAGTAAGTCATGTTGAAGCATGTAACATTATATGATGGAATTTCATATTTTTTGTTAGGTGAAACTTCTTTATAATTCATTGAAGGATATGTTTAAATGTACGTGTATGTAAGGGCATGCTAGAGGTATTTTATTTCATGGTCCTCTCTATTGTAGCTGGCTAACTATGCCTCTGTCTCAAGCCAGTTTAGCTATGCATACAGTTATCAATGTGTTTACGTCAGGAAGTGACATGTAAACACCAGAGCATTGTTTAACTGCTCTGATTGGCCTTTTCATGCCTGTAAAGTAATGCCTGTTGATGCCTTGTTTTGTATTTCTCAAAAAAATATCTCAAATATAACCTTTTCCAGTTTTTCTTGTCTGTACTTTGAATCTCAGTTTTCATATCATGTTTTGCTGGTGATTCTTACCAATATTCATTTTTTCTATTTTATTGAATAAACTATGGCAGTTTACAATACATTTCAGTGTTAGATCTTTGTTTTGTTATTTTTGTTTTGATATTCATGCCCTTTATTTAAATTGCAAAAACGTATGTCACTGTGTTGGACTGTACAATGTATACAATGTCAAATTAATAAATCACTATTAGAATAATAAATCACTATTAGAATCACCAGTGGATACCTATGTGGGTACATGTGTGTGTGTGTGTGCGTGTGTAGGTGTATGCTTGTGAAACTTAAGACATGTAGCATTACATTACATTACAGTCATTTAACAGACGCTTTTGTCCAAAGCAACTTAGAATAATTGCATTTAACATAGGTATTCGGCGTACTACTACTACTCACCAGAGCTCACAAGTGCATCTCCTTTCTCAACAAGTGACTACAGTAAGAGCATAATATAGTGCTAAAGCCAAAGTGCATGAGAGTATCAATGGATCCTAACACATAAGCACCTTATATATATTGATTTCTTATTATGGCTGCTTGCTGTGTATTTGGACTGGCTGCTGTCTACATATGACAGATGGTCAAAGTATAGATACGGTTTAATTGAGTTATTCAATATTTGTTCTCACCAGGGGGTGTGCCTTAAAACCAAAGCATGCAGCTACACTAGTCCAGGGTAGCATAACACCAGGGTGCACCAACAACACTGACATGGGCAATATTCAAGCTCAGGTAAGTTCCTTAGGCTTTATCCGTAAAGTGTGTAAAATATTTACTTTTTGGAACATAGATGATGTTATTGGGTTGGCTTGGAACATACAGTACATGTTGTTATTGAGATTATTTGAACATACATGTTATTGGGATGGCTTGGAACATAAATGTTGTTATTGGGATGGCTTGTTATTGGGTTGGCTTGGAACATACATGCTTTTGGGTTAGATTGTAACATACATATTATTTGGATGGCTTGGAACATACATGTTGTTATTGGGATGGCTTAGAACATATATGTTTTTGGGTTAGATTGGGATGGCTTGGAACATGTTATTGGGACGGCTTGGAACATAGGACATGTTGTTAGTGAGACGGCTTGGAACATAGTACATGTTGATCTGGGGATGGCTTGGAACATACATGTTGTTACTGGGTTAGTAGTACATGTTGTTCTTGGGACGGCTTGCCTTCTTAAGAGTCTCTGTTTCTTGCCGCAGCCTCCGGAGCGTGCATTCTGTGACCTGGGCGCCCCCGGCACCGAGGGGATGCTGGTGGTGCAGCTGTACCTGCTGCCGGCCTTCTTCCTGGGCGTGCTGATCCTGGGCCTGCCCCTCAACCTGCTCTCGCTGTGGGTCTTCTCCCTGCGCCTGAGACGCTGGACGCGTAGCAGCGCGCTCCTCTTCAACCTGGCCCTGGCCGACGCCTCCTGGCTGCTGGCCCTGCCCGTCCTCATCTACTACCAGCTGGGGGGGCTCCGCTGGGGCCTGGGCCCCGGCCCCTGCAGGGCCCTGCGGCTGCTCTACCACAACTACTTCTACCTCAGCATCCTGTTCGTCACCTGCGTCAGCGTCGACCGCTATCTGGCCATCGTGCACCCGCTGCGCTCGCTGGCCATGCTGGGCCGCCGGCAGACCCAGCTGCTGTGCGCTGCCATCTGGGTGGTCACCATGCTGCTGAGCGTGCCCGTGGCCAGCATGGCGGGCACCCAGCGCTGCCCCGGGGACAACCGCACCATCTGCGCCATGTACGTGATGCTGGAGGAGCCCTGGGGGAGCCTTCCCTACTCGCTGTTCTCCTCCTTAACCGGCTTCCTCCTCCCTCTCGCCGCCACTTGCTACTGCTGCCTGCGCAGCGTCAAGGAGCTGCGCCGCCTCCCGCCGTGCCTCCCCCTCCCACGCTGCAGGTGGCGCCGTCTGGCCCGCGACATGACGGCGGCGGTGGTCCTCTTCGCCCTGCTCTACCTGCCGTACCACGTGGCGCGCAACGCCGCCGCCGCCGTGCGCGCGGCCTACCCGGACGACCCCGCGGCCTGGCGGCCCGTGGACCTGGCCTTCTCCCTGGAGATGTGCCTCTGCAGCCTCAACGCCTGCGTCAACCCGTTGTTCAGCTGCCTGGTGGGCTCCCAGTTCAGGAGGGAGATCCTGGATGCCGTCGTCGGCCTGTTCGCCCCTCAGTGGCGGCGGCGGCGGCAGCCAGGGGGCGCCGCGGCGTCGTCGCCCAAGGCAGAGCAGAGGACCGTGGGACGTGGGGCGCGCGTCACTCCCCTGTGAGTTTGTGGAGCACAGGAGGCCGTGGCAGGGGATAGTTGGTCAGCATCAGTTCATGAAATCAAGTCATGACCATTCATGTCTCTCATGACTCAAACTCTTTAAATAGTAGCTAAATGCAGCAGCGAATTGGCTCAAATGTGTGAACTGTATTTTTATTTTGCTTCCTTTTGGGAAATTAGGATCAGCTTGTACCCTCCCCACTTCTCTCTGCTTTTGTGTATGAAATGTACTGTGTAAATAAAGTTTGATTTGATTTAAATAATAAGACATTCACATCTTAAGCGTTAATAAATGTGTCCCCTCATAAGTTACATGTTATGTTATATTAAGCGTTACAGTATGTTCTACCATGTTGTTATTTTCTGGCAGAGAAAACTCTAGATTACAGTACATGTCTAAGTTAATATCATTAAACTCTTGAATCTGTGCAAAGCTCTTGTCATTTCCACATGCAGCAGTAGTAGGATAGTACTGTAGGCTATAGCTGAATCACTTCCGTCTTCTGTTCACCACTGCCTCGGTGTGGTTGCCTCAGTACATCGCACAAAACATAATTTGTATTTAAGGGCATTTTTATTTCCTTATGACAGATAGGTAACATTTGGGGTTTCCAGTGCCACAGCCACCCTTACAATGTTATTGATAAAGAGTTTTTTGATTTTAGGATGTATCCTTGAAGATATGCTATGTCTAAATGTCTGATGGGTCAAATGTGAAGTGTTTGCTAGTGGAAAAGGTCCAGGGTTGGTGATGATCCATCCAGGTAACCATAGTGTTGCCCCACTAGAGTGCCTCGGAATGGGCCTTCCATTAGACTAGGCTAGGCTACACAAAGGTTAAATGGGCAGCAGGCTCCAAACCTTTGCATATCCTTGAAGGCCATATGAGCAACTGTGTTCGTCATAATTCTGTAAAAACGATGACTGTACCAACCTTTTTAGTCATAGCCTATGCCTGCCCAAGCTGGCAGTGACGACAGGCGTGAGCGCTGCGTCATATAGCCTACACCGCGTGCCGCTGGGGGGCGCTGTCGACAGGTAGAGTTAGTCGCGCGCAGGCTGCCTCTGTCCTTGGTGCTGAAGCGTCTCCTCCCCCGCGCGCCTCACCGGAGATCCTCACCTTAGATACGGGGAAGCTCCGCTGGAGACTGTGAGGATATTTCGACTTTAAAGCAATTATAATCAACCGTTTATGTCTTGTTCTTATACTATCCCTTCACATTTTTTAATTTTATGGATTATTGGGTGGATTATTTGTTAAAAACAATTGCCTGGATCTTTACAAGATGGTACTGAATGGATTTTATTTGCGCAAGGCAAAGGAGGATTTATCATCACTGTTATGTGATTGAAAGCATACCCTAACAGATTTGTCGAACCCTTCTGATTATTCACTCCGTTTTATATCTCTTTCCGTATCACTGGCATTGGATGCAAAATTCATCTTTATTCAGAGAGCGGCAAATAATTTGGATTAAAGCCTTGGCAATATGTTCATTAACATTGTGCACCTAAATTCGTTATCGTAAAAATCATAGAATTCGAGAAGAATTTGGATATGGAGCCAGTGAAGGAGCGGGCTTTCCCCCCCACCAAAGAGGGGCTTAAGAATTTGGCAGGAAAGGCCCTCGGGAATCTGCACAGGTAATGGCTCACGAATTATTAAATCTATCTGTGTTCGCCTGATTAATATTCATAAAAATAAATTTTATGTATAAATATAATTTAATTGTAGGCTATAGAGGAATTTGATAGAGGAAAACTCACTTCCTCAAAAAGATTATTTAGCAGTTACATTTAGAGAGAGCGCACCTAGTATTTGTAGATGAATTATGTACAGGAAGTAGAAAAGCGTGTGAGAGGAATATTTAAGGATCAGATATTTCCCTGGAGGATCACTCCCCTCCACCGCAGCTGTGGGTGTTTTTAATAATTAACGAAAAAGAACGCGTCGTGACAGAAGGTCGAGAAATATCTGTTACATTATGTATTCATCAGCATTGACCGAAATCGGCCTATTTGATATCAACTATCCAGTTATATTGTATGGATATGAATCAGGACAATTGAATCCACAGCAAATGGCTAACGAGTCTTTCTTTTCCAGATCAAGAATTAAAAAATAACTTATAGCAGCCTATAGCCAAGACAGCTTCATATAAATTGTGACTATAGACTATGATTCTGTCTGTAATCTTACAACATACAATGGGGACATTCTAAGGAATGATTATGAAACAAGTGTATTTCGTTTTCACCTTGAATGAGACCACAGAGTATTTCGAATAAAGAAACATTTTTAATTGTTATTATTTTGCATTTGAATTCCACTTTACCAATTAAAAGTTACCTTTTTCAACCATTGTCAGACATTGATTTATGCAGTGCAGTAAAAGGCACTGTGAATGAAAACTGTTCATTTTCTATATTTTTGATGACATTCATCACATTAATACTCATGTGCTCAATTTTAGATTTTTAGATTTAATCTGAAAATTCAAAACTCGAGGTAGGGACATATAAGAAAGCTCATTAAAATCGCTGCATGACTAATGTAACTAAACACAGATGATGCCATATGTATTGCTGCAATGCGGTATGAAGGTCATTTTGTTTTTTGTTAAGGAGTCTCTCTTTTCAAAATCACTACAAATTAACCATGGAAACACAATGCTTATTGCTATAGCCTATAGCTTTACCAAAACCTCCCCTCCCCTAGCCTATGAATTCACCTTCACCTGTCATCAAATGTAGGCCTAGCCTATAGCCTACCTTTGTCAAAGAGAGGAGAGAGAGAGAGAGAGAGAGAGAGAGAGAGAGAGAAAGAGAGAGAGAGAAAATGCTTGTTGCTTCATTAAACGAAGGCAATATTTAGGCTTAAACATGCATTGTGTATTTGAGAATAGGATGTTTGGCGTAATGTTTTGATTAATTTCAATAAAAGTTGATTAGGCTTTGCATCTTATCAAAAATGCGACGGATTGTTCACCCATTAATTAGGCCGATATACTGTTAGGCCTAAATAAAGACCAGTTTTAAGTTAGGCGTAATCGTTTATGCACTGTACGATAATGATAGGCTAAAACGGTTTCCAAATTCCAAAGTACACGTGATATTAACGAATTCTTGATTGATTGAAGGGTGCTGGAAAAGCGCCAGAACACAGGTGAGGTGATCGAACTGACCGAGGATGGACGGCCCGCGGAGAGCCAGCAGAGGAAGGCCCCGCTGTGTGACTGCACCTGCTTCGGGCTTCCACGCCGCTATATCATAGCCATCATGAGTGGCCTCGGCTTTTGCATCTCCTTCGGAATCCGATGCAACTTGGGCGTGGCTATCGTAGGCATGGTTAACAACAGTACAGTCCACCAAAACGGCAAGATCGTCATCAAAGAGGTGCCTATAGTGTTCCCGTCACACACCACAACTAACGTCGTTAATTAATTATATGACCCAATAAAATAAAAAAATAAAAATAAACTAACTGCTTTTTTTTAGTCAAACAGATATCTGCCAGTGCCTTTAACAATAATTGAAATAGGCTAGGCTACTGTAGATGTCTTTGTTTAGTCTACATGCCTCATGGTATTTTAGCCGACATGTTGCGATTTGTTTCCTGTAACGTGGCTGTGTTCATAATTCTTTCTCAAAGAAAGCTAAGTTCAACTGGGACCCTGAGACAGTGGGAATGATTCACGGTTCATTCTTCTGGGGCTACATCGTGACTCAAATTCCAGGAGGATGGATTTCATCACGACTAGCTGCAAACAGGTGAGTATAGTTTCAACAGAGATAGAGGCAGCCAGTAACCTAGGCCTCTATAAATAGGTTAGGCCTATATAGCTGCATTTCATCATCCAACCAACAAAAGACCAGTCAGTCTGTTTGGATGGCGAAATGCATATCAAGCCGATTGTCCCAGAGCTGGGCGAGCTGACCTCACCACATATATAGGAGGGGTTCATTGATGAAGAGGCGCGTCTTCTCCTGTTAATTGGCTCCCAGGGGACAATCGCGTCTAATCCTTTATATTCAGACACATGGCAGCCAGCCGGAAGCAAGGCACCATGCGCACTCGTATTAAGTGTAGAGCATTGATTGTTATTATAATAGCATTTGTCCACTAACCACAATTGTTGCATAAAACACAAACAAATGCAATCTGCCTGGAAAAATATAATGGAAATTGGATAAAGAGCTAGGTTACGCTGGCCGGTTGTTATGACAGAATAGGCCTCGGTGCAGGTGATTCTCAGAGCACGGACGGCATCGTCCTCTCCAGACATCGGCTACACCAGTCCAGTCCCCTGGGCATTCCCCTGGGCATACATCGGCCTGTTTAGTTTAGATGGATTGTCTCAAGATAATGTTAATATGATCTGTGTAGGCTACTGTGCGTGTTGTCTTATATTGTTGTCAGGCAAATGATGGTAGGCTAACGACTCGGTTCGGTCGAGGTGTACGTAGATTTGACATGTAGGCTAAACCATGTTTTGGTTTCACACGCAGAGTGTTCGGAGCGGCGATCCTCCTCACCTCCACACTCAATATGTTCATACCCTCTGCTGCTCGAGTGCACTATGGCTGCGTCATCTTTGTGAGGATATTGCAAGGTCTTGTTGAGGTAAGTCTGCAATGATGAATGTGGTCTGGTCATATCATTCCACATTCTTATACTTAGGTGAATGGACATCGGCCTATTGGTCGCTGGCATTTTTTTCTTAAATGTTAACAATATTCAATATTTACACTCTAAAACATAATGGGCTATTGATAAGCAATCCAATCTACATGTACTTCAACTGATTTTCTGAGAAATGAGAACCCTCATACCAGGATAACTTGATGCTGGACTGTTTATATTAGGAGATCACATGTTAAGGCTTGTAGATTGTGCTGACTTCAATATCATGTACAAAACACATTTTTTAACGGAGGACCTCAGAGCAAGGCTTCAGTGTCATTCAGTGCTTCAGTATACACTTCTCAAATCCCCTGCAAACAGACCAGGAGCATTGTGGGAATAAACCTCTCTCCTACCTGGCCTTGAGGGAAGGAGTGATCACAGAAAGAAAAAGAACAAAGGAAGGCTAGTCATCTATCTCTCTCTCCCTCTCTCTCTCTCTCTCTCTCTCTCTCTCTCTCTCTATATATATATATATATATATATATATATATATATATACACACACAACAAACTGTGGCGAAAGGCTAATAGAGGATGTTTCAGTGAAGGGCCTTTGTCAAATTGAAGGTCGTTTTTGTTTTTGTTCAGTTGTATTCTTTGAAAGGAAGCACATTGCCATTGAGAAACATGCCGGCTGTGCTCCATGCATAGCCTATCCACTAATTACTGCAAATTAAACATTAGTCTTTCAGGGTGTCTCCCATAGCACGCCCTAGCAATTTGTGTCTATCAATAGTTTATTGTGTGCCACTTAGTGAGTAATGAAGATTGGAGCAATTCTGTTTTTGCAGTGAAATGGGTAGTCAGCTTGAATTTGCCCTGACTCGAATTAATTAATCCTTATTTGAAAGTTCAGCCTCGAAGCGTGTCAGTTTGTTTGTTATTAGCTGCCTCGCAGGTCTTTGACTGACAGAAAACAACATGTTGATGCATTGGTGCAATATCCCTACCTTTCCATTTGAATTGAATATCGAGAATGTCCTTGAATGGTTTAAATCCTATTTGGTTTAACAAAGGACCACGGCAGGGGAGTGATGAAGTGAATAATATGAGTACCACAGGCTGCCAGTCTGTCTGATAAACAGATCATGTCGTTGAGATTGTCACACACTATTACCTGTGTGTGTTTCTGCCCCAGGGAGTGACGTACCCAGCCTGCCACGGGATCTGGAGTAAGTGGGCCCCGCCTATGGAGAGAAGCCGTCTGGCCACCACCTCTTTCTGTGGTAAGGACTGTGTTCCGGACCCCACAGACAGACTCATACTTACAGTAATAGTCTAACTGTACTGTACGAGTGGATTAAATGTGGATTTGTACCCATTTCTCACACTGTGTCAAAATGGATACGTGACATGAGCGCTCCTCTGATTGCGTGGCTGTGTTCAGGATCGTATGCCGGCGCCGTGGTCGCCATGCCTCTGGCTGGGATCCTGGTTCAGTACTCTGGCTGGTCGTCTGTGTTCTACTTGTACGGTGGGTCCATTTCTATTTTACCCCCATTTTCAAATATCAAATATGAACTGTATGTTCACACATGCCTGGTTATTGTGGACATGCCGCCTCGAGAGACATACGGTGTGAATATCTCTTTGTGCTCCTCTCTCCCTTTGTCGCTGTTCAGGAAGCTTTGGTATTGTGTGGTACATGTTCTGGATCTTGGTGTCTTACGAGAGCCCAGCAGAGCACCCCACCATCACTGAGGAGGAGAGACGCTACATCGAGGAGAGCATCGGGGAGAGCGCCAAGCTCACAGGGCCAGCGGAGGTGACCCTAACCCTAACCCCCGGTCCTAAACCCTCAACCCTGTCATGTCATGTCTCTATGGGAGAGCTGTTAGCCAACTGACGCTGTATGTGATGTGATTCCTACAGAAATATAAGACTCCTTGGAGGAAGTTCTTCACCTCCATGCCCGTCTATGCAATCATCGTGGCCAACTTCTGCCGGAGCTGGACCTTCTACCTGCTCCTCATCAGCCAGCCTGCCTACTTCGAGGAAGTGTTTGGCTTTGAGATCAGTAAGGTGAATGAGCCTAGTCTCAACCACAGAGTGCTGCTGCTGGATTTCATCACCTCGTCTGATATCTCTGCGTGTCATCTAGAGAAAACTGAACAGATAAATTCCTGTATTTCAAGTGACCTGGGAGATGCAAGCGGAGTCAGACGGTATAAATCAGGCTAGTCTGACAGGTGTAATTCAATTTCAGGTTGGACTTTTAGCCCCCATGGGATTACTGTAGGCCAATAATGGCTCGGGTGTTATATTGGAGTCCAAGGTAAAGTACAGAACAAAGATTTGTTGGAGAGGATCGCTTCTCCAGGGATATAAATTATCAGCTGTCATGGGTGGCTGGATCACAGGAGGATCTTCAACGATGATGAAATCACAGTTTTGCGCTTCTTCTACTCCCTCTAGGCCTAAGACCCCCAGATGTAAAACTAACCTGTTCTATTCATTACAGTGCAAAATCAGAATAGCGTACATTTGAATGGTGTGACAAACGCTTATAAGGAGCTTTTTACATTTTTAGGTAAGGACATTCAGTAGTGCTGATGGGCGTGCTTCCTGTGTTCTCAGGTTGGGATGGTATCCGCCCTTCCTCACCTGGTCATGACCATCATAGTGCCCTTAGGGGGCCAGCTGGCCGACTACCTACGCACCAGGAACATCCTCTCCACTACCACAGTCAGGAAAATCATGAACTGCGGAGGTGAGAGTTCATCACTAGTAGTTGAATTTAGAACATAATAAAAATGGAAACGTGTGTAACTTCCCTCATACATTTGTGTCATACAAAGTGAGTCTTATATGCTGTTTGCTCTTGTGTGGAGGGTTTGGGATGGAGGCTACGTTTCTGTTGGTGGTTGGCTACTCCCACAGTAAGGGCATGGCCATCTCCTTCCTCGTTCTTGCGGTGGGCTTCAGCGGCTTTGCTATATCAGGTCAGTGCTGCTGAACATTTTAAGCTTTCGTGTGGATTTGAAGGTGATTTTTCGATTGTTGTTTTCCATTAGACATTTTCTGATGACCTTGACCAACCCCCATACTTTCATTCTTTAGGTTTCAATGTCAATCACCTAGACATCGCTCCTCGCTATGCTAGTATCCTCATGGGCATATCCAATGGTGTGGGGACTCTGTCAGGAATGGTGTGTCCTCTTATTGTGGGGGCCATGACAAAAAACAAGGTGAGTCTTTAGTTTAAAAAATGTGGTTATTTCAGTACCGTCGCACATTGTATCTTCTTGATGGTTCACTGTGTAAAAGCATTCGACACACGCTTACCCAAAATCCTCCCTGCCCCCTTGTTCTGCTCCCACAGACCCGCGAGGAGTGGCAGTATGTGTTCCTCATCGCTGCCCTGGTGCATTATGGGGGAGTGATCTTCTATGGGATCTTTGCGTCCGGGGAGCAGCAGCCGTGGGCCGACCCGGAGAACACCAGCGAGGAGAAGTGTGGCTTCATCGACGAGGACGAGCTGGCGGAGGAGACGGGGGACATCACGCAGGGCTACGGGGCCGCGGCGGCCCCGCTCAAGAGCTACGGAGCCACCACACAGGTGAACGGAGGTTGGGCGGCGAGCTGGGAGAAGACGGAGGAGTACGTCCAGGAGCCGGTCAGCCAGACCTACGCTGAGGGAGACCGCTCATAGACCAAAACCTACATAGTGCGTTTGCAGTTACGGTGAGTTCATTAATAGTACGTTTGCAGTTTACGGTGAGTTAATTCACTGAGAGAGTTTACGTTGTCATTTTGCACAAATTAGAGATACCTAAATCAGTGCTGCGCTCGCAACAAAAAATAGATACTTGTTTCAAAGTTCCTTGCACTGCAGGCCAATATTGAATAGATTTCATCACATCCATCTAGATAACTGATTGTCAGCAATCATATGAAAAACAGCAGGCCTACAGTACACTATGTTGTATCTCTTAGGCTTCATAAAACTACTTGAACAACATGAGCCAGATATAATTGCAGTTGACCATCATACAGTGTACTGTAGGTCCAAACTTTGTCTGATACTTATTGCACTGATACTGTAAGTATTCAAACTCTTAATACTATTCTATTTCTTATATGTGTTTTATGTAATGTATATACTGTATACTGTTTCTGTGAGACTATTGTGGATTTGGGTCGTTGATCTGTGTAAACATTAATATAAAAGGCCATATTTTCATGGACAGCACCTTTTTAGGGAGACTTCTGCTTGCAAAAAGGCCTGTTAACATGTGAAGAGAAAATGTATTGTATGTGAATTGGATTGTAGAATTTGAATGTGCATTGTTGCATGATTTTGCTCAACTCAGTGTGCACATGCAGTCATTTTAGAGACACAATAGTCTTCATTCTATCACTGCTTTAGACATGAAATTAAATGAGTATCATGCCATCTACATCAATTGCACATTGACTTCCATGTTCTGTTTGCAATGATAAACGTTTCAAGGAGAACAATCTGAAAGCATCGGTGACTTGAGCAGCTGCGTGTGATGTGCTCTTCAATAGCAGCTGCTTTCCATCCCATCTCTGTTTCGTGATGTAACATTGCCTTGCTGTAGCTGTAACTGTTTTGGAGTCATGTGATAAATTACATAAGATAAGATAATATACAGTATAATACAACATTACTTGTTTCAGGAAAAAACTAAGCATTTACTGTTCATGATGCAGGTAATATTAGAACAATTTCTCAGACATACAGTACAGTAAATACACTATATGGATAACTGGATTTTATGTGTTGTTGGTGTCTCTTGGTTGCTCCCATGGCTATCAGAGTAGTGCTGCCTCTGGCTGGCATCATCTCAATGTTCCAGTAATCCCTGGGTGTGAATGTTCTGGTTCAGAGTGCCCCGCACATCTCTGTTTCTATGTGCAATGATATAGTCATTCTCTGCCAAGATGTAGAAAAAAGTAGAAAAAAATAATATTTAAGAATGTTTTAAGATGACCAAATTATTCTATTCAGGCTTTGTGCCTGGCATTTATAAATGTGAGTTCATGGCTTCTAATATTCTGTTTAATGGAGCGGTTTGTTGATGTCAAAAAGTGTTATATAAATGCTCATATCGTTTTATAAAGAAATAATAACTAAACAAACAATGTTGCCTTTGCCTCTCACTTTCCGTGCTCCCTTACTGTCACCAGAAACAAGTCTAATGAGATAGTCAAACTTTTGTTGTTTTAAGTTCCTGCAACGTTGCAAGGCTATATATACACATACAGCATATATACACATACATCATATATACACATACAGCATGTCTCAGGATGTGTTCAGGTTCGTACTCATCCCCATGACTAAAGGCTGCAGCTGACTGGCCCACTCTAATCAGTCTGTCCCTGCATCTCCTGTTTGCTCCGCGATGCTCAGTTGGCAAATCAATGGGCGAGTGTTTGGAGCCCAGGGGAGAATAGTGAATCCTGCAGCTCTGCTAGTAGTCAAAGTGAGTGCTAGACAGTAGTCTTTATACACACACAAACACAGATCACACTTCTGTCTTCAGAAAAAGGTACTTTATGGGATCTTGGGTCTTGAGTAACTTTTAAAAAAAAAATGTTATAGTAAATTAATATAGTGATAGTACACATGTTATACTGTAGTAATTTAATATAGTGATAGAAGAGGAATGACAAAAAAAAAAGTGCCTGTAGAGTCTGGCCTTCCATTCCACTGTATTTCGTGTACAGTACTACAACAGTTCAAGGTTGATGTTCATGGTTTATTGTGTAGCACCACTGTAACAAACTGGACTATTGACCTACTGCAGTTTCTGGAAAAGAGACAAATTACCTCATGCAAATGAAATCTAAATGAGTAACAGATCAATACTGTTTTACACACCATTATCGAGAGTGCTGACTAGTCTCTCCTTTGCACTTCTGCAAAAGCATGCGTTCTGTATTTGAACCAACCAAAACATACAAATCACAGTTAAAGTTTTCTTACTTTTATGGAATCCACTGGTTTTTAATAGCATTGGACCGTGATATAGCAATGGATTGCATCTTTTGGATTGCAAATGCAATTCTATTTTAAATACATTGTCTCATTTCCACAGCTTCAAAATTAACAAACTGTACAAATCAGATCAATGTCAGTACAGTGTGTCTTGTTCTACTTCTACGTAATGGTCGCTAGTCAGGGATTTGTGTTTACTTCCAGATCTATCAGACGGAGAGTCAGAGGCAGCATTCACACTCATCAACGCCTACTTCCAACTGCACATGTTAATTTGACAGGAAACACAATTATGTCACCAGCCATGTGGAGCATGTTTTCCCATGGCTAACCAGCCGTAATGGTCATGGCTGTTGCCCCGGCGACACGCCTGTTAGTACATAATTGGACTGAGAATACATGTCCCATACATATATTGTAGGTCTCTATAACATAATCCATTGTATATAGACAGTACATGACAACGATGTATATAGTGTAAATATATATGTGTACATGTTTTTGTAATGTTCAGATTCCGTCTGTCTTTGTGTTTGATGCGTTTGGGTGTGTGTGTGTGTGTGTGTGTGTGTGTGTGTGTGTGTGTGTGTGTGTGTGAGTGAGTGTGTGGGGGCAGGTGTGGTTGGGGTCCCGAGGGACTGTCATGGGATGAGGCCCATTCAGAATGAGTATTTGATGACATAGGCTGCAATATGCCCCCGGGACACTGGCTGCATGTAATTATCCTCCTGATCCCCAAACTCCTCTCTGGGGTAAAGCTCACACATGCTCCAGGCTGTCAGGACGGCACAATGGCCTCTAGAGCACAGCAAAATGGCCTCCAAACCCCAAGGACTGCTTTCAATATAAAACATGGATGGAAAGTAAGCCTATGTCTGTTATGAAATGTTGTAGGATCCACAGCTCCACTGGAAATAAACTACATGTACATGCTCCCGTCATAGATCCATCCAGTACATGATTTCTGATTATGGATCAACCTTTGGAGGAAATATTGGTGTAATTACTGTTTTATGACATCCTCAAGCACTGCACCACAGTAGCTCAGGGCAGTCACATTAGTTCTCAATCCCCTCTAATTGCTTTATTAATGGGAGCCTTTCAACTGAGCTCTGTCTGTCGTAGACCTGCGCTGTTGATCCACACTCCTGACACTCCTTGACAAGATCTGTTTTCACACTGGTTTGGAACATACTGTATTTCAACATTTCCCTACACCTTAAATCAGGAAAAAAGTACAAAGGAATTGTCAGACTGCGTTGATTGGAGCAAAATCCAGTCCACATCCCAAACGACCCTTTCCTGTGTGTCTGCTTGAGATGCCTGTCACGGATCCATTGAAACGAGTCTCTCTGATTTGATATGCAAATGCATCACAGAGCCAACAACATCATATCTTGCAGGCTCCCAACAGCTTACATAGAGAGACCAGGGGACATCTGTAACAACTGTTCGAAATATATCATTTTGCTGTTCTCAACCCCCAGCCTGCATATGAAGATCCATTTCTTCATGGGACATGGTTTTAGATAATAGGCAGAATCCTGCGATGACAGGATAATTTTGGTTAGGGGGCCATAAAAGCCCCTGGATATCCTCTCGTGATTATGCTCATATATGCCTGTATCAACACGCTTTTCCTCTCTGAGCTGGTTTCCTGTTGTTTTATGTGAAGCAATCTATCTTCACTCCTCCACTCCCCTTCCCCCAACACATACATGTTGACAGACAGTGTCATACCAGATCTTCCCTGCATCTTCACAAAGGATAAAGATTCAGTTTGTATGTATCTTTGTTGTTTATGAATACCAGAGAGAAATAGACATTAATTTTGATAACTGATACACATAGTGCATTTTTAGCAATATCCATTTCTTTATTTTCTTTTCAATTAACAAAAGAAACCAGTGAACATTACAAAACAGTTTTTATGAAAGACCTTTCTTAGTGCTTGAAAATCTTTCATAGGCACACAAATTCCCCTCCCCCCTCCTAATGTCCAAAAATAGTATTTCTGCAAACAGTGTACCTCACTGAAGTCTGACGCTGCATGTTTATGCTGCAGTCGACATATGCCCCTCTTTCGCAGAACTGCTCATTGCACCAAATTATGAACTCTCAAATCATCAAATCATCAAATCTCACTCGCATTTCATTTTCACAAATTAACACATGAAAGACCTGAAAAAATAGATCTAGGATGAAAAGCTGATGGATATTCCCCACTGACTATTTCGATACCATTCCACCACGAAACAAATCTAAAATGCACTACACAACCATTAAAATAGGTGTACACATAATAATATTCTAACAACCACTTGATTCAGAATGCAATGTTCAAGGCCACTTAGAGACCCTCCCGTCTCAGCCTGCTGATGATGGATCTGGTACACAGGTGTGTGGGGACCCCTCCTCCCTGTCTGAGCTGACAGCGAGGGCCAGGCTAGGGCCAGGCTTAGGCGCGTGCCGCTGTGGAGAGCTCCCTATTCAGACCACCAGATGGGGAATGGACTTGTGTTTTAATGAACCCCACCGTTCAGCAACCCCTTCTTCCTCAACCCCTCTCCCCTCAGTAGCACAGATACTGGAAAGGAGATACCTCACCGTTAGTATGTTCCTCTTGGACTGAAATCTGACTGAAATCCATGTTGATGGAGGATGTTTCTGCCTCCAAATCAGATTTTTATGAATCTGCTCCTTCCACAGCTAACTAGTTTTCAGTCATCTGCGGTCTGTGAGGAGGTAACACTGCTTGAACTGAGGCTTGAACTGAGATGACTGGAGATCTCTTTATACCTAAAACTGCAATATAATGTGTGTATGGCATTGCTTGTATGTGCCTGTGTGACGGATGAGACAGATAGCAGCAGCCCTCGTGAATCATCACCATGGCTGCTCTGTCTCTCTGCCAGTCATGTGCGATGCTGTGAAAAGAAGAGTGAGAGCAGGAGATCAGCCTGTGTCAGTCTTAAAGCTTACAGCTAATTAGTTGGGCAGTGTTCTTCAGTAGAAAGACAGCTCATGGCAAATATCTGAATGTATAAGAAAAACATAAATATCAAACCAAAATATCTATTTCAGTAAAATGTGTTTTCTTTATTGTTCTCTAATACCTACTAGGTAGGCTTACATCATATATAATCAATATTTATTGTCTATATGTTTGCAACAGTTTTAAACAAAAATATTGTTTTTTCTAGGCTAAATGCATATGTTCCTCATTGAGTGGTAATAAATTGCTTGTGTAATTGCTGCCCCACACTCACTGACCCTCGACTGTCTCTATGTGAATTGCTTGCAGGGCGTGTTCAACGAGCCGTAGCCATGTTGGCTCGGTGTCTCCTTCCACACCGCGGCTGGTGCTGCTGTCTGTCGGGCGTGTTATGTCACACGCCATTGTGTTGGGTTTTGATTGAGGATGCCTGATCTGACTAATTGATCCCCGAGAAGCAGAGGGGCTGCACACGGTTGGGGCTTGTGATGTTTCGGGTGGCAGCCAAATCATGTGACCACAGTGCAGCCAACCAGCTGTTTAGAATCAAGAGCCAGTTCACCATAGTGAAGGCACACTGTGCTGACAGATGGCATTGTGTGTGAAGGAAGAAGACAATGAAGAATTAACTTGGATTTCATATGCTATAATGTTAAGAGCATAAAAGCATTATTGGCCCTCTAGGCTTTTTGCTTTAGTGTCTTGAGCAGATGGCCTTGATTTTTGGTGATTAAAGTAATATATCAGAAAACTGGCAAAACAAATATTGACAAATCATCATTCATTCAACCAGGGTTACACACTTGCTCTTTTTTAATGATGACTTGACAAGAAGCTCCAAAGAATAAGCATACAGCATACAACAAGAAGGGTTTATGCATACTTTTGCTGTTTAAAGAACTCAAGAGTTACTGTCAAGTAGAAATGTCTTGTCATGTGCTTAAGATTGAAATCAACGAATTAAGAACAATTCATTTCTTATCAAATGAGATTTCAAAGCACTTCATGAATCACCAAATACAGGTTGATCTTACAGTGGTTCCTTAATGACACCTCCCCCAAACTCGTCTGGCAGTGAGATGAAACACGATGCCGCACCAGTCCGGCCCCCGTCTCCGGGGACCTATTTGGGAGGCGCACACGACAGTCGGCCTGGCCTTTCATTTCACTACGTCGTGTCTCGTGCCACCATTGGTTGCCTAGACAACGTGTGATGCCCCCATCTGTCATGCTCCTTCCTTGTTGATTTGCACCTCCAGCATAGTACTACACAGCCTACTGAACTTGCAGCGGGTCCAGGGAACACACCGGGTGTGTGATTAGCAGATTATATGGTCAGCAACGTTTAGAAGCGCCAGAATTAAATCACTGAAGCTCGGAGAGAAGGTCACCCCAAACACTCAGACCTCTCACGTCAAAATCCCCGTCAGCAGCCTTCATTGCATGTAACTCTTTCATCATGTCCTCCTTCAGTGAGGGACATGCTTCCATCAACGACCTAAAATGGTAAGTCAGTGTCTTGAAAGGCATTCCACTGGCACATGTTTGAGCCCATTCTCCTTCATTTATATCGTACTCTACATGTGAAGCCCATTCTTTGAGAATGTTACAATATACCACCCTAAACTTCATGGATTGCCGGGCAATATCTATTAACAGTTCCACTGGCAATGATGAGCACATATTGTGCAGTAACCTGTTGTTTTTCAGCAACCAGTCAAGGAAGAAGTCCTCTGAAGTCCCTGAAACATTGTCAGATGTCTTATTTTTCTTTGACAACGCTGCAGCGGCAATGACCTTGGGGAGACTGTCGTGTTCACCACAAGTCTGAAGGACCGAGTCCAAGAATTCCTCAGCCAGGCTCAGCTCTTCTTTGCTGCCCACGCCGAGAAGCATATCCAGCCTCCCCATCAGCATCGCGCCCTGGACCGCGGCCGCAGGACCTGTACCTGTGTGTCCCGGCCCAAATGCAGCACCGAGGACCTTGCATGCTGATGTATACTCGATGAGATTGATAGATTGGCCAGCAGAGGCTCCTTGGCCTTCACTGGCACTGTCAGAAGTGTCAAAGAGTAGTTTTAACAGAGAGCTCGGAAGCGCAGGGTTCTTCAACAACCCGGAGAGCAGCAGATGTTCACACCGGGACAAGTCGGCACACGTGACGTCCGTGTATCCCTGGAAGGTTGCTCGTAAACTGTCGTTTGTCGCTTGCAGTTGTCTTTCCAACGCTTTCCTGATGGTCGGGTTTGTGTTGAACTTTGAATATATGTGTTCGCAGTAACGACTCCACTGAAAGGCCCGGTCAACGGTCTCTTTATCCCATTCTTTCACTCTCTCGGTCTGTACAATTGCGAGTAGCTCAGCGGTTCTTCCCAAGTTTTTGAGGACTGCCTCCATGTGGCGCTCTCTGCTTTCGTAAAACCCGCCCGTGACGACCACGTTCGTTTCATAGTTTTAGTGAAGAACTTTTACATTTTTGCTTTCGTTTACTTCTTGTCCACATGTTGTCAAATTAATCATATACTGCAGGCATTCTATCGTTTCACCTGTTATCTTCGCCTTTGCTCTTCCTCAGACGGAGCCGACACCCGGAAGTTTCGGTCATCGTCGTCTCTAGCCCTTCAAAATAAAAGTCTCGGGAGAGTGACCCTTTTAATTTAGGCGCGCATCATGGTAATATGCGCATGTTAATATAGCCTAATAGGAATTAAAGTTCCAGAATTAAAGTTTGCATGAATACAAATATTTTGATGAATTAAAACTGATTTGGGGAAGATAAATACAGACATGAGCGTTAGTTTTATGTGTAGACTATCATACGCCATATTTCTCCAGAATAGCCTAAATAGCTGTTCACGATTAAAATTAAAATTGTCACACTGGATCAAGCAATATTATTCTCGGCCTTTTGTCTCCCAGAAGAGCTTGCACACTGGGGAATGTTGCCATAGCCTACTCTCATGTCATAGTTAGCCTACGTGTTGCTGGAGGGGAGGATCGAACCATCCAGCATGATTAAACTTCCGTCCTCTGCGTTTGTCAGAGAGAGATTCTGTGTCCCTGCACAAACTTCTGACAGTCCTGCAACACCGATGCCCATCTACCCAGGGTTGCTCGTCTCGAAAACTGACCTGAGGGTAGGTAGCCTATAGTGGCGAAAAGCATGAATATAGAAATCTCGGCGCATAGTGGACTCACGGCAGGACGGTCCGCATCGAAGAGTTGAATTGCAAAGGGTGAGTGAGAGCAGGATGCCTCGACTTTTAGCCTACTGCATGCCTTTTGGACTGATGCTCTGTCTTTTGGACTGTGTTTATATGTTCCGTGTGTATTCCTCAACAATAGACTACAGGGCTTTTTCCCCGTGATGTTTATGATTAAATAAAGCCCCAAAGCTTTCCTTGGGCTTGGTCTGTGTGTTTTCTTTTCTGTAAAAAATAAAATAAGCAAAGATTTCAAAGCTTGATAGAGATTTTAACAAAGCTCTTCGCATAGTATGTGTAAGACACCTCATATTATTTCCACTCTATTATGAAAAATGTTTAACATTTGACATCAGAACAGCATTCCTTTTAATTTATTTTGGAAGCTGTTTGTCTCTGCTTGGTTTACAGAACAGCAGTCACAAGACTATAACCAAGTTTTAATTGAAGACATATGAATCACTCACATCAAATGAATTCTTTTATTAGTTTCATGGGTTTTTGTGGGCGGTGGCTTTAATCTTTCATAACATGTCAGACATTTTTATTTTTGAAAAAGAGTTTTGTTCTATTCTTGGCTTGAATTACTGTTGTGGTGTCTTTCATTAGTTGCAAGCATAGAAACTGTAAACGAGAAAACATAATTGAACTGTTATTGCATTTGTCAAATGAGATGCACAATGCATGAGCATATGCACAGACAAACAGAAAACACCCATATGTATGTATTTTACAAAAATGTGTGCGAGTCATAAACTAATGAACTTAACTTTTTCACTACAGTAAACAGTAATAAAGTTGGTATGTTGATAAACGAATAATATTATGAATTTGTGTATTATGCATTTTCATCACATATGGATCAAATGGTATTTGTTTTCTATTCCCAAATGACAAGTCCTTAGAATGTACCTCAGACACCTACCTGTATCCTGTATCATGCACCTCAGATAGCCTACCAGGCAGCCCACCAGTCTGATGCACACCATGCAGCCCACCAGTCTGATGTCTTGCCACCAGTCATCACACAAGAGGGGGGTTAGTTGTAACGCTTTAGAAACAAGATGCCCCTGGGCTTTTCAATCATCCATAAGATCACATTCCTGTTCCATTGTTATTGGAATATGAAATCTGATAGCGTGGATCCCCAGATAACTCTGGCAGGGTGCCAGGTCTATGTCTTTATTATAAAAAATTTCTAGAGAGCTAGATTAGCTAGCATCGATGAAATGCTTTGCATGAGTACTGAGGTACTGAGTTTTCTCCCTTATTTCCATTGACAGGAGAGTGTAGGATTGACCACTACAAGTTCCACTAGCTGAATGTTGACCCCTGCTTAATGGACGTGTTCACTTGAAGACCAGTGAGAGGAGTGAAGGGAAGCAAGCGTTAGGGGACAGACTGTGTCCTGTTTTTCTAATTGACATGACTCAGCATTCTGCATTCAAAAGCAGAGCCCTACAGTGGAACTATGTGGAGCCAACTGTGGTACAGTACTGTACGTTAGGTCTGCTTTACACCAGGTCACAATAAGGTCAGCAAGAGGCCTTCGGAGCATTCTCAGAAAGAAAATATTTATACCGAGGCCTATGTTTTAAGTTATTAATGAAGGGTTTCACTGAATGACTTCTTCAACAGCCATGGCCAGGATTGTGGCTATTGGGGTCAGGCATAATTGTGTACTTCTCTGTGCCAACAAGAGAGGTCAGACCACAGCGTGGTGATAGGTGCCAGGCGGTTTCAGTTGCAGCTTGTGTCCTAAAAACCGTGGTCTGGGAAAGGACAAGAGGGCCTCTAGCGCCACAGTACATAATGGCTCTGCAAGGGCTGAACTTACGGGGAATGCGTATTGTACTGTACAGTGATAGATCTGCAAAACATGTAAAAACGTGTGAAATCAGCAGAATATTGCAGATGTACTGTATACACTATAGAACAATACCATACCGTAGAGAGAGCAGTTGTTTCTTTTTACAAGTTGCTGATTTTCTTCAGATGTAAGTTTTTAGCCCTTTCCTGTCCAGTGACAGAGGGCTGAATTGTGAGAGTTGAAGGTTGGCTCTGTGCCCTAGTCTGTCTGTCATGCCTGCGTGGGAATGTTGCACCTGTGTGTCAGTACTCTGCTGTGTTTGGCTGTTGTTTTCAGAGAGATAAGATGACCTTGGCTGGCCGTCAAGGTTCTGGTTTCCTGTGTTCACCCATGGTGGGACCGCATAATGACCGCTGGCTCTTATAGAAGGCTGCTGAATTGCCTAAAATGTAAAACATTACATACAAAATGTGTAAATAGGTTGTGGCCCTCTCCTAAAGGTCTGGGGCCCACCTACTAAGACCGAAGTCCTTAATCAATGGATCACTGTTGAGAATCTCCCTCATGTCTTGCATTGAAAATGTCTACCTGCCTGAGAGAGTATATTCTGCTTTGGAAAATGTATTATTCCGTTGTGGCGTTAACTGTTGATTGTGTCATAAATACACACTGATTTAACTATACGTGAGACTGACCTGACCTTTCCTTATCCATAATGTGTAGCGACTAGGCCTGGCCAGACTGAATCTGTGTCATAGCCGTTTAACATCCCTATTTGCTCATGACATTCTTGCGGTTTGCATTGAAACATCCTCTTGCTATTTGCCTACTGAGGAGGGGAAGGCACCATACTCGATTTCATGATGTGCAAACAAGAGCCAGGGCAGGAGAGTGCCAGGGGATGTCCAGCGGATTCCAGCGCAAGGATGGGAGCTGCTGCCATCTCCTCAGGAGGCCAAGGGAATGGACTTCTCATCTACGAGAAGAAAAGATGTGTTGTGTGGTTAGACGAGCTGGACATTAAGGAGGGTAGTTGACCACAGCAGAGCAAGGATCTTGGCTAACGCAGGCTAATGTCTGTCAGGGGGAGTGAATTGTAACTTCTCTCTCGTGGGCACATTGAGCCTCACATATGCATTCTAGAGGCCACAATGTCAGCCCAAAATTGTGAGCAACATAAATGTTATACCCATTCTCCAATGATCTGTATCGTCGGGAAAGGCTGTGTTTAGATGTGCACAGAATATGCTTCCTGTAACAGGAATAGTGAGAAGTATATCTTATGTGACATTGTATGCTAGTCTCTTGAAACAGGGCCAGCTTGAACTTCCGTAGGAGAATTCTCCATAGTCATCGTAACCTCCAGAGCTATATAGGGCCATAGGGAAGGGTCGTCGGCATCCATGTGACGTCTTCATCCCAGAGTGTTCGGCTTGTCTCCGCAGTGTCTGCGCTGTTTTAGGGTCTTTTTACATCTTCATGTCATCCCCACATGCTGTGGGGGGAGAATAACCCCCCTACCCCAATTCTCAATCTGAGAAAATAAACTCTGTGTGGAGCGTGTTGGTGTGCCTGTTCCTCCTGGCTGTACTGTACATCTGGCTTCCAGTTGTGCTATCAGCAACTCCCCGCCTCTCAGCGGCCCCTAATTACTGTAGGTAACACTGGAGGTAAAATGTTTACAGTCACCACATTATTGCTCGTTCAATAATGTTG
The DNA here is from genome assembly GCF_949987555.1 of Borostomias antarcticus. NCBI lineage: Eukaryota > Metazoa > Chordata > Actinopteri > Stomiiformes > Stomiidae > Borostomias > Borostomias antarcticus. Next base: position 6,462,283 of record NC_140251.1, on the reverse strand, counting down.
TTTTTATTTAGTCCCTTCTTCTCCAGAGAGTGCTGCAGCGGACATCGCTTGATAGCCCAGGTACTGCTGGTCAAATCCGGCTCCTCCGTGATGTGAGCGTGTGGGAAGTGGAGAGAAGACTCAAGGGGGGGGGGGTCTTTCGGTGCAGCTACAGTAGTTTAGGATACACTGTTAGAAGATAGCACAGTCTGCCTGATCAGCCCTTGATCAGCCCTCCCTGTCTGTCTGTCTGTCCATCAGTGGGTCGGTCTGTGAGTAGTCCCACTGTACTATTGTTTGTGTCGGGTATGAAAAGGAGCCTGTCCAGAATGGGAGATGGCAATGAGAGCTGGGCTGTCGGGGGGCCTCCTGAGAACGTTCCATCTCATTAGGTGCACTGTAAACCACACCGGGGGCACGGCCAGGACTGGGCCAGGTGGACAATAGCACTCTGATTATTCTGCTCAGCCTGTGGACACTCTAGCCTCTTACAGTAGCACAGAGTGGGGGCACAGATGGTACAGTAGTATGGGGGGGGGGGCACTTGTAGTAGACCAGCTCAAACCTGCTTATGCCCAGTTAGTTAAAGTGACTATTAACGAGCACATGCTCTGTGTACGTAAACAACAGTCTGGAGGAGCAGCCAAGCTCCTTGAATGTCGTCTGACACCAAACGTTTTATCTGAGAAAATCAAAAGGTCCAGCACATTAAAGGTTACAGCACATTAAAGTATCCTGTGGTCTTGAGTCTGTTTTATTCCCTCAAAGAGCTCCCTCACTGACAGCGGGTTTGGGTTTTGGAGGTCGTTGACCTTCGCATGCGCGGGACGCGATCAGGCGCTACTATTAACATGGCGTTAGATCAGAGAGAGCTGACTCATGGCGGGAAATATTGGAGGGGGCACAGCACATGTGATTCCTCTGAAACTTCGGAGGTGATTTGAACGGGCAGCAGGCTGATGAAAGTGGATGGTATATATATATATACCATATATATATATATATATATATATACTGCATCGTTTATGGGGGGCTAGTGTTTAAAACTCTACTGCAGCTTGTAAAGTCAACGCGCTGTGGCACCGCACAGTTCCAGAGGTGTATGTTACAGCATCTGACATGTCTGATCCCCCCCGGCTCCTCCTCTCCTCTCCTCTCCTCTCCTCTCCTCTCCTCTCCTCTCCTCTCCTCTCCTCTCCTCTCCTCTCCTCTCCTCTCCTCTCCTCTCCTCTCCTCTCCTCTCCTCTCCTCTCCTCTCCTCTCCTCTCCTCTCCTCTCCTCTCCTCTCCTCTCCTCTCTCCTCAGGCTAGTGAGCGGGCAAGGCGACCATGTGCAGCTTCCTGAGCCCAAAGCAGGCCAGCGGTCCGGGCCTGACGGACATGCAGGAGTACAGCCAGTGGCTGGCCAGCCGGCACGAGGCCAGCCTGCTGCCCATGAAGGAAGACCTGGCCCTCTGGCTCACCAACATGCTGAGTAAGAGCCACTACTCTGGAGATATCATCAGATAAGATAAGATAAGATAAGATAAGGTAAGATAAGATAAGATAAGATAAGATAAGATAAGATAAGGAAATGTGGATGTTACAGCAGCAAGAAGGTACAGAATAGATCAGAGAAAATAGAAGAGTGCAAATAGATACAATATACTGTACATACAAGAGTAAAAAAACATATACATACATGGCACTGTTGTAGTGAGGTGACAGATGACATAGGAGGGCAGGGGGGTTCGATACTCGCTCTGACTGCTCGCCAAGGCTGTGAGTTTGTCCGTCTTGTTGGCCAGTAGATCTCAAGTTCCCCATCAAGATTTGAATCTCCTCTTCCTCTCTCTCTTGCCTTCTCACTGGCCCTCTTTCCTCTTCATAGTCACGTTAGATCAGATACCATATGATTCTCAGTGCTTCTGTCCTACTGTAGCAGTGTTAGCTCAATTTTATCTCATTAGCTCTACTGCCAAGGCATGTCAAATGTTCATGATAATAATAATAATAATAATAATAATAATAAACTTTATTTGTATAACACTTTGCATACAGAGACTGCAGCTCAAAGTGCTTTAACATTTCAGCACACAGCAACATGTGTCAAAGGTGTAAAACGCGTCAAAACCGGTCAGCTGTATAGATTTCAGAGGAACTCTGTCACATGGATGTGACTGTGACGTGTGTTCAGGAAGCAATGCTGAGGATTTGCACAGACAAAGTTTACTGAATAATATCTATTCAAATATTGGCACAGCCCATGAGTTCTCACATGAGACTCTGTTGTGACTCATCTGAGTTGGTGTTTATAAAAAGCTGTTTGTGTGTGTGTGTGTGTGTGGAGGGTGGGGGTTGGTTCATTTGGAGAGTTCCTCAGGAGGCTTGTGTATTGATCCCAAACCCATTACGAACAGCTGATGAGACCAGAAGAGTGTACGTGTCCCTTCCTCACACCCCACCCTCTAATTAAATAATGACTGTTGTTATCAGCACCTTAAGTAGGCCTAATGTAGAGTCTATAATCTGACATGGCGGGTCGATGTAGAGCATGGCATTAGGGGAGGGTTACCATTTCCATAATGTGGAGCTGATTTGGATTACTGCCACAGGTTTTGGCTCTTCTTCCAGGATATGTTTTCTGTCAGCATTTCACCTGAAATAATCCCTGAGCCTACCCCCCTATCTCTCTTCCCTATATCTCTGTCCTGTTTGCATTGGGAGCCAGCGTTGGTCTGCAGGGTGTTGGAGTATCAGAGCATCTAAAGGAAACAGAAGCCGTTCACACTGTTCATCTGGTCTGGTGCTACCAGTTCGTTTGCAGATACTCAGCTACTGATGACGGTGTTTCTTTTCAGAATAGATTGCTCATTTTCAAGCCAGTGATTTACGATACTACTGTACAGGCTTTAACTGTAATCCTACTATTTCTCTTTGCCAATCAGGGTGTGGCTGAAAAGGTCCCATTGTTTATATTGTTGGTCTACAGTACATATCAGATGTGCTCATAAAGCAGCTGTTTAGTGTCTTTAGTGGAGAGGGAGGGACTGTTCGTTATACAAGAGATACAGTATAGCAATGCAAGATATACAGTATAAGCTACAGCATCCATAGCCATCCATACCAGTATATTATCCCTATACTGTATAGATTTGTACTTCTTGTGTGATTTGTAAAAATTGTGTATTTGTAGTTATCTGTAACGAGCACATCTCGGAGCTGGCAGCAACATTTCACTGTGACTGTACATTACATGTGACATATAAAAAGAATCTGAGTCTGATCTGAATATACAGACGATCACGTCTTTGCTGTGATAGGAGGATGTATAGGAGCACTATGACTGGAGCTAAAATTCCCAAAGCTAAACCGAAGGCTAGAATGTTATTTGTATAAGTACTATTCACTGTGCTGTGTTCCCAGTAGGGGTAATAAATGTGAATGTGAGGCAGGAGAGAGTATATTTTCCTTCTCTAGCGAGAGGGAGGGGATTGCATGAGAATATAGCAGGAGCTTAGTACGGTATTTCCCAAGCTCTCCGTCTCTCCTCCTCTGGGCTCAATTACCACATTTGGAACTCATTAAACCTATAACTCCCCCCAATCCCCTCCTCCTATTAGAAAAAGAAAAGAGATGAAAAAAAAAAAACTCTACTTTCTTTCCACAGACACCCCCTGCCACCACCTCCTATTTCACAATGATCTAACTCAGAAAGAATGGTCGTCTGGAAGCCAGTCCACTGGAGCGACCACATGTTGATCACAGTTCTATCTCCGCGAGTGTGAGGGATAATAAAGCATTACTGTGCAAAATCAGATGGCTTGATGGGTTCTAGTCATCTGACTGTTCCTGTGCTCTAGCTCTCAATAGATAGATAGATAGATAGATAGATAGATATCTTACTGTTCCTGTGTTCTACAGTATCTGACTGTTCCTGTGTTCTACAGTATCTGACTGTTCCTGTGTTCTACAGTATATGACTGTTCCTGTGTTCTACAGTAGCTATCTGACTGTTCCTGTGTTCTAGCTATCTGACTGTTCCTTTGTTCTATATCTGACTGTCCCTGGGTTCTATATTGCCGTTCCTGTGTTCTAGCTCTATAACTGTTCCTGTGTTCTAGCTATCTGACTGTATCCAGCAATCAGGTTTCTCTTCTTTCAGTCCTGGGCCGTTGTAAACAGTTGGCCACCATAAAAGTCTAAAAACCACCTAATATCTAACTGTACTTTGAATTTCTAGCTGAAATTAGACTTGAGGTTTTAGTGTAAACAGGGGCAATATTCTATTTCAATTTGCCATTTGCAGACGCTGTTTTATGAGTGAGCCTGTGGTTGCCGGTACAGTTAACAATTTACAATGTTTTTGAGCTAGTGTTGGGGTTAAGTAGCCTCATGAGACCATCCTGATCTCACATTTTGTTCCTATCTGAGAGATATTGTGAGATCGGGGTGGTCTCACAAGCCTAGGGGTGAAGTATCTTGCTCATGGGCATAACGGCAGGCAATGATGGCCTGGCTTGGTCATTATGCTCTACCTGCTGCCTGTGCTGAGTATTGTCGTGAAAGTCACTGTGCAGTGCACGTAGATGCAAATTCTTATTCAAACTCTTATTGTATATTTTCCAGTGACTGCAGTATGTAGGTACTCTGGAACACAAAGCCCCAGGTGAAGCTCTTGGTGGAAACGGCTCTACCGTTTTAACAGGTCTCCTCTCCTCCCCTGCTCCCTGCACAGGCCTGGAGATCACAGCTGAGAGCTTCATGGGTCGTTTGGACAACGGCTTCCTGCTGTGCCAGTTGGCTGAGACGCTGCAGGAGAAGTTCAAGCAGAACAGCGGCGAACTCCCTTCGCCTGGCAACGGCAAGGTAACAGGTTACTCGTCCACCACCGAGACAGCGGAAGCTAAAACCCTTTTTGTTGTTGTTGCTGTTGTTGTTGTTGTTGTTGTATTTTGCCTGTGCATACAGTACTGTACTGTATGTCTCACAACTCATCTGCTGGTAATTCAGGCTAGGAGTTTTAGGAAGCCAAATTAATATAATGCACCCTTGTATTCTGAACAGGCTAAACAGCCTCTAAGGCCTGGAGACTGACAGGCAGATCATTGCTTTAATGGTGGTGTATATCTCCTGGGATTGTTTTCGTATTTCTCCATGTACTGTAAGATTACAAAGGAATTTGAAACCCAGACAAGACATGAGTCAATGGACAGATGCTCTTACCGTTTTCATCGTCTTTTGATATGGCAAACAAACCAACATACCTCCCTTCAGAGATAACTGATGCAGTCTGTTTCTCTGAGGTGAAACGCTTGGAGGTTCTTGTGAGACTGCAGTATCACATTGTGTTTTCATTGTTGAGTAGTTCAGCAAATAGTTAGTTTTTTTTATTGCCATAAAAAAATAGCAATCCATATTCCACTTGTGCAATAGACTAACCAAAACTATTACAGCTTTATGACACAGACTTAAGGCCAACTGAATATACTGTAATACATATAGTGTTATCATAGCATATCTATTTATGTAGATGTCATTCAGTGAGATACAATCTTTCTCTGCTCCATGGACACAGATTTGAATAGCCTGACACTTGCTTCCTGGAACGTAACTTACAGTTTGTAAACTGCTGACCATGCTGTTTAAATTGACCAGGCTGATGGCAGAAACGGGTTCTAAAATCCCTGATGGGAAATGCACAGAGTTTACTGTGTGTTTATGTTGTAAATTACAAAGGCATGTATGGCTTGCTTTGGCCAGAGTCCAGTCACATAAGGGCCTCAGTGATGGACCTGTTGCCATCCACTCCAACACCGGCAAAGGCAATGGAAGATCCACTGTTTTTCTCCACAAAATACAACATAGATGTTAATTGTAGGAGATTTTGTTAAACCATACTATTACCAACTTTGTGTTCAGGTCAGGACATTCCCCTAATGGCAGTTCTGAAAGAGTGAGACTGTAAGACATAACCCAATAGAGCTAAAGAGTTTACAGTTAATCAGGAGCTGTTTACTAGCAGGGAAGAATAGCTGGGCTGTGTTTGTGTTGAGTGTAGTTTGACTGACAGGTAGCTGGGCTGTGTTTGTGATGAGTATAGTTTGACTGACAGGCTGTATTTGTGATGATTATAGTTTGACTGACAGGTAGCTGGGCTGTGTTGTGGTTATGAGTATTGTTTGACTGACAGGTAGCTGGGCTGTGTTTGTGATGAGTATAGTTTGACTGACAGGTAGCTGGACTGTGTTTGGGATGAGAATAGTTTGACTGACAGGTAGCTGGGCTGTGTTTGTGATGAGTATAGTTTGACTGACAGGTAGCTGGACTGTGTTTGGGATGAGAATAGTTTGACTGACAGATAGCTGGGCTGTGTTTGTGTTGAGTATAGTTTTACTCACAGATAACTTGGCTGTGTTTGTGATGAGTATAGTTTGACTGACAGGCTGTATTTGTGATGAGTATAGTTTGACTGACAGGTAGCTGGGCTGTGTTGTGGTTATGAGTATAGTTTGACTGACAGGTAGTTGGGCTGTGTTGTGGTGATAAGTATAGTTTGACTGACAGGTAGTTGGGCTGTGTTTGTGATGAGTGTAGTTTGACTGACATCTAACTGGGCTGTGCTTGTGATGAGTACTGTATACAGTAGCTTGACTTGTCCCTCTATTTTTTGAGGGAACTCAGTCATTTTAGGGAGCAGACAACAGGCAAGTCATAGAGGCCAATTACAAAACAAAATCACAGCATGTTTTTTATTCCAGAGGCGCTGAGAGTGAAGTTTTAAGGAAATAGCCTCAAGGCCAATTTTGAAATAAACAGTGTTCATACTTGTATAGTCAGTGTTTCAGTTATCGAGCGCCCAGTGCTGGTGCTGATTATAACTCAGTGAGCACGCTGATCGATTTCCCGGCCAAGTAGAAGGAAGGGAGCTGTATACTCCTCTGTTGGCTCTCCAGTGAGAGTTCTTCATGTTTGCACGCAGGCTTTAGCGAGCCTGCGGACGGCCAGTCTCCTGATCCCAGTGTGTGAGCGCAGCAGCACAGATGTGTGGAAATACTTGAGGTCAACGGGCGTGGGATTACGAAGGGCCTGCTGGAATAGAAGGGTCTATTGATCTGGGAGGCCATGAAAAGGGAGAGCTCCAAGAGCAGGGGAAGTGACCCCTCTCAATGCAGTTCCCAGCTCCAGAGAAACGGACAAGGAAAGTGGCGTGAAAGTAGTTGTTTAGGTGAACAGAACGGGCTTCTCTAAGCTGTAATCATGTAATCTCCTTCAAAGGTGATACGGAGGAACCTATATTCGTCTTTCAAATCATGTTTGTCATGGGGGCCGTGAGAAATAATTAGCACGATTTATGATTGTGCTATTTCCATGTTGTACTTCCTTCCTACCAGCACTCACTAAGCCAATTATTTGAACCACCTCGTGAGAACATTAAAGTTTTCTGAATCTCTTTTTACATTTCTTATTATAAAGCTGAAAGGATGCAGGTATTTTTAAATCATTGCTTTAAAACATTCCATCTAATTGTCAGAGCCGTTTTGAGCAGCTTTGAAGTCACATCCCAGCAGCAGTGTCATAAAGAGACTAGGCCTAAATGATTCCAGCAGGGAAGGAGTTGATGATCGATGAGTAACTAACCATTGGTGTCAGACGGGAACGTCCACTGCTCCACAGCAGGGACTCACCCCCCCAGCCCAGCAAGAGGAACACACAAGTGTGCTCAACATGGATGATGTTTGGAACGTGTTTTCACTCGTGGTTATACAAATGGAACATCAATCTCAGATGAAGGCATAAATAGATGACTTTGATCTTCATATAATTGCCTCGGTCAGCTTGCCCCATATGTTCCCTGAGTCAGAGTTGTACTAGAGGCCTGTATTTATGTTGGTAGGTTTTGAGTGTAGGCCTACTATACTGTATATAATGAGGGGGGTACAGTAGTGGTGTTCCGCTCATGCTACCATTTATTTATTTATTTACTTATTTATTTACTACTGTAATATTAAAACTGCATTAAATCATCACAAACCTCTCCGTCATGCCTCTGTCAACACTCACGCCCTAAAAAAACAAACGTTTATGAGGATGATTGTGATCACACTGGTGATGACGTCACTACAGCTCCCCCACAAAAAAGATTTTCCCCAAATCCCCACTACAACTCTGTGTAATAATATATTTATTCCCATAGATGTTGTAGCCTGTTGATGGACTGAGTTACACTGTAGGGCCAGAACATAAACTAAAGGGTTTTAAAAGCTTTCTGACTGAAAGATTTATTGAGTGATTAATGTACTTTGTGACTATCATAGAGAGCCTATAGTTTTCAAGTAAAACACGATGACACGTTCAAGATGTCAGCTTTTTTATTACTAGCATTATTTAACCCGCACCTCCACCCAGACCTCTGCCTGATAACCCTCACCTCCACCCAGACCTCTGCCTGATAACCCTCACCTCCACCCAGACCTCTGCCTGATAACCCTCACCTCCACCCAGACCTCTGCCTGATAACCCTCACCTCCACCCAGACCTCTGCCTGATAACCCTCAGCTCCACCCAGACCTCTGCCTGATAACCCTCACCTCCACCCAGACCTCTGCCTGATAACCCTCACCTCCACCCAGACCTCTGCCTGATAACCCTCACCTCCACCCAGACCTCTGCCTGATAACCCTCACCTCCACCCAGACCTCTGCCTGATAACCCTCACCTCCACCCAGACCTCTGCCTGATAACCCTCACCTCCACCCAGACCTCTGCCTGATAACCCTCAGCTCCACCCAGACCTCTGCCAACACAGGTGACAGCAGAACCCAATACCATCACCGCTAGGGATGAGAGCAAGGGAGATTATTCAGGTAAACACAATAACTATGGTTGCACACACACACACACACACGGCCCACTCAGGCTATGTGTCCCTACGTGGGCAGCGTCGTCTGAGGAATGCGAGATAGAGGAGCAGCAGAATAGATTCCAGAAAAGTCAGGAGTGCCTGCCTGGAAAGAACGGGGAAAAATCCCCACAAAAAAAAAGACAGCATTTTTCCAACATGACCTCACTGCACCTTTTCTCCGGGCTCAGACGCACACATCCTGCAGAGAACCCGCAGCACGGTGCATAAATCTTTCAGAGGGCTTTGTGTGTGTGTGGGGGGGGGGGGGGGCGAATGCTACACATGGAGCGTCATTTGATCCCAAATCATAGCAGGCCTGGTAAAGTAGCCAGGGGTCTCTCCCCCCAGACCCCCCCCCCCCCCCCCACCATCTACCATATTGATCTGTGAACGGAAAAGGGCCTTGATCTGGAGCTGAAACCGGAGCCTGGACAGATGGAGAAGATATCAGCGGCAGGGCTCGGGGCTGGACGGTGATGTGTTCTGATGGAAGTGCTGGGGGTTGGGCTGCGTGGCGCCTAGATTGGTTAACTAGGCTGCAGCTCGCTTTTTCTTGGAAAAGGAATAAGGACCGGGGGACAAGTACATTAGCTTCTGTTGCGCTTGAAGTGTTTCAGCCCCACTATGAGATCATTCGATGGCAAATGCCAGCTTCGGTATATCTCCTTTACTGTAGTAACCTGACCGGTGCGAGTGACCCTGGCTGCTGTGTGCTAGAATATGCTGAGTGTGAAGGGTGAAGTGGCGTGATGGTTGTTGTTGATGTTATTGTTGTTGTCTTCGCCAGGCCATCCCCTGTCGGCGAATCCCGTGCCGGGCCAGCGCTCCATCCGGCTCCTTCTTCGCCAGGGACAACACAGCCAACTTCCTGGCCTGGTGTCGCCAGGTCGGGGTTGGAGAAACCTGTCTATTTGAATCAGAGGGCTTGGGTAATAACCTGTAACCTCTTTCCAAACCAACATGTCAGACACAGAGTGTAAAGATTGATTTGCTGAGGTATTTTTGTGTGTGTTGAGGTCCAGAAAACCACCTCTCTTGTTTCCTAAACTTTGGTTATTGCTCCAGATCCTCCTGTTAGGACTATTGTGTAGCGAGGCAGAGAGGAGTCCTTTCAGAGGAGAACATGGGCCAGATTACAACAGTCAGGTTTCAGTTTCCCAACATAAATATGGCCTTGTCCGGCACACACCACGCCAGTAGCACTGCCAGGAGGGACGACCCGGATAGCTGGACTGGTTGGGATGCAGAGGCACAAAAGCATCTCTCTGACCGGTCTGAATGGGCTGATTATCCTGGTGGAGCACCCTGGACCTCACCACCGCTGTCTCCCTGCCCACCCTCTCAGAAAGTCCCCCAGCCCAGACAGAAACCAGTAGACCAGCCCCTAGCCGCTCTCAGAATGTCCCCCAGCCCAGACAGAAACCAGTAGACCAGCCCCTAGCCGCTCTCAGAATCTCCCCCAGCCCAGACAGAGACCAGCTCCCACCCCCCTCTCAAAATATCCCCCAGCCCAGACAGAAACCAGTAGACCAGCCACTATCCCCTCTCAGAATCCCCCCCAGCCCAGACAGAAACCAGCCCTGGACTCTGTTCTGCCTCAGTCCCCCGTCCTCCTGCCAGCCGCCTGCTGTGACCGCTGGGAGCGGTTCTGCTTCACCAGATGACTTCCATAACTGGATGTGCATCTTAAACGGTGGTTCGGCGCAAAATGTCTTGAGGAACATGCAGGGGAGAACAGACGTGGAGTGTGAGTTATAGTAGTGTGAGAAAGTAGGCCACTGCTATGTAAATGTTTTGCTCAGTGTGCACTCGGGAACCTGGTGCTCCCTTTTACTCTGAAAATAGTTCTGCTGCACTACTTTGACGTACAGTAATGTTAGGATGATCATAGATGTTTTCATGATATGAAATACTGTATTTGTTGGTGTCCAAAATCACATTCAGTGCAGGTTCTGCTGCAGTACTTTGACACAATGTAAGGATGATCATAGACATTTGCTTGAAATACGAATGAAATACCGTATTTGTTGGTGTCCAAAGTCAGATTTGTATGTAACTGTTACCAGTAGTGCAGAAGAACCTCATTTCCCCCTGCTTTTTGGCTGAGTTGATGGCCTTCGCTGCTTTTAACGGCAGCCAGTTGGCCCTGATGTGAATGACTTTTAAAATGCACACAGGGGGACTAAATTCCAGAGAACGTACACACAAAATGATACACAGACACAGTCACAAAAAGAGCGAAACAATGTACAGATGAAACACATTCTGGAGCAGGGGGACTGTGACTGAACATGTGGCACACGGAGTGACAGTCCTGTTCCTTCTCTCCCCTCCCCTCTCTCTAACGGGCTGTGCATCGTCAGGGGTGACAACAACAGGTTTGCGGTCATGAGGTCTTTATCTTATCACTAATGCATGGTGTGCTCTGTCATGTGTTCATCCCTCATTCACTCTCGCTGTGTGTGTAGTCTGAGATTCCTGCCACAGTCCTGTCTGTGTCTTGACCTTCAAAATGTTTGGTGAATCATAGTATTTAGTCAATGGTTATTCACTTTACCTTAATTCACTTTCAACAGGTCTTAAAAAAGGGAAAACAGTTTAGCATGAGCCAAATTAAACCAAACATTTCCATTTGAAAATACTCCATGTTCAACATGTTTTTGTGATGAATGGTTGACCTAATGGCACTTACTGTATAACGCAAACACTTTCATGAGATGTTACTTTGTGTATCTAAAGTCTATAGGATTTATTTTGTTTTTTTTGTTTGGCCTGTTGCAGTGGTGCATTGCAGTGTCGTGTCACAATGCATGAAGCTATATACGTATATCATTTAATGTACAGTAAAATCATTTTCACTTCACATTACCACCACCACCACCACCACACTTATACTCTTTGGAAAAACAATGATGTCCTAGTCCTTGTTCCACTCATAACCATCGGAATGTTAGAAGGCATTCAGGTCATGCGTATATATCGGTCTAAGATGTCTGTCTCTCCTCCAGTTCTTCACAAGCAGCCACGGGAAGTCTGCCTCTGCCTGCTAGAGCTGGGAAGGATAGCGTCTCGGTGAGGTGGCAGGTTTTCACCGTCAAAGCTTTGAAACCGACATGTGAATCACAGTGCAACAGACATGTAAAGAAGGACTGCGATTCTTACATCTTATTCTGCTGTCAGTAGTTGAGTGGAACGATGGAACTTCCTTTCTCTTTCATTCAGGTACAAAGTGGAGCCTCCGGGTCTGATAAAGCTGGAGAAGGAGATCGAACAGGAGGAGAAGGCTCCACTACCTCCCCCGTCCCCCGTCTGCCCCACCCCGCCCCTCTCCTCCCCCCCGTCCCCCACTCCCTCTCCCACCACCAAGTCATCATCCTCGTCCTCGTCCTCGTCCGCCAAGAAGAGCACAGGGAAGCTCCTGGATGATGCTGTGAGTAAACCGGAACGGTAAAACCATCTCCCTCGTCCGCTGTGGTAATAAAGCAACACATTCTGGTTCGATGGCTCCCAGCTCCTCTGATAAATCAGACATGAACCTCGCTCTGCCACACAGGGATTGTTAATTGGTTGGTTGCTAAAGCCAAATGGTTAATACGACGAGATGTTGTTCGACGGTGGGGTTGAATGTGTGTGTCTACGGCTGTGTGTGTGTGTGTGTGTGTGTGTGTGTGTGTGCAGGTGAGGCATATCGCTGAAGACCCGCCCTGCAAGTGCCCTAACAAGTTTTGCGTGGAGAGGCAGTCCCAGGGTCGATACCGAGTCGGGGAGAAGATGCTCTTCATCCGGGTGGGTGCCTTCTCATCTCATCTCATTAGACCTGCATGTGTCACACACACACACACACACACACATAGCAGGCAGCTGAACTCTTGTAGCCCTGGATCGGTTGGCGGAAATAGAATTGATTTGCCTTGGAATACCACCTTGCTTTGTGTAACCTACTTGTGAATATTGACTGTGAGCTGCGTAGTATCTAGGTGGCTACAGACCTACACAGCCTATATTGTCCGCATACTGTAGCGAAACCACTGGCTCCTTGTTCAGGGATTTGATGAGTCTAGATTTCGGCTGACCTACTTTCACCCACTGAGTTGTTTATTGACTTCTCAGTTTTCGTCCGATTTCATCAGGTTGGAGTTTTATGAGGCTCCGCCAACAATAAGGGTTTTCATCTCGGTGCAGAAGCACATTCATACTGGCCCAGTCACACTACTTACAGCAGTCTGTTGATTTAGGTCTGACTATGGGATGAAAGTCCTCCATTGTTTCTGGCTGGAGCTCTGTTGCTGTGGGGTTTCATTTACTGGTAATGGTATTCCACCGATGTCTGTTTCTGTCTGGCCAGCACTGTTGTGGTTCAACCCACCATAATGGCACAGTACTCAGATTCCAATATAGCTTGATGACAGAGCCATGAACAATATGAAAATAGTTGACTACTCTGTATGGTTACCTTCAGACTGAGTAATCAAGCACTAAAATCTCATTACAGGCGATGTCATAGATAATGAGCCTGTAATTAACGAGCTGCACATTTTAATCTATTGGTGCTCGAAACCTTTGAATGTACAGTTATTTCAGATAAAACCAAACCTTAAATGGAAGGGACAAAGGGTATAAGGAGCAGATGAGTGGAAAGACTAGCAGAGAAGAGTGGAGAGACCAGCATAGATAAGAAAGACTAGTAGAGATGAGTGGAGAGACCAGCAGAGATGAGTGGAGAGACCAGCAGAGATGAGTGGAGAGACCAGCAGAGATAAGAGGAGAGACTAGCAGAGATTAGCGAGGTTGCATCGTTACTCCAGGGATCCTTGTTACTTGGCAACCCAGGTCCAGGATCACACCTCTGAGAATGAGGATTGTGTGGATTGTGAGCTCCATGTTTGCAGGACATGCTCTAGAGGTCCTCTGCTGTTAACACGCTGTACTTGCAGCACGGATACTGTAGGTTTATTATGTATTTAGGATTTTGATGAAGACCGGCAGAGGTCAGGCTCGTGAAACCATCCTGATCTCGCGAGCTCACGCTACATTACATCACATTACATTACAGTCATTTAGCAGACGCTTTTGTCCAAAGCGACCAACAATAATTGCATTTGCATAACGTGGAAAAGCCAATGTACTACTACTGTACTTGCCAGAACCCACAAGTGCATCTCCTTTCTAAAACAAGTGACTAAGAACATAATCTAGTGCTGAAGGCAAAGTGCAAGAATAGCAATCTAAAATACAATAGGTGCTTACGTTGTTTCACAAACCATCTGGCACGTCAGGTTATGCAGAAGTTGGGCTAGAGAAGGATTTGAGTTTGTCCGTGCGGTCGTCAAACTAGCATCCACCACTCTGAGTCTGGCCAAAAGATATTCCAGATATCCCTTCTGCTATCCTACATACTATCCGTAGAGACAAAAATGAATGCTGATTTAAGGCAAGGCAAGTTTATTTGTATAGCACATTTCAGCAACAAGGCAATTCAAAGTGCTTTACATGAGACATTAAAAGCATCAATACAAAGTGCAAGAAACACATAAAAGGTCATATGAAACGAAATGCAAAAAAGGACATTTAAAACAAAATGCAGGAAAAATAAAATACAGGAATAAAGGTTACAGTGCAGTGTACGAATGAATAATTATTTGATTTAATAAAAAGCAGCGGCGAAAAGAAAAGTCTTCAGTCTTGATTTAAAAGAACTGAGAGTTGCAGCAGAATTGTAACCCGGTTTTCAAGCCAAACTCATACAGTATACGCCCCTCTTGCAGCTGTATGCATGTTTTCATTATGAAGTAGACCGTCAATAAAAGGTTTCCAGTGGTACAGTGTGGTAGAAGAATAAGTGACAGAGTACAACACACTGAGAGTCTACGGTACATGGGAGAGGCTGGACAAATAATAACAAATTAGGTCCCTTTGTGTTTGCGTTTTAAGATATATTCCAGAATTCCCAGAATGCTTTTCAGAGGGCTGGAAAAAGGATTGTCTATGCTGTCATCTCTATACTGTGTGTGTGAATCACACCATGTCAGCAGGTAAAAGAGAGTGTGAACCATACTGGATCTCTCTCTGGCTGTCCGCTAAGGAGCTCCTCACAGAGAAAGAGATATACGTTCAAAACTCCTCAAGCAGCACCACTCTTTACATGACATTATTACTGCAGAGGTGTCCTTGGGGTGAAATGAATATATGGCCCCCATAACAGAAAACCTAACAACAAAACATAACCATATTATTGAGTTATTCAGGCTACTGTGGTCATCAGCAAAACAACATGGGAGTTGACAGTGTGTCCTTCAGACAGGAGGCCTTGGTAGGCAAAGGTAAAACCCGTTCCTCATCTCCCCCAGTGGAGACTGAACTCTCCGACCTCCTCAGTTCCCAGAGTAAATGAGAGGGGCACCGGTGGCTTGAGCCTGTACTGTCCGTTGAACCAGCCTCCCCTCCAGGCCCCCCAGCCTCTCCTGGGTACAGTACTGGGGCTGGGTTATAGCTGGGGTTCTGTCTCGTGGCTCTCGTAGCGTGATTGAAACCTTGTCTCCACCACAAAACCCATTACGGGTTCAGTCACAGAGCCCGGGGGCCTGCTGCAGCTGATTGGAAGCGTTGCCCTGCCGATGCCCTGCTGATTGATTCTTCTAAAGAGGGCGTATAAAAGTTTGATGCCGTTGTGCTGCGGGAGCGACTGTGGAAAAGGAATGATGGCCGTAAAATTGCCACCCCCCTCCCCTCCGGTCTGTTTAATACCTTATTTCCAGCATGCTTTGGAAATCTCAACGTTTTATGCAACTGTCGCTTTCACATTAAAATGGAGTACGGTTTGCGTTTCTAAACCGGTTGTGGAGGATGACTCATCACTTGCTGGCATTAAATAATGCTTTGATTGAAGAGGACCGTAGGCTACTGTGTACATGTGATTGCTGACAGATCCTTCTCTGTGATGTACAGTACCTCATCTCTTCTCTGGTACTGTAACAGAAGCAGTTGTCTCCGCCCCTGAATCCCCCAGCCCTGGGTGTGCCGCTACATTCAACAGTGAGGCTTTGATGAGGCTGTTACACAATACAGCTTGAGCTCAGAGTGCTTCTGCAAATGGATCAATTCATGCACAGTAATTCTGCGTGATTTGTTTTAATGTGCCATGAGTCACATCATGCCATGTTATTATAGTCTTCAGTACACTTACTGTATATTTACTGCCGCAATTGAGTCATTGATTATGAATGAGTTCGGGGGGGTGGGGGGGGTGTTTACCACTATCAGCTTATTTCATCATACTGTAGATATGAAGGGGAGTAAATGAAGACGGTGTTTGTATGGGATGATGGGACAGAGTGAGGCAGGAGGATTCACGCGCGGAGCCCCTGGGGAATGCAGACGCCTGAATTGCCAATGGGTGATAAATATGGCAGACGCTTTCATTTATTCTGCTATTTCTTGATGTTGCCATGGTACCCATCCCTGAGAATTCAGTGTATGCGTCAGGCGTGAGCAGCCAGACTGGGTGGTGGGGAGGGAGGGGTGTAGGGTTGTAATTTAAAAGGCGTGGATGGAATTAATATTGCTAAATAAAATGCAGCCCACTTCAAATAAATTCCTGGTTCACTACAGCATATGATTTTCACATTCTCAGTTAATTAGTGAACAGTAGGCTAGTCAGAAGCCATCAACAGAACCCTGTAATTCTGGAATCGACCAGTACCCCACATGGTGGCGAACGCTGGTTGGGGTGCTCCGTCCTCTGAGGCTCATTGCCAGACAGAGGACTCACCAGTCATCACAAAGATCTGACATTAAAGCCATGATTGGCGGGTCATTCGTCTCTAGCTCAAACAAAAAAGTTGGCAGTGGTTAGAATGTTGGGAGTTTAAAATTCACCTGCAAAATCCATCCAACCGGAGCCAAACAGTCACCAACAAACATGGCACACCAATCCAACGTTGGCGTCGGTTGGTGACGGTTGGGGCAGCGTGCAGACACCTTAAAGGAGTAGTAAAGGGAAAATGCATGTTTAGCCCTTTTTTAAGGTTACTTATGATCATATACAATGGTTCAGATCAAAACGTTGACAAAACTAGCACTTTTGAGAAAGTCTGATAATTGCCCTACCACCGTTTTGGTCATACAATGGATGTGGGTGGGCACCTTGAAAAATCTGTCAAAAACATGTTAAAATTCGCCGCAAAGTATGAATCCTGTAGGGTTTTATTGATCATTTTATGAAATCTATTGACTTGTATTGATGCAACCGTTGTAGGTGTGTAGATCAATCCGCAAAGGGGATTCAGGAAGCGGAGCTACTTACGGTAGCTATTGTTATTGTTTACGTTGCTAGGCTACCTACTTTGCGGAAGTTTACACACGTATGTGCTGCGACTAAATAGTTCTATGCTAAATATTTAAAAAAGCCTTTCCAGATGAACTAGAATCTTACTTTATGGCGAATTATATGTCAGAACGCCAACTAACACCTCGGTGAGTTTCTTGCCTACAACGTAACAGTAGGGTCCTTTATAAACGCTGTTTACAGTGGCGCTGAGGTTTGCCTGTGTGTTGTCCCATCCCTCCCTCTTCCTGTAGATGCTGCACAACAAGCATGTGATGGTGCGTGTGGGCGGAGGCTGGGAGACCTTTGAGAGCTACCTGCTGAAACACGACCCCTGCCGCATGCTGCAGATCTCCAGGGTGGAAGGCAAGATGTCCCCCGTCACCGGAAAATCCTCCCCGAACATCAAGGACCTTTCTCCCGACAGCTACTTGGTGGTGGCTGCTCACTACCGCAGCAAGAAGTAAAAGATGTGAGACATTGGCGAGGCGCGTGCAGGCCAGGAAGACTTTTGTGTTCTTGCACCTCCTACTTCATGTGAGGGATCCGTCCATAGGCAGCAGGCTTGTGTTATGGTCACTATTGTACTTGCATTTCCCAGACAGTTGCGACGACTTTCACAATCATGTTTAGCCTAGGATCAAGACTGGTATATTTGGTAGGCTACTACAAGTAAGGTTGTAATGTAACATTTTGTGTTTTATTTAGTTTAATGGTCATGCTTGGTGTGATTTCTGCCTGGATACTCATAATGTGGTTTTAATGAACTGATTTTGCTGTGTGCACCTGAAGCTGTACATTTATCATCTCAGACTGGCCATACATTATCTTTTATGAATACTATAAAGGAAAGTATTGTTAAATCGGTAGGACTGGAATGTTAATCTAATTTCTCAAACCACTGTCAAATCATTTTGAGCGTTACCATCAGATATGCAGTATGACATATGGCTTAACAGTTTATTCATGCTGGCAAACATGGCAAGTCTCTTTTCTCTGGCTTGATTTCACTTTTTATAGACCAAAGACCATTTCCATTTGGAATGAAAGTCAACCATTGTTATGAGATGTCATTACTATGTTATTAAGATCCCTCTTTACTAACAATATGAGTAGCAATACTTAGAACTCTTACATATCGACTGGGGATTATTGATTTTATACAATGTCTATAATCTGAAATGAACTGTTATCAGTTTAATTCATGCAAATAGATTGTTTTTTTAAAATAAAAGAACACTTGTTAAGAAACCCTATTAACATATTATTGCTAGAAAATAACTTGTGAGGATTAAAAGACAATCAAATGTACAACATATCTCATTGATGTCATTCACTGATCAGGTTCAGAAGTTGATTATTACTCCCACAAACATAGTTTTCTGTGCAAGTATTAATCGACACCACTGCACCTTTTCAACGTAGCTGTGTTGTGGACAGTGGAATTCAAGCTACTTCAATCTGAATGCAACAGGGGACCTCTGCAGTCAATATTCTTCCAAACACACAGGTCTGGTGGTTGTTGTACAGTACATCATACTATAAGGGAAGGGTGGACGCAACTATGTCATTGCAAGTGCATTTTGAATGGGCATCGCACTAGTTACATAACATGGCTCCAGCACCTGAATCGCAGGCCCAATTTAATTTTCTGAGTGTCAGGCTTAAAGTGATGAAAAAATGTTAATGAAAGCAGGCCAGGTCCACCTGGCTTATGTGCGTGGCTGGCTTGTTTCTGTTCAGGACTGGTAGGACGGAAGCTAGTCATGCCACTGAAATAGCTGTGAATTGAAATGACATGAAAATCTCTATCTGATATTAATCTGAATAATAGTCTGATAAATTAAGATAGGTCCTATCGCCTGGACACATCAGTTCCAATGCTTCCAATGCTAATCCAGCCCAATAAGAGCGGGATAGCCAGTTAGCTCATGAGCTCACAACAACTAGCAGCAGCTTCCATAATATTAAAGGGGAACACCGCTGTCATAGCAAGTTTAGCTCAAATGTTGCTTTGTCCTCAATGAAACCGATCCGTGCAGTAGTAAGCTAGCTCCTTTTTCCTCTGTGCGTGCACCCCCCTTTATAATGGAGGTCTATGGGCCTCTGCTAAAAACTATGATAAACATGCATTTCCAAGGCAGGAAGCGCAGGGTGTGATCTTACCGGTGTCATTATGCTGTCATGTGAAATATATCGCATGAGCCAGAACTATTTCGCCGAATGCACTACACCATAGCATACCTTTCGCACTGTAAACTTCCGCCGCACGTTGTAGAGAGAGCGCGAGCATGCGCGGTAAAGCTAGACAATTGTTTACATCCTCCTAACCATGCCTAACACGTCAACACATGGAGATGGCGATTCATTTCACAAGACAACATTCTACTGAGACCGGTAAGGGGCTTCTTGGCGCTTCCTGCCTTGAAAATGCATGTTTATCATACTGTAATTTTTAGCAGAGGCCCATAGACCTCCATTATAAAGGGGGTGCGCAGAGGAAAAAGGAGCTAGCTTACTACTGCACGGATCGGTAAATGCAGTCTATCTGCCTCTTGTGGTAGCAACATAGAACTGCAGGTTCTGGGACCACTGCTTCTTGTGGTAGTAACATAGAACTGCAGGTCAACAACAGGACAGAGGAAGACAGGGAGGGAGTGACAACCGGACATTTGCTATAATTGGTGCGCTGGCTTACAGCCACGCACAAAAATAGCAAATGCAAACTGTTCATCCAAAATTATAACTACAAATAATCAGAACCAGCCCTCAGTATTGCTTTCTTTTTTGTTAACATTTTTACTGGTATCATCTGATTAACCCAGATAAAATGCATTTTTGTGCGTGGCTGTAAGCCAGCACACTATAGATAGTAATTGTCGGGTTGTCACTCCCTCCCTCCCTCCTTCCTTCCCTCCCTCCTTCCCTCCGTCCCGTTGTTGACCTGCATTTCTATGTTGCCACCACACTGCACACTTTCAAGTTCCTTGGTGGTGTAAGGGATAAAGCATTTGACTCCCATGTGGAAGGTTGGGGATCAAGCCCCGGTGGGGATGGTTTTGGGAAACAATACCCACACCCTCTGCTAGCCTGTGGGTCTATTTCTACCTTTACTTTCGGCCTTTCCATCCCTCTCCCTCCCTCCTTTCCCCTTTTTTTGGAAGTACGAGAGATTCCATAGGAACAAAAATGCTATGACATCGTGCTCTTTGAAGTTCCTTGGTAGTGTTGATGAATCTAGGTCAAAATGTCTATATAACATCTACAGAGTCTTACTGCTATGTATTTGATTTAATGTGTTTGTTTGTTTTCACGTGGACACTGTGTAGTCGATAGAGTGAGGGAGACAGCTGATGCTGCTGCTGCTGTGGCCGTTTGGGGTAGTGGGTGTCAAGAGGGCACACTTATGCCGGGCTCACACTACAGGATATTTAAAATCCTAACCAATTTCGAAATCGGGTTACATCACGCACATAAGGAGAATCTTAACAGATATTCTTCTTGCGCATCTCAAACAAGCACACACAGCAAGATTTGAAAATAACGGCTCAGCACACACTACAGGATCTTATCGTGCCCGAGGGAGCAACGAACCACTGGTCTCGCCGTCTACTTGTAAAGTCGGGACGTAATAATCTTAAATATCAAACATGTTTTATATTATCGGGGCTGCCCCGATGGGTCTGCGAGCCGATCTGGAGGTATAAGATCTGTAAACCCCTTACATTATAAGATAATCTGGGCCGATCATCGGCCCCGACCAACTTTCCAGACCAGATTTCTCCTCCGATTGTCGGGAGGGGTGAATCGGGGATAAATAGGCCCCAAAATCCTGTAGTCTGAGCCCGGCATTAGGCCACAGGGGGGGCCTCTCCTCTGGGGTATCAATGACACATCTCTATGGGACACTGTAAACAGACACAACCCGGACTGACAACCAATGGTGATTAAGACATCATGTTAGGGTGGCAGGCGACACATCTGTATGGTCACTCCTCCACCAATCTAGCTTCACTAGGCCCTAAACGGGCAGGCCTAGGCGTGGGGGGTGGACCGAGAGAGCACGATTTAACGTCTCAACCAAACCTTGAGACTTCGATTTGGAAACGGCAGGCAACTCGGCCGGACAGATTGGCTGCTCCCAGCAGGCAGGCACGCTGATAACACCATGCGGGGGAGGGAAGACTCAGGGCCTCGTCTTCGCCCACAGCCGCAGCCAGCAGAGAGCAGGGAGAGACAGAGACTAGGGAAACATCCGAGTGTTCCATGTGATTGTATCTTTGTACAATAAATCTATCATCTGTCGCCGCTTCCAATCCCGTGTTGGCTGATTTCATCAATGACTATCACAACAAGAAGGTGGTTCATAATAAGAGGTGCTGCAACTCTTATCAAGGCTTACAAAAAATTACACGACGCAGAGCAACAGAAGAAAAGACCTCAAAAGCCAACAGTGTAGTGGATAAAACGTTTGACTCCCATGTGGCGAGTCAGGGGTTCAAGCCCCGGTTGACCACGAGCCTGTTTGATTTTTAACTTTAGTCTTCCTCTCCTCTCTGCCCCCATTGACTACCTACAGTATAGGTGTCTCAGTAATTACCCCTTATATATGAGGCTATACTTTGCATGTATTTACCAGGTATATGTTTAGTAATTGGGGGACTATGAAAGGAAGTGTTACCCAACAAATGTTCAGAGTAAGTTAATTTAGCAATAGAAATCCATAAGCCTAGGGCCAATGGGGCTAGGATATAGACAATAAACACTACCGGTGACCCTACAGGTGGAATTGTGGTGGAGCAATAGCGGGAGCATTTCGGATTACTAGCGGACCGCTGTCCCTGACGCTAATAATCCGCCAGAGTTCCACTTGCCATTCGATGTGCAAATGGCCAGGAAGCCGCCAGGGGATTCGGCCGGAGGTCCACCAGCTCGTCCATCAGGGACCCGCTGTAAGTCCGCTAGCCTTGTGTTATCTGGGTTTATCCCTTACCTTTGTCCAGAAAGTTGAACCAATTGCAGCAAAATAGGTAACGTTACAGGAATCATCAGTGTAACTGCTTTAGCCACTGACCACTACTATTAATGTTATGGAACCTGCTGCTAGTTGTTGTGAGCTCATGAGCTAACTGGCTATCCCGCTCTTATTGTGCTGGATTAGCATTGGAAGCATTGGAACTGATGTGTCCAGGTGACAAGACCTATCTTAATTTATCAGACATTATTTTATGTAATTTCAATTCACAGCTATTTCAGTGGCATGACTAGCTTCCGTCCTACCAGTCCTGAACAGAAACAAGCCAGCCACGCACATAAGCCAGGCTGGACCTGACCTGGTTTCACTTGCCTCGAGCCAATGCTTCAATGCCTTTATTTGTGATCTGTGACTGACCTCTAGCGGCAGGAAGCGGTACTGTAACATTGCCATGGTTGCCTCTAATTTGACAAGCTAGATGGCAGGTAAATGCATGCTTCTTTAGTGTCTTATACAATGTGTCTTGACTGATGCTAAAGCTCCAATCACAGAACTAGTAGCATTAAGATGTACAAGTTTACCCTTACTGTATTGAACAGTTTTCCTCTGTGAGCTTGCCAAATCACAATCTAACTCAACACTTGTAAACTACTGCAGTATGGATAATCCCTGGTGCATCATGAGTAACCTCTGGTGCTAAATTCAAGACGACAAGCTGCCGAGGACACAGAGTGGCAACATCCTTCCTCACGATCCTTTGATTAAATTAAAACAACCAAAACACAAGTCTAACTTAAAGGCAATTTATTTCAAATTCCATTGGCTTGACGTCCTGCCTTGTAAAATGGCAAGAGCACCTGGATCATAAAGAGATCAAGTGAGATTTTTGGGGAAAAATCCCTCAAGTAAGCAAAACAGGTAAAAATCCACTAGTATTACTTCACCAAGCACACACTTACATTCAATTCATTACTTCCTTCAATGTCATTTTGAGTTTTCACTGTAGTTCACAGGTAAATCCAGTGGAGAAATCTCACTGCCAATACACTAGCTTCACTACCAACATGAATATACATGCAAACTTCATTCATGAATTAATATCAATGGTACATTATCACTAACCATTCAGTTCAGGATAACATTTGCTTTTCATCAGTAACTCCACAATTACAACTTATAGCATTAGCTATGAAGCGACTTTGGGTAATTGAAAAGCGCTATATATATATATAAAAATGTATTATTATTCAAATTAAGCAGGCATACATGTCATATATTAAGATCTAAAACATGAGCAAATAAATTATATTGCACCGTCATAAGAAAACCAAATACTAAAGTGAAATGAGAACTCCATGGAGCAGTGTGGGTGCACACATTGAAATGAAGTACAATTGTAAAAAAAATATAATTTTGCAGTGATTAAAAATGAAAATGTGTTCGAACCATGGATTTTTAACATTAAAGGTACACTGTGTAGAATATAGTGCCATCTAGCGCAACGGTCTATATATGGAATATAATATAAGTATGTTTTAATTAAGAATTGCTGTGTTTTCGTTACCTTAGAGTCCTTTATATCTACATAGATAGCTGGGCCTCTTCCACTGGGCCCGCCATGTTGCACCGCCATGTTTCTACAGTAGAAACCAGAAAGGACAAACGACTCTAGAGAGGACACGTTTTTTGGAAGTAGCTACTGGCACCTTACAGGCCAGTACAGGGCACTGCTACGTCGTTGGAAAGGGAGGGGTGGGGGAGGAGGGGGTGTTCAGTTGGTGGTAATCTGCAACCTCACCGCTAGATGCCATTAAATTCTATGCAGTGCACCTTTAAGGACTTCTTAATGTATATACATTTCAAAAGGGAAAATATCGTCAAAAGATGCAAATATTCCTTAAACCGTAGTATGAAAAATTACAAAAGCACTGTGATATAAAACCTGCAGTGTTGACTAGTGAGGAGAGAAAGAAGGAGAGAGAGCGAGAGATAGATAATAGAGATCTATTATGGACACATAAGCAAGCATATTTGCTATGCGAATGTGTATTTATACAACACACAGAAACATGTCACCCCTGGCTGGTTGAATAGTTGATTAATTGATTGATTGGCATATCTTGGCTTAGGGAGTCATGTCTGAGAGTTCCATCTGGCAAATCAGGCAGAACCGTTCTTTCTATGAGAGGTGTGCCACTGTCCTAAACCTACGGAAAGCTTCCATTTAAAACAAGCATGGACAGAAAAGACAAAGAACAGAGAGCTTCTCAAATGTTTTTTTAAGTTGATCGGCAGTAGGCAGTACTTCATGTTGGCTGACCCTACAGTGGGTGTAGAAAGAGTAGGCTTCTGGGACTTCTCCACGTCGATCCTCAGCCCACCTGCCACTACACAGACAATAATGATTAAGAATTAATGAATGACGAAAAAGTGAATGTCATCTTATAAATCTTATATTACATTGATTGACCCCCCCCCCCCCCCCCCACACACACACACACACACACTTCCATGTGGCTTCCCATAATGTGAGATGTGTTGAAGATGAAATACTAACCCTCAGCCCACCACCGCCCGAGCTTGACGTGGTCATCGCCTGTTTCTCAATCTCCTCTTGTTTCTTCTTCTTACGCTCAACTGCTTCTGGATTTTTGACTCCCCTGAATGTTGTCTGACAGAAGGTGATTGGATAAAGTAAAGTGGCAGAACAGACAATAACTCAGGAAAACAGTGATACAGTAGACTAGTATTCAGACATCAATATGGAAGCTAACTACAGTCTCGTGTGCTGCCATTCAAGGCATGCTTGGTATGTGGTTTTCCATGTGGCAAAAGCAAGAGGGCCATGTTTAATGTTCACGTACAGACAGTGCGCGTGGTGAGCGTACAGTATGAAGTTGAGAAGGGCTTACTCGTTCTATCGTGTTAACGAAGAGCGTGAACCAGACAGGTTTGGAGCGCCAGACACAGCCAATCCGTGACATTCTCCATAGACTACACTTTAATACTTACCTTGATAATTTTCTATGTCGAGGAGGCATTTGTCTCCGACTGTGGAATGGACTGTAGAATCTCTGGATAAAAAAATACCCAATCATGAGGAACCTCACATGATTAGTAACTGATTATGGAAGCCTTCACATAAACGATCTAATACACCATACTTGGGGCCCCATTTTGTTGGGGCAAAAGCATTATGGTGTTTGCTCTGCACCAGACAACCCGGGCCCTTGGTATAGCCTAAACTAAATGGTGATATTTGCCCTGGAATGCCAGTCTAGATAGCCCTAGGGCATTGCTTTCCCCACTCATAGGCAGAATCTCGAAAGCCTTGAATGAATCCCTT
This sequence comes from Borostomias antarcticus, assembly GCF_949987555.1. Taxonomy (NCBI): domain Eukaryota; kingdom Metazoa; phylum Chordata; class Actinopteri; order Stomiiformes; family Stomiidae; genus Borostomias; species Borostomias antarcticus. The sequence goes on along the minus strand of NC_140251.1, from coordinate 6,436,777 downwards.
AAACTCCCTCCCTCTCTCATCAAACCCTCCTCAGTCAGTTGTTGGAGGAAGAGATCCGTTTCCTTCAGTGAAGGAGGCAGGGGAGAGAATACACACAATGGTAAAAAAAAAAAAAAAGATTCCCTACAGATTTAACCAGTAATTTTTAGGTTTGAATTAAAGTGACCTACCTCCTTTTGACGTTTCTCGGCTGCATCAGCTAATTGTCGCCGTCTCGCCTCCTTTAAAGTAGATAAAACAGACAGTTGGACCGCGTTCCGTGTTCTGCTGTGAATACGTTGGAGACTCAATGGGCTTCATGCCTCTCGTGTGTCTGTGTTTTATTTTCGTTCAACATTCATTCCACACCCTGACTTCTAATTGTCTCTGTTTGTTCTCGTTGGTCAGTGTTCGACACAGTACAGTATGTCATTTGTAATTATGTGTATGGCAGGTCTATTAAACCAGTGAATGTGGCTGTTGGAGATGGTCCTCCACCAAGGTAAAATGCCATATACGTTTGTAATCTTTTAAAAAATAAAAAACACTTTTGAGTCACTTATTCTCAGTTATCATTTTACCACATTTGTCATAATGCATTATGGTAATATAAACCATAATTGCATTAATTTCAGCAGAAAGGTAGTGGGCTGTCTAACGTTAAACTAAGTTGCAACACGACACGTCTACCATCCATATCATCAGACTAGATAGCTGCTTGGTGCTTTAATTCCATCTTGCATACTCACAACTCACAACTAAAAAGAAACACTTTAAAATCATGAAACCTGCCATATGGCTGTTTTATGACTGTCAAAGTTATGTCCTTCTCAATTCATCATGGTAACAGGAATAAGAGAAGCTCGCAAACCTGCAACTACAACTTACTGGGTCTGGAGTCACCACGACGTCGTCCGCAGCGCCTCCAAAGCACGGTAAGCACATTCCCATACTTGGGTATTCGAGCAAAGGTAATTAATTCAGTGTCTTGTATTTTGGCAGCCAACGTAGCTAGTTAATGCCAGCTAGCTAGCTTGACCGACTGCTACTGTTGGCTAGTTTTGCGAGCTAAAGCAGGTCTACTACCCTACTGTAGCTAACTTGCTGTAGTCAACTACAGCGGGAAAAATAATAATTTCTGGCAACGTCGGACAGCTAGCAGGCAAAGGAGAAAGTTCAGCTACTCGGGCTAGCGGGGCAGGGCACTGGGGTCTAGGCAGCAGCATGCGACTCGGCTTCTGTTTTGACAGATAAGGTTAGCCTAGGCTAGTTAGCTAGCTAGCTACTCTGTAGAAGACTAACGTTAGCTTACTAGACTTACTACCAAAAGTATCTAGATAATCCGACGTACGTCATCGAGCTAGAAAGTTAATAAATCGTCTAAAAGTTACATATTTTCCCAGGCTAACCTGTTATTCCAACGCATCGTCAATTCGGATTCGCTACTGGCGAGTCGGCACTAGTACTGTAGCCTTCAGACTCCAGCTTCGCCAGAGAACAGTAACAGTTGTCCCGCTAAACAGTGCCACCCTGTGGTAGAGAGTGGACATTGCACAAGAGGACCAGTTCAGTTTTGGGATGGATGTAGACAACTCCAGACTCTTCGCCACTTTGAGAAACCTCCAGGAAGACATAGACGCAGCTACAGACAGAAAATAAAAATAGGTCTACAATTTAAAAAAAATAAAATAAAAATAATACAATAAAAAGATACATTACATTACGACCTTTTCCTTTTATTTCGCTTTTTTTTCTTTAAACACAATCCCTAGCACATTTTCTTGATTATTTTGATTGTTATGCGTACGTGTAAGTTACTAACGTAACCATAGGCTACTTTTTGCTAAATATTTATGAAGACAGGCTAGTCACATAGGCTACATCAATGGTATGCTATCAATAATACATGAATAAATAGCAGGCTTTTACCAAGTGATTAGAGATAATTGTATGCCTATTATAGTATCATGTTCCTGTTTATGAGTCATCATATTCCCACTTTGGTTTAATGAGTGGGCTACCCTGAATGATACCTTTTTAAACCCCACCCATGCATCTCAGTCATGTCAAAGGCCAGTGCACCAGTCTCAAGGTAGGACATGCTACATACAGTAGCCCAGTAGCCTACGTCCTCTACCATGGGGCAGTCATATTAGTTTCTCTGTTGTTTGAATCCTGTCCGGTGAGCAATTAAACAGGACCAGCCATGGAGGTCGAATGTCATATCATCCACGGCAGTTCCTCAGGTAGGGTATAAAGTTGGGCTCCGACGAAGGTCATTTTCGAGTCGTGAACATTAGATTTCAGGGTCAGGTATAATATGCGTTGAGAATGTTTATTTCTTCGTTTTCACTGAAGGAAGTTTTCGTCTGAGTATGACTCGTGCAGCGCACTAGATGGCTTAACGCAATTATGGGCTTATGTTTGATTGGACAAATATTATGAAATGCGCTATAAATAAAGTTTGGTTTGATTTGATTTTAAATGTTAACACACGACATGTGCCGGATTCTGTGCCATTGTTAAATGTGTTTTAACTTGCTTATTGTTTTCAATGCTGTAGCCTATTATTATAGCATCAAAGTAGTGGTTGATGCTTGAGTTAAATGTCTGCCCTTTCAAGTCATCTTAGGGTTTCCTATCAGATCATTGAGGGGTCTGTTCGTTGAAATACACCCCAATTATCTTTTGTAAACGTCAAATATACTAGCCTTCGGTAGCCTACAATACCAATTATTATTTATTCTACAGGTGGCTACCAAGAGTGCACTTAAGTTAGTTAAATGAATGCTGGTGTTTCACCTGCTCATCTGGCTGGCTTGGAAGGGAATGTGAATATGATCAAAGCATGTCATATGAGTTGAGAGTTAGCCTGGAATAACAATCAAAGTTATGATTAATTTTTTCCTGCATATTCTTTCCATTCTTCGAATAGGACAACGGAAACTTTTGATTTACCTTATGGGTGCAATGTTTTACAATAGCAGCTATAGTGGAATATGGATTATAGCAACGTTATTGATTGTGGTTATTCCATGGTGATGAACTGATTAGAGATTCTGTCAAATGTCACAACTTAATGTACATCTAATTGGGCAGTCACTTAGCTTATTTGGCTGTTGCAAACTATAATGCATTCACCTTCTCTTATTATGAGTGCACACACAAACACACACACACACACACACACACACACACACACATAAACAAAACACTGTCCCATTTAGGCTGGAGTAAAGTGAAGTGTGCAAATGTGTCTCTCGCTTGTGTTTTTCTTTTAATTAATAATCGATGTACTGTACCAGGAAATTGAAAGGAAGTACCTGCCCAGCAATCGATTTGCTAATGTACTGTCTGACTTTACGAGGTCGGATGTGTGTTCTGGTATAGAAAGATTCCTGTCGTTTTGTGTCATACAGTCCCTGCTTTGGGCTTCAGCTATGCATTGTCATCCCCCTGGGGTCTGGCCTAACCCAACCACAACCATTTTCATTTTGAAAAGTTATTTTCTCCATTAAATCAAGTCTTTGTCTGCCATCAGTAGAGCCTTTAAATACCTGTAGCTGTTCCAAACACCGGATTGATATTTGGAGATCACACTGACTTAAAGCCCCATTTGAAACACTGACAGACAATGATGATTTTTCCATTTGTATTACGCCACCTCTGCGTTTCCAGTGTTATGCAGTCCTCTGGCCGACATGTTGAGCGCCGTGTCTGTGACCTGGCCTGCTCAGGCCTATGCGTTTGGGTATGATTACATTAACACCAGTGGACCTATTCCGTCAGGCGCTCCACACTTTATGACTTTGTCTTCCAGTACTGCATCTGAAGCAGACTGTTGGCTCTCTAGGGCTTTGTTTATAAATATGATTTTGTTGGATGCTTCATGAACCGTGTCGTACCTCTGTGAACAGGAGTGAGTCATGCTGTGTGCCTGACTGTGGGTGTGGCCCTGCGGCAGGTCTGAGACATTCCCCTCTGTGGGCTTAACGAGGTCCAACACAGAGATGAACAAGATACAAGATTCCTTTTATTTCTCACATGTAATGTGTGGTGTACAGTCACAGTGAAATGTTGCTGCTGGCTCCAAGATTAGGCACATTACAGATAAAGTCCAATACTGAAATAACAAATTTACAAATTATACAAGAAGTATTTCTATACATTATAAAGATGAGGTAAGATGGATACCTGTAGTGGTACTGTATATATAGTGGTGCTATATGTTAGAGAGAGTCATTCAGGTGCCAGATAGCTTGCGGAAAGAAGCTCTTCCTGAGTCTCTCCGTGCTCGCCATGTGAATGCGGTATCTTTTCCCTGACCGTAGCAGAGAGAACAGTCCATTGCCTGGGTGGCTGGGGTCTTTCAGGATCCTGTTGGCCCTGATCTTACATCTCCTGGTGTTGATTTTTTCAAGGTGGGGGAGTGCCCCCCCCCCCCCCCCCCAGGTACGTTCAGCTGACCGTATCACTCTCTGTAGCCTTGCGATCCTGAGAGCTGCTGTTCCCGTACCAGGTGGTGATATTCCCAGTCAGGATGCTCTTGATTGTGATGATCAGGATATCCTCTAGAGAGAACGGAGTTCTGAGACATCTCCTCTCTACTGGCTTAACGAAGCTCAACACAGAGATGGTCAGCACATCCTCTAAAGAGCACATTAGAGTGGGGGAGGGCCTGCAGACACATCAGCATGCACTGAAGACCCACAATAGAAACACAGGTCTATGGATGTTGTGCCATGTCCATTGTAAACATGTTGATGGATTGAGGACACTAAACCCTTGGGGTGGTTATGAGGGCTAAAGTATGATACAAATATGAATTATGTAATGATAAGCATGCATTTCAAAGCCAACACCATTTACAAGGGGCGCCTGAGAGACACTGGATCATTCAGAACTCCTAGTGGTGGTAAAACATGTGGGTATCACGCCTGTTCCATAAACCTGTCTACTCTCTGCACCTCCAAAGGTAACACAGGTACCAAAGCGCTGTAAGATTATGCCCATTATTAGACGATCATATTTGATATCTTAATGGAGAACATAACTTTCCCTAGTTTAGAGGTGGTAAGTTGATGTCATTTAAAGGTTAAAGTCCCAATGATCTTCACACATCTGAGTGTGTGAAATTCGTTCTCCACATTTGACCCATCCCCTGGGGGAGCGGTGAGCAGCAGCAGTGCCGCGCTCGGGAATCATTTGGTGATGTAGCCCACCAATTCCAACCCTTGATGCTGAGTGCCAAGCAGGGAGGCAATGGGTACCATTTGGATAGTCTTTGGTATGACTCGGAGGGGGATCGAACTCACGACCTCCCAGTCTCAGGGCGGACACTCTAACCACAAAGCCACTGAGCTGGTGTTTTGAATTGGAAAGTCTGGCACAGCACAGCCCACACATACAAACTACAACCTAAGCAAAACAGTCAAGCTCCAAGAAAACAAATCAATACAACCGCCAGTTTGATAAAGCCCCTAGTGTAGAGACAAGAGGTTTGCCATTTAGACTCTTTATTTTCCAATGCGTGGGCCAACAATCTATGCTTAACTGTACACGTCCAGCCACTGTGACAACACCAATTGGTCTTAATCAATTAAAACACAAATTTCAAACAAAAAACAGACCCTTGCTTTGCTAGGCAGAGTTTTCCAGTAGTCTTGGTGCTTGATAATTGATCCAATATCTGCTAAATATTTGAGCAGTTGGGGAGATGGTAGAACTTATGGGTTGGTTTGGAAGCCAGATAGAGACTGGAAGCTACAGTATGTCCTTCATTAGTGTCATGTGTCCGAGCACAAAAGGAATTTTAAAGAAGTGTTAAACATTTATAAGTCCAGCAACATGAGAGGGGCAGCATTGCTCTGATCTCCCGTTTGACGTACGTTGAAAACCTCACATCATAGGCTTCAAAGATATCAATTAGATAGATAGATAGATAGATAGATAGATAGATAGATAGATAGATTGATAGATACCTATAGATAGATAGATAGATAGATAGATAGTTAGATTGATCCCTGAGGGGAAATTGTTGTGCTATAGCAGTAAGGACAACAACAAGGCACAGTCAGGGACTGATTACAGTAGGTACACAGAATGTAGAAAATATGCAAAATATACCACAAATATACTACAAGGAAATAAGTTCCCCTCAGATGGAATTTCTAACTTCAATTTATACTGTAGTTAGTAAGACAGAAATGTGCCCCTTGTTCTCTTAGGAGTAGGAGTTTAACATAATTTCATGTTCTCTTCTTTTGCAGGATCATGTCTCCAGGAGAGCCGTCTCCCCCATCCTCTGCTGGAGCAGCAGGACCGAGGAGAGGCCAGCGCAGGCCGGCCGCTCCCCATCCAGCCCTGCATGAGCCACTCTGCCTCCTGGAGCTCCCTGGCCTCCAGCTCTCAGGCCGGAGACTTGGAGACGGAGCGTGACTCTGGTGAGTCTCACATACTGGGTTCTGACCTGGTTAAACAGCCTTTTAACACCAACATCACAGCATCGACTTTAAGGCAGATTGACACAGAATGTCAGTTCCCCGCGGGCATTTGAATGTGTGACAACTCGTCATCAATTAGAGAGTAGTGTTTATGTCTGATAATGAGGCAGTCTATCATCTGTCCAGCATGGCCACCATTAGCAGGACAGCTGGACATCTGTGATCAGCACAGGAGACAGAGATCAGTCATTGATATCCATGTCAACAAGGGGATTTGTGAGAAAGGTTTTTCTAAGTTGATGAAATAACCATATCAGCAAATCGCTCTCTCGCTGCTGAGTGCTTAGAGGAAGGCATCAATAGTAATGCATTTACATCTCCTTATTATGCTGTTTTGGTGATTTTTGAAATCAATAATCTGAAATAAAGTGGAGAGATGTCAGAACAGTGTGTCTGGTAGACCTAATAAGCAGATTAATTGTATTCCCTTTATACTGAAGGGCAGTTTAGACATTTTCTCATGATGGTGACCTTCCTGGCTGTAGTATTTAGGTGTTCTTTGTTAATGCGCACACATAGCCTACAATTATGTGTTGACAAAGTTCCCATGTTGTAGTTATTACATTCTCCTAGGCCAGATACCATAAACCATCATATAACGTGCAAGCATGAACATTGCAGGTACCAGTAATCATTTGTGTCAAGGTTCTGTCAGAGAATGTTATTAAGAAGGTGGTCTAATAATCGACTTTCCCCAGTGTTAAAGCCAGTGTTGGCCTGTAATGACCAGCAGAACCACAAGATGGCAGTATTACTTTGGATGAAACATCCCACTGTGGTGTGGCGCTGCCATTTGACCTACATCTGAGAATTTAACAGGCAAAAATGGTGATTCTTTTTTTTTTTAAGTCACCTTTTAAAAGCTAGTTATTTATTTATCTCTTGGCCCAGAAGCAGGGGAAGGTTGCTGAGTGAATTGTACCAGGGAGTTGTTGCCATGCGCAGCATTTCCCACCTGTCCTCCAGAAATACCACAGAGGAGAGGCCTGCAGAGCTGCGAGGAAGCAGATGGTATTTACGTCTCTGACTCCAGACCGCGGACCACAGACAGAGACAGAGACGCAGAGTGACCCTCAGACATGAACTGGAGCAATGAGTAATTGGACCATATCGGTGTTGCCGATTAGATATGCCCACGGACAGGACATTATCATGCTATCAATTATGAAACTGTGAGATAGCCTACAACAGGACTACACCTCCCATGGTTAGCCACGTGATGGCCTTCTGATTGCGCCATCCTGCTCTGCGCCAATGACATTAAGATACGATCAATGACCTTGCAGGCAAACCATTGGTTTTACTCTCTATAAAAGCAGCACTTAATACAGGTCTATCATTGTGACATAGTTTGTTGTTGCAGGATGTGATGATAATAATACAATGGAGGTGAAGGGATGTAGTGTGAAAAAAGGATTGAAATTGTTTGTGACGTGTCTCCTTTCTATGGAGAGTAGGCCTATAGGCTAATAAATAAACTGGTAACAAAATATGTGATACTATGCAGGTGATTTAAAATAGTCACATAGAAATAATTTAATGAGAGGTAGGCAACTTCTCTGGAGTAGGCCTATTCTCTAACTTCAGCATGCATGGTTAACTCCCTTTGAATGATGAGTAATATACACTGCAGCAAATTATGTTTTGTTTATCCTGCCTTGTGTAGAAACCTCAGCATGAAACCGCCCCCCTCATAGCTCCAGCCAGGCTTGTCATAGGACCCAATGGGATCACGCCAAGATTTTGTGTCTGAAGAATTGCCCCTAACAGCTCTCAATCAGTCTTAGGCCTATTGATCAGCATACTGTAACCTTTAAGGAAAAGTCAATATGTGTTGCCTATTTATTAAAAAGAAAAAATAATTCATAGGCTAATTTAGTAGTGTAGGCTACCTTTTTCCATTATATTAGCTAGGCCACTGCGTTGGTAGGCAAATAGTCGGCCTAGCCTGGTTGAAGGAGCAAACGACCGCACAATGAAAAATCAATGTCCCCATGTCGAGAGTGATTTGCTCATGACGCTATCCATTTCCGTGTTGATAAGAGCAGTTCCCTGTAATTTCTACAAGGAACAGGTCATTTATGGAGAGTCGATAATTCCTCACTTTCACCCGAAGGGCTGGACGGTCCAACGCAGGACCTCCCCTCCAGTGAGTTACCATGACAACAGCCAGGGATGGGGAGCGCGCGTGCGGTGCCAGTACGGCGCTGGGCTGCTTTGCGCATCGCTCCACACAGACCGCTGGGCACGGATGGGCCGCGATAACACCTACGCAATCCCACCATAGTTTCCCATGTATTCTGTAATTTTGCTTTTCGAAATACGGAACCTAATTGTTTACTCTGGAAGCGGCACGATGGTGCACCACTCTGGATCCATTCAGTCCTTCAAACAGCAAAAAGGTTTGTATTGTAGTTACGGGTTTGTTCGTTTCGTTGGCCATATCGTAGCCTACCTTTAGAATGCGATAGTCATGCACACTTTTGGTACCTTGTTTATAGTTTGTAAATTGTGTTTTGGAACACCGTATGTTGGCTATGACACGCTATCATAAACCCTGCATTGTGACGTAGAGTTCGTCCTGCACCCAAATGACGAAACTGTATTTTTAAGAAATGTGACAGCTCTGTATTGATTAATTGTGATGAACCAGTGCGATGCTATCATGGACACATTTTTATTAGGCTACCAATAATTTATTTGGCTGCTGTTGTCTGTTATAGCAGTTCACAGCAGAACAGTGAGGAGTATACTATAGCGAAGAGTATTTCTTATGCCCCTGCAAAAAAAAGTCACTATAGGCTATATTGACCAGAACGATCAGAATAGGCTAGTATTTCTATATTTCTATTATAAAGTCAGTTTAGTGTATTTCTAGTGTTAGGAAATATTCACAGGGTTTTAGACTTTATAGAGTGGAGTGTTTGGAAATGGACTATGGGTGTAGCCAATAACTGGGGATTTGTTTTGAAAGTTATCACATGTGGAATCGCAAACCCATTGGTAGGCTACATTTTATTCGAATTTTTGAATTGTATTTTTATGTTATTTTATTTTACCTTTATTTATCCAGGGGAGTCCACTGAGACCAATGTGCCCTGGTTACACTGCATATACTGCATAAAACATAAAACATTAATCCACAGCAGAGATACCAGATTAGGGTATCCCACTAAATCGTGCATCATCGTGTAACACGGCATATCCTGTAAAGTGGTCTTTGTGTAATATAGCACTGTGAAAGTAGCACCACTCAGCCTATTATTGGCACTGCTGGTAATTCAATGATCCTAGTAGCCTTTGCAATCTAATGGGAAATATGTTTTAAAGGCAATGTGAGATGCAGCATTCTGTAGCCTCTTCTTTATGTGTGTCCCCTAACACTGTGTGCATGTTTTGAGTGGAAACTGACAAAACAGAGCTTTTACCAGACACAACTCAGTCCAACAGCAGGCCTACATATTATGTCTGACAGGTGGCCTGGTGGCCAGGTGGTCTGTCTTCTGTAGCTTAGCCTACAGATTCTGTCTGTTATCTTCAGTAGCATATACAGGTTAGCCTACAGATTCTGTCTGTTATCTTTAGAATAGCCTACAGATTCTGTCTGTTATCTGTCTTCAGTAGCATAGCCTACAGATTCTGTCTGTTATCATCAGTAGCATACTGTAACCTACAGATTATTTCTGTTATCATCAGTAGCATACTGTAACCTACAGATTCTGTCTGTTATCATCAGTAGCATACTGTAACCTACAGATTTGTCCTGTCATTTGGGGCCCTTGCATTCTCCCACCCCCTTTTCTGTGTGCACTATTTCTGTCAAAATATAGTTCGCCTAGATTCATAGCCATTGCTGGTCTGGCTCAGCACTTCAGAGATGTAGTTTTACAGAGGTCTAGTTTTTAATTAAATTATTGCCAAACTTGGTACATTTGACTCTTTAAGTGTGGATAATGCCAAAACAGGTATTAATTAATCAGTTTCTGCTCCAGAGCAGGCACATTTTAGGCTACTGCTAATATTGATTCTGGCTCTCTAAAATCAGCAGCAGTACTCAAATGATTTTAGTTACTTATTCATGTCCCTGCTGCTCATACCTTAATCCAGAAAGTGCTCCTTTGATGATAGCTGATGGCTGGTGTTCTTCAGCTGATGAGGTATAGTGATGCTTCTGGGAAGTAATGATGGCGAATGGAAATGCTGATAGCATAATTGATATGTCTCTAGCGTGTCAGTGTTAGAGACCAGTTCCTCAGTCTGTGTGGGTAGAACACCTACAATTACTGTACAGCACACCGGGGTGGTTGAGACAGCAAACTGGAGACTGTCAAATCAATGCTTTTACTCACTAAGTAAATGGTAAATAAACTGCACTTATATAGCGCTTTTCCACCTTAGCGGCACTCAAAGCACTTTACAATGGCCTCTCATTCACCCATTCACACACACATTCACACACCAATGGCTGCCATGCAAGGTGCAAACCTGCTCATTGGGAGCAATTTGGGGTTAGGTGTCTTGCTCAAGGACACTTCGACATGTGGACAGTCGGAGCTGGGATTCGAACCACTGACCCTTCCATCATTGAACGACCCGCTCTACCAACTGAGCTACAGTCGCCCCTCACAAGCTGTTGTATATCCTTTATTGACACTTAATATCTCAGTTCAGGTGTTGTACTGTAACTCGTCAGTCTGTTTGAGGGAACTCAATATCAAATATTGTTATTGGCTGTGTGTGTGTGTGTATGTGTGTGGGTGTGTGATGTGTGTGTGTGAGGGTGTGTGTGCATGTATGCGTGTGTGTGTGTGTGTATGCGTGTGTGTGTGTGTGTGTGTGTGTGCGTGTGTGTGTGTGTGTGTGTTTGTGTGGGTGTGTGTGTGTTCAGTGAAGGTCTGCCTGAGCCTTTGATTGCAACCCCCTTAACCACAGATAGGTCACCTGTCCTCTTCCTTCCTAGGGGTAATGATTAAGACTTTCACCTCCCTGATAGATGTAGATTCTCTCCAGATGTTTTTTTTAATGTGATTCCTGAACATTTTTTTGGTAAAATGTTATCTTTTTTGGCATATTGCTTGGCTAGCCTGCTGTAGTGTTAGGCTGTGTTATAGCTAAGTGTTATACAGTAGGCTGTGATTGTAAATTCTTGGTAGCCAATTATGAACAGAAAGCACACAAGCTCTGACAGGTAATCCAGAGTGAATGTGATTTACTGTACCTCACATTTCACTTGACTGACAAATAACAGTGGTGTGTTACAGTAACATGAAGTCATGTTCAAGAAACCAATATCCTCCTTTGAATATGAGATTGAAGTAGGGGCAGTTCATCCACAGAGGGTAGAGGCCCCAGCGGCTTTGCAGAAAATCCTCTGACTTAGTAATAATCCCACGCAATCAAACAGCGTCAGAAGACAGTTTGGTGCAAGAGGAAAAGAAGGAGCGACAGACAGTGAAATTGAAAGGGCATATGAAAGATGTTTAATCCGCTGAAATGATGCAGTATGGAGTTTCTGTCAGGACTTGTGTAATGCAGTCCTGAACTCTGTAAACCATGGTAACAGTGCCATCTGCTCAGAGATGTGTCCATGGCTACACCTTGCAATGTGTGACGGTTGACCTCTCACCCTGGAGGATCAATAGAATTACTAATATGCAAATTATTGTATTCTGACAAGATAACTTTGGATGTTTTGTCAGCATCTACAGTTGAGTTCCCTGCTGTTCTCTAAGTTATCTTTAAGAGATTTGGTGCTTTCTGAAACTATCATTACCTCCACCACAGCGACGAGAGGTAATGTTTTCTGTGCCGTGTTTGTTCCTCCGTCCATCCGTCCGTCTGTCCACCTGTTAGCAGTATTACGCAAAAACTTCCAGACAGATTTTCCTCAAACTTGGCGGAAGGGTGGAGCATGGGCCAACTAAGAACCCATTCAATTCTGGAGTGGATGCGAATCACGGCGGGTCCACAAGCCGCCCAAACAAGGCCAGGCATTTGCTGCCATTCATTTTTTGGACCAGGATTACTCAAAAACTACCAGACTGATTTTCATGAAACTCGGTGGAGGTTGGAGGTTGTAGCATGGGCCAACTTAGAACCCATTCAATTCAATTATGTAGCGGATGCGAATCACAGGGCGGATCCACAAGACGCCCAAACACGGCTGGGCTGGACATTCTTCTCCATTCATTTTTTGGGCTAGGATTACACAAAAACTACCTGACCACTTTTCATGACACTCGGCAGAGGGGTGTAGCATGGGCCAATTTCGAGCCCATTAAATTTTGGAGCAGATCAAACACTCTGGAGCGGATCAGACTTCAGGCTCCAGAGCGAAAAATTCCTCCCATTCATTGTCAATGGGAGTAATTGAAACGGCCATATCTCGACATGGGAGGGTCGCAGAGACATGGGGTTTGGACTGGCATAAAGCTTTCGACCTATCAAACGCAGCAATACCAAACATGTCCTGCTTGCACACACGTGCGCACACACAGAGACACAAAATGCATTCATGGGCAGAGGTCTGTGCTCTCTGAGCACCATTTCTAGTTGTCCATATGTCTTTGGCTCTGAACATTCAAATCAATAGGACTTAATGATTGCTATTTTCTATGTAATTAGTTGAACAATACTAGGTACAGTATATACCCTACCTTAAAGGCTTTTTACATGTGCCATTTTCTTCAGCTCTCCAAAGATGCGCTCTGTTGAACTCAACACACGGGGTGCGTTAAGTAGCTGAGCGCTCAGTCAGCGATCAGTGATCAGAATTCAACGGGTTGCTCAATTACACTCTAACTGAGCTGCTCAGGGAACAAGTGAGCAGTTTTGAACTACAGTATGATCTGTTTGAGCCAAACACCACGTCATAATCATCATCACTGAATAAAAAAATAAAATAAAGATGGATGCCAAAAGGATGCTGGTACGCCTGTCGGATGGCAAAATAAATGCATCCGTTTTTGTAACCGAAGAAGAACTTTAAGTGAAGGTAAATACATAACGTTACATCTCGCCATTTGGACCTACTTTAGCTATAGTGGCAGAAAGACAACAGGTGGTGATTAAAGTTCCCGTCCCCTAGCAACTCAGCGCTGTTAGAGCAGACCGTTAAGTGTGAAAAAAAAAAACGCTCAGAGTGAGCATTCGCTCACTGAACACTCAGCTACTTAACGCACCCACTGTTTTCTTTAGATATGTTTCCATGCGGGGGATTAAAGACACTAATTGCTTAGGAAACGTTTCTCCAGGAGAAGTTCCAGGCCTCACATCATCAGCCTCTCTAAGCACTGATCTGGTACAGCAGAGTACTTTTTGCATTTTCTCTTTCTTTCTTTCTTTCTTTCTTTCTTTCTTTCTTTCTTTCTTTCTTTCTTTCTTTCTTTCTTTCTTTCTTTCTTTCTTTCTTTCTTTCTTTCTTTCTTTCTTTCTTTCTTTCTTTCTTTCTTTGTCCCTGAACTCTGGAGTTGGGCTCCCCTCATGTGCACTGTGCTGTGCACGGTGCCTGCGGAGTAGACGATAGTGTCTGTGTGTCCTATAAAAAGATCCTGGTGGGGAGAGTTCTTCTCAGGGCGGTGATGCTGAGGACAGGCTGAGGCTGAAAACTGATGAATAATTGAGGGCACGGTATGCGAGGAAACAGGAAGGACCTATCGGAAAGAGCCCACTGTCCTGAATTCTCTGCTAAGTATTCCTATCTGCAACACCCAGGGAAAAAAAACTCTCTCCCCATAACATTTGTCTCAGCCTTCTTACTGAAGCTCTGCGGGAAAAAAAATCATGCTTCAATTGTGGCATCATTTGATCTCTCTTCAGATATCTGATGCTTTGTGTTTGCAGTAGGGCCAAGTGATGTTGGCACTTACTGTGTGTGAGTGAATGTGTGATTCAAGAATCTATGCATTAATGATTCCCTTCTTACTGTTGGTGATTCGTTTCCACTCATTATAGACTCACATGTCATTACTGACAACATACAATAGCCAAGCGATACCAGACTTTGGAGATCTCCGCCTCCAAAAGTCTGGAGACATCTCCATTGAAAATCGTTGCTAACGCTGAAAATCGATGCTATCAATCAGAGCCACTGTCTACATCTCCAATAGGGTGAAGGACCCGCCTTACCAGAAATTATGTTATCCCCCTATCTTCGTCCCTAACTGGAGAGGAAAATCAAAACAAAACAATTCAAAACATTCACTGCCTCACTACGAAGGACCACTCTAAAGACATTGGATTGGTTCTGCCATGCAGGTTTTTTTTCAATCTTTCAATTGTTTCTAGCCACTTTTAGCAATGAAGTCTGGACGAATGTCATCAGTCTGTCATAAGAAATCTGGACGAATGTCATCAGTCAGAGACAGCGTTTAGAGACTGACTTGTGAGTCTATGGACAACACTTATGGGATTTGCTTTCGTTTTAAGTGAATTTTGATTGACCTACAACAAAAGCAAGATTGAGCCCCCCCCCGGGCTAAATCACATCCTACTTTATATATTTCTAAACACATATTGTGTAAAAAATAAAAATGTTTGCCCACACACACTACATAACACACAATACACAAAAATCCTTTTAAACTCACATCACAAGACTCTTATGGGCAAACTGCCCAGGAAAGATCCAAATCCTGGATCAGGACCTGCTCCGAAGCTCTGCCAGCTTCCCTCTGACAAGACAGCTTGAGTGTGTGTGTGTGTGTGTGTGTGTGTGTGTGTGTGTGTGTGTGTGTGTACATGTGTGTGTGTGTGTGTGTGTGTGTGTGTGTGTGGTGTGTGTGTGTGTGTGTGTGTGTGTGTACATGTGTGTGTGTGTGTGTGTGTTTACATGTGTGTGTGTGTGTGTGTGTGTGTGTGTGTGTGTGTGTGTGTGTGTGTGTGTGTAAGAATGTGAGTGTTTGTGTCAGGGTGTGCTGGCTGCTGGTGGCCTCTGTCTTGCTGATGTTCATATCTAGGTGTTTTTCCCCCACCACCACACAGCTGTCACACTGCTTATCTCCCTCATAAGACTCTTAAATACGCTGGCTGACCTCCCCACCATGTCCTACTCATCGTACTGCACATGCAGGCACACACACACACACGCAGGCACACACACACACACACACACACACACACACACACATATAGGATTAATTTTCTTCACACACACAGACACAAACACACACACATATATGATAAATTTTCTCCCGAACTGAACCAGTTTTAGCCAGCTCTCTAGCCCATAGTGAGAATAAAAGCAGGATTGCACATTAGATGACCCTATTATTGATTTATTTATTAGTTATGTACATTGTATTTACAATGCAATGTCTTCAAAATGTACCACAGTTAGCCTACTGGTTGGTTAAGGGTTCAGGCAGACACCCTGCATATGAAACAGTCAAGTGCAATGTTTTTAGCTGGCCAGTGCTCGTCCATAACCAATCTCCTGACCCCACGTCGCTGTAGAGTGGTTAAATGAAGGGTTGGCTGTTGGTATTTCTGCAACTCTATGTTGAATTTCCATGGAGTCATTAGGGATCGCTGAGCCAGGCCCCTGTAGGGCCATTACGACCCAGGTGCCTCTCTGACTGAACACCTCCGACATGCTGAGACAAGTGCGGGTCTGCTGGGATCACGTAGGTGTAACTAAAAAGCTTTTGATAATTATTTTGTGTCATACTGTAAGCCAGCTGTGTCTGCTCACTGATCACTTTTATTCAATTCAATACAGTACGATTTATTGGGTGAACAATATTGCCAAAGCGTCAAGAAAAATACAATTCAATAATGGCATGACAAAACAATTAAGTAAACTAACAGATAAATAGGTCATAAAATAGGTAAATAAAGATACAATTAACAAAAATAATGCAAAATCAAATGTAGGAAATAGTATGTAAAATAAATAAATACATAAACGAACAAGCAAAATAGGTCATAAAATAGGTCAATAAAGAGACAATTATCAAAAATGAAAATGTATCATTCACAAAATCAAATGTATCAAATGGCATGTAAAATAAATACATGAACGAACAAACAAACAAAAAAGATCCACATGAAGTAGAGGAATGAGTAATGCCTGTGAGAAAATAAAATGAGTAAATGAGTGTGAGCTGTGAGGAGATTGTTACAGTATGTGTTGTTGTGCTGGTTTTCTCTTAGGCTAGGACATGCACTCACATAACTTGCATTTTATTTTAATTCGTTTTATTTATTTATTATTCAATAAGGCAGTGTTTGCTGCTATGGCCAAAAAACATGAACCCCAGGAAACATTCTTTATGACAGGAGGGCCACTACAGCTTAAGGTGAATTATCACTGGTCATTCATGAGGCCTCTGTCTATGAGAACACCGGTTTAGAAATGCTGGTGGAAATGTCATTTGAACAAGCCCTATTATATAATAGGGTCCGGTAAGTCTCCCAGTGGTTAGAGTATCCGACCAGGGACTGAAAGGCTCACAACTGTAAGTCGCTTTCGATAAAAGCGTGTGCTTAGCATTGCAATAGCCTAGTGTAGTTTATTTAGGTATTTTGTACACGCTGACGGCTTTACTGTATAGTGCTGCAGTGCAGCTGTGGACTGTAAAGTAGTAAGTAAGTAAAGTAAAGTAAAGTAGTAAGTGTGCAGATGCTGCCACTGTAATTAGGCCCTGATCAGCTATGCTTTATGCTCTCCCTGCACACAAATGAGCACACACACATAATACTGTACGGTATACAGTATGCACACACACACACACACACACACATTGAATAGAACCAGCAGTTCTATTGATGGACAGTACACAGAAAATACACATCATTATATCTGTGTTAGAAGTGCCCTCAAATGCTTCATTTGGCAAGCTAATCAGCATTTGTAAATGGGTAGCCAAGCAAAACTTTAATTTGCTTTTTTCGACTGCAACAAAAATATTTAGTTTTAGCCATCAAAGAATTACAATCCCTGCAGTTATTTTAGTTTCTCAATTATTCACGTGAGGATTCTTGTGAGGAAATAAACGGCACGACTAGAGGCTCCCCTGGGTCTGGTGTAGCTAAAATGGGTCTCTTTCACCCAACCGCACCGGGAAACTCTATTGAAATCAACGTTGTGAGGCAGAAATGACTTATTGCCGCCCCGTACAGCACAGGGGCCCCAAGGATATGAGGGATGGGAGGAGAAAAGCATTATAATGCGGCTGAGCACTGCGGAAGGTCGTTGGGAGAATTCATCACCAGGGCCAAGGAGGAGTCACGTTCTCGCAGTTGCGTGAGAGGCGAGAGTGAAAATGAGAGTGCTTTTCACGAAAGAGGGGCTCAGGGTAGAATAATGGGGAAGGTCAAGTCAAGGTCAGGTATAAAGATTAAAGCTGTCCATTCATTATGATCCCTAGCTTCGCTAGTTCTCTTCACACACTGCTTAATTTGCTATGTTATCGCTGTACCCGGTAATCGAAATAAGACGAAATAAGCCTGAAATAAGCCTTATTCACACACCGGCTCCCTCCTCGGTTTTATACCATGCCTCTGAGAATGTGAGAATAACCTTGAAGCTGAGGACTGTTGACACCTGACAATATTATGCATGAGCAGCCTCCGGTGATTACCTGGCCATGTTCAGACCAGATACAGCCCTGCGCCAGCTGCTGTTACCTTCCCCGAGGGAGGGGGAGTGTGTGTGCGTGGGGGGGGTCACCCCCTTTCTGTATATAGAGGGATGCTATCTATCTGATTTGATGGAAGGGAAGTCAATACACTGATGCTGATGCACTGTGCACCTCTGTGGTAAACCTTGACACGGTGGGCTCTTCTGATGTGAGAGACTCCCCTCCCGCTCCCTCTAACACCCCCCTCCCCCTCCTCCTCCTCCTCCTCCCCCACCGTGTGCTCCAGGCATGCACACCAGCATCAGCGAGATCCTCTAACACCCCCCCCCACACACACACACTCCTCCTCCTCCTCCAGGCATGCACACCAGCATCAGCGAGATCCTCTAACACCCCCCCCACACACACACACTCCTCCTCCTCCTCCTCCTCCAGGCATGCACACCGGCATCAGCGAGACCCTCTAACACCCCCCTCCTCCTCCTCCTCCAGGCATGCACACCAGCATCAGCGAGATCCTGAAGGAGAAGACGCTGAAGCCGTCCCGTCGCAGCCTGCCCTGCCTGGCCCAGAGTCAGACGCACCCACAGAACCTCGACCACTTCCTGTCTGTGCCCCTGAGTCCGGAGGTCAAGGCACAGGCCGGCCCGGTCCTGACACACAGTGTCAGCACCTCCTTCGGCCTCCTACACCCTCCTCCGCAGACAGGTCAGTCTGGCCAGCCGGCCGGCCGGTCGCTCGCCCCTGCCTGCGGCCTACATCTCAGTGATGGTTGCACATCTAGATTACCGCTGTACTGTAGATGGCCATGGATAGTGTCACCATGTCTCTTTGTTTTTAGATGTGAATTACAGTGGTGGGCCCGATGCTCTCCCTCTCTGCGCATCTAACTCATAAAGCACTGAGTGTATTTGTCCTACTACCATCAGATTAGACACTGCAAATTTATTATGATAGTAATGCACTCTGTTTCTGCCACTGGCTCAGTGTTAATTTTGACAGTAAATTGTGATTTTGTTTTAGTCGTAGTCTTTTGACTAAAATGCTATTTAGTTTTAGTCATATTTGTAGTCATCTTAATTGTTTTAGTTTTAGTATAGTTGACTAAATAGCATTAGGATTTAAGTTGACTAAATCTATAGTAGATTCTAAAATTGAATGGGTTTAGTTAAAGTGTGATGCATTAT
This sequence comes from Borostomias antarcticus, assembly GCF_949987555.1. NCBI lineage: Eukaryota > Metazoa > Chordata > Actinopteri > Stomiiformes > Stomiidae > Borostomias > Borostomias antarcticus. Next base: position 6,417,526 of record NC_140251.1, on the reverse strand, counting down.
TTAGCGCCATTTCTCTAAAATGTACACTCCTGGCGAAAACATCTATTAGACTGAAGGACAAAGCTACTGAATTACATTTATATGCGTGTCTACTGAATGTTCAATTTTTTTCAGCATGAGCCATGACTTTACAGAAATCTCAGCATTCTGATTGGATCTCTTCCCAAATCATCCCTTTCTAACATTTTGTCTACTTTTTATTTGTTGACCAAAATGTCTCTAGATTTCGTCATAGTCTTTGTCAATATGAATTAGTTTTTATTTAGTTATCAGTCGTTGACGAATCATTTTCGTCAACGACATTCACATTACACTGGCTACACACAGGATGCATTTGTGTGTGTGGAGCAATACTGGACTTCACTGTGTTATCTACACAGTGGTGGTGACATTACATTACAGCTCCCAATACTTTATTCGATGAGCAATGTTTTGACCACACAGGGTCTTCTTGAGGCCTTTGTGTACCTATGTGCTCAAAATGTTGCTCATAGAATTAAGTATTGAGAGCTATAATCCAGTGTGCAGTATAACATTTTCCTCTTGTATTGGTATTTTCTCTCCTGTTTGATTGGGTCTGGTAGGTACCAAGGCCCCAGTCCAACAGAGACGAGATGTATGGTGTAAGTTTACCAATAATGCCGGGCTCAGACTACAAGATTTTTGGGCCGATTTATCCCCGATTCACCCCTCCCGACAATCGGAGGAGAAATCTGGTCTGGAACGTTGGTCGGGGCCGATGATTGGCCCAGATTATCTTGTAATGTGAGGAGTTTACAGATCCAATCTTACACCTCCCGATCGGCTCGCAGACCCATCGGGGCGGCCCCGATAATATCAAACATGTCTGATATTTAAGATTATTACGTCCCAACTTTACAAGTGAGACGGCGAGACCAGTGGTTCATTGCTCCCTCTGGCACGATAAGATCCTGTAGTGTGTGATGAGCCATTATTTTCAAATCTTGCTGTGTGTGCTTGTTTGAGATGCGCAAGAAGAATATCTGTTAAGATTCTCCTTATTCCTCGCATCGATGAACCCCCCCCCCCGCGGCGGCCCCTCGGGTCCTCCCGGCTGTTCTCTCGGTCGGTTCGGGCATATGTAGCACCACGGGAGTCTCCCAGAAACCCCCGCAGAGGGGAGGATACCCCTGCAGTGCAATCCCCACCTGAGCTACCATCCCAATCAGAGAAGTCGGCCAGTAGCTACACTGAGTCAGAGGACCTGGGGTTCTTCGTCCTGGAGAGTCTCCTGGGCGAAATGGATCCCGACTATTAGGAGATGATGAAGCAAAAATTAGAGTAATGCGTTGCTAGCATAACCATTGCTAGCATAACTAATCACAAGGTAGGGCCGCGCCTGCTGCCTGACTTCCCCTTTTCAGTGCAACTTCTCCTTTTCTGGGAACCAACACATTATATGTATACATTACATACATTTTGTAAAATCGCTCTGACTTGGGGAGAATATAAATATCATTCAGCATTATTAAGGATATCTTCAGATGAGGCTGACTGAAAAGGCTCTGTCTGATCTACAGGCTGGTGGACAATCTGTCCATATTGGCTAAATCCTATTTAATATGCGGCATTGATGTAGGCTACACTGCTGAAACTCATGCAAGTTTCATCAGTTAACACTGTTATCTAAAACATCCTGCAAATATGTTGATGATTCATCGAGAGGAAAGTTTTTAACTCCTGGCCCCTGCAATTACTCTCTGGATTAGAGAGCATTCACAAATCCTGCCTTCAGACTCTAAAAGGCAGAGTAGAAGGATTCAGCTTTGAACTCGCCCTTTGTTCCCAAACAGGGACCCAGAGTGATGCTGATAACTAACCCTCCTTTAATTAAAGCTATTTGATTTCACCAGCATTCCGTAAAGCGGCTACACACACATATTCAGAAACCTTTTTTTTCAAATGTAATTTAATTGAAGAATACAGATTAAGGCTCAAAGCCTTCATATTGGTCAAGTATGACCGACCGACTGATTCCAAGAGAAAGTTGAACAGATACAGCTGTACTCTGTCCGGGTTGCTTCACCACAGATGCAAACCCATTGATCATACTGTCTGTCTTTTCCAGAAGCTGTGAAGGACTGCTCTGTGGAGGTCTCAGATGCCAGTGCCTACGAGACGAGGGCAGAGGAATCGTTTCTGATCCAGAAACCTGTCAGCCGTGTAAAACTAGAGGCCCGCGGCGATTCATCTCAGGTACAGTAGTACTCTCCCTTGGAAACTGTTGCTAACTTTAGTTAATGCTGGACAGTATTTACAGATACGTTTTTCAAAGTGCAGAAATCAAACACGGTTTTAGTGATAATTTTAGCGCGATGAATTTTATCGGATCCCATCATGGTTTATCATTATACGCCACAAAAGTTGCCACGCTCATCGATCCGTCGCGTGCGGAGTGGGAGGCGAACACCTCCAGACTCTGTGACTTCATCCTGGATGCCGGTCCATCCCCCACTGGGATGGACTTACCCAGACTGGTGTGGGTGAGGCTTAACCACCTCTAGACCGGCGTCGGACTCTTCTTCTCATCGTTGCACAGATGGGGCTTGGCATCCTGCGCGGCATGCGAGTGTGACGCTGAGGAACAAACCGCAGACCACATCATCCAGGACTGTGTAGCGGAGGGGCCATGCGCCTGTCAACCAGACATAGGGCAGTCCAAACCACCAAGGTCTGAGTGAGGGCCCCGATCCACAGGAGTCACAGCAGGATGGAGGACTGTGGCACCGATAGACATTCCACGACGGGACCACTAAGTGTGAAACTACTCTAACCACATTTATTCCAGGGTGTATGTGTCAACAGACAAGTCATCGGAGACAGGAAGACCATATTCACGGCTGGTGAGAGGATTAACCAAAAGGGGTCCTGTTAATAACATCAAGAGATTTAGGGCTGTTTATCAGTCCCCTCTTAGGTGAAGGAACTGGAGTGTGACCATTTTACGATGGCACTGTTCTTCCTCACTCTCTGCAACATTCCAGAGTACCAGTATACTGAGGTCAAATGAATGGTAAACTGCTAATTCAGTGATAAACTGCTAATTCAATCATGAAACTGAGTTATTCCCCAAGTGCAGTTGTTTATTCTATACTGTGAAGCATACCAGTGTGAATAACAGGGTCCAGGGATCGAATTGTGAATACAACATATTGGTGTGATTAAAAATGTCATGTTTGGACTTTATTTACCCCGGCTAACGTACTGAATATGAATATTGCATCCTTCATGATGTCTTTCCAATGTGTTGTAAATGAGATCAAATGCCCAGGGATTAAAATGATTGGAGTGAGAGTCTTATAACTGGAGGTCAGTCTCCCCGATACTGAGGGAGTAGTAAAGGACGCCCTCCTGGCGGGAACAAGGGCCAATCAACCACCTTGGGCCCATAGGACCAACCCCTTCCCTAACCAGATATAGTCCCTAGAGTAACATGTTTCGTTCTCTTGTGTTCTTTTGTGTTCATACTGTAACATTACGGATCCCGTTGTACCATTGAAACAAGTAACTTTGTCTCCATGGAATTGCTCAAGAAACAGCCTGCTAGGTACCGGCAAGTCGACACGTTGAGTACCTGCTGAAATAGCCTATCCACAACTGTTCTAGGATCCACCTTCTCGATGACGAAACGGTGACGTGGCTCCTGGAGGTGTGCCCGGATATATAGCCCGGGTAACCCTCTTACCCAGGCTCGGGGTGGTAAAAGGATAGCTCCTCGGCCCTGAGCCTGGGGGAGAGGACGAACCAATCTCACCCAAACGAAGAAGATAATACCGGTTATCATTACATCCCTACTGCTGCGTTGCCTCACGTTGCCTCTGTTGGGGCAAAAATACTTACTTTGTAGCAAAGTTGCACTTGAACACACTGCTCAGTGCATTCGTTCTGCGCCTGTGTGAGATGAAATAAATCTCCATACCAGAGGTATTCTGTATCATCAAAAAAGGGAATGAAGTACTTGTTACTGTATGTTGTCAATCACTGTGTTTCTTGCTGTTTTTAATATTTATTTTATTGTGGGGTTGGACAGTATAGGACACAGCATCTAACAGTGCCATCTAAAATCGTGATCTACAGTATTTGATGCTATTTGTTGACATTGAGTCTCTCTGTTGAAAAACCTGTGTCTCTACAGACCAAATACAACCCGCCTAGATGGTCCGGTCTCCTGTTCCGTGACGGAAAGAAGCGCATCGACTACATCCTGGTCTATAAGAAGTCCAGCCCTCAGGTGGAGAAGAGGTGCACGTTCGAGAGGAACCTGCGTGCTGAGGGGCTGATGCTAGAGAAGGAGGTACAGGGTGATAGACCTCATTTTTCTCTCTGGATGAAGAGATTATGTCATAAATCCGCTCCACAAAATTGAATCCCGGCTTGTAATCCCTCGCTGAAAGGGTTGAGTGCACTCACAGCGTCCTCCTTTTTTCTCCCTAAGAGACTTATGGTTTCAATGCCTGAGTTTGGAATCACAAACTCTCCTTTTGCTTTTTTTTTAATCACAATTGGTCAGAGACTAACCTAACACTATCTGTTCCTATCGTAAGCCCTCTCTGACCAACAATGACATCATGTTTGTGAAGATCCATGCTTCCTGGGACACTCTGTGCAAGTATGCAGAGCAGATGAACATCCGGATGCCGTTCAGGTATGTGCTCAGTATCTGGGCTGGAGGGATGGTGCCTCATGTAAGGATGGCTGTGTACTACCATCAAATCAAAATATGTGTACTGGCTGTGTACTACCATCAAAAATATTGATCAAATCAAGCAAATATTCATTTTATTCCCATAATCTATTGTCATTTGCAGGAAAAAATGTCACTTTACAGACTGGAAGAGCAAAACTATAGGCAGGTAGGTGGACTCCCCAGACATGACCTTCTCCTTGGTGTCTAGTCAAATCATGCTGACTTCTTTAGCTTTCCTAACAAAATGCATGGGCAACACAGCTGGACTGCCTGTATGGTAATGAGGGCTTGATCTGTGTTTCAAAATGGAGACAAGTGGATAATCAGCAGGGAGGTAGACGAGAGTGAAATGTCATTTGATCATGAGTGACTGCCTGGGTCAAACTGTCATTGATCTCTGGAATTATTACTACAGGATTAGCCCAGCCAGTCTTTCTAATCACTGTTACAGAAGAATGTGGGATTGGAGCTTTTAGAGGTCACCCTGAGGAACAGTGGCTGCACAACAAATGCGTGATGATAGTACTGGGAGGGATACTCAGAAAGGAAGGGTTCAGAAAACATTGAATAATTCAGAAACTAAGCTATTTCCATCATGGCATGTATGGGTATAAGAATTTCAAAACAGCAATTGTTTTAACAGTTTCAATGAATGCTGCAAAGATTAGCCTACATAACAGCACAAAGCTTATCCTATTCTTCCACACAATGCACCCCCTCATAGTGCCATCGCAGTGATTACAATGTGTCTCTGTGTGATCAGTGGAGATCAAAGAAAGCATCTCTTGGATGTTTAAGCCTTAGGATGAATGGTGGTGTGGTTGACATTCTCTTCCATCAGCAGGTTCCACCAGTGTAGTGGAAGAATATGCTTTTGTGCTGTTATATCATGCTGCTGTGAAATTCTTACCCATGGGGCGGCACGTAGCTCGGGAGGTAGAGCAGCCGGCTGGGGATCGCAACGTCGGCATTGCGCTGAAGTGTCCTTGAGCAAGACACTGCGGCACGGTAACTAGTACTGTCGGCTCACAGCAAGAAGGTCTGCGGGTCTTTCTGTGTGGAGTTTGCACGTTCCCCCCGTGTTCGCAAGGGTTTCCCCCATAAAAGAACACAATATGAGAAACATGCAGAGATTGCTAACGTTGTCCGTCCCTGGCGTAAACGGACAGGAGCACTTAGTTGGTCCCCGGGGCGAGTCCCCTGCACGCTGCCTACTGTCTGATCCCAGCCGCCCTTGAGGGAAGGACGACGGGATGGCTTAAGCGCAGAGAACATTTCATTGGCGACCCTAAATGCATGCATGTGTGTGTCCATGTGTCACCCATTGCACGTGTGTTAGAGTGTGCTGTATAACGAATAAAGACTTATTCTTCTTCTTGATGAATGGTGGTGTTGACGTTGTGTGTCTCCAGCAGGTTCCACCAGCGCTGTGGTCAGATGAAGAGCTGGCTCCCAAAGAACCCCATGAAGCTGGATAAAGAGTCTCTGCCGGACCTGGAGGAGACCGACTGCTACACAGCTCCCTTCAGCAGAGCACGCATGCACCAGTGAGCGACACGCAGGCACACGTGCGCACACACACACACACACACACACACACACACATACTTTACACACACATACTGTACTGCACACATACTGTACACACACACATACTGTACACACACATACTGTACTGTACACACACACCTACACACACACACATACTGTACACACACACACACACACACACATACTGTACTCACAAGCACACACATACCGTACACACTCTCTCTCACACACACACACACACGCACACACACACAAACACACACGCACACGCACAAACACACACACACGTTTGTTTCAATCCTCACATGAGCCAGGTAGCTTGTGAGGTGGAATGGATGGTTGGTATATTGTGTTTGTGAGGACAGAGCATGGCATGCAGATTCAATATTTCTACCATGCGGCTGTGTCTGGAATTGCAAACCCTTAATGTTACTTATTTTCAAAGCAGCTCTTGTGTGGAAATTAATTTACTATTTACCATTTCTGGATAACTACTTTCCTCTTGGCTGACACTTTTAATTTCTTTATTCTTCAAGGTTTTTCTTAGTATTTTGAAGGAGCTGCTCTGCATAAGTGACCGGCAGTTATGGCTGCCTTTTGAAAGAACATGTCGCTTCTCATTCTCTCCTCAGCTTCAGCATCAACAACAGACACACCTTCTTCTCCAACTCCACCAGGAGCAGGATAGTCCACCATGTTCTGCAGCGCACCAAGTATGAGGATGGGAAGTCCAAGATCGGTATGGATGAAGCTGCGCTGAACTGGATGGCCTCTTATGTATTGCACAACATGTTACCTTTTGCGGGCAAATATGCTATCTTCAGTATAGCTTTTCTTGTAATTCTAATGTCTTATTTAGACTCAATATTAATTGGATAAAATGCATTATTTATCATGCACATTTTGAAATGCCTGTGAATGATAACATCAGTTACCATCCCTTCAATCGATTCATCAGCTCTAGTCAGCATGGTCCCTAATGATGCTCCCTTTTCACAAGCCATCAGGTCATTCAGTTTTAGGAGGCAAAGCAATAGCATTATATTATTTGGCTAATTTTGTCTGTCTTGCTGCTGTCTTTGTCTTTTCACTGTGTCTCTTTTGCTGTCTTCACCAAATTTAATCTGAGACATTCTCATCTCAAATGTACGCTGGCTTCTCAGAGAAGTAGTACAGAGAGAGAAAACAAGAGGAAAGTCCTTTAATGCAGACTAGACGCGGTGGCTTTGGTTATTACTTTTTACCTCACAGGATTGGGAGTTGCAGTGGTAGTTTTTACCTCAGAGGATTGGGAGTTGTAGTGGGAGTTTTACATGCTTTGCCGCTGTTTGTCGGTGCTGTCCAAATGATTGGCTGATCCTCTCTCTGCTCTTGGTTGATGCTTCTTTTGCTCTGGCACGCACAGACATTCCCCCCTTTCCCCAACCCTGTGCTGTCCATATCATTCAATGCCCTTGTCTGTCTGCTGCAGACTTGTAGTGCTGATTCAGGGTTTGGCCTGCAAGGACCAGAGGGATTGCAACAGTAATATTTTAATACCAGTGACGCTCTCCACTTGCCAGCGAAGAGTACAGATCTGGCAACAGTGACAAATCCTCTTCCAACCCCCCAGCTCACACTTGACTCTTTCAATCAGAGAGTGACGTTACCTCAGCGGGACCACTTCTGTGCTGTGAAGAAGATGTAGAGCAATGCTTCATCTTCTCTGTTGTGAAATTGTTCTCCTCCACATCATTGAATCAACAATACTCAGGGATTATTAAGCTGTTTCCCGCAGTAGGAAAATATGTTGACGGTTGTTCACTACTGGGTTTATTCACCCTCTTAATATTATCATTAATAAATCTATCTTTTATGACAGCTGCATACTTTGCACAGACAACAAGGCTAGATCTCGCCTCCTCTCCGCCTGGAGATCTGGGCTGTTATCCATGTCTCATGCTCATTCCAACCATGTGATTATTAACCCATCTATTCGTATGTGTATTGCATACCATCATATGGAACTGAGAATGGAAACGCATGCATACTAGGGTGTATCTCACGTCGGTCCCTTATGTCACCTGTATAACGTTCCTTGTTCTTGTGAAATCTCTCCGTGTACTGGCAGTATGTCATCCGTCTGTTGGACTGCCGTGTGCCGCGGTAGGACAGGCCGGCGTCACTATGTGCAGCATGTCTGTGTAGAGCATATTTTCTAGTTACATCTCCTCCCATTTTTCAACAGCTCCTCCACTTTGTTGTGTGTCTCTGCTTAATTATTATGGTCATCATGACCGGATCATGATTGCCCAGTCTGTGAGCTCCTGGGAAGGTGCGTATGTGTGTGTGTGTGGTTACACTGGACAGAGTGCCAGTAGAATCTGGACTGTCCTTTTATTTTTATGTTATTATTATTGACATTCTTCTTACTTCAGTCAAGATTATTGATTGTTGTGCTACTACTATGCAGTGCAGTGCTACATTACCATACTGTGTCAATATCTTCAGTTGAAATCAGTCTACAGAATTGGAGTGAGAGACAGTATGTCTGTTTTGTTTTTGTGTGATGGTGTCTGTTTCTTATTCACTGGTTTTCCCACCAGCTGTCTGCCGCATTCATTTATCTTTCACCGTCTATTTATAGCTGACACAAGTGTTCCCGTTCCCTGCTTAGAATAAGTGCAGCTTGCTGTATGTAGTACATAACGATATAGAAGATATTGATGCAATTATGGTTATGCCTGGTAATGATGAGACATCAGCTGCCACTCTACCCAGCTCCATCACTGTTCCAGGCACCACCCACACGGTCTGTCAGAAACAGAAGACACCGTTCCCTCGCTGCACAGCGGGCCAATCAAAGCTTTATTGCCACAGAGGGTTTTGACACCATCAAGCAGTCTAGCCCAAGGACCTCTGTTACATAATTAAGCAATAAGGTACGAGAGTACCTTATTGCTTTTATAATACGGGTTGCCAGCAAAAGTATAAATAGTAAACAAAGACAATGACTGCCTTTCATTTTAACAACGTTAAACTCGGATCAAACAGACACGCGTGCATCCACAAACCAATCAGCGCAAGTATATGGAGACGCACCCCCATGCAAGCGATGACCACATAATGTAGGTCTGCCACCAAAAATCCTTTGGTCCGCTGGTGTGAAAGCGAAAGTTATGGAACTAATCAATAAAAAAATAACAAATGTGAAAGCGCCAAACTGGATTCTGGTTCGGACCTTGGTCTAGACCTTTAGGTGTGAAAGCGCCCTAAGTGATTTTAGCTACAGAACCTGGCGGGGCAGTCCGAAAACGTCTTGACACATTTTCAAACAGGCTTTATTTTGATAAACAGATCACATATTCAGAATCTACATGGTAACTTTGTGTAGGAAGGAAATTATTACAAAGTTGATAAACTAACACACAGTCCGAGAGATTGAATTGAAAGTCTGTTATATTTGGAATGCTGACAGTGTAACAGGTGCATTAATTTCTAACTGAGATGAGGCTCTAGCTAGATTCTACCAGACTTTATGCTATATACAGTACAGCCTGTAACTCACTCTCAACCAATCAGAATGCTTGATTTAATCTACCCGTATTATAATGCTGAATATTATAATCTCTGTAGAATTAATTTAAATAGATAATTCGTCAAAAGGGCCTCAGTCTATTATGGTGATTGTGTCTATCGATGAATTCCGAGTCTGGGAAAGTGAAAATATGTTTGAAAAGTCATCTCATATTATGCTGGTATTATGAGTGCTCTCATTGCTCTCATTTCTGGTTATTAAGGCCCAGTTTATTCTAGAGCTATGACCCATGAGCCATAGGTTGTCTTCTACAGTATAATCAGGGTTTAACTGTTGGGGATTTGTATTCCTTCCAGGTATCAGTCGGTTGCTGGGAAACGGCACTTATGAGGCAGCTTTTCCTCCACATGAGGTACCGTACAGTAGAGAAACTACCATAAACATGTATTTGAAAAATAAAGAAGTTTACATGTCAGTCTTTTCTTTTCTTTTTTTTTTCTTTCAGGGCGGGTACAAGAGCAGACACCCCATCAAGACCCACGGCGCCCAGAACCACCGGCACCTGCTGTACGAGAGGTGGGCCCGCTGGGGCATGTGGTACAAGTACCAGCCTCTGGACCTGATCAGGTAACAACCTTGGTCCGCGGTCCAACACCAGCAACTGCAGAACATTTCCTGAGAGACTCAGCCCAATACTTGTGCTTACTTGTTACTGCGGTGGATTAACGACTGAATAGAAGGTATCAGGGTTTTTTAATGGGTCCAATTAAGGATGCAGTGGAGTAAATGCTGTGGCAATCTGTCTGTGGCCACCCAGGCGTTACTTTGGGGAGAAGATTGGCCTCTACTTCGCCTGGCTGGGCTGGTACACCGGCATGCTGATCCCCGCCGCGCTGGTCGGCCTCTTCGTCTTCCTCTACGGCCTCTTCACCATGGACTCCAGCCAAGTCAGGTCAGACCACAGACCTTAACATTCCCCTGCTACACATCTTCATTGTCCTTGATTTTCAAATAGTACAACATTTCTGGACACCGCTGAGCTTTCGGCCTATTCGACCTTCAAGGTGAAGCATTGCCCTGATCTGAGTGTGTGGAGATCTGTTCTCTATTATTTGGAAGCTCATTGTTTCCAGCACCTTAGCTAATGCCGGGCTCACACTACAGGATATTTAAAATCCTAACCAATTTCGAAATCGGGTTACATCACGCACATAAGGAGAATCTTAACAGATATTCTTCTTGCGCATCTCAAACAAGCACACACAGCAAGATTTGAAAATAACGTCTCATCACACACTACAGGATCTTATCGTGCCTGAGGGAGCAACGAACCACTGGTCTCGCCGTCTCACTTGTAAAGTCGGGGCGTAATAATCTTAAATATCAAACATGTTTGATATTATCAGGGCCGCCCCGATTGGTCTGTGAGCCGATCGGGAGGTGTAAGATTGGATCTGTAAACTCCTCACATTACAAGATAATCTGGGCCGATCATCGACCCCGACCAACGTTCCAGATCAGATTTCTCCTCCGATTGTCAGGAGGGGTGAATCGGGGATAAATCGGCCCAAAAATCCTGTAGTCTGAGCCCGGCATAAGATGCAGCCAGGTTGAGCGGTGGTCATCCTGCATTGTCCTCGATTTTGACCATTTCTATTTTTGTCTCCTTATTAACCTTTATGAGGCAGATTGACTGAGAGCGTGTTATCTTCTGGAAGCTCTGTCTTATACAGTATCTGCTCTTGTGTCATGTCTTCAGTAAAGAGATCTGTGAAGCCAACACCACGATTATGTGCCCCATGTGTGAGGACTGCCAGCCTTGGATGCTGAATGATAGTTGTGTCTATGCAAAGGTCAGTTCATTTAACGCTTTCACTTGTACTTAATTTGAAGTGCATTACTAATTAAAGCGTTTAGACGTCATGGTGATAGCGACAGGCTCGTGCGTGTTATTGCACAGTCATAGTCACCTTCTACTGTATAGCAGAGTCACCAAACCACTCATATTGGGAACTGTTAGAACACCTCCTCTCATCCTCATGAATGTGTCTTTTCAGGTGACCCATCTCTTTGACAATGGGGGGACAGTGTTCTTCGCTATCTTCATGGCTATATGGGGTAGGTAGAGACTGTTTTTGTATTTGTCCTCTCTCAACCTTTATAGTCTTCCAGTTCTGATACCTGTTGGAGCGATCAGTAATTGGCCATTAATTCCATTATAGGCAGCTGGAACGCTGGGGGTGGGGTTCTATTCAGAGCAGTATTTCTATTGGCTGGCGGCTGGGATCAGTATTTTATTTTAAAATTAGCCAAAACATAAATTTATTAAAAATCTGTCCCTCACGTTCTGTCCGGGACCCATGCGGATATACCGAATATGAATGCCGCCAGACCGATGGTGTCTGAGGAAAGTCCGGATTGAGAGACAAACAGACAGGCGGACAAGCTGAGAGTAGCTTACAGTATTATTATTATGTAAGATACAGCAGCTCGATAGAGAGACCCAGTACATTTGGTTGTATTAAATCTATAGTGTGTGATTAACTTAATAAAAATGTGGAAATGTAATCTATTTATAGCCTAGCATGGCCATCCTGTAGCCTGGAAGCCAGACTTACTAGCAAAAAAAAAAGTTTTCGTGAAACTTTTTTAAGAGGAAGTGTGGCTTCCAGGTTAGCCATCCTGATCACTTGAGCTCACATTCTGCTCTTCGTGGATCAGTCTGAACCTCTCCCCATCCACATCTATTTCCAGAAATTACATTTTAACTGGGCCAATCAGGGACTGCATTCTAACTGCTGTTCTGACCCCCAGTGGAGAGGCAGCCACTGATTGGGTCCCGGAGTTGATGCGTGAAAATGAAATACAGGCATAACATTCTCCAAAAGCAATGAGCGGTAACGTTAACGTTAGTGGAATAAACACAGCCATAAGTGCAGTTATTGCAGAAACAGACTAAACAACAGCAATTTAACAAGAACAAGAGTATGCACTAGCGGAGTAAAATATGTTTTCTTCCGACTGGATTTAGCAAATGTTTTGTTATGCTGGCTGAAGGAGTTAGTCTGTCAAGGCAAGTACTTCTGCCCACTGAAGTCGTCCAGACTGTATCGCAAAAATGAATCTTTTTTTGCGGGGAAATATGGCTTCTAGGCTAATCTATTCATAGAAGGACGGCTCTTACCCAGCTTCAAACAAACAGGCGTCTTCACATGGGAATTCACCCCACAGTTGGAAGGAATACATTTTTAGTGCATAACTGGATAGGAAAAAATATCTTTCAATGAGTAAATTAGTGTCAGGTAGCCTCTCCAATTAGGTATACAAGTAATTAATGAAACGCTCCCCCAGGAGGGAGAAGCTGCCGTGGCCACTGTCCCACGCTGTCCCACACTGTCCCACGCTGTCCCACATTGTCTCATGCTGTCCCACACTCTTACACTGTCCCACACTGTCCCACGCTGTCCCACACTCTTACACTGTCCCACACTGTCCCACACTGTCACACTGTCCCACACTGTCCCACACTGTCCCACACTGTCCCACACTGTCCCACGTTGTCCCATACTGTCCCACGCTGTCCCACACTCTTACACTGTCCCACACTGTCCCACGCTGTCACACTGTCCCACACTGTCCCACACTATCCCACATTGTCCCACACTGTCCCACGTTGTCCCATACTGTCCCACGCTGTCCCACACTGCTGGCTGCCACAGGGCTGCTGGAATGCAGCGCCCTCTCAAAGCACTCCTACCCATGCGTGGTAGATGGCCTGCCTGCTATACGCTGTCTGGATGGGTATGGAGGCGAGGCTGGTGTGTAATGATCACCTCTAGTCCGCCGTGTGCTCTGTGTTGTGGGCTCAGTGGGGCTGAGGGGATGCGCTGAAGTTCCAGTCAGCCTTGTAGACTGCAGTAGCACACTGAGTTGCTCCAGAGTCAAATGAGTCCACTCCTCAGTGATTCTTTGATTTTTTTTGGCCGGTGTGGCAGAGACGCAGCGTCGCAGAGCGCACGCGTGTACAGTATGTGTGTGTGTGTGTGTGTGTGTATGTGTGTGTGTGAGACAGAGATGAAAACCCAGTTGGCCCCTCAAGGGACAGAACACAGGCATCTGAAAAAGGCTGCTTTTCTCCTCCTCGCTCTTTAGATAAAAGTGGGCCGAGCTATATTACACGTCATCTTCAAGAGCAGTCCGTCAAGTTGTACAGACTCAGCTGACTGCATTCTGGCGCTGTTGAAAAAACACACCAGTACTGCTGAAAATTGTTCTCTTGCGTACCAAATCATTACCAGTGAGTCAGGAATTCCCCTGCCCAGGAATAGTGATTAAGCTGTGAGTCATGGGCCACATTGATAATATATAATTTCTCTACGTTCCGGCCTAAGATCAATAATGCGACTGGTCCCTCTACCCGTCCCTGGGGGGGATTTTATCCCACAGCCACAGTGTTCCTGGAGTTCTGGAAGAGGAGGAGGGCTGAGCTGACGTACGACTGGGATCTCATCGACTGGGAGGAGGAAGAGGTAAGTCAGCGATACCACCCAGAATGGATCTGATACAGTTGAATCATCCTTCAGCAGTCCCTAATGCTCTCTATTATCTGGTCAGATCAATATAGACCTGTGTTGATGTTCACAGTTCCCCGAGGTGAGATGGGAAGAGGAGCGCAGACGCAGATATACGATGGTAATTTGTTACGCTCTGTGTGCCGTGTCTCAGGAGGAGCTGAGGCCCCAGTTTGAGGCCAAGTACTCCAGGGTGGAGAGGGTGAACCCTATATCCGGAAAACCAGAGCCATTCCAGCCCCTCACAGACAAACTCAGCAGACTCCTGGTGTCTGTGTCTGGGATCTTCTTCATGGTAAGCCCCTCTCGGCCATCTGGGAGGGTAGAGAACACGCATCCTTCATCCCCGTGTATAACTTTCAGAATTTGGGATTGGTGTCAAACATCTCCCCCTGCTGGATATTGTCCTGTGTTGCAGAGGACCTAGCGGCTCAGTCTTCCATTTTATTCCCAACCACACAACACAGAATAAGAAGTGTTGGAAAACAGAGACATTTGCACCACCATATGCAAAAAATGTGTATAATTATAGTTGAGTTTCTGGCCCTCACTTTCCAATTATAATTTTGCACAATAGAAAGGCATTATGAGAGAACTACTCGTGGCAAATTGAATATCCAAAACTGACCCCCTGACTTCTGAGGATCAACCTCAACAATAACACAATACAAGAAGAACAAATGTTCTTCTAACTTACATGTTTTTCTCCGTCTGCTGGGTGCAGATTTCCCTTGTTTTGACAGCCGTGTTTGCAGTGGTAGTTTTCCGTCTCATCGCCATGGAGAAGTTTGCATCGTTCCACTGGGAGTTTGTGAAGAAGAACTGGCAGTTTGCCACCTCAGGCACCGGTGTCTGTATCAACTTCATGATCATCATGTCTCTGAATGTGGTGCGTGTCTGGCCAGTATCTGGTACCGTCATGTTTAATCTCCAGCTAATGTTCCATGGACTAAATATTTAGAGCAATGTTACAAAATACCCACTTCCATAATCAGGAGGAGCATCTGGGTTTTTTGAGTTGGCTGTTTTGTAATGCCTTTCTGACTTGTTATTGATTGCTGTCACAGCTGCCTGTCATAGTTAATGGCCACTGTCATGTCCCTTGTCAGGTTTATGAAAAGGTGGCGTATCTGCTCACCAATTTGGGTGAGCATTACCACGTTTCATTTATAACCTTGGATGTCTCATGATTGAAAGGCACATGTCAACCTCTCTCTCCCTCTCTCGCTCCCTCTCTCTCTACCTCTCTCTCTCCTTCCCCCTTCCCCTCAGAGCACCCACGGACAGAGTCGGAATGGGAAAACAGTTTTGCTCTCAAGATGTTCCTCTTTCAGTTTGTCAACTTGAATAGCTCCACGTTCTACATCGCTTTTTTCCTCGGGAGGTAAAATGATATCAACTGGAATGTTCATGTTCCCAATACTGAGGGGTTTTTATGACCTACAGGGACATACAGTACATTCCCTGGTATTTGGAAAGCGAACACCCTCTCTGCTGTGCTTTCTGTCTCTCATCCGAAGCCCTATATTTCGGGGTTGCTCTCTATTACTTGTGTGGTCAGTAGTACAGTAATTGGTAAATTGGTAGTTAACTGAAGTTGATTTCCTATATCTCTGAACCACTTTCAACCTTCAACCTTTCAACAGTTCTCACGTTTGCAATAATTGAATTATTACGCTAATGTCGTCACTCTCCCGCTGTTCAGGTTTGCAGGCAGGCCTGGAAAATACAATAAACTATTTAATAGGTGGCGGCTAGAGGAGGTGAGTACAGTTAAGCAGCAATTTAACAAGATTATTTGAACACTGCGGGAGCTGCTTATTTCGTTCCATCTGAGGGGAGATTTATACATATTAATGCAATTCATCATTTTCATTATATATTTTTTATTAGCACTCTTGTCAAATTACCCAATAATGTGATTCATTAATCTCCCTCATAATTAATCTTTTTTTCAAAATAAGCATGTAGAATAGCTTGAGATGAGTGGCAGGTTTGATGTTCGGCAGTTCTCATTCACTGTGATACAGTAGTATTACTGTAGTGCCTCTCCAAGCTAATAGAAATCCTAATAGTTTTTGTGAACCTCTTTTAGTGTCACCCAAGTGGATGTTTGATCGACTTGTGTCTGCAAATGGGCGTCATCATGGTCCTGAAACAGATCTGGAACAACTTCATGGAGTTGGGTTATCCGTGAGTACAGTTCTGCCTCTCTCCTCTAGAATGCTGTTTTACCAGTCAAGTGGATGTCATTACCATATGAAAAGTATTTTCTTGTGCAGAAGCACATTAAGTGCCCATCAACACGTTCAGTGGAGTGCTCATGTGGTTCTTTGTCAGAAATAATTGGTATGAGTTGAAAGCTGACATTTCACTGCCTTTTCAGTTTGCTGCAGAACTGGTGGTCTCGCCGGAAGATGAAGCAAGGGGGACAGAATGTGGAAAATAAAGTTCAGCTTCCACAATGGGACAAAGACTGGAACCTACAACCAATGAACGCCCATGGACTAGTGGATGAATATCTAGAAATGGGTACGATTATTATTATTAATCACTTTTAATCATCACAACCTCTTAGAATTAATTATACAGTTTAATCTTTCTCTTAGAATTTTACTTCAGTCCGTTAAAATGTGTCTGTTGCTACTGTACATCTACATGTTAAATGTACTTCACTTATATAGCACTTTTATCCAAAGAACCTCACAATGGCCTCTCATTCACTCATTCATGCACACATTCACACACGGCGGAAGCTGCCATGCAAGGTGCTAGCCTGCTCATTGGGAGCAATTTATGGTTCAGTGTCTTGTGTGAACCGCCGACCCAGCAGTCATTGGATGACCTACTCTGCCTCCTAAGCCTCGGCTAACATCGGCTACAGATTCAGAATCAGAAACGTTTATTGCCGTGTAAGTTTACAGTTTACACTAGGAATACTTGGAATTTGTCTCGGTCGATGGTGCATAACATGGAGCCAAACATTGGACAGTTTGCAGGGACGAGATGGGACTGTGCAAAGACAGGACAGTGCAAACGATCAGTACAAAATACGAATACTAAAGAAACAATGCGGAGTGCAGACACAGAGATTGCGGACGAGATTCAGATTCAACGTGTCGACCCATCACTAGAGTACTGTACATCTGCACTCCGTCACTTCCCTCCGAGGCCAGCTGCATGCGGGCGGTTAACATCACCCCAAACTCCACCCACCCCCCCCCTCCTCTTCTCCAGTTCTCCAGTTCGGCTTCACCACCATCTTCGTGGCGGCGTTCCCTCTGGCCCCGCTCCTGGCGCTGCTCAACAACATCATCGAGATCCGTCTGGACGCCTACAAGTTCGTCACGCAGTGGAGGAGACCCATGCCCGCTCGTGCCACCGACATAGGTCAGCTGGTGTCCCCCTCACAACGACATGCAGTGCAGTAGGTCAGCCGGTGTCCACCTCACGACATAGGTCAGCTGGTGTCCTCTTCACAACGACATAGGTCAGCTGGTGTCCTCCTTATGACAACATACAGTAGGTCAGCTGATGTCCTCCTTACAACAACATACAGTAGGTCAGCTAATGTCCTCCTGACAACAACATACTAGTCAGTCAGTGTCCACCGCCTGAATTGATTCTTGATTCCTAGTAATAATGTGGTGTGTGTGTGTGTGTGTGTGTGTGTGTGTGTGTGTATGTGTACGTACGTGTGTGCCTGCATGTGTGTGTGTTTGTGTGTGTGTGTGAGTATGTATGTGTACCTATGCGTGTGTGCCTGCATGTGTGTGTGTGTGTGTGTGTGTGTGCCAGGCATCTGGCATGGCATCCTGGAGGGCATCGGCGTGCTGGCCGTCATCACCAACGCCTTCGTCATCGCCATCACCTCCGACTACATCCCCCGCTTCGTCTACGCCTTCAAATACGGCCCCTGCGTGGACAAGGGCTACCGCCATGAAAAGTACTCTTCCATCACTGTTACTGTATAATACAGTATTTTCTGTATACTTTGTGTGTACATTGTCATTGTTGTTTGCATGCTGTCACTGTTCTTGTATTTTTCTGTATTCTGTTACTGTATTACTGTATACAGTATGTTGTTTTTAAGCAGGGCACATCTGCAAAAGAGATGATCTCATTATGTTATTCACTGTCTAAACAAAGGCTTCTACTCTATATATCTATCTATCTAACAGGGTGTGTTTTAAGCGATGCAGCTGCTTCTATGCGTGACATGTGTGTGTGTGTCCGATTGTAGCATTAGATTTAGACCAATCAGCAGAGGGCAACAGTAGAGATTTCTCATAAACCCGCACTGCTTACTTCTCCACCTGGGGTGTGATTTTTAATTATCCCGTTCACAGAAACCAGGGCAGTTTTGACGGCCTGTGTTGGCCCTGGTTGTGAGTCACCTCTCTCACCCCCCCCCCCCCCCCCCTAGGTGTTTGCGAGGCTACATGAACAGCAGCTTGTCCGTGTTCGACATGGGCGAGCCAGACAACGGCAGCCAGGTCCAGTCCAGATACTGCAGGTACCGGGACTACCGAGCCCACCCCTGGAGCCTGGTGCCCTACGACTTCACCCTGCAGTTCTGGCACGTCCTGGCAGCTAGGCTGGCCTTCATCATCGTCTTCGAGGTCAGTCAGAACCCTCCCTCTCTCTCTCTCTCTCTCCCTCTCTCTCTCTCTTTCTCTCTCTCTCTTCGCTCTGGGTGTGGGTTGGATGCTTGAGGAGACATAACATCAAATCAAATCAAACTTTATTTGTATAGCACATTTCATACACAGAGGCAACACAATGCGCTTTACAGAAAGCAATGGGCGGTGGACATATGTCACACCCCTACATATTCCAGAGGGAAGTAAAAAAAAAAACTGGCCACCCAGGGGTCAGAAAAGTGAGCTGCAAAAATTCTTCCCTGACCTCTCTCAACGAGACGATTGAGCAAGCTCCTTGAAAATGTTTGTGTATTGGCTAAGAACATTTACTGAGCAATAAACATGGGCTAAATACTTCATAGGAGAGACATAACTATCAGTAGAGTAGATAAATAGTTACAGAGATGTTGCCTACAGTACATGGTCGGCCATTATGTGTTAGCTATCCCTGTAGTCTATAATATGATATGAATCATATAACAAATCACAGTAAGCACTTAGCAGACAGGCTCATAAAGAATGTACAGTAAACTAGGCACAGCCGCTAAGCAGAAGTGGGGAGACAAAAAGCAGAGAGCCAAGAGTAAAAAAGGTTGGGGGGTTGGCTGGATAGGGACAGCTGGCGACGGAGTGGGATGGAGCTGGACACGAGGATGGCTGACATGCAACTGCGTTCAAAGTCAGCACAATGGTTTACTGTAGATTATTTCACGCTCGGGTTTGATTGCCTGCTCCCCCCTAGCACCTGGTGTACGGGATCAAGTCCTTCATCGCGTACCTCATCCCGGACATGCCCAAGGACCTGTGTGACCGCATGCGACGGGAGAAGTACCTGATGCAGGAGATGATGTACGAGGCAGAGCTGGAGCACCTCCAGAAGGACAAGAAGACAAATGGCAGGCGTTATCACCACGAGTGGCCTTAGCTTGACCCCCCGTGCCCGCCCCCCTCGCCCTTACCTCCGCCACATGCACACGCGCACACACACCCCACAGGCAGCCCTCTTCATGTGGAAGAGCTAGCTCGGGGAGGCCGATTTCGCTGAAGCCACTCTATACGCCAAAGAGGCTCTCTTTAGTCGCTCGATCCGAGGCCCTCCTGCTCCCTCCTCCTGCCTTGTACATGTGTCCAGCCCCTCATGTCTGTTCTACGTCCAGAGTGTCGGTGCTTATCGGAGCAGCCCCCCCCTCCTTTCTCCCTTCTCAGCTTCATACAGCAGGCTGCCCTTGGCCTTGCACTGTGTTATGGCTTTGAAGGGGTGTCCTGTGCAATTTTAATGTTTACTATGCAGATCAAGGGCTGCAGATCACCACTGCTCTCTTCTCCCTCTCATAGCGTGCGCTTGCTCCCTCTCTCTTTCTTTCTCTCTCTCTCCCTCTCTCCGTCCCTCTCTCTCTCCTCTCTCTGCCTCTCTCTTTCTCTCTCTCTCTCTCCCTCTTTCTCTCTCCCTTTCTCTCTCCCTCTATTTCTCTCTCCCTCTCTCTCCTTCTCTATCTCCCTCTCTCTCTGTTTCTCTCCCTCTCTCCCTCTTTCTCTGTCTCTCTCGCTCTCTCTCTCTCTCTCCCTCTCTCTCTCCTTCTCTCTCCCTCTCTCTCTCTGTCTCTCTCTCTCTCTGTGGCAGCTAGCACCGTGCTGTAATAGTCCATTCTAGTGCAGCTCTCAACATGGCGGTGTTTGTCTCCCATGAATATCAGCGCAGTCACAGTACAGTAGGCCTACTGTATGTGAATGTGTTCTAATGTGGCACTTAGTGATTATTGTTGCAAAAGTGACTCTGGTGACGTGGCTACCAAAAATAATGGACAATGTTTATGCAAAATGACTGTATGTCGCCCTCGAAGCATGCTGGTTTATAATCACATTGGTTTGTTCGTCAACAGCATCGACAACTGTTGGAAGATGTTAACGTTCTGATCTTCGATAGAGGTTTTCTCTACAGAAATATGTAAAATGCATGGAAATATTGTTTTGTATTTTTGATAGACAAGGCCCCTGTCTTGATGCCTGGTTCACGTAAGTTTTTACCCAATGTGAGCTGTATGTTAGACTTTTATTTGTACTATTTATTCAGACTGCTGAGCTTGACTGTGTCCTGAGTTGGGGAAATGTGATCTAGTGTGATTTGATTGTGCCTACAGTTGTTGCAAACCACAAAATGTGTGTCACCAACATCACGTGTGCCTGTTTGTGCTGCAAGAAAAGTTATCTCCTATTTCTCCAGTGTGATCTACAACAAATCTCAGAACGGTCCAATAAGGATTGCACTGAAATGTGAACCATAGCCTGCACACCACTGTCAAAATCTGGGCTTTAGCTTCAATACTGATGAGTTCAGCTGAAAAGTAGAAAAATCACTAAAATATAAGTCCCATTATAGACTATGAACAGTCAGCTGCAGGGCTAAATCTGTTCTTCCATGCCCAGGATCTGTTCCTCATTTGCGACTGGAGGCAGTACAGTAAGTGTGGTGTCTGGGATAGATTGGACATACTTGTGGTTTGAATGTTCTGCCTATTATGGTGGAACGTCCCACATCCATGTTTCATACTCACCAAAAATGTTAACATTCAAACGCATGTCAGTCTTTAATTGAGCTCAGATGTTGAATGCCCACCATTCTCGTCAGAATGAGCATTGTACAAGATTACAGCAAGCATTTTCAGTCCTGAGACTTTCAGTCAAACCAACCAGGAAGCACAGAAGACATGTGTGAGGCTGAGATCAGACAACATCCTAACATTGTGTTAGAGACACATCAGTATATTTAAGATACATGCATACTTACATACAGTACGTTGTTTCATCACTGACTTGATCTCTTTGAATTTGGCCCAACGCCTTGACTGAAGGCCACGTTCTATGACTAATTTAGTTTGCACAATATATGTGTGGAGATTACAGAGGGTTAAATTTTTAATGTATTTGTTTAATGTATTATTGTAAATTTTTCTACTGTTAAGTTTGAGCTATCATTCTTAGTTTTTCTTTAGCTATGTACTGTAAATACTTTTCAGATGTGTCATTATAATGTGTCTAATATTTTTATAGGTTCTGAATGCAACCAGCATGTGATCATCTCTCTTACTAAATAAGGTCATGTAACTTACACTTTCCTCAGGTCTCCTCTGAATGTTTGCAGGTGATCAACTTTCTATCATCTTTTATTAGATGCTATCAAAGATAATTCAGCTTTTTAAGATATATATTTTTGCACTCTGCATTTGCATGACTAAAAAAAGGCACCATCACATTAGTCCGATGATTAAGCACCACAGAAGCACGATTTATAGTCTTGCAGCAAATCTTACACATAGTAAGAGATCTACACATTCTTGGGTAGATCGTTTTCTTTTAATTGAACATTATCTCAGTGATACTTCTTCCAGAATATAATGTTGAAAACCGTTTTAATTCTGTGGATTTGCTCAATATTTGTTTGATGTAAGGTTCAGTTCATATGATATGAAATAGACTGAGGAATGTTAAGAGATACTCCTCCCTGTGATGTGATTGGACATCTACAGTATGCATGCCGTAACCCTGACTACTCCACTTGAGCAGTGTCAAGAGCAAATATCAATTCATTAGTACAGTACATATTTAGTCCTGAGTATGCACGATTTACAGAGATTATCTGTGTTAAGTTAATGACAAAAAGTGTCTTCATTTGGCCACAGTTAATATTTCTTGTTTTTTTGTCATTATTGAACATAAAGTAAGGATTTTAAATTGATGGGATTATTGATAATTACCCTACTAGACTGACATTTCTGGCCACCAATATTCAAGAGAAGCATATTGTTTTATGTCACATTGTTGGTTTATGTCTTTGGACATTTATAGATTTTCTTGAATAGTGGGTTGGACTCACTGTTGGGACACTGCAGAGTCCCCTTGAGTGATAGATAGCGTTAAAGTCTAGAATCTGTAGATATTATGTTTTGTCTTCAGGAGGATCATGGCACGATTGGAACACTTTGGGGTTTTTCCTGGAAAAAAACACAGCGCTTTGTGAATGTGATTGCTGTTCCAGTATGGCAGCTCTAATGTTTTGATCTGGTGAGAGATATGGTGATTTTTAATAATTACTAATGGTAATGTGACCTTAATTATTTTCTCTGTCTCTGAGAGAAATAGGAATCAGCTGGTGTAACCTCCTCACTAACGCCACGATGCAGTCAGAACACTGTAGAAGAGTTCTGGTGATTGTATTATTCAGTAATAAAGTGATGAGCTACATTCCTGAGAAGGCAGATTATCCTCTTATAGTATTGCTCTGATTGAGGGTTGTGTTGGAGCTGCTGTAGGGCTAACAGAAGAGGAAGCACAGTAGACCGTAGACTTTACTGTAGGATGTAATCTGTTGTGACATGAAGTGTATCGATTACATTGTTTACTTCATCCCTGTTTACATGTACAAACATAGAGAACTGTAAAAAAAACTAAGAAAAACAATGGGGGGGGGGGAGTGACATATAGAACAGCATAATTTGGATATCATTCTTTTCTGGAATAAATCATGGATTGGATTTTTAAATCAAATACTCTTGAGTATTCTTTTTTCAGGAGCCAACTTATTAACTTCACACACACCACGTACCATACTCCAGATACTAGCTACCTATATAGGGATACTGTATAGTGTTGTAGATGATTGCATTTGAAAACTCTGTGTCTCCTGGGTAAAGCCAGCGTTGCTGTAGGATTGTTGCTGTAGGTTGTAACTATTCCTCGGACCTTTTCCCCTGAGGGCTTTTCGGCCGGTGGCCTTGTGATCCCGGTGTCCCTCAGATGCGACTGTCAGATCTGGATTCTCTGAATTCTGATGGACAAAAGAGAAGTGCTGGTTGTATTCTTCTGGTGCAACCATGTAGGCCTACCACCTTCCTCAGAACCAACGCTGATTGTTGATTGCGAGATCGTTTTCTCATCTGGCACAAATGGATCTCTATGGAGAATATCCAGACTGATTTGCGAAAGAAAGAATGTGAGCTCGTGAAATCACGAGGCTAATGTAGCCCAGTTGTTCATCAGGATCAGAATTCATATTCACTCACCTGTTTTCCCTCATTGTGACTGACGCCACACCAGCACATTTCCTTGTACTTTTTGGACCAGAAGCAGCAGAGATTGCACACGGGTCTTATCAAGAGCGGCTTCACATCCTGGCCCCTGTTGGATCCTAGCAAGGAGAGGTGGTCCAATTTTGGACGCAGAAGAAGAATGGTTATCACATTTTAAATACTGTGTATGCGAGGTACAGTATGCAACCTTTAGTCAGCTGTGTAATGGATTGGAACATGAAGGAATGTGTGGGGTTGGGCCGTTAGATAAAGACAGCTGCAGTTTAATTCCTAACCAGGGCTGAAAAGTCTGTCAGACAGTATGATGATGACACAGACAGTGTTTAAACCACAATGAAATAGATTTCCACCATTCTGCCTCCCAGTCAGACAGCAGGCCGGTGATCGGTCTCTTAAGAGCGTGTGTGTGTGTGTGTGTGTGTGTGTGTGTGTGTGTGTGTGTGTGTGTGTGTGTGTGTGTGTGTGTGTGTGTGTGTGTGTGAGAACAGTGAGTTATGCCCCCCGGTGCACACACGCTGTACCAGTGAGGGCGGTAAGCAGCAGACCAGCTGTGACAGTGGCCATAAATCCCAGTGCGCTGTAGTACAGATAGGACATTTCATACCAGGACTCAGCCATAGAGGACCTGCAGAGGAGAAAGGAGTCACAACACGCTGCAGCCACATGTTACAAACAAGATCAACACAAGGGTTTCTTTCATGTCCAATGTAATGAAACATATTATTTATATTTACTGCTGTCATTAAACAGTATTTCACACCATTAGGCCTATAGTAGATATAAAGTGTTGGCGACTCCACCTGGGTGAGAGAGGAAGGTCGGGGTAGAGTGGAGCCGGGGTGACGGCCGAGGCAGAGGAGTTGGCCTGGGTACACTGGTCAGTGCTGAGGGTTAGAGGCCTGGTGTGGTTGCTCTGGGCTGGGTGAAGGAAGCCCCCCACGCCAGCCCAGAACGAGAGAGTGATGCCCACCATCAATCCCCCGGCAGCACCCTACGCACACACGCGCGCACGCGCACACACACACACCGTAGGCTTAGAGGGCATCTCTCTTTCTCTCTCTCACACACACACACACACACCATAGGCTTAAAGGACATCTCTCGCACACACAGACACACGCCATAGGGTTAGGGGGCATCTTACACACACAGTTAATACAGTACAGACATCTGAAATAGTTCTGGTGGCACTTAGGGTTTGTGATGTATGGTTATGTTCACAGTGCTGACCTTTGAACCAGTCCAAGGAAAGACTATTCCCAGAAAGAACAGCCCGAGCATGGGACCTCCACACATTCCATGGATGCTCAGGGCAGCCTGGCCATCGGAGGGCAGGTGAACACACACACACACACACACACACACACAAATCAAGATAGGTTCACTGAGTAGGTCTCTACCGTTCCAAGGGTTTTTTGCAATCCCACTCAGCATTTACCTGCACGATTGCCCCCAAGTAGGACGCAGCGATGGCCATCGAGGTGCAGATTACGCCAAACACAACACCTGTAGGAACGTAGGACGTTTCTGAGCTGTGTACTCGGGCATTATTTAATAAAAAAAAAAGTGTATTTAATACATATTTGTGCAGCTTGTGTCAACTGCTCTCTTACATGATGTGCAGAATGTGGTACGTGTTGTCAACCTATTTCTGCAGCACTTTTATACATCTCTCTCTCTGAAGACTGCATTCGTCTTTCACATACAGTACAAGAGAAAGGAATATTTACACAGTCCTTTGCTGATCCATGCATTGGCGGTGTTGGACAGGTTTGTACAACACTGCTTAACAAAGTCCTCATAGGTTACTGTTGCTAGGGCATTGATGCTGGCAGCCACAGTACTAAGGGGTAAAATAATACAGTTTGTGAATAAGATCTCTTAGACATCACATCATATTTCATATCTCACAGTTCAATAAAGGCAAAACCTTGCATGTTATGTAAAGTCACCCTGGCAATTCTACTCCAACCTTAGAGTTCCACTGAAGGCACAAGCGACAAACAGTCCTGGAAGACCTGGGAACTGGCCAAGGATGTCCATGACAAAGTAAGGCATGAGCTGTAGAAATATAAGATGCAGTAGTTCTAGTGAGAAATTAGACAGAGGCATTATCGCTAAACACAGGCATTAGCACAGCTCAAGATTCATACCATAACTCGCCTGGTCAGGATTCATACCGTAACTCACCTGGCCAGGATTCATACTGTAACTCACCTGGTCAGGATTTATTCAGTAACTCGCCTGGTCAGGATTCATACCATAACTCACCTGGTCAAGATTCATAATGTAACTCACCTGGTCAGGATTCATACCGTAACTCACCTGGTCAAGATTCATAATGTAACTCACCTGGTCAGGATTCATACCGTAACTCATCAAGATTCATAGCGTAACTCACCTGGTCAAGATTCATAATGTAACTCACCTGGTAAGGCTTCATACCGTAACTCATCAAGATTCAAAGTGTAACTCACCTGGTCAAGATTCATAATGTAACTCACCTGGTCAGGATTCATACCGTAACTCATCAAGATTCATAGCTTAACTCACCTGGTCAGGGGCGGATATAAACCTGGCCGACCAGGGATCACAGTGAGCGTAGAAAGCGTACATGATGAGGCCAGACAACACGGCACACACCAGGATGACCAGGAGACCCAGGAGGTTGAGGTAGAGAGCTCTGAAAGGAGACGATCGCTGTGCGGTTTAGTTTCATTTTCTTCTTCAACTGCACACTTCAGCATTGTGTGGATTCTGTGCTTATAAGCATTAGCCTTCGAGTACAACTGTGATCATTCAAGTTTGTGTGGAATAAAGATGTATTCAGACCAGCTGAGTGGCCTTGTGGTTAGAGTGTCCGCCCTGAGATTGGGAGTTACTTGTTTAGTTTTAGTTGACTAAATAGCATTACGATTTTAGTCAGCTGTATCTACAGTAGATTTAGTGGACTAAAATCAAATGGGACACTAAAATCAAAAGTGTAATGCATTATTTAACCATTTCTCTAGAATTTCCAAATTCATATATACTCCTGGAAGAAACATCTATTAGATTGATGGTCAAAGCTACTTAATTACATTTCTATGCGCTCTCCCTGCCAAATCGTCCCTCAATAACATTTTCGTCTAGTTTTTATTTGTTGATGAAAATGTCAATAGATTTAAATTAGTTTTTATTTAGTTCACGTCTTCTGACGATAACTAAATAAAGGTCATTGATTAATCATTTTCATCATATTTTTCGTCAATGAAATTAACACTGCGGCTGAGTCATACCAAAGGCTATAAAAAATGGTACCCGATGCCTCCCTGCTTGGCACTCAGCATCAAGGTTTGGATTGGGGGTAAGTCCCTGCGACGTAGTAGCGTTATGTCCAGGGGGTGTACTTATACATCAAGTTGCCTCATGGAATCAGGAGATAGACTCCAGCCCTATTGGCCACTATGCTCGAGAACCATTGGTTCTCAAGGCTTCTACGAAGGAGACTAGTCCTATGATACATTAAGTAGCAACAGCAGAAGCTTACAGTCGGGCGTGGGTCTCGGTCTTGCAGGATATGCATCTCTGAATGGTAGACTGGTTAACCCCATAGACCCCCAGCCAGGTAAACGTCCCTCCGATGGAAATAGTCCAGAACGTGTGCCGTCTCAAGGGGTTGGGGTCAAAGCTAAGGACAAAGATCACTGTCTTTCGTCAAAGGTAATGTATCTTTAACATCCGCATTGAGAGTGTGATGAAATTGAATATAGTAGAAGATGATGGTTTACATTCTTGTACGATGCCATCTGAAGGCTGAACTCACTCAAAGACAGTGAGCCTGCCGCCCGTCTGCGCTACCTCCCATGCAGACTCCAGACCCCCAGTCCTCCAGGCTCCCTGGACCAGCACAACCAAGAAGCCCACAACCATCACCACCATCTGAAACGTATCTGTCCACACCACTGCCTTCAGGCCTCCCTATATACAAACACACACACGTACACACACGCGCACACACATAAGCATGCACGCGCACACACATACGCACACACACCATGTGACTTCATCTCCGACCTCTGTAACCTTGCTCAGTGGTTAAATGCAATGTGTGGCGGTCAGTTTACGTTATCAATGTTTACACTGCAGAGACTATTTATTCCGACGCGCTACATGAGAAGAACCAGAGAGCCTGCATGTCAGGAAGGATGCACGGTCTCTGCTAGCCCATCAGCTCACCAGTGTGCAGTAGAAGGTACACACGATACCCGTGGCAAATATAGACCCCCAAAGGCTGAAGCCAGTCACTGCAAAGATATGGTGAGGTTCAGTTAAATTTCAGATTCATGTATTTGTTAGAATGAACGCATGCTCAGCCAGATAAATGTACCTTGATTTAAGGCCAGTGCAGGAGCATACACCACCACTCCTGTGTACAAGATCTGAAATATTCACAAGACCATTGTGATGTTTTGAGGATGAATACTGAAAACATGAATGGTTATTTACATAAATTGCATTGATTGTACGTATACGTACATAAAATGTAATATATAAACATTGTAGGCTATAGGCCTACTGTATGTATCCTTGAGCAAACATACCGTCTGCACCATGTAAATAAGAGTTGCAGCCAAGCGAACCCCCCTGCAGAACCGCATCTCCAGATACTACGGAGAACGTAGAGAACATAATCAAACGCAGGACTGCATCTCCAGATACTACGGAGAACGTAGAGAACATAATCAAACACAGGATGACAAATGAAAGGGTCAAAGTTCCCTATTCGACGGCACAGCAGCACATGTTTCTGATTTGTACCCAGACTTAAAGCTAGGTATCACTGGAAAGTTGAACCCCTATGAGAGACCACCCTTGGATGATGTAATTACCTGCAAGAGGAAGTGTAATTGTGAGGGCTAAACCCCCGGAGAGCGTTGCTTTCACAATGAAATATAGCTGACCTGATTAAGGGCATGAACTCTCTGGAGATCTGAGAACTTATAATTTTCCTGGCAAGTAGACATGTTTCAGAGTAGGACCTCATTAGAACAGCATAATGTAATATTTAAAAACAGGTTATTACTGAGTACTATGTGACATTACCTCATATGTACTTGTGATTCCTGATCTGTAAAAGACCGGCACAAAGAGTTCAGCTGTGGCGATCACCACGAGCGTGTACGCCAGGCCAAACAGGGCAAAGGACGCCCCGAAGCGGTACACGTCGGAAGGGGCCCCCAGGACGGTGACAGCCGACATGAAGCTGGCAGTGAGGGACAAGGCCACGGGGACGCAGGTCATCTGCCTGCCCCCCACCAAGAACTCGCTGGATGAGGCCTTCTTCCTGTCCTTCACGGCGAAAAATACCCCTATCCCAGAGGAGATCACAAACAGACAGGCAAACACCACATAGTCCCATGACTGGAAAGTCCCTACTCCAGGATCCAGGAACTTCATAGTAGCCAGCTACTGTGGGTGGACGATACTGTCAGGGCAGTAGCTCTCCTGGTTTGTTTTCCAAAGACTACTGTTTCATAACTGAATGCATCATGTGTTGACAAAGAGTTGATGATTTAGGGAGCTGCGCTGAATTGACAGTGTGACATTTTGCAGATGTAGTTTGTAGGATCACTCATCCAAAACCTGATAAAGCATTAACTTCTTTCATTCAGTCGAGTCCACAACTTATTGGTTTAACACAGTCAGTATGTTTCTACGTATTCTGCCTGTTTCAGTTGCACAAAAGTGAACATTTGCCAAAATCTGAGTGCTTTGATTATGTGGGTTCCTAATACAAGCTTTGTGTCACATTCAATAAAACATTCATATTTCTTAAAGTCGCACTGAAACGGAGGTTTGAGATCATCTAACTTCCGTAGTTTGACGTATTTCCGACGCAAACAAGCTATGAGGGTGGGACATATGTTTAGAGGAATTTGATTGGAACATTGACAAGTGGACAGGTTTTAAGAATTTTAGACAGATTCGATAGAAGTATAGCGTTGATTGACGGGTGGATGTTGTGAGATTATTGGCCTAAAATCTAAGGTACCTGTTGTCTTCATTGCACGTGACCTACCGTTTTCCAGGAAGTAAGAAATTATATACTTTGATATAAGTTCACAACAAAAGTAGAATTTTTTAATTTTTTTGGCATACATCGTTGAATAGGTGAACACCATGACCAATTATGTGAACCAAAATGGGACAGAATGCTTTTTTCATTTCAGTGCGACTTTAACGACCTTTTTGACTGACTTCCCTGTAAGATATTAAGTATTTTGGCAGAGAATCTGCTGACAAAACAGTCTGTGAACCAAAGTTCGAGTAGGCTATTATGTTATAGGCTTATTCATTAATAACACTGTATAATGTTAGGGTTATTCATTAATATGTGGAAGTGTGAATCAACCCCGGCCAAAGGAAAGCAAAATATCAAATGCTGCGTAATTATATATTTTTAACAAAACCCAGCACTTGTCCTCTTCTTGGAGATGGCGGTTTGAATCCTGATTCCTCGTGTCCCCACAAAACACATGTCCAAGTGTCCTTGGGCAAGAAACTCTATCCCAAATTGCTTCCAATGTGCAGGCTGGCACCTTGCATGGCAACTGCCACCATTGGTGTGTGTGTGTGTGTGTGTGTGTGTGTGTGTGTGTGTGTGTGTGTGTGTGTGTGTGTGTGTGTGTGTGTGTGTGTGTGTGTGTGTGTGTGTGTGTGTGTGTGTGTGTGTGAATGAGTGGATGAGAGGACATGGTAAAGCGCTTTGGATAAAAGTGCTTTATGAGTTCAGACCATTTACCTACCTATCTACTCATTATCAGAATTCTTATATTTATATATTTTCTATATGTGAGTTGGCTTATTATAGGCCTACTGGCAATACAGAAGACTGTGGTTGGTCCTTTGAGTCTGTTTAGGCTGTCTGTGCCTTTTAGCCTTTTTTGGGTGATGGGGTCTGTAACTTGAGTCGGGATAAGAACTGCATGTGGTGCGCTGTGGTGCTGTTGGTGCAGATGTTGCGTGCGGAGGACCGAGACAGCCTGAATCGTATCGCCCCCAAAACCCATTGAAAATAGGATATAATGGACCCCGTCCCGCTAACGCTTGTCATTTTAATATTGCTGCCACTATATATGGCAGTTTATACAGGACCGTTACATCCCGAAATGTCCAATGGGACTTTTCATCACTTTTTTCTACCGGACGGCGATTATGAGGAAAACGACGACCCTGAGAACTGTCAGATGCTCTTTAAATTCAGCGACCGGCGCGCTTGCGGAACGGCTGAGGACAGAGATTCCCTGGTGCGCGAGGATTTGATTATAGCGAAGCATCAAATTGAAGACGCAGCCAGGATGCTGGAAAACATCGGCAGAGCGATATCTCACGACCTGGACGGAGAGGAAAGCTACGGTAAATTTCTTAGGCGGGAGATATCTCAGATCAGTGAGGCTTTTACAAGCGTGGAGAAATCTCTCTTGGAATTAGAGGTGAAGTTCAAACAAAGTCAGGACACTGATCTCAGAGAGGAACACCAATACAATGACAATGTATTGAAGCCCATCCACGACGTGAGAGACACTCACAGGGAAACAGTGGCTATATCACTGGGACTAAAAGATAAACACGAGCTGCTTTCTCTCATCATGCGTAGTCATGGCACAAGACTCAGTCGTCTCAAAACAGAGTATCTCAATGTTTAGCCTTCTCACACTTGTGGTGCATGTGTGGCGCGCGCGTGTCTGTATGTGTATGACCATCAGATGGAATGAAACGTTACACGTCTGTGTCCAGCCTGCCCTTTCAAGTGTTCTCCTTCCGTGTAAGTGCAGCATATAATTTAGAAGAAACTAATGAAAATGTCAACACATTATTCTTCAACACATTCTTCTTCAGACAGACAGAGGAAAAATGGAAAATTATCCCTAGTGATGCCTGGCTGTGCTCCTCCCCTCCTATAAGTAGCCTAACTCTTAGGCTATATTTTTTAGGTTACATAATCCAGTTTTGTAACTTATATTATTATCTCAATTGTATTTATTGGTAGACAAATGTATTGTCCAGCAGTGTAGCCTACTAATAATTTGAAATTTTTAATCATAATTTAATAGGCCTATTGATTAGCCTATATTACGCTAGTAGCCTATTGTTTAGTAATTTTCGTATGTTGGATTTTTCCCCAGTGGTTTTGTCTTCCCAGTGGTAGCCTACTGCGGTTTGCTTTCCTGCCTTCCCTCAGACTAGGTATGGAATATCACAGTTTACCGTTCTTAGGCCTAAGTCAGAGACAAAACATCACTTGAACCTTTAAGTTAGACTCCTCAGACTTCTGTGAATAGGAAATTAATACTAATTTCCTGTTTTCTTTGCTTCTTATGAAGGGTTTATTGTTAATGTTCCTTTAAAAGCAGGGGCCCAAAGATTTTGAGGTCTCTCACAACTTAACATTCATTGATGTGGCTCCCAGTCAAAAGCATCTAATGTCTGTCAACCCCATATGGATATGTTTCCAACTTCAGACATCACTTATATAATTCACTATGCCTTTTTGCGGTCATAGAAATCTTTAGACATACTGTACTTTATTGACTGTTCATTGGCAGTTTGTAATAAATAAATGTCTATCATCTGTGGCATTCTATTATTGATCTGTTTAAGACAGTTGTAGGCAAAACGCCCCTGTAAGGAATATTCCATATGCTAAAAATACAAAGGTTTTGTACTCAATGTGCGCAATTGGTTAAAATGGCAACACGACTGTATTTTGCTTTCATTCCATCCAACCACTGGAACAACCACAGGATAACTGCTCCGTCAGGCAGCTTTTACAGAGATAATGCCCCAGTGCGTGGCAGGGAGCCAGAACCCGCCATGGGTGTGACTGGGTGTGATTTCCTCTGTCTGGTTTTCCTCTGAGCCCGGCTTCCCCTCGCGGACCCCTTCTCAAAACAGCTCTCGTCAGGCACTGCGTGGCTCCTACAGTATACCTGTCCTGCCAAAAATAACTCCACTACTGCTGCTCATTATAAACGCAAGGGATGGAAAAGGAAAGAACCATAGATTAATACTTAATGTTTTTTTTGTGTGTTTTTTTTATCTTTAAGGTTAATTATTGTCCTTCACATAAACCTACGATCACAATCAAAGTATGAAATTCAGTTCTGCATGCGAAAAGTGACTTTCCTAATATTAATAGTGCAGATTTCCTGTGATCTTTTCCTATATTATATAATATATGTTTTATATTATATGTCCTATACTTTTCCACGGACCTGCTTAATTCGTTTATTTCTGGTTAAGGTGAAAATTTGTCATATGGATAGTATAAGAATCATTTGAAAGAAATGTGTGACCTTAAAGTATTTCAGAGAGACAGGAAGAGAGACAGGAAGAGAAATGAGAGAAACAGCTGTGTTTACATTCATGTCAGAAAGATTTAATGGAGTTTTAAGGTAAAGCAATTACAGCTGATGGAAACTTAACATTTCTTTATGTTCCGTTCAATTAAATAAATGTATAGATCAACTGTGTGGACCTACAGTACAGTACTGGTGTGCCACAAGAGCTACAAACTTTGTCTCCTGGAAGACCTTTGTCATCATAGTCTACTAAAATGTGCAGTAATAGTAATTCATAATTTTCTGTTATGGGTTAACCTAAAAGCCAGAACCATAGGCAAACTGCAGTTAATGCACTTATAGAATTCAGACTTGGGTCGTCCAGTGATTGTAAGGTCGGCAGTTCGAATCCCGGCTCCTCCTTTCCACATGTTGAAGTGTCCTTGGGCAAGACACTGAACCCCAAATTGCATCCAAAGAGCAGACTAGTACCTTGCATGGCAGCGGATTCCATTAGTGTGTGAATGTGTGTGTAAATGGGTGAATGAGAGGTCAGTGTAAAGCGCTTTGTACAAAAGCGCTATATAAGTGCAGATCATTTACCATTTGCCAACTTGTAGTCTCCCGGGTTGCCAACTAATTACAAGACTAATGTGGTGAAAGGTTTGCATGTCCATTTTATTTTTCAAAAATATTTTGACTGGCCTATGATTTCAAGACACATCAAAACAATCAAATACAGTTTGATCTTTATGTTCATAATTTCCTTGAATAAACACAAAGGCATATCCTCATACATACAGTTCAAAATGTACATTTACATGTTCTTTTTGTATTCAATGGGTAGCCTACATAATACTACTACAGTACATGACTGTCCTTTAAAATGTGTGAATATGCTTCCATAATTTCATCTTAAAAGCTTGTGTTATTGGTCTTCATACTATCGTTCATTTTCTGAACCAGCAACAGTTATACTGAAAGCATTTTAGAATAATTGTTCCTCCTTTGAATAGCAAGCAATAACACTGAACAGTTCATTGAATAAGAGGGACAGAAAAAAAGCACCAGAGGAACTGAAATGATCTTCAGTAAAATGTCACCATCTGATATCCTCTCCCAAGAGAACCAAAGTCCTGCTTTCACAGTGCAGATGGGGCTCTGTGTCCCTGGTTAGTGTCCTTGGGACACAGGCTGAGCTCTATGTCCCTGGGTAGTGTCCTTGGAACACAGGCTGAGCTCTATGTCCCTGGGTAGTGTCCTTGGAACACAGGCTGAGCTCTATGTCCCTGGGTAGTGTCCTTGGAACACAGGCTGAGCTCTGTGTCCCTGGGTAGTGTCCTTGGAACACAGGCTGAGCTCTGCCATTTCAGAAGAGACGAGACACCTGTCCCTGGGAGGTTTGGCATAGCGTCACACGCAGCCACTCTCCTGCCGTGGCTTGCGCACTGCCGTGTGGGGAGCAGGGTAGAGGGACGGGGCCAGTGTGCACAGGAACCCAGCCAGCAAGGTGAGGCCCAGCCCGGCCCAGGCACAAAACATGGACCAACCGTACCCGTGACTGATGTCCTCTGGTATTCCGTAGATGAATCGTGGATAACGAGACAGTTGAAAATTTATCCCAGCCACACAGGTGCACAGAGAGATGATGCAGCATGTTCCTGTGGGAATGAAAAGAGGCACGTGTAGGCAAGTGACAGCATGTAAATCATGTAAATACAAGTGTGATTGTACGCACCCTTGTGTTGCACCTACTCATCTGCTGCCTGGTCACTCCCCCACACACTCCATAACAAACACTCTACTGCCCCTCAATGGTGTTTCGGAGTACTGTGTTAGGTATGTGTCAGCTCTCACCTCCCATGAGAAAAAGAAGCCCGGCTACATACTGCATGAGATCATGCTTTCTCCAGCAGCCCAGCACTCCGATGATCCAGCCAAAGAGGATGATGGAGATGGCCATGCCTATGAAGCTAGCCGTCATCCTTTGCAGGTCTAGGGAGAGATTCATAAAGGATCAATGATTCATAAAGGATCTATTTTACATGATTCCAAGTTGTTTCCATATGAATGCATCATAGATCCCCCTGGTTCCCGGAGAAGCCCCCTGCTATTCTCGTGTCCAGTACCATCACACTATATGGCCTTGTTCACGCTGCAGTCAAAAGTGGCCCAATTTTTCTCATGTGACTCATGTGTGTTTTTTGTCATGACAATGGGAGCAGCACAAATCACATGGAATCTGAACATTTGAAATCAGATTTGCGCCACTTCCATATGTGGTCCTAAATCAGATACAGGTTAGATGTTTTGCAATGTGTGAACAACCAAACAAAAAATCTGATCTGAGCAATAAATCTGAATTGAGTCTAAGGTTTACAGTGTGAACGTAGCCTATGTGTCACAAGCTGTCCCAATCAAGTCACCCCCCTCTGCATCCTGTTTTCTCACTTCTGCTTAGCTGCTTAGGAGCCTGTCTGCTAAGTGCTTACTGTGTCTTATTAGATGATATCCTTACACCTATATCCTATCATGCATTACAGGGATAGCTAACACATGGATCTATATCCACCCCCTTTTTTCTCTGTAAAGCGCATTGCGTTGCCTCATATGAAATGCGCTATATAAATAAAGTTTGGTTTTATTTTATTTGTGAGAGGGACAACTTACGGAGTGTATGCCACTCATCCTGTCTTATGGTCTTGGTCTGATTTACGGGCAGGTTTCTGGGAACGGCTGACGAGGAGTAGTAGTATTTTATATGTGTGCAGCGTTGAATCAACCCTGCAGACACCGGGCACAAACAAGAGTTTCACATGAGCTTTACCGAACAAAAAACGTTATAGGCTATAGGCTATTTTCTGGAGGGCAGGTAGCATAACACATGATTAATCTTGGCTAAAATGCCACAGTAAACATTCAATAGGCCTATAGTTTTGCTGACAGATAAATGTAGGCCTATCAAAAAACAATCGCAGCCAGTTTATCAAATGATGGATGTAGGCTACACAGTGTTGTTGCTGCGTAGGCCTGTGTGGGAGGACCGCGCAACATCAGCACATTGGATAGCGCATGAATTTTCCTATGACATCCGTTTAGATTGCAACCATGAGCACAGAAAAATAATGTAAACTGAAAAACGCCACTGCCAGTTAACACGGTATGTACAGTACTGACGTTATATGACGTTATCAAATAAAGATAGCCTACCTTTAAAGATTAGGTCCTCTGTTTCCAGGTCGAATCCCTCCCGATGGCACTTTCTCCACAGCCCGGTGATGGTTGAGTTGAACTGTCGACTGCAGAGAGATTGCATAGCCGGGGCAGGCGGCAAGAAGTGCCGTTTAGCCCGCAGGAGAATTACGCCGCTAGACCCCTTTCTCTCTACGTTATTCTCTTTCGGTAACATGCGCAGGGGAAGGTTGTGGTTGGAAATGTAAATATATCCAGGGTCATTTCTTTTGTTTGAATAATTCTTGCAACGTTCTCGGTGCCTCCTTGCGTCAGTCTCATACCAATTGTCGGTACTGATTGCTATTGCTATTAGTCCCAACGCACAAAAAGCCAAACACAGACCTGCAGCTGTCAATGTCCTCATAGCAGCCATGTTCCATGCGCGCTAGCAGCTGGTTCTGCGCGGGGTATGGTCTCTCTCGACCGGGTGCCGTGGTTACTGTTATTCCCTGGGACACCAACCACTGTCAGGACCTCGTTGTTCGCCGCTGCAGCTGTGTTGTCTAAGATGACGATACTGTATTGATACCATAATTCAGTCCTTCACATTGAAAATAAGACCATTCGCTGACCAGTGTGTCGTATGGATCGAATTCTGGGGTGTAGCCTACATATTTTGGTTCTATTTTTCTGTGGCACTAATCCCAATATTGTAACCCAAGAGTATGCTGTAATATGCTTGAATATGACCATATAATACCAGCAGATGGAGACAGAGCTGATATTTGAAAATACAAAACATCAGGCTTGTTATTGTTCTTGATCAAGTAAAATGCCTATAGGAATAAATGACATAATAATATGGAAATTAAATGAAATTAAACAAAATCCTAACAATCAATTTGCCTCTGTACAGTGAGATTAATCTGTAAAACACAAATATAATTTATTTCTACCTTTATAAGGTTTGCAAACCGGGAGACAAGCTCAATACAGAGTCTCAGAGTTCTCCAAGGAATGACAATGAACGAGAGCACTTTATATCATCCAGCACGGGACATACAGTAGAGGATGGGCTGATTTGGAATGACACAGGTTTCCCGAGTATTCCAAGTAATCAGGATAATACTTAACAGATTCTGGGAACTGAAATCCCCTGACATTCAAAGACTCATATTTCATAGCCATATTTGGTACTATTATCCTGCGGCATGGTGTCAGGTCAACAGCCCTCTTAGTATTGGGTAATAACAGCTGTTATATGATACATTCAGACAAAATATTTACGCTATTGTGGCTAAATACTTCACCATGTGGCTGCTTACATTAAACAACTTACTGTGACATTCTGGCTTAAGCAGAGAAGCTCCCTGTTCTAATATGGATTGTGTACTCCAACAAGTTTTATCCCATGGCCAGTATAGGTCAAGCTGACCCAAGATGAGGTAGGATAACTCTTCAACAGCATATCATCAATCATGATTACACCATGAGAGAAGGATTTTACACTTGCACTGCAGGATATGGATATTAATGTGAGTCTTTCTATAATGTCATGGAATTTCAGTTCCCAGAATCTGTTAAGTATTATCCTGATTACTTGGAATACTCGGGAAACCTGTGTCTCGCGAGACCTTGCCTCGCGGTTTGCAAACCTTATAAAAAAAAATATATATTCTATTTGTGTCTTATTGATTAATGTCACTGTGCAGTGGTAAATTTATAATGGGTGCAAGTGGGTATCATTAGTTCTGTTTTTTTTTTACTTTTCCAGTGGATTCAACACCATCCTGTCCTTCAGGGTTGCAGACAATCTCCCAGCCATGCAGGTAGACCACGACATGGTGGCCTGGATCACGGACTACCTCACCGGCAGGCCACAGTATGTCCAACTGCAGGGCTGCCTGTCTGATGTGGTGATAAGCAACACGGGCGCCCCCCAAGGAACCGTACTGTCACCTTTCCTGTTCACCCTCTACACCTCCGACCACAACTCTGGAACGTGCCATCTCCCGAAGATCTCGGACGACTCCTCTGTCGTGGGCTTCATCAGTGAGGACGTAGAGGAGGAGTACAGAGAAGGAGATTCATTTGATTGTCTGAGGAGAACCAGCTCCAACTAAAATCATCAGCAAGACTAAGGAACTGGTGGTGGGCTTCAGAAGGAACAAGAGGCCCCCAACTTCTATTACTATCCAGGCGGAGAAAATTGAGAGATGGTGGACTCATACAAGTTCTTGGGAGTGCACCTGAACAACAAACTGGACTGGACTGACAACACTGAGGCCCTCTACAGGAAAGGACAGAGCAGACTGTTCTTCCTTAGGAGGCTTAGGTACTCTGATGTGTGTAGCAGTTCTGTTCTTTACCATGGCCTGCTGGGGAGGCAACACCAGGTCTGGGGAGACAAACAAACTGAGCAAGCTGGTGAGGGAGGCCAAATCTGTCGTGGACCAACAACTGGACAGTCTAGAGGCTGTGGTGGAGAGGAGGATGAGGGACAAACTGAAGTCCATCCTGGAAAACCCCTCCCATCCCCTCTATGATCAGCTGTGGCAGATGGGGAGCAGCTTCAGCCACAGGCTCATCCCACCTAGGAGCAAAAGAGAGCGGTTCAGGCGTTTCTTTGTCCCAGTGGCCGTCAGACTATAACAATGCCTGAGTACTCCTGAGTGTTCTTGAGTTTTGTATGTGTGTGTATGTATGTATGTATGTATGTATGTATGTATGTATGTATGTATGTATGTATGTATGTATGTATGTATGTATGTATGTATGTATGTATGTATGTATGTATGTATGTATGTATGTATGTATGTATGTATGTATGTATGTATGTATGTATGTATGTAGTTGCACCCAACTGGTCCTGTCCTTTCCCTCCTTCTGATACACAAGTGGAGACATGCATAGCTGGGTGCTTGGCTGACATCTCAGAGTGGATGACGAAACATCACCTCAAGCTCAATCTGGACAAGACTGAGCTGCTGTTCCTCCCGGGAAAGCTCTGCCCGCACCGGGACCTGGCCATCACCATCGAAGACACAGTGTTGACGCCGACTAGGACTGCAAGGAATCTGGGTGTGACCCTGGATGACAAACTGTCGTTCTCCGCACATATCACATCCGTCACACGCTCCTGCAGATTCATGCTCTACAACATCAGGAGGATTCACCCTTTCCTCACTGATGAAACGGCGCAGGTGCTCATCCAGGTCTTGGTCATCTCCCACCTGGACTACTGCAACTCCCTCCTTGCTGGGGCCCTGGCATCAGCCATTAAACGCTTGGAACTTGTCCAGAAAGCTGCTGCTCGCCTGGTGTTCAACCATCCCAAGTTCTCCCACACAAGTTCCCTTCTCCGTTCCCTACACTGGCTCCCTGTAGCGGCTCGCATCCAGTTTAAAACTCTGGAGCTAGCCTACAGGGCAATGGGAGGAACAGTCCCCTCCTACCTCCAGGCCATGGTCAAACCCTACACCCCGTCCCGACCACTACGCTCTGCTACCTCGGGGCCCCTGCGGTCGGCCGACACGGTCACTGCTCTTCTCTGTCCTTGCCCCGCAGTGGTGGAATGAACTGCCCACTGACGTCAGGGCAGTAGAGTCGCTGCCCATCTTTCGTCGCAGGCTCAAAACTAATCTCTTCAAGAAGTACTACAACGATCCTCCCTCTTAAGCACCTATTGTATTCTAGATTGCTATTCTTGCACTTTGCCTTCAGAACTAGATTATGCTCTTAGTCACTTGTTTTAGAAATAAGATGCACTTGTGAGTTCTGGCAAGTAGTAGTACTTTGACTTTTCCTTCGTTAAATGCAATTATTGTTAGTCGCTTTGGATAAAAGCGTCTGCTAAATGTATGTAATGTCACGAACCGGCTCGTAGGCTGTGACAAACAAGGAGAACAAACTGAAAGGAAACTTAGAATAACCAACCAATAAGTTTAATAATATATAAATATAACATAAACAGGTACAAGAAGAGAACAATTGATGATGTATGTATGTATGTATGTATGTATGTATGTATGTATGTATGTATGTATGTATGTATGTATGTATGTATGTATGTATGTATGCATGTCTGTATGCATGTAAAGTACTGTATGTATGTATGTATGTATGTATGTATGTATGTATGTATGTATGTATGCATGCATGCATGTATGTATGTATGTATGTATGCATGTATGTATGCATGCATGTATGTATGTATGCATGCATGCATGTATGTATGTATGTATGTATGTATGTATGTATGTATGTATGTATGTATGTATGCATGTCTGTATGCATGTACAGTACTGTATGTATGTATGTACAGCATGTATGTGTGTATGTATTTGTATTATTATACATATTTATACAGATTGTATGTATGTATGTATGTATGTATTGATGAATATGGCTGTTTTTCAGATAAATGTTGGTTTAATCTTGTTAGGTGGTTTTTAATTATGATGATTGACCCCTGAGTGTGGCTGTCGGACGGAGTTTTCTATAAGAAAACTTATAGAAACTTATCTCATAGACTTATGAGATAAAGATGACATTCTTAGGGCTGGTACATTCTGTGCCAAACAGCAATTGTTGTGGTTAGAGAGAGAGACCTGGGCGCTGAGGCTATCGGTGTAGGCTTGGCTGCAAGGCCATAAACAACGACCAGTCCAGACCAGTTTTATCGGTGAAGAGGCGGGGGGACACTCGAACCACTTAAGAACGTTGCAACGAGACCAATGCTTTGATTTGGGTTAGACAGCCATTACAGACAGGTCAGCTGAACATTAGACTAGATGCCATCGTCTTTTGTATGCTATAACCTTCTGTAATAAAACAGCTTTTGATTGTCGCTCAAATCCCATGTTGGAGAGATTAATTTCGAATACATCAGAACAAAGGGACACTGGAC
The DNA here is from genome assembly GCF_949987555.1 of Borostomias antarcticus. Taxonomy (NCBI): domain Eukaryota; kingdom Metazoa; phylum Chordata; class Actinopteri; order Stomiiformes; family Stomiidae; genus Borostomias; species Borostomias antarcticus. Next base: position 6,376,046 of record NC_140251.1, on the reverse strand, counting down.
TGTGTGGTATTGTGTGAGATTGGGGGCCATCTTTTATTGAAATCAAAACACAACACAAAGCTGAATAAGGACAATAATAAAAGACAACGAAAGTCAACAGTATCCATGTATGTATGTACAGTATGTATTTGTATTATTATACATATGTATACAGATTGTATGTATGTATGTATGTATGTATGTATGTATGTATGTATGTATGTATGTATGTATGTATGTATGTATGTATTTGTATTATTACACATATTTATACAGATTGTATGTATCCCATATTTTATGCATACTGTGTGTCTATTTTTCTTGTTCTCTATTATGTATGTTCCTTACTGTACTCTCTAACGTGTATGCTGTACATTCACTGCTGAATGTACAACACATGTGGCAATCCAACTTGCACAGGAAGCCTTGGGAAAATGGCGTCAAGCAGCAGAGGCCCGAGCAGACCAGGGGTAGGCCTTTTAATTTCTGGCAGGGGGACTGCAGACGGAAACTAGCCTTTTGGCTAAAATCGGGTGCATTTACACCATGTGTTTATTAATGTATATTGTCCCTCTTAATCAAATAAACGAAACTGAAACTGAAACACCCACATTTCTCCTGCGGGGATTATTAAAGTTCATCTTGTCTTGTCTTGTCTTATCTTATGTCGCCCATTGCACCTGTGTATTGGCGGGTCAAGTGTTCTGCTTAATGATCCACTATTGCAGTACATCCACTATAGCCTATTGACTAGTTCAAAGCCATAAAAAACTCCCATCTTTTGTAGGAGTCAGTGAGTAATGAGGCTGTGTTTCTAGAACCAAGAGGGCAGCTGTGGCCAGAGCTGTTTATCTTGTGGTGGTTTTGTGTGACAGGGATGACTCCTGTGGCTAGGGCTCTGCAGGAAGTGTGCCCCGAGAGATAAAGGCTTACTGTTCAACCAGGCCCCATGCCAAACAGCAGACTGAACTGATATACACCATACCCCATTAGGTGTGGTCAACTAAGGACATTTTCTGTATAATTTTTAGTTTATTTTCGCTAGTTTTGTAAACACACAATAAAGTTTTAGTTAGTTATGTTTTTTTGTAAAACCTAGTATTGTTTTTATTTCAGTTAAAGGAGTAGTAAAATGCATGTTTAGCCTTGTTTTAAGGTTACTTATGATCATATATAATGGTTCAGATCAAAACGTTGACAAAACTAGCACTTTTGAGAAAGTCTGATAATTACTCTACCATTGTTTGATCATACAATGGATGTGGGTGGGCACTGTGAAAAATCGTTCAAAAAACATGTTAAACTCTCAATTTCAATTTTGTTACAGTCAGAAGCAGATGTTCTGTTCTGTCATATCCACCCAAAATACTAGGCTTATGTATGAAATGAAAAAGACTAAAACAAAGGACATTTTCTGTATAATTTTAGTTTATTTTAGCTAGTTTTGTAAACACACAATACTGTTTAGTTAGTTATGTTTTTTTGTAAAGCCTAGTTTTGTTTTTATTTCAGTTACCTAAAATGTTTTTTCACACCTAGTTTTCGATTTTCTTTGTTAGTTTTCGCTAACTATAATAGCCTTGGGGCCAATGAGGCAAAATCTCTGTTTTCTATGAACGAGCTATGTTTTATTTTTATATTTTCTACTACTACTACTACTACTACTGCTACTACCATCTCTACTACTACTACTACTAATACTACTACTGCTACTACTACTACTACTACTACTACTACTACTACTATTACTACTTCTACTACTATTACTACTTCTACTACTATTACTACTTTTACTACTACTACTACTACTACCACTACCACCACTACTACTACTACTACTACTACTACTACTACTACAGTACTACTATTACTACTACTATGACTACTACCTCTACTACTACTACTACTACTACTACTACTACTACTATTATTACTACTACTACAACTATACTACTACTACTACTACTACTACTACTACTACTACTACTACTAATATGACTACTACTACTATTACTGCTACTATACTACTACTACTACTACTAATAATAATAATAATAATAATAATAATACTATACTACTAATACTACTACTACTACTACTACTACTACTACTACTACTACTACATACTACTACTACTATTACTACTTCTACTACTACTACTACTACTACTACTACTACGACTACTATGACTACAACTACTTCTACTACTACTACTATTATTATTACTACTACTACTACTACTACTACTACTTTTACTACTACTACTATACTACTATGCCTACTATTACTACTACTACTACCACCTCTACTACTAGTAGTAGTACTACTAATACTACTACTGCTACTACTACTAATAATAATAATAATAATAATAGTAATAATAATAATAATACTATACTACTACTACTACTACTACTACTACTACTTCTACTACTATACTACTACTACTACTACTACTATTACTACTATGACTACTTCTACTACTATTACTACTTTTACTACTACTACTACTACTACTACTACTACTACTACTACTACTACTACTACTACTACTACCACTACCACCACTACTACTACTACTACTACTACTACAGTACTAATATTACTACTACTATGACTACTACTTCTACTACTACTACTACTACTATTATTACTACTACTCCTACTACTACTACTACTACTACTACTACTACTACTACTTCTACTACTATACTACTACTACTACTACTACTTCTACTATTACTACTATTACTACTTCTACTACTATTACTACTTTTACTACTACTACTACTACTACTACTACTACTACTACTACTACTACTGTACCACCACTACTACTACTACTACTACTACTACTACTACTACTACTACTACTACTACTACTACTATGACTACTACAACTTCTACTACTACTACTATTATTACTACTACTATGACTACTACTACTATTACTGCTACTACACTACTACTACTACTACTACTACTACTACTACTACTACTACTACTACTACTTCTAAATGGAAGCCTAAAGTCTTCTACTAGATTGAAAAGGAGTTGGCCATGTTTTTTACAGAAGCAGATGTTTTGTTACAGTCAGAAGCAAATGTTCTGTTACAGTCAGTCTCTGAGTGAAACTGATTCTGTTCTCTTCCTGTTATTTCATACTGCTTCTAAATTAATTTAGCTGAGACAGTTGAAGTGAAGACGTTCTTTTTGCTGTTGTGCAAGACTGTCGTTCTAACTGACTTCCTGTGGTGATACGAAATATACTCCTAGGAAAACCTGCCAGTATTCACATATTCAGTGATATACTGTAGGCTATATGAAATCTATGCTACTACACTGGATCTATTTTCTTCAGTATAATCAAGGCCATATCAATAATCTGTCTATCTACTTTACAGCCTCCTACCTTATTGTCTAAACAGGCTCATCCCACCCAGGTGCAATTTGGAGCGGTTCAGGCATTCCTTTGTGCCAGCGGCCATCAGACTGAAGAGTGCCTGAGCGTTCCAAGTGTTGTGGAGGTGTGCATGTATGTATGTATATATGTGTATTACTACACATATCTATACAGCCTGGATGTATGTATGTGTATATATGTATATTTATACAGACTGGGTGGATACTGTATGTATGTACATACTTATACTTATTCTATTCGCCTTATTCACCTGGCAGCCATATTGGTCAGTCTGACGTAATTGGGGGTGCGGATGCGAAAGTGCCCGTTGACTTCAATGTTAAAAGTTCACTGTAAAAACACCACTTCAAGAACCAAAATAGTCAAAATAACTCTACCAGACTCTGATTGTTTTTCACTGCCATTGTTTTCGCGTTTGGAAATACATGGAGATGAATGAGCCATAGTTGCATTCACTCCCATGTATTTCCAAACGCGAAAACAACGGCAGTGAAAAACAATCGGAGTCTGGTAATGATGAGTTTGTAACCCCGATAGTGTATTCAGCCTGTTATTTTGACTATTTTGGTTCTTGAAGTGGTGTTTTTACAGTGAACTTTTAACATTGAAGTCAACGGGCACTTCTGCATCCGCACCCCCAATTACATCAGACTGACCTGAGGTGAATAAGGTGAATTATATTCTATACTGCACACATGCTGTACATATGGATGCATTTAGTCCCTGTTCTTCCTCTTTTTTATGCTTACTACTCTGCACTGTACTGATACATTTTCCAACCATGCCAAATTTCCCCCTATAGGGGGATTATTGCCTCTGACAGCGCAGAGTGAGAGGTAATGTTTTCGGTGGCGTTTGTGTGTGTGTATGTGTATGTGTGTGTGTGTGTGTGTGCTTGTCTGTTAGCAGGATTATGCAAAAACAACTACCGATTTTCACGAAACTCGGTGGAAGAGTGTAGGTAGCATGGTCCACCTAAAACCCCCACAAACCGCAACCAAAAGTACCACAACGCCACGAAACAATGTTGCAATTATATAGCTCCCATTGTTTCCTATGAAAGTCCGCACACTGGCGTCATTCCGCCAGCAGCAGCCGACAATGTCGCCCCGGGATTGATTGCCACTTGGCTCTATTTTTATGGAATGTGGCAGCCGACACATGTGGCAATCCAAACTAAACTTGGATTAATGCATGGGATTTCCTGTACTGAAATACCTGTCTATTAAATCTAGTGCTATATAAAAGTAAGATAATAACTAAAAGTTAAATATTTTAGGATATTCACATCTCTTCCACGTCCTTCTCATGTTCCGTGTGTTGTTTGTTTTGCTAAAATGTACATCGAACTAGCATATCTTGTTCCTTGAAGTAGCCTATTATCATGTAGGCTAGCACTACAGATCCAGGAGGATATTTAATTTAGATATTCAGCACTGTGTTTGAACATAATCTCTCGGGAAGCCTTTCAAGCTTCTTATTATTTAAACGGTTATTTTAGGCTACCCAGCTCTAACGTCAAAACGTAGGCTATAGCTAGGCTATTAACTACTGTAACTAACTGGCTGTGGCTCAGTGATATAGTGGGTTATTCAATGATCATAGGGTCGGCGGTTCGAATCCCGCCTCCTCCTGTCCACATGTCAATGTGCCCTTGGGCGAGACACTGAACCCCAGCTTGCTCCCAATGAGCTGGCTAGGACCTTGCATGGTCTGCCGCCATTGGTGTGTGAATGTGTGTGTGAATGGGTGAATGAGAGGCCATTGTAAAGCACTTTGGATAAAAGCGCTATATAAGTGCAGTCCATTTACCAAAATGGAAGAGAAATGAATTGTTGAAGTGCAGAAATATCCGATGAACTATGATCCCCAGTCCAAATACTATAAGGACAATGTGAGAAGAGACAGCTGCTGGTGTGCGATTGGTGAAGTCGTGGTAAAGTAGCCTACTCACTGTGTTGGGCAGTCTTGACCTCAAATTTGGACTTGATAGAGTAACGTTAACTGGTGACAAGTCTAGCTGACTTTTTAACTTGAAAAATAGCTTCAGCTATAATTATCTTACAGGCCTACATTCATCATTCATATGGGTAGTAGAAACAGCAATCCATAACACCGGTCACGAGCAGGCTCTGTCTTATACCAAACTGCCCTCTATATTTTTGTTTTTTTTAAAGTGCACTACAGTGCATCTTTAGGAGCCATTAAATTTTGGGGCGGATCCGAAGCACGAGTCGGGTCCACGGGCCGCCCAAACACAGCCGCCCATTCACCTCCATTCATTTTTTGAACCAGGATTACGCAAAAACTACTGGACCAATTTTCCTCCGCTTCGCGTCGTGCCTGCGACCGAACCACAGCCGTGCCAATACACCACGGGAAAGCACTCCCTCTTGTGTCTTATTGCTTAATTATGAAACTTGAGGATTTAATCATGGATGGAACATGGATTTATTACTCTAATGTACTTGCACAAAGGTCATGTTTACCTGCCTAAAAAATAAAATTGTCCATTCGGTCACATAATTTAAACAACATGACAAATCATGCTTTTCATGAAACTCAGTGGAGGGGTGGAGGGAACCGTGCCAATTTAAAACCCATTCAATTTTGGTGCGCACAGAGCCACGAAATGCATTCAGGGGCGGAGATCTGTGCTCTCTGAGGACCATTTCTAGTATCTATCTATCTATCAATTCATTCTATATCTGTACAGATTATCTACATCCCTTTTCCAATGGAGACCTGGACCAAGACTAGTTTCTCACTACTTTCATTACACCAAAGGATATTTGGCCACCAGTGAAAATCGTCAACTTCTCCAACTCCAACTATCCATCACCCATTGTCAGACCATTGTCTTAAGTGCATGATAGTATTCACTGTACACACACAGTGGCTGAGACGTCCAGGTTTTCTCACGACTGTGTCGGTCGTTACTGTTATTTTGTCATTCACATGTTTCTTGAAGGGAACTGAATCTACTTTTTCATAGTTCCTCCTTTAAGCTAGACTATATGTGTTTGTTTGTGTGTGTGTGTGTGTTTGTGTGTGTGTGTGTGTGTGTGTGTGTGTGTGTGTGTGTGTGTGTGTGTGTGTGTGTGAGAGAGAGAGAGAGAGAGAGAGAGAGAGAGTGTGTGTGTGTGTGTGTGTGTGTGTGTGTGTGTGTGTGTGCGTGTGTGTACATACTGAAGAAAATAATTGAAAAATTAAGTATGTATTGTTTTTATTAAATCACATGTGTGATGACTGCTGACACCATCATCGTGTCCAGATTTTAATAGTGTGAATGCCAATAACATTTCAAGTAGAATTCAACACTTCCTTAAATGAATCATATCGTGCTGCACTCTCAATGAAAAGGGGAACAAGCCACTGTCCAAACTTCAGCTTTGGTTTAGGACTTCTCTTCTATACTCTTGAACAATAGAGCCTTGTGTGTCTAAGCAAATGCTCAACATTTGTGTAACTTTGTTGCTGCTAATAAAACAATACAATGTGCCTAACTGTTTTAGCTCTGCATACAAAAACATTTTAAAAGCTAAAAGATCATTAAGGAAAACTGTCATAAACTTTTTGTGTACAAAATATTTAGGATGTATTTAGTAAATTACACATTCTTTGTGTATTGTTTTGTATTGTATTGTATTTACACTATTAGAAAATCCTAAAATTAATAGAAATGAATAATTTGAAATTAATACAAAACCATTTTAAAAATGAATACAAAGGAGACAGTCAGCACAGTGAACTTGATATGATTGGCTAATGTGCTATGACACTTCGCTTGACAAATCACCAACCATCAGGAACTTCCAAGGTGACAACTAGTTGGCAAAAATTGTTGTGTACAATGTGAACACAACTCTTGCTGTTCACAGTCGAGTGATGAGTGAAACTTTAGATACCGGAAAATTAATTCCAGATTTACACATTTTTCTTAAGGAACAGTAAAGGATACTCATATGATGGAGGGCTATGTCATTTCATCAGTAAGTATAGTCTGTAGTGATTATTTATCTCTTATTCTGAAAATGTCATTGAGTGATAAGTTGAAAATATCTGTATTTATATGTATAACTGATGCCATGGCAATGCAGCGAAACAAATCCATCTATGATCAATCTTTGGCTTTAATTAACTTCACTTTTTTCCAAGGCATCAGAGGAAATAATCCCATATGAATCAGAAATCTATAGACCTCCTGTAGAGCTATACTCATATGTCACTGCTGTTGGGGGGATTCATGAAGGTGAGTTGTGACCGGCCACAACATGACTCTGAAATCAGTTGAATCTGACATGTTTGTCTGAACCCTAACGCTACTCTCTTCTTGTTCAGAACATGGATGGGATTACCATGCTGAGCACAGCCAGCAGACAGAGTTTGAACAACCTCAGGGAAATCACTTAACAGAGCTGCAGAGTGTTCCATCTCAACAACTTCTTCATCCGTATCGCTATGGGGATCCTGAGCCTCTAACCCTTCCCCTAGACCCAGGGCTTGGTGGCCTCGCAATTTCACCCCAAGTAAGTCTTGCTTATGAGTCTTTTAAGAGTCAATTTATAAATGATTTACACATACTCTGACTGAAGTGGTATGTTTACCCTGGCAGCCTCTCTGTATAAAGATTTTTAGGGACATAGCCTATTGAAAAAAAATAAAGGATGTTCACAGTTATCTGCAGACAGAGGATTGCTCAACCAGTGCTTTCCTGTGTGAGTGAAGACACATTTGGCCGCGGCTTCTTGCAAGGATAGGGCAAAAAAGTGCAGAATCACCAACCGATTCAAAATGCACTTCATATAACTAATTGAGACACATAGTGGCCCCTTCAACAAGACAGCCTCAAGGGGTTTAAGCATAAAGAAAATGTTTGCTCTACTATGTTAACTTGCTCAAAATATTTTTTTTTAAATATTAAAAGAAGAAGTCAGTCTGAAGATTTTTTTTAGTGTGCGGTTGTTATATTTATTCCATTGCCAGAACTTTGGGAGGAATTGACATGGCTGTGCATAGGACATGGACACAAAAAAACTGATAGATGAACTTTGGACTGTGCTGGGACTTTTACGGTTATTTTCTTTGTGTTCAGTCATCAAGGTCACATGACATTTCTGACAGGCCCTACTCAGTCTCTGCTGCCCCAGACTCTCTTATGATTTCATTGTTTGTATAAAGTTAGGTTCTTTTTGATCGAAACATAACTACTTCCTCTTTAAGTTAAAGGATATGTTAGTAATTTCCTCACATATGTGCTTACTATCAGGCTTTTCCACAAAGCCACTTTTCTGACAGCAGGCGCATGTGATCGGAAAGACCAATCCCCTCTTCAACCAATGAATATAGGCCTTCTTGGGAAAAAACTGAGCTACAGTATGCAATGCTGCTCTCCTCCATCTACCTATCACAGATACCATACTACAGCCGTACCCTGTGTTACCAGTACCAGCCCACTGGGTCCCCAGCCCATTATTGCTCTGAGGAGGAGGACCGAGGGGGCCACAGTCCTCCCCTGGAGGTGTCAGAAGGAGAGGACGAATTTCCAGGCCAACTCAAACTGTCCTCGCGTGGAGACTCCGGTGAGTGCAGTCACATACTGTAAGGCTTGTGGTGATTCGGATATAGATTTTCGACATTATGGATTTCAAAAGATATTTCTTTACACCCAGGCAACAAGAGGAAGATCCGCTTGTACCAGTTCCTCCTGGACCTGCTGAGGAATGGGGACCTGAGGGACAGCATCTGGTGGGTGGACAAAGACAAAGGCGTCTTCCAGTTCTCCTCTAAACACAAGGAAACACTGGCCAGTCGCTGGGGGCTCCAGAAAGGGAACCGCAAACGAATGACCTATCAGAAGATGGCTAGAGCCCTGCGGAACTACGGCAAGACAGGAGAGATCAAAAAGGTGAAGAAGAAACTGACATACCAGTTCAGCGGGGAGCTACTCAGGAAACTTTATACAGAGGGGAGACAATTCCCTCACCACTGATCAGTGCGCTATCAATCATTCAGTTCACTTCAAGTTATTCACACAGATTAATCAAGAGAATGTGTCCATGCCATGTTCTTAATGAGGACTGAATATTTCTATTTATTTTGCTTGAATATGTTTGTAACATTAAACTTGGTTCAAAATAGTAAAAATACATATATGACATCAACGTTTAGTGTCTCATTAAGCACCCACATTATTCTGAGAGGAAATAAACATTCAGAACTATAAAACCTAGTTCATTTTGCTGTTTAGACCATTTCTCAAGACCCTAATTTTCAACTATCACAATGTGTGCTCACCATAAGGCTCCATGACGTCATTAGCCCCTGTTTAAAAATCTCTGCACTTTACAGTCACTTTAACCATGATCACTGTGTAGTCTACATGTTGTCTAGAATGACCAGTAGACTACTGGGGCAACAGTTGGTGTAGTATTTTTGTGCAAGGCTGTAAGCCAGCACCATAGATAGCGTTTGTCGGGTTGTCACTCCCTCCCGCCCTCCCTCTCTCCCTTACTCCACTCAATGTTGACCTGCATTTCTCTGTTGCCACCACAAGAGGCAGTAGTCCCAGCACACCAAAATAAAGGACACCAAAATCAACCCGTCGATCTCCACTGCACAAGTAGAGTAGCAGTTAAAGTATTGGACTCACACCCGGGAGACCCGATGGGGATGATTTCATGGCACTATACCCTAAACCTCCACACGTTCATCCTTTCACTCCAACCTTTTCCCAGATAGCACATATCGGTCCTCCATCGGAATCAGAGCGACAATCCGCTGGAGTGTTTCTACTGGGGGGTGTCTAGAGGGGCACCGTTGTTAAACAGCTGGAGAATTTCCTTTCGCACGCGCTGACGCCCTGCCCTGTAGCTTTTCTTATGGTAAAACTCATGTGGACCTCTGTTGGGATCCCGTCGGAATTCCGCTTGCATGGCACGCCCTCCCCTGTCCCTTTTCCCATGGAGGAACTCGGTTGGGATACCGTCAAAATTCCACTTGCAACCGTCACTGGAGGGTAGTCTTGAACAACCTAGTCATTGACGACCAGCTCAACACGACGCCCCGGACAGGTCAGGTAAATTCGGGTTCAAAAGCTGTATACAAATATAACGTAACGTTAGCCTAGTCGCCAGCTACTGTGTTGTAGCTCTTTAGTTGTTAGTCTTTTATTAATATAGAAATGGATAACAGTGTGAGGGATAATTATATTTGAACAAGGTGATGAAAGTGTACTGGTTCAATCCCTTAATGGTGAGATTCTACCACAATATTTTATCATTGCTTAGAAATGCCCGGTAGATATGTTGCTATCTATGGTAAATGGACTGCACTTTTCCACCTTAGCAACACTCAAAGCGCTTTACAATGGCCTCTCATTCATCCATTCACACACATGGCAGTAGCTGTCATGCAAGGTGCTAACCTGCTCATTGGGAGCAATTTGGGGTAAGGTGTCTTGCTCAAGGACACTTCGACATGCGGACAGTCGGAGCTGGGATACAACCACTGACCCTTCTATCATTGAACGACCCACTCTACCAACTGAGCTACAGCCGCCCGCGGCTTCGGTAGGGATTTTGAGAGCTTCTTCATACTATTATCATGTAATATCTGGTTATAGGCTATTGGTAGCTAAGAGTAACTGTACCTTATTTGATTTTTATGTTCATTACGTTCTGTTGTCCAAGTATGATTTTGATTTTGTCCACGTTCTTGTTAGTTGGCTACAATGTGTATTACCAGTGATAGACTGCAGTTACCGTTTTCAGCCACAGGAGGGCAGCAACAGGCTTAGATAGATGTTCCTTGTTCAGTTTCAGCAATTCAATGATCATTTGAGTTAGGTTATTTAGTTATTTGTGTAAGTATTTCTGTTAGTTATATATTATATTTCTTTATTATTTCAGAGACCACACACTCACTGTCTGTTTATGTAAATGAAGAGAATTGAAAGGTCAAATAATGCTTATAAAGGGTTTAAAATGTAGTAATATTGTCACAATACTGAGGAAGGCTTGCGTGCAACGAGCGCAAGTATGCTCTCCTCTCACTTAAGAAACTGTGCTCAGCATCATGATCATGATTACAAGTTTATACGGTTTACATATTTTGAAGCAATGGTAGTGTCTACTTTTCATGTCAGTGAGTCTAACAAAATTGATAATGCATGGGTTGTGTCTTTTGTCTTTTCCCACATGTGACCTTCATTCCTGTCTGGGATGATCATCGACCACTATGTTCCTGTGATCTGGAATAAAACAAGTGCAGAGGTAGTGTTGGTTTCTCTTTCAATGTCTAGATAATGGAGTAAACTGGGAAAAATTCACAAAGGGGTGGATCAGGATCTGCTTCAATTAGGTCCTCAGAATTTTAACAATCAGAAGTGGGCCTTACAAAAGTTTGAGAATTCCTGGTATAATGTAATAGTCTGTTGTAAATAATGTTTAGAATTTAAAGCATTCCCCGAATTAATGATTACCTCGGAGCATGAACGTGTCAGTCCCCTCCTCTCCAAACTTTCCTGTCCTTTTCTACTGTCACTGTGCCAATAAAGCAGAAATGTGTCTGAGCTAATATCTGCTTTATCCCTCTTATGGGCTACATGGAAAAACCCAGTCATGAGGGGAACCACTGAGGAGGCACTGCAGCAGGAGGCTACCAAGTACCTGAAGGGGGTGACAGACAGGGAGGGTGGCTGCAGGCAGCAAGAGGCTAGCAGAATCACTCATAGCCCCACAGCAACTCAATATACTGAACTCCTTAGGAACACCTGGTTCCAAGGCCCCAGACACTTGGCTGACTGTGATGTAAAACAAGTCTGCAAGTTTTTTTTAGTTTTTTTTAAGGAAGATGAATTAACGGTGTCAAACTGATTGCAGAAACTGGGTGACCAATTAAGTGACCAATTACAAGTCCCATTGATATACTAGACTTGTGCTTACTGTTATGTTTCTCTGTGTATGCAACTCTGTGTTTTGTTTTCTGCTCCTCCTGTTCTTGGTCTCACTCCCAGATTCCTGAGTGGATCCAGTTATAATTCATATAATTAATAAATATGAGCATTGTGATTTGTCATTTGTGTTTGTCACTGGATGTTATAGAAGTTATGTAAAAATGTGGTTACCTGGTGGTGCTATGTCAATTATTGAATTAATGTGCAGTAATTGAACATTTGAAATACTCCTGTTTTGAAATTATGCCTACAGTATAGGTGTCTCAGTAATTACCGATTATATATTAGGCTATACTTTGAATGTATTTACCAGGTAAATGTTTAGTAGGCTATGAAAGGAAGGTTTACCCAAAAAATGTAAGTAGGAATAGAAATCCATAAGCCTAGTGCCAATGGGCCTAGGATATAGACAATAAACTACAGGTGGAATTGTGGTGGAGCAATAGCGGGAGCATTTCGGATTACTAGCGGGCCGCTGTCCCTGACGCTTATAATCTGCCAGAGTTCCACTTAACATTCAATGTGCAAATGGCCAGGAACCTGCCAGCGGATTCGGACGGAGGTCCACCAGCTGGTCCATCGGGGACCCGCTGTAGGTCCGCTAGCCTTGTGTTATCTGGGTTTATCCTTACCTTTGTCCAGAAACCGAAGTTAAACCAATTGCAGCAAAATAGCTAAAGTTACAAGAATCATCAGTGTAACTGCTTTAGCCACTAACCGCTACCATTAATGTTATGGAAGCTGCTGCTAGTTGTTGTGAGCTCATGAGCTAACTGGCTATCCCGCTCTTATTGTGCTGGATTAGCATTGGAAGCATTGGAATTGATGTGTCCAGGCGACAAGACGTATCATAATTTATGATCAGACATTATTTCATGTAATTTCAATTCACAGCTATTTCAGTGGCATGACTAGCTTCCGTCCTACCAGTCCTGAACAGAAACAAGCCAGCCACGCACATATTAAGCCAGGCTGGATCTGGCCTGGTTTGTGTTGTCTTTCTGTATCACTGGAGAAAGAATAAACATGTGTAAAGGCGTTGTAACATTGGAATAGAAGATCAAAACCAGTCTCCTTAAAGGCAGCCAGTTTCAGTCAAAGACAAACGTGTGTCCAGCAGGCAGTGTTGGTGTTACCATGACAATGAAATGACAATGGCCACGTTCTTATTTAGGATTAGGAGTAGGTTTAGGATACCCTGAACTGATAGGCGACCATTCAATGTTCTTCGGCTAATTAGCCAATGAGTTTCACTTTTTCCGAGCAGACGATTGATTATCAGCAATTATTTTCTTTAGCTAAATTAATTGTTATCACGATCACCCTGCCTCCACTTCATCATGCTGATCAAGTCAAATAATGATTAAAGAAATTGCATGTCAGGCCCTATTCTATTAATACATCCATGGTCAGGCCTTAATCATGTTTGGCCAATTGCGAGTGGCTAATTCCATAGCACTATTTCCTGTTTAAAAAAACTTTTCTAATATGAAAAGTGCCCACACATTGATTTTGACCATAAAAATAATTCATTTTCCGTTATGTTGTTGCATGTGGCCTACAGCCAGTGCTAATGCCCCATCATTTGCCCTTCATCCCCATTGAATGCGTCTTTTTTGCGTCTTCCAAAAAATTGCTTTGGTCGATTTTTGGGTGTTTTAATACTTTCTGATTTTGTGGTGTCAAGGATCATTATTGTCAACAAACATCTGTATGCTCATTGACACCGTTGTGTGCACCACTAAATGCTAGCTGGCAAGGCAAGGCAAGTTTATTTGTATTTCATTTCAAACCTTTATTTATACTCGTAAAGTACTGAGGTTTTCCTCATTTACAGTGTTGACGAGTTCACACAAATACAGTACACAAATAACAACAGAACAAATACAATAATAATAGTAATAGTAATAATAATTAAAAACAGGTTGAAGTAGGCTACACATGTCAAGAGCCATGGATTTAAACTCTGCGGCTGAAAGAAGTAGGCTAGGCTACCTCAAGCTTTAGAGTCATTTGTAGGCTATAGCACAGTTCGGCAACAAGGCAATTCAAAGTAGCCTACTTCACCGGAGGCATTAAAACATGGATTTATTAATAGAACATTAAAAGCATCAAGACAAAATGAAGAAACACGTCATAAAATGTCATATATGCAAGCATGTAAAAACAGGTTGCCAGCCAGCTAACATCCCGTTTTTGCAGGACAATGTTTATCACGCAGTCGTTTGATAACAGTGAGTGACAGCAAAATATGTCGACAATAACCTCATCAAATCAGAAATATTATGAAATCCCCCCCAAAAAGCAAGCACAGCGAAGGCTCCGAGGCTCCTCAACTTGTGGGCGCGGCCTACCAACGCGTCATCGCCGTGGAGGTCCACAGAACCAATAATAGGACGCACCCTGTCATCGGCCAATGAGAGGTGGATCTGTGTTTTGGTGCAGAATTTGAAAGGTGAAGCGGAGTCTATTATATTGATACATCTATGAGCGGCCCTCAGTCAGATAGCTGTTAGCTAACGCTACGTTCTACAGTAAAGGGTTTCAACAGGCTACTAGCTAACGTTAGGTTTGTGAACCATCAAGTACTTTCTGGACCGTAACTTTAACCATGAGGAGGAGGTAAATAAAACAAAAAAAGATTTACTTCCGAGTGCCGTGCTAGCCGCTTGCTGCTAAGTGGAAGCTGTAGTGCGATGTCTAACCCGATATAATGCTAGCTAGCTATCTAACGTGTGTGTTAGTTAAAGTTTGCTGGTCCGTTTGTGTTTGCTTTGCTCGGTTAATTACTATTTTTCCTCTGCCATTAATGAACTTTAAACGGACCAATTCGCAATCATAATTGTTTATCTGGCGTTAGCTAGGCTATTCCCCCTATCTGGCTTGCCAGTTAGCATTAGCTGGCTACCGTAGCTACCTAGCTATGTTTTAGTTGAATTGAACTGGTTGCCTAACCAGTTTAACTTGATCAAGCATAACTTTAGCTCTGGTCCAGGGCGTTCTCTGCCTTTCAGGAACTCTAGCCTTTTTCACTCAGTCTGCTGTATCTTGCTGCAGATACTATTTTCTTTACTCATCGAGGTTTTCGAACGATGAAAGCCCTTTCTCCCCCATCGTTTGAATAAAAAGCATTTTTGCACTTAAATAGCACATGTCCACGTAAGGGAGAACTCTCTCTAACGCCCTGAACCAGCACAACAGTAAAAACTAACGTTACAGCTTCATATGTAGCTAACTAGTAGCCGGCTGTACTTGGTACGAGTAAATAGCTAGCTAACGTTAGTTTAATAACCAACTATGTAAATGTTGCTTCTTTTATTAACCAACTAACGTTGTCTAGTGCTAACTGAACCATAATTCTGTGTGATTTGTTTTGGTCAGTGAAGTCCATGCTGCAGAGTCTGTGGCGTGTTTAAATAGAGCACTGGGTCGACTAAAGGACATTTGGGAAGAAATTGGCATTCCAGAGGACCAGCGACTACAGAGGACTGATGTAGTCAAAAAGCATATCAAAGTGAGTTCCACTTGGAATAAACACATTGTAGTTTTAACTAACCTTACTTGATGGACTCTGTCAGACTACTGTGTATGCTTACCAACAGGGCTTGCTGGATATGATGATAGCAGAGGAGGAGAGCCTGAGGAAGCGACTGATGAGCAGCATAGAGTCTTGTCGAAAAGAGCTTCACAACTTATGCAGTGAACTCCAACTATCCCCATTTGAGGTACTACAACCTCATCTTATGTGTTTAATGTCTATAATGGGTAAGTTGTTTATGTTCTCTATTTCCCATGCCTTATTTTTTTTTATAAACATTGGTGTGTATTTAGGAGGAGGAGGCCAGTACAATGTTGCAGTTGGAGAAGGATATACGGACACGGTTGGAGATCTTGATGAAACAGAAGAACCAGAGAATGCAGGAATTGAAAGCCTTTTGGAAGCAGGACCAGGAGTTGTGTGATATCATGTGTTCAACGCCCTACTGTATCGATATGGACTTGGTCCCATCTCTGGAGCAACTGGACAGTTACCGCTCCTACCTGGACAGCCTCACCAAAGAGAAGGTGCCTAACTTGATCATTTGTGTTGGCCTTTTTCTGGGGTCCATCAGCTATTTTTTTTTACTAGTTAACTCTCCACTGAGGGATGACAGACAAGACGGCATGCATATATTGACATGCTTGACATAATGTTTTCTATTTGCCATTTCAGGCGCACCGTCATGAGGAGTTTGTGGGTCTCAAGAGGCAGATCATCCTGAACATGGAGGACCTGGATCAGCTGCCAGACACCAGCTTTGAGCGGGAAGTGGTGTGTGAGGATGAGGAGTCTTTCTGCCTGTCTAAAGACAACATTGCAGCCCTCAGACTGCTGCTCAGTCAGGTGAGGATTGCTGACAGAAACGCTTCTTTTACCCCAGCAAACTTGTGTACAACATCTGATGTGCGTGTGTGTGTGTGTTCATTTTCAGTTAGAGGAGCGCAAAGCTGAGAATGAGATGCGATGCTCCGACTACCGCAGTAAGATCCAGGAGCTGTGGGAGAGACTGCAGATTCCCCAGGAGGAGAGGGAGGCCCTCGCTGACCATATGGTCATGTCAAAGAAAACAAACATGGAGGCTGTAAGAAGACATTACATTTATCTCTTATCTGTTGCACCTTTTAAAGGAATCCATGTAATTGAATGGGTTTCTTTTGTCATGGTCTTTCCTTCCAGCTGCAAGCTGAGGTGGAACGTCTGGATGAACTCAAGATCCAGAACATGCAGAGTGTCATTGATGGCATCAGAGCAGAGGTGGCCTTGTTCTGGGAGAGGTGCTACTATAGCCTGGAGCAAAGACAATCTTTCCTGCCTTATTATGACGGTAAATGAATTGTCTGTTTGTGGGATTTGAATCTGTATGTTATAGAGAGAAGCGTTCCTCAACGTCTACGTCTCTGCACACAGATAATCTGACAGAGGAGCTTCTGAATCTGCATGAGACGGAGGTCTTGCATCTGAAGAAACACTACGAGGATCACCAGGAGCTCTTTGAAGGAGTCACAAGGTGGCAAGAGAGCTGGACACTGTTCTTGGAACTGGAGGTGAGCCGAAGGCAGTTGTTTTGTTTGGTGATCCGGGATCAGTGTCTGTAATGTTTATGATTCCATTGTGACATATGTTATGAACTCTCCACAGAAAAAGGCAACAGATCCGTCAAGGTTTAATAACCGTGGAGGAAATCTTCTCAAAGAGGAGAAACAGAGGGCGGACCTGCAAAAAAGTCTGCCAAAGGTAAGGAAATGCTGCCGCTATTGCAAGAATGATGGATGTTTTCTTTGTGGCCCTTGAGCATTCAGGTAATCATTTCGGACATGTCTGTTCAGATGGAGAAGACCCTGAAGGCCCAGATTGACCTGTGGGAGGAGGAGCAGAGCAGGGAGTTTCTGGTCAATGGACGCAAGTTTCTTGAGTACGTGCAGGAGCAATGGGATTCGCGGCATATGGAGAAGGAGCAGGAGAAACAGGAACGGGTAAGCCTGTCTTCTTGGTGGTGGACTACTGTTCTTTTGATGAAGCAGACTAGACGAGGGCGGCTATGGCTCAGGAGGTAGAGCGTGTCGTCCACTGTTCGCCGGGTCGGCGGTTCGAATCCCGGCTCCTCCTGTCCACGTATCGAAGTGTCCTTGGGCGAGACACTGAACCCGTGTCTTTGGGCGAGACACTGAACCCCAAATTGCTCCCAATGAGCTGGCTGGCACCTTGAATGGCAGCTGCCGCAATTGGGGGTGTGAACGTGTGTGTGAATGGGTGAATGAGAGGCCATTGGTGAAGCGTTTTGGATAAAAGCACAAAATAAATGCTGTCCATTTACCATTACTAATTAGATCCTTGATCTGTGAAATAGCTACTGAAGAAAAACAAACAGACAGAGGTGGACATGCTGTATGGAACTGCTGTGAGGACACCGTCCAAAAGACGTCTTGCAGGAACCCCCACACCTGGCAAAACTAGAAAGGTAATATTGTTTACTTATTTAGTAACTTGACATTTATTACTTATTTACTGTTACTTTAGTACTTATTTAGAAAAGCTTTTTGCATGTAATGTGTGTATATTTTATATATTAGTGTCTGTTATTATTCTGCTTGTTTGTTTTCTTGATGACTTTGTGATTGTTTCATGATCACTTTGAGATGAAAAGTGCTCTATAAATAAAATTATTATTATACTATTTGATCATGACACTCATGCATTCAAGCCTCTTGAATTGATATTGTCATAAAAATCCACAGTAGCACATTTTCATGAGTGTTTTGGTCTTTCTTTTGATTTCCACAGCTCAACACCACCTCCAGCACCACCAGCTCCACACCCAACAGCACCATCCGCTCTGCGTTTGGAGGAACCATCTGCCACTCTCCAATCAGGCCTCCTCTCTCAGCCAGCAGGGTTAGTACACTCAATCCTCAATCCCCCTGTTAGCCAGCAGGGTTAGTACACTCAATCATCAGGCCTCCTCTATTAGCCAGCAGGGTTAGTACACTTAATCCTCAGGCCTCCTCTGTCAGACAGCAGGGTTAGTGCACTCAGCTTCCCTCCATGTATGACGCCATGTTCACACAGTTTCAGGAAGCTCTTTTTTAACGCTAGCTTGTTCCATCGTAGCTTGGTCTCGGGCTGCGCACTCCTGGACGTGGGAGGACTCCTCGTACTCTGGAAAGGAACAAAGAGAACATCTCCCATCTCGGTGGAACCGCTCTGACTGGTGTGCGACTCCAGGCTAGTCCACACCCTAACATCAGCATCACCTCTGTTGCCAGCACCTATTCGGAATTTGCGGTAATTTTTCCATAAAAAAAAAAAAAGATGCCTACCAATGATAAACCAGCAACACACATTCCAGTCAAAGATTGTGACCCTGTTGTTCATATGGCGAGAAGCAGTTGGTTGCTAAGCTTTTTACCTGCTTTACTCTGTAACTGGGCAGTTAATTTCATCATTATAATGTCAACACAATGACCATGTTTCTATCTGGGTATAACTAACTGCGCCTTCCATTTTAGAATGACTTTAACAACATTGAATCTACCGTCATTACAAGGTCTGTATTTAAATGTATCTACAGTAACCCCATAACATTGAGGCTCACCGGGCTAACCAAAATTGTCCTACTTACCCAAGGTATGCATACTTTTCAGCTTTGTCTCATGGAGTACAGACTGAGCCCTATGCAGCTGTGTTAATGTGCTTTTCTAACACGTCTTTGACTTGAGGTGTGTGATGCTGGAATATCGGGGGGGTGGGGGGGGGGGTTCACTTCAGTTTTTTCCTCTTTACTACTACTTTGTCACAGAATAATAACGGTGGTGAATATTCCATTAACAAAAGACCTTTGCCTGACTCCTCTGTGTTCTGTTGTAGGGTTTGGGTTTTTATTACTTTATGGGAAGTGAAAGGGTTTGATTTCTCAACTGATTGATGAATAGGGGAGTGGTTTCTCAGTGAGTCGCTTGTCCAGTTTATATGCTGCATGCTTTATTCTAATCCCTCTCTCTTCTCCCTCAACAGAGGGACCTCTCAAAGGCCTCATTTAACGTGAAGACGGGACACCTTAACTCCACTGTCACTCATATCTGATGGCGGGGGTCAAACCTGCACTCTGAGCCATCCAGCTCAGCAGTGCTCTGATTATCACTGTTGTCAGTTTTGGAGTGAAGTGAATGTAACTGATGTAAAAGGCATATCAAAGACATGTCATTGTCAGAATTTTTATGTTATTTTATTTTTTTAGATTTTTATAAGCTGCCTGAGCTTTGAAGAATATAGCAATCCTCTTGAATTACATTTTGAAGGACTAGATCTACAAAAGGACTTCATGTTTGCAACACTAGTAATTTAATCGTTGATGTTTAGACAAATTTGTGCAATGTAGAATCTTTGGGGGCTAGTTAATCATGGGATTTATGTCTGACTGCTAGAGCACTGCCCTCCATAATGGAAAGTGTTCTTTTTTAAAATAAACATTTTTAATATACAAAATAATGATGTGTGTTTAAAATGCACACTAATGTGTAAAATATAATGGTGGGAGATTAGCTTCCAGGATGCTGTCCATCTAAGCAGAGTAGCAAGGAAAAAGCTGTAACTCGGACCCCATTTACACCTGGCATTAAAATGCATTTTAGGCGATCAGATTGCAATTGGACAGTGCTAAACCATATGAAAGTACAGGTGTAAATGCACCCAAAACATGGATTGTGATCTGATCAGCCAAACTACCTCCAGAGGTGGTCAGGGACACATTGTGACCACATTGAACACAAGTGTAAACGCAAATGCGTTTTCAATCCACATAAAGCTAGGTTAAACCAATGTGTAACGTACCAATGTGTGTGTAAATGTAATCAGGTTAAATCATATCTAGATACAATCTGGATACGAGATGCATTTTAATGGCAGGTGTAAATGAGGTCTGAGACTAAGATGGGTAAAACAAAACAGACCAGTTAACAGAGAAAGATTGGATGAAAGTGTTATTATATACAGACAAATCTAAGTTTGAGGTGTTTGGATAACAAAGAACAATATGAGACATAGAACAAATGAAAAGATGCTGTTGGAGTGCTTGACGCAATCTCCCCTCTGGACGGCACTAGATTGGAGTGAATTTACATTACATTCGTCATTTAGCTGGCACTTCTATCCAAAGCGACTAACAATAATAGCATTTAACATAAGAAAAGCCAGAACTCACAAGTGCATCTCCTTTGTAAAACAAGTGACTAAGAGCATAATCTAGTGCTGAAGGTAAAGTGCAAGAATAGCACTAAAATACAATAGGTGCTTAAGAGGGAGGATCGTTGTAGTACTTCTTGAAGAGATGAGTTTTGAGCCTGCGACGAAAGATGGGCAGCGACTCTGCTGCCCTGACGTCAGTGGGCAGTTCATTCCACCACTGCGGGGCCAGGACAGAGAAGAGCCGTGACCGTGTCGGTCGACCGCAGGGGCCTCATAGTGACGGGGCAACCAGTCACCCCGAGGTAGCAGAGCATAGCTGTCGGTTGGGGGTATAGGGTTTGACCAAGGCCTGGAGGTAGGTGGGGGGCTGTTACTTTCATTGCCCTGTAGGCTAGTGCCAGAGTTTTTAACGGAGCCAGTGTAGGGAACAGAGAAGGGAAGTTGTGTCGGAGAACTTGAGGTGGTTGAACACCAGGCGAGCAGCAGCTTATTGGACAATTTCCAGGAGTTTAATGGCTGACGCCGGGGCCCCAGCAAGGCGGGAGTTGCAGTAGTCCAGGCGGGCGATGACCAGGGCCTGGATGAGCACCAGCGCCGTTTCATCAGTGAGGAAAGGACTTATCCTCCCGATGTTGTAGAGCATGAATCTGCAGGAGCGTGTGACGGATGTGATATGTGTAGACAATGACAGTTGGTCGTCCAGGGTCACAACCAGATTCTTCGCAGTCTGAGTCAGTGTCACCACTGTGTCTTCATTGGTGATGGCCAGATCCCGGTGTGGGCAGCCCTTCCCCGGGAGGAACAGCAGCTCAGTCTTGTCCAGATTGAGCTTGAGGCTATGTGTTGTCATCCATGGCGAGATGTCAGCCAAGCACCCAGCTACAGTATGCGTGTCTCCACTTGTGTATCAGAAGGGGGAAATGACAGGAACAGTTGGGTGTCATCGGCATAGCAGTGATAGGAGAAGCCATGAGAGCGAATGACAGAGCCCAGAGATGTAGTGTAGAGGGAAAAAAGGAGAGGACCCAGGACAGACCCTTGTGGAATCCCCGTAGACAGACTACGATACGAAGATATTTGGTTAAAGATGGCACGCTCCAAGTGTTTTAGATAGAAAGGATAGAAGGGAAACCGGTCTGTAGTTTTTGACGTCAGAGGGGTCGAGAGATTTCTTCAAGAGGGGGGTGTCTGGCAATCTTGAAAGCAGAACCGCAGTCCAAAAAATTAATGTAGGTGAATGGCTGCCCTGGCTGTGTTTGGGTGGCACGTGGACCCGCCCCGTGATTTAGATCCGCTCCAAAATGTAATAGGTTCTAAATTGGACCATGCTACAGTACACCCTCCCACAGAGCTTCTTGAAAATCGGTCCAGTAGTTTTTGCGTAATCCTGCTGAATACAAACAATTTATGTTAGAGGTATACTGTTATGGGGCTAAGTAAGCAATCAACCCTGCAAATGGACCCTAGTTGTTCTGTATTTTGTTCAATGTGAGTACAAATACAGGAATTCTGCTCCCAACTAGGTCCAATGTTGCAACACAACTCCCAACTAGGCCCAACTCATGCACGATCGAGAGCATCCTGACTGGGAACCTGTAACTTTGTAAATTTTGTGTCTGTGTTTACTTGTTTTTAACCATGTACGGTGACCTTGGGTGTTATGAAAGGCGCCTTGAAATAAAATGCATTATTATTATTATTATTACAGGATTGCAAGGCCTTATAGAGTGGTATGGTCAGCTGAACGTAACTTAGGGGGGGCACTCCCCCACATTGATGACATCAACACCAGGAGATGCAAGACCAAGGCCAACAGGATCCTGAAAGACCCCAGCCACCCAGGCAACGGACTGTCCTCTCTGCTACGGTCAGGGAAAAGGTACAGCACACATGGAGAACACAGAGAGGCTCAGGAAGAGCTTTTTCCCCCCCAAGCCATCTGCCACCTAAACAACTCTAGCTAGTACATATGTTATGGTCAATGTGAGAAAACGGGGAATGTGAGTTTTTCCCGGTTATTGCGCACATTCCCCGACCTCGCGGGGAATGTAGGAGAAACATGTGCGTTTCTCACATCTCCCGGGTAATGTGCACATTCCCCGACCTTGCGGGAGATGTGAGAAATTGGTTAGTATTTCTCACATCTCCCGTACGGTCGGAGATTAACCGGGAAATGCTTACAATTCCCGACCTTGCGGTAAATCTAGGAAAGCGCAACCGTATGCACAACTTCTGCGCAGCCGGGTGGTGGGAGAGGGCTTATGTGACGCCTCAGATGGCGTGCACCATAAGAGGCACCCACGGTAGTTGGGCTATCGTTACTGGCACACACCTGTGAGAGATTTTTCGTCTTTTCGTCTGTCTTTCGGCTAGCTAACGTGTAGGGTTCCTTTGGAGGTTCCCACCTTCCTGTTGTTGCAATGTTCCTTTTGCGTTTGTTAACTTGATCACCAGTGTATCCTCCTAATACTACTTACTGTGTGCAGCATAGGCTATATTACTGTTCAAGGTAGACCACAGACTGTTATTAACTGTAGGGGAGGACCGGGACGAATGAAACACTTTTTGGTTTGATCAGATTTACACAGAAATTAATAAAGATGGAGATTACATTTTTTGATGACAAACAACTTGTACATGTCCTTTACTAACCTATTAGTTGTAAGTTTCGTTCTGTGGTGTAACAGTTCAATTCAAGACGGCCGAGAACAGAAGATGTGCATTGTTTCTCTTGTACCTGCCGTGCGGGGCGAGTGAAACAGATGAGTGGGACGAGTGAAACAGTGAGATTATTTTGCTTATTGTGTTGCGTAGCCTCGCGGCTTGTAGGCTAATTATCTTAACTTTCAACACATGTATAATTAGACCCAATTTAATGTTTCCATTAATGCAATTGATGCTATGTATTCGAAAACCATGGGCAAAATGTCAAGCGCCTCTCGTTCTAAGCGCACGAGCCCTCTCCCACCACCCGGCTGCGCAGAGGTTTTGCATACGGTTGGACTTTCCTAGATTTACCGCAAGGTCGGGAATTGTAAGCATTTCCCGGTTAATGTGCACAATCCCCGACCTTGCGGGAGATGTGAGAAATACTAACCAATTTCTCACATCTCCCGCAAGGTCGGGGAATGTGCACATTACCCGGGAGATGTGAGAAACGCACGTTTCTCCTACATTCCCCGCGAGGTCGGGGAATGTGCGCAATAACCGGGAAAAGCTCACATTCCCCGTTTTCTCACATTGACCATAACATATGTACTACCCAGTGTACCAAGTGTGAAATATCTAGTGTATATAACATTACCATACATGTAAATACAGATGACAGTATATACATCTCACCTCCGGGATTATTTATTCATAGCTATAGAATGTACATAACACACCATTATCACTTATCTTACATTGTATAGATGTGTTATTTGATTGTGTAGTTTGTTAATTGTGTATGTGTATCTTATCTGTAGTTGAGCACATCAAGGAGCCGGCAGCAACATTTTACTGTGATTGTACACTGTACGTTTACATATGACAAATAAAGATCTGAATCTACAATATTACAACATTTCCCTAAGAACTTATGAAAGGTAAAAAAATAGGATGTTTTTTTATATTTCGGCCAGATCATGAACATAACTAAGAACCCACGGTTGCCCAAAGTAAAGTTGATCAGTTTATTATTCACAAATAATCAAACATCCAACAGTAATGTCCTATCAGTAGTAATATCCTCATATAGGCTACATGAATGGACCACATCATCATTCTGAGAGTAATGCTGTGAGGTTTTGTGTAGTTAAGCCACACGCGTCATGAGCTCCTCCAGTGCATTCTCCCGTTGGTTTTCATGAACCAGCAGCACCTCTTTGATGGCGCTCTGCTGGAAGCCCATCTCATTGAACTGCGTCATGAGGCGCAGGAACTCGGCAGCCTGAAACAGTGAGGTTAGAACTCGTGCAAAACGTACAGAATATGGTACTGACTATAATCCTACATCCTGACCTTAGCCTGGACAATGAATCATATGGTCTGTTCACGTTACCTTGCGCTCACAGTTCTGGAACATCTCCAGGGCCTCTTCCACCTGGGCTTCCTCATAGCCCAAATCACACAGACGATCACTGGCAGCCAAGTAGCTCATGATCTGTGGGCAAAAGGACAGTACAAATGACTAAATTTCCTATTCAGGTTGACAAACATGAGTCTGGTAGAACAGTCTTGCTGACAGATATCCAGCCAGTGTGTCTCCAGGAAAGGCCTGGTAATCGTTTTAGTACAGCTAAGTCCATCATCTCTACTGACCATTTTGTGGAATGTTCATATTCAAAACAATAATACCGCAGTTTACAGTGCAGTTTACTGAAGAAGTTGTTGCTCTAGTGACTGAAAGTGCCATTGGTTCAATTGAAAGGGTCTATAGGAGCTGGTCACAGATTACAGTAGGTCAGCTCAATAACGTCTACCTTCTCAGGGTTTCTGTAGCCCGTCTTTTCCAGAGCCAGGATGGCCGTGCGTAGCGGGTAGCCCTGTTCCGTGACGGCCTCCAGCAGCTCCCTCTCCTCTTGGCTCAGGGCCGACAGGAGCTCTGTGGACGAATCCAGGACCAGGTCGTTGGAACTCCCAAACCGCAAACCCTGGAAGTGTGTGTTTGTGTGTGGGGAGGGGGGGAGGGGGGGGGTCAGAGGGTTTGACATGCCACAAAGCATTATGCTTATTTCAACCAAAACTGAAACAGTACAGTGACAGTGCATGCGATTTTAATGTAGCATCTTATCCATCCATTTTGAACCTGGGGCCGTCTATGAGAACGGCGCTCACCCAACTCCTGTGGTTCTTGAAGACGGGCCCCGCTGACGAGGGCCTCTGCGGCTGGAGCCTGGCCTGGCGGGGGCAGGCGCAGGGCGGCAGCGGGGAGGTCTGCTGGGAGTACAGCGAGCGCTGCCTCGTCCTGCTCTGCCTCTGGCCGCCGCTACACAGGGGGCTGCCGGGGCGTGGACGCTCCAGCACGGAGCGGAATGGTGGCCTGCAGGAGGAGGAGGAGGAGGAGGACAGGGGCGGTCTCCGGTGGTGCGGCGGATCTCGGGGAGACCCGGGGCGAGGGCGGTCCGCCGAGGAGGAGTGGCTGAAGCGGAGGTCCTGGATTCTGCCGGAGGACGGCGGGGGGTGTCTGGGCGCGGTGCGCGGCCGCTCGCCCTCGGAGGGGTGCGGCGCGCTGCCGTCGTCGGTGGAGGAGGCCTCGTCGTCCTCGGAGTAGCCCGCCTCGTCCGCCAGCTCGGAGATGAGGCGCCGGGCAGCGCGGTTGCGACAGCGCAGGTCCGCCGAGCTCAAGCTGTGAGCGCGGCGCCGGGGGACGAAGTCCCGCTGGTCGCCACTCTGGCTCCGGACCAGACGGCCCGTCTGAGGGCCGCTGAACATCAGCCAGTACGGAGGGCAGGAGGGCGCCTGGAGCCCCGTCAACACCCAGTTTTCCAGGGTGAACTCATACTGACAGAGAGATCATCAACTCTTTTATCATCAATATTCATAACATATAACACATTCTTTTGCACATTTACTTTTACTGTCAGTTTAACCTTTTAACTTTGTTTACAATTTAATTACTTACAATAATTGCAATTAACGTAGGTAGTGGGTGTACTACTGCTCGCCAGAACTCAAAAGTGCATCTCCTTTCGAAATAAGTGACTAAGAGCATAATCTAGTGCTAAAGCCAAAGTGCAAGAGTAGCCAACTAAAAATACAATAGGTGCTTAAGAGGAAGGATCCTGGTACAGTAGTACAGGACTTGTTTAAAAAGGCATTTGGGGATGAACAGGGAGTTCACCCTGCCTGACCTCAGTGTCTCGCAGCGTCTGGAGGCAGTCTGGGATGGCGATCTGCGGAGCTGTGACCAGCTCCATCTCTCCCAGGGGCTTCTCCAATGAACCCAGAGGGGTCTTAAAGGGAACTTCCTCCAGATAGTTCATTCTGTATAATCACATACACACACAGATTGAACCCTAGACAGTTCAAAAGAAATCCAAACTCTGGAAGATGTTACTGGCAGAGAAGGTACAGTGGCAGCAATACCTGGAACTCAGTTTTGATCATCTTAAATTATGGATCACACAGATTGTTATTTCAGCGTACTCACCTCCCTTTGAGTAGGCTAGTGTCCTCCTCTCGCAGGTTCACTGTACTGTTGTGAAGCATTGACACAGTAAATGACTCATGAATATAATCCCACAGGCTAATTCTCCTCATCACTAAACCCTTGACATCATCAGAAGTTGTTTACCTCTCATGTGCACATGACAGAGGGGTGTTTCTAAATAGATTTATAACCAACAAATAAAATCTTACTTGAATTACTCATCATATGAGGCATTTCAAGTCAGTACCACATTAAAAGCTTTGAAGAGTGAATGTCTGGCTAATGCAAACCATATCAAGAATGTGCCGTTTCAGAGGAGGTAGGCTAAATAGGCTCTTAGAGATTCAATATGAGCTGCTTAGGTAAGGTGAGGAACACTTGACCGAGGCTCACGAGCAGGCTTAAAAGGCTTGGCTCTATTGTACGAGTCACAGAGCGCATCTTTGGTGCCCTCCTGTGGTTCAACATAGCATAGCAGACATCATGAATGTGCAATTTATGCGACTCGAATTGTTGCCTACGAGAAAAAGGTCGAAAGGTCGAACGACAGAAATTCTGTACAGAGATATACATTTTATTTAACAATCACATCAATACAATTTTAAGTGTCACAATTTTGGGGGATTTTATAATTGACCTTTGTGAACAGAGAGAAATGCAGTTTCAGGACTGTTTTAAAGCAAAGAAATAAGGTTTGTCCTAGGTTAATCTCTTTATATAGCACGTACAGCATTTAAGATGACAGTGCTAACTGAGCGAGCGCCTCGGTAACAGTGGTGTTATTGACTCTGGATACCCAGTTGAGCTCAGCTCGACCAGCTGGGGTCGCTGTGGTGTGTGGAGTGAGTTTCAGGGCTGAGTGTAATAAACTCATTAATAAGTCAATTAACATGTGTTGGCAAGTCAGGGGACCCGAGGTCCAACCCAGCGCGGGCTAGTGAGGGCGGAAGCGACACTGACGAGCGACGCCGTTACACCTGTGACAACTGCAACATGGTTCAGTGTGAAGACTACACTGACTGAAGTTCTAGAGACATGACATAACATTGCTTATGGTGACGTTCCAAAGCTTGTCCCAATGCAAGGATGTAACTCTTTAGCCTAAGAGGTCCGGGGGCAATCATTCATACGTTCTCTATAGAGAGAGAAGCCTGAGGAAGTACAGAACAGAAAAGAATGTCTAAAAAGGTCACCAACCTGCAGTCCTGCCCTGCTGTGGTCGTAGGTACAGTAGTTACACTATACACTGTGTGGTGCGATATGTCCTTAGTACAAGTTATCTTATGATACAAACTCTAAGCAGCAAAGCTTAACTTTTACAGCCCAATTTCATTATTAACACCATTATACAAATGGTGTGGAAGAAAACATAAAAATATTGACGTGCTCATGGAATATCATGCCCCGTCGAAAGAGGACATTAGTTGTATGATGTAACAAGAAAACACTAACATTGAACAGTCCTAGCCCTGTCTTCAAGTGTACACTATGATCCCATTATGCTGATTGGTTTCCCGTGCCATTGCAACCTATCAACCACAAAGAAAGAGAAGGCAAATCACCTAGCTACTAATCCTTTTAAGAATAAAATTGCATTATCTTTTAGATAAAATGTTAACAATCCCCAAAGATTGAAAATATACTATAAAGGTCCACTTTGTTAGTGCACCTCCTTTATTTTGTGAATTAACATCGGGACCAAAGGACGTGGACAGATTCAAAGCTTGTTCGTTTACGTGATCATGTCACCGTGAGAACCGTCTGGATTCATTCTCTTTACTGCAGCATTGACAGCCTGTGTGTGTGTGTATGTGTGTGTGTGTGTGTGTGTGTGTGTGTGTGTGTGTGTGTGTGTGTGTGTGTGTGTGTGGAATATGAGGAGCCTAGGATATTCTAGTGCCAGTGTCGTAAGTTCTTGAGATGAGCGGAAGGGGGAGGATCCTCAGTTGTTGGCCGCGTCTGCCTGTCTGGGCCAGCTCTCCTCCTCCATCCCAGAGTCGTACTCCTCCTCCGCAGACTCCTTCACCGGCGCCCTGCAAGTCAAAAACAGGATCCTCAGCTCAGGTTTCAGACTTGTGCGGTCGGCTCCGCAAGAACCTTGGGGAGTGGCTGCACTTCAGGAGGACTCTGGCACACCACTCACCTGACGTATCTGGGTTCAGATATCCCCTGGACCACGTCTTTGTTCAGTTCCACAGCCATGATGTCGGAGTGAGGCACCTCGAACATGGGCTCCAGCAGCAGCTTTTCCTGTGGGGAGAAAGATTTGAAACATCTCCAGGATTAAAATACGACGAGGTGAGCGTATTTCAACCACACGAGACCATGTATTCCCATACCATAATTGATCTGAGGCCACGGGCTCCGGTCTTCCTCTCCAGGGCCAGCCGGGCGATGGCCCTCAATGCATCGGCAGTGACGTGGAGCTCGCACTGGAACACAAACACCAGAGACACTTTGATTAGAACAGCGATCAATACTTAACATTGGATTGGCGGGTCCCACACGAACGAAGTTCGCGAACTCCACCTCGTACTCTCCCATTTTGAGCGCCAACCATTCAAAAGATGCAAATATCCAATATTCCCCCCCAGAATGTGACATGCATTCTTTTGTATGTGTTCATGTCAACTGACATGAGCTGCTCCCTTGTATTCCCTGCGGTCCTAGTCCCGCGATAGCAGACTTGGGAGATCTCCGCCTCCATACTGTAAGTCTGGAGACATCTCCATTGAAAATCGTCGCTAGAACGGCGCCGAAAACCGACGCTACCAATCAGAGCCACTGTCGGCATCTCCAATAGGGTGAAGGACCCGCCTTACCGCAAACAAACTAGGGTGGAGAACCAAAACATTGAAAACAAAACATGTCACCGCCCCCATTAGGAAAGACCGCCCTAAAGACATTGGATTGGTTCTGCAATGCCTTTTATTTAATTTATTTTTTTAAATCCCACCCACTTTTAGCAACAAAATCTGGAGGCATGTCCTCAGTCTCTAGTTAAGCGCAGCGTTTTAGAGGCTTGACTCGTGAGTCTACTGCGGGCCCTGCCCTGCCCCACAGCCTCACCTTGTCCATGCCGAAGAGGGCCTGGTACTGGGGCACCACGGCGTTGCGCGGCTCCGTCAGAATGCGCACCAGCGTGTCCTCGTCCAGGCTGTGGAGCGGCACCACCACCGGCAGGCGGCCCACGAACTCCGGGATCATGCCGAACTCGATCAGGTCCCGGGCCTCCACCAGCCTCAGCAGCCGGTCCTTCTCCTCCATCTCCAACACCGCGTCCGTCTCGCCGCTGCTGTTGGCCAGGTCGGCCGCGGCCGCCGCGCGGCGCCCCTTGCCCATGTTGGAGGGCGTGCCGAAGCCCAGGTACTACAGCACAGGGGTGGGGAGACGGGGAAGAGAACAGACAGTAGATGATCAGGATCAAGTACACATACTAGGAATTTGTTCTGGTCAGTTGGTGCGTAACATCGATGGATAGACAAAAATAGACAGGGGAGGTGAGATGAGAGGAGACTGGTAAGAGAACCGACAACAGTAGATTATCAGAATCAGGTAGGTTTTTACACATACTACAGGGTTTCCGTTAGAGAAAATTGGTACCAGTCAATGTGTCCGGGAAGATTAGACTTTTCCGGACAAACTGGAGAAATTCCGGTCATTATAATATAATATGCCTATTATAGGTGTGTGTCGCGGTGATTGGCCGTTGTGTAGCTTATATATGCCATTTATTGTCTTATTTCGCATCCATATGATTAAATGTGTGATAGGCTGTCATGATTCCATGCGCTAGGCCTATATGTGTTTACCAATTTCTCTTTCCAGTTTTACCCTTTTTATCAATTAAACAGCATCATTATAACCACGGACATCGCAGTAGGCTATGAGGATGAGGAGGACATAACTGTTGAGAAACAACTGATAGGCGGGCTGGGCTAAATAAAGAAATGCCACAATGCATGTCTAGATATATAACATTTTTATTTAAAAGTGCAAGAGGTTAGGCAACATGTAGGCTTCTCGTAACATTTTATTTTAAGGCCTACGGCTGCGCTGATTGGAATTCATAGGCTAAGCCTAGGCCTATAGTCTAATTTCAGCCTTTTATCAGATAGGCTAAAATATAACAAAACTCTGAAAATAAATATAGCCTACTTAAATAAAGTGTAAGAACTTACAACGTGCATAGGCTAATTTCCATTCGATATTAATAGGCCTTTCCATTTTCGCCTCACGCAAGCTCTGTACCTCGATCAGGCTTTGGTCTCGCTTGCTATGGTGGCCCGCTAGCCTATAGGCAGGTTTATCTTATGGCTGTTTTTTCATCGCATAGGCCTACTAGCCAATAGCCTACACATTAACGGAACAAAATGAATTGGCCTATTCATTTTTTTATATTCAAAAGGAATCATAATATATGAAAATTTAATTTTAGCCTATTGTAGGCCTAATACAATTAGGGGGAATTATTTTGTCCGGACATTATGACCGGAGAGATTTTAATATATCGGCCTTCAACGGATTTTTCCGAACAAAAACCGGTAATTACCGGCTAACGGAAACCCTGATACTAGGAATTTGTTCTGGTCAGTTGGTGCGTAACACTGATGGTTTGACAACAATAGACAGGTTGCAAGGACTAGACAGGACAAACACAAGGACTAGACAGGACAAACACAAGGACTAGACAGGACAAACACAAGGACTAGACAGGACAAACACAAGGACTAGACAGGACAAACACAAGGACTAGACAGGACAAACACAAGGACTAGACAGGACAAACACAAGGACTAGACAGGACAGTGCAAAATATATAGTAGCGCAGGTAGCAAAGGGCAGTATATGTAGTCTGGTTCCTAATCTCTGAGGAACATGGGGTATCCAGGGAAAGGGGGAAAGTTCACAGTAGAAGAGTTTGGACACTTAACTACTCGGCTTGGGTGGACATTTTCATGAAAAGGGTCTTTGGAGAAACATTCCCTCACCTTCTCATTCTTTCTCCTGCTGATGATTCTGTCGAGCCCGTTGAAGGCACCGGACGCCACAAAGAGGATGTTGGTCGTGTCCACTTGCACCGTCTCCCCTCTGAGCTTCCTGGAGTTCTTCTCCGGAACGTTGACGATCGTACCCTCCAGGAGTTTGAGCAAGCCCTGTGACAACACACCGAGGCAATGCCATCAGTCAGACCTCCACAATAAACAGCATTACTGAGTGAACATCGCAGTATCATCTGGGGCACCTTGTAGCCAGTGTCGAGTACTAACCTGCTGAACTCCTTCTCCTCCCACATCCCTCAGCTGGTGGATCCCGGGCACACTGCCGATCTTATCCACCTCGTCCAGGAAAACTATGCCTGCACAAAGGATATCACCAACTTGCTGAGATGGCGAATGTTTTTGGATGTGATGACAGATTTGAGCCTTTCAGCACACATTATAGTGTAACTAAGACACTGAGCACAAGATTCCGCATTGAGATGACCGTGCCTGCAGAACCTGGATCTATTAAACGATGCACTAGCCGTCTGTCGCTCTGGTCCACAGACCACTTGAAGAGCAGACTGCGGTGGGCAGAGTACCACCCACCTTGCTGGGCTTTCTCCACCGAGTAGTTTGCGTCCTGCAGCAGTTTGGCAATAACTGACTCGATGTCCTCGCCGACATACCCAGCTTGAGTCAGTGTGGTGCAGTCACAAATCGCAAACGGAACATCAAGACACTTGGCCAAAGTCTGGGCCAACAATGTCTTCCCTATGAACATAACAACATGTTTTAAGGGAGTGAAAAGTATTATTTTCATGTAAAGGTTGTCATTTTTTCATATTCTGGCATGACATGTATAGAGGTGATGACCTGATCCAGTTGGGCCTAGAAGCACGATGTTGCTCTTCTCCAGTTTGATGTCGGTGTGGGCGGAGTCCAGGACGTCCCCGCCCCTCCTCTCCTGGGGTGTCTGCTGCGTGGCCTGCTGCTGCATGGAGGCGCCCAGGGCATTACCATGGGGACTGATCCCAGCAATCTGGAGCAGTTCTACGATGACAGGTCACATACGTTCAGTTCATCATTTGCAGTCATGGCAATTACTGGATCTAGAATCATAACAGTTTTAAGGAAAATGAAACATCTATAACAATGAGAAATATGACAGTAAACAGCTGAACTACTCCATATGAGATTAATTCAATCAACGATACACAATTAAAAATTCACAAGCATAATGGCGCGATCCAAGCAGTGTAGTTATGAAGTGCCTAAGTGCCAAAATGTGAGCAGCAACACTGTACTGTCAAAGGTCAAAGTTCAGTCTATAAATACCCGTATCATGCTAAGCAAGCACCAGTGTGAAGTTACAGGAATGAGATAGCATGACTGCAGATGTGTCATCTAGGTCACCTTATCTTGGACAGTCTATTCATAAGAAAAACTCTAGCACAGTCATCGACAACATGACGACGAGCGTCTGTCAAGTTTGGCATTTGTGCAATTCATGAAAACAAAACATTTTTCCAAAAGTCACAACTTAAAAACAGCCAGTGTTACAGGGGCAACAGTAAGACAGAGTCAGTCACTTACTTGTGAATCGATACTCATCCTCCCGTCTTCTTATCTCTAGCTCTACAGGGAGAGGACAGTTCTACCATTACCCACACTGGTCCCCATCTACAGTCTACAAAACATTTGGTCCAATTGTGAAATCTATAAAAAACTGCAATAAGTGTTAATCATTGGACAAATGCCAAATCATACAGACGAGGACAAAGCCTTAAATAACCAATAATGTGTAATCTATTTCTGTTAATTTTGGGAAAGAAGATAGGTTCTCTGTATACAAAAGAAAATCATGAGAAAACAAAGCATAAAATCAATGACAATGTTTCCTGGCAAAATGTGTCTTTTCTAAAAATATATATTTATTTAGAAACTAAGCATGTAACGGTATCAAAAACTCACGGTACGGTAATATCACGGTATCAAGGTCCATGGTACGGTATATCACGGTATTAAACAGTTTTAAAACACAAAATTTAAAGAGGAAGAAGAAGATTTGTACTTTGGAAAAAAAAACACCATAGCATTTATTAAACACTTCTGATGTGTACAGTTTTTTTCTTTTAATTTAAAGTGCTTCTGCTTTCCTTACAATTTCAAAACACAAAAATATCATTTTAACGTTGATCACGGATCAACGATGAACCGTTGCACCACTATTCAGTAGTGATAGAGGAGGTCTGTGGGTATAGACGGTGTGTTGAGCAGTGATAGAGGAGGTCTGTGTGTATAGATGGTGTGTTGTGCAGTGATAGAAGAGGTCTGTGTGTATAGATGGTGTGTTGTGCAGTGATAGAAGAGGTCTGTGGGTATAGACGGTGTGTTGAGCAGTGATACAGGAGCTGTGGGTATAGATGGTGTGTTGAGCAGTGATAGAGGAGGTCTGTGGGTATAGATGGTGTGTTGAGCAGTGAGAAGAGGGAAAGAGGCGGAGCAGAGAGCCCAGGTCTGATCTCTGATGCTGCGCTTCTACGGCAGGAGACTGGATGAAAGAAGTGACAGGTGTAATAAAAAAAAAAAAAAAAAAAAAAAAAAAAAATTAAACACAGAAGAGGAAGAGAAAGAAGAGATGAGGAAGGAGAGAATGGAAAGAAACGATGGGAAGACAAGAGGGGGAGGGGGCAGATCTAGGCTAGATGGTTCTGACATCTAGTTACAGAAAATCTCTACAGTTCAGCACGCACATAGGTTTATAAAAAAATAATAAAACAAAAAAGGATGTACAGTAGGGGACGTGGTCACGTAGGGCTGATGTTCAATTCACACTAGTCAGGCGCTGCCAGCGGTAGTCATGGCTAGCGGAGGAGCTGAAGAGCTTGAAAAACCTCCTGCTCAACAACTGCTCATCACCACGGCATTTAAGCAGCCCTTAGCTAAAGAATCCGACCGGGCTAAAGCTATTACAAAAGGTATTATTGGGGTGTTTATAGCTGCAGACATGAGGCCATATTCCGTTGTGCAAAACGAGGAGTTTAAACATATGCTGGATGTGCTTGAGCCACGTTACGAGATCCCGTCACGCACCCACTTTGCTGAGAGGATCGTGCCAAATCTTTATGAGCAGGAAAAGGCAAAAGTTGTCAGTGAATTATCCCAGGCATCCTCTGTTGCGCTCACAGACAGGTGGACCTCCAGGGCAAGGGAAAGCTATGTGACTAGTGTGGATTGAACATGCGCCCTACGTGGCCAGTTGCTGGTTAGCTATGAGAGGCTGGATCCTAGCCGACCGTTGCATCCCCCCAACCCGCAACGAGGGTTATCAACTTGGCTGGGACTCTGCCTCTCATCGCTAACCAACTGAGCCAACTGAGCTAAGGTGGTTAGCTAGCTCGATCGTAAATTACTTAAACTGAATAAATATGACACCGATAAGCACACCGATGCCAAGTTAGCTTGATATAACTAAGACATCTGACCAGTCCAGAACAGTGAGTTTAGCCTACGGTTTTACCGAGCCAGTCCCAAGGTTACCGCGTGACCAAAAAATACTGCGGTTACCGTAATACCGCGGTTACCGTTACATGCTTATTAGAAACTGTATTGAATAAAAGAGTGGTGTTATGTTTCATGACTACTGAAAGTCTCATTTTTCAATAAATCTAATTTCATTGCACAGCTGCCCCAGAGTCCGCCAACGAGACTGTGTGATAAAAGTGCTGACCTCGGGGCGTCAGAGAGGCCTGCTTCTCCACCTCCACCTGCTGCCGGCTCCCTGCAGGGATGTTGTTGTAGATGCGCTTGTAGTGGTTGTACACGGCCACCGCTAACACCTTCTTAGCATACGATTGGCCAACAATGTACTTGTCAAGGTAGGCATAGATCTGAAAAGAAATGTTAGAAGAACTGAATGCCATTCCGAAGACACAAGCTTACATTCATGGGAACTATGGTATGCTGTAAGTCTGAATGGTTATTTTCTGTACCTTTTTAGGCGGTGGGGGTGGTTTCTGTGCAAAAGCCAGTTTCACAGCTTCAGCAGCTGATTCTGCCTCTTTGTTCAGTCCCTTCTTAGAGTCAGTCTCAGAAAGAACCACAAAAAAGTGATGGCATTTCTCACATTTCACAAATCGCGTTGACGCTGTGAAAAAACAATAAAATAATAATCAGCATGGCTTTCCTCCGAGTCTACAGGAGTTAATCATGGGACGTAGCAGCGATCTTATATGGGTTGATAATCCAATCTTAGGTACTCACACACAAACGTCTCCACGTGTGTGCAGGGGTCTCCACACTTGGGGCAGCGCAGCTGACCGCCCCCCTTGCCTGACCCACCAGATGAGCCAGACAGCCTCTTTCCTTCACCCATGCTCTTCTGCGTCGACAGACAAAACAAAGAGATGGTTACAACAACGCTACAAACATTTAGCCACAGATAGCCCAGCTCATTAGGCAGTTATCGCCAATTCTACTAGTAGGTAATTATTAACGGCATGCTACATCTCAGGTTTATTTGATTGCCTTAAAAAACAGACTTTTTGCAACGGAGGGAATCGGATTCTGTCGGTGACATAATTAATTCAAGATATAATCCAAGGGAATGGATTGCACCTTTCCACCATCACTGGAACCATCCTTTGTGGTGCCGTCTTTGGAGGCAAAGCAGAGGGCCGTTCTGGAGAAAGTTCTCACGCGGACCCTGGCAGGCACATGAGATTCGTGAGGCCCAGATCTACTCAGGGAAAAGAGCTGAATCCGAGAACATGAGAATCCTGCAACAAGTGAAACATACCATTTGTGATTTAACATTCTCAACCTCCCCGATGAATAATAAAATCTATGGAAATGGCTATGAAAACATCTTAATGTAGCAAAAAATCCAGTTCATACACACCAAAAGATCAATTTTCTAGAATATCTATTAACTGTATGTCTTAGCTACAAGCTGAACCAAGAACCATGGTTACCTCCACCCAGCAACAGCAGGGAGAGAGGTAATCTTTTCGGTGGCTTGTGTCTGTTTGTTTGTTTGTTAGCAGGATTACACAAAAACGACAATATCTGACTGATTTTCATGACCCGTGGTGTAGCATGGGACAACTTAGAACCCTTAAAATTCTGGAGCGGATCCGAATCACAGTACTAGGTGGAGGAGTGTAGCATGGGCCAATTTAGAACCCATTCAATTTTGGCGCGCACAGACCAATGAAATACATTCAGGGGCGGAGGTCTGTTCTCTCATAGTGCAATAACATGGTGATATTTCAATACATTGAAAACTGCACGTCATATCAGTCAATGATTATTTAAAACTAACAGGTGCCTCTCGCTGATTATGTAGTGCAACTTGACCCATTATGATATAACTTACTTGAGCAATTATCAAACCATGAATATACTTATGAATGAATATATGACGTAATCAATGTGCTGTTGACATGGCCGATATATATGATGCCACTTCTCTGATTATTCATTATTAATGTTGAATAATAATGTTAACATCAATAGTGTTAACCCCAGATTATAACCTAAACACTAGGCAACTCACGAGATCGATGTCACGTAGTCTAGCTAATTAATCGACAGCTGTAAACTGCACGACATTAGCGGCACTGACTGGTCATTCTAAACATGATCGCTTACTAATAGTTTGCCATTTTACCAACTGTAGCTAGCTAAATTGGCTACTTACCTCTGTGAGCTGAATTTAAGAATATCCTCGCCACCGAGGTACATGGGCAGGACATAGCTAATCACTTTAAACTCAAGGTCCTGGAAATGAAAACAGAAGCAGGTATGAGGATTAGCTAGCCAGCTAAATGACAGTAGACGCTTAGCTAACGTTAACCCATGACGTTGCCTTAAGCCAAGCTATTGACAATACGGTAAAATAGGCTAGGTGTAAAATAGGCTAGGTGCTGGCTGCTATAACTGGCTACTGCTGTTTAATCGCAGTTATAGGCCAAAGAGCCAGGGGCGGCTCAGACTATGGCCTGGGAAGTACACAGATACGGTCCGTGGTGGCGCAGCTAGCTAGCTACACGCCCCCATATATCGGGAACGATGATTTAATAAGATAATTGCCGTTTGACCAGGCCAATTTAATGTAGTTGGCTAGCATAGTTAGTGCCAGCGACATGTAGGCTACCCGTTAACTAGGCTAGCTAGCTACTGTTCCACCACCGTCGAACGCTAACATTCCAGCAAATAGACTGGACCTAACGTTACAGGGCCCGAGTCCGGCCAGCCTGACCGGGGTTCAGGGAGATAAACAGGTCAGCTGTCCTGGGCCTGCTGGCATTGTGGCAATGGAAAACAATCAGGAGGCTATGTTCATCTTAAAAAAGAAACATATTCTAGCTAAATTAGCGAGCCATTTAGCCCCTGTGATTTGTTTTTACTTACAGTGAGGAGCACGATGAAAACAAGTCTCGACAGCTTCCACCGGGCAGTCGCTGTCCTCACTCACGTACTCACTCACTGTATGTAGGTTAGCTAGCTAGCTTAACTATTTTAGTAGGTCAATGTGTCATACCAATGTCACAGTGTGTGTCGATCGCATGGGCAACTATTAGTCCAGGGTGCTATTACGAATAGTATTACCCCAGGTAGGCCTGGGATGTAGGTGATGTAACGTTAGCTATTATGAAGTGGGTCAAAACAAGCCCGATGAGATCGAGGCTACAATTTCTCTGTTTGCATCACCTTTCTTCTTCTTTGTTATTTGTGATCATCTGTGTAACGTTGTGTGCTCATTGCTACCATCTACTGGAAAATAGCATAGGTACTGGACCATTGTGCACAGCAAAGCACACACAAATAGAACGTTAAATAAACCATATTTATTTGACAAAATGAAGTAAAGTGTCCCTATACAGAATACAAGCAGAATATTGTACAAAAATGTAGCCTAGCCTATGCTATGTTAAATGAAAATAATTTTCTGAATAGGCTATCTCTGGCAGATGTACAGATTTTTTTTCTTTATTCGTCATGTTTTATACTAATTCCAAATTCAATTTAAGCACTTTAGTAGTCGTAAAGTTTGATTCTTTTTGATCTGATGTAAAATTAGTCTGGCATATTTTCACATTCATGTTGTCCCACATATACAAAACATGTTTTCCTGGATAGTATGATAGCATAGCCACAATGCCATTGGCTGGTCGAAAATCTAAATTTATGTCCAAGGATTTCTCTCTCACTAAATCAAAGGCATAGATCACTGTGGTATCTTTGGTGTCAGTGACATATAATGTCCCATATGCAATGAAGCCATTTCCACATGCCATTATGGGGTAGGGTGTCTTGATGACAGATGTCACAGAGAATTTTGTATGATCTAACTTGGCAACCATTATGGTATCATGTACCTTTGAGGCAAATATGACCCACAATCCATTTTCATCCACAGCAAACTTGAAATATGTCTTTGAGTTGCGGAACAAGTAGGTCAGGTTATGGTACAGGGCGTTATCAATTCCCAGCGTATGTGATTGCCTGGTTTGTAGATTAAACCTGTAAAATCACAACAAAGTTAAGCGTCAGGAACTTTAAATGTGTGAGACAACATAACAGCAATGGGCTCTCTTACTTGACCAGCTTGGGAGTTCCTGCGTCGTGGTAGTAAACAAACCCCCCATAGACTGCGAGGCCACAGCCCTGATAGATCCTCCTGATCTCAACGGTCCTGCTGCTGCCATTATTAAATGATGCTTTGCTCTTGAATTCCTTTAAAAATCGACCTAAAGCAAAAATGTGAAGGTTAACATTCGATTAAGGTATTTATAATAATTACTGCTCTAGTATCCCACAAGTCATACAGTAACAGTAGTTACTATAAGGACCTGAAAAATGCTGTGCCAGCCAGATCCGATCATCATTGGGCTGGGCTGCATCTTGCATCCACACTCCAAATGTACTCAGCATCCTGGTGACATTCTCAGAGCATGTTATGGTTGTAATAACGCCTCCTGTATGGGTATGGATAAAGGCATGGAAGAACAACTACTTTAGTACAATGTTTGCTATATAGCATGGCACGGATCTGAATAGCAGGATGGAAATGTTTCTTACCAGTTTTCCACATAAGTGTGTCTTTATTGTTATCTGTGACCGTTTCATCACTGCTTTGGATTAGATCAGATGAGGCTGGAACTGTCGAGAGGAAATAGCATGCAGTATTTTGAATATGTAGAGATTAAAGACTTTTGTTCCTCTACTGTAGAGGATAACACATGTTATAACAAAGTTGGCTCAGTGGATTACAATGAGTTTCATGGGATGGATCCCAGAGAGGGCTCAGTTTAACCTTTTAAACAGTTACATTCAGTCCTGATTTCAACTCTTGATAGGCGTGTAATGAAATTATTCCTACCAGTCACCTCAATAGGTGTGTCCTCAACATCCTCTGTGTCAGTTACATTTAAGGTGTCATTGCTTAGGACTGGATACAATGAAGCTAACACTGTAAGAGGAACATCAATTAAATAGCAAGCAAGTAAGATGTAAAACAATGATTTTGCTCCACTGTTCATGTCCCTTAATTAAAGTAAATTCTCACACAAATTCTCCTGCAAATCTTCAATAGCTGTGTGTTGAAGGTTTTCAGTGTCGGTGTCATTCCCTGAGACTGGATAAGTGTGATTGCTTTGGACTGGATACAGTAAAGCTGATGCTGTAAAGGGAAAAAGTAATTCAGTGTTTGTTATCTTAGGTGTTAAACCATTATACTGTATTGTAGCTGCTGATACTGCTGTTATTTATTGATGGACTTTTTAGGAGTAGATTCTTACATAAATCTTCCCACAAATTCTCTGGTGCGTCGTTGATGTTTTCTATGTCAGTTCCATTGTTTGAGACTAGATATGTGTCATTGTTTGGAATTGGATACAATGAAGCTAATTCTGTAAAGGCAAAAAAGTAACAACAAAAACAATAAGATATAAAACAATAATTCTGCTCAACATACTGTAATAAGAGTCGATTCTCTCTCTCTCTCTCTCTCCATAGCTTTAACATTCTTTGTCAGTCCCATTGCTTGTGACTGGATATGAGGAAGCTAATGCTGTAAAGAGGTATTCTGTTCTGTTAAGATATAAAACATTGCTTCTACTGTGCTGTTCATGGAGTCTCTTTGATGATCCTCACCCACAGACACATTGGTTTGATGCAAATGTGCTCTGACGGTCCTGTTCATGGAGGATTCTGGAGGTCCTGGTGGACCAGCAGGACCAGGTGGGCCAGGGGGGCCCACTGGGCCTGGGGGACCTTCAAAACACAGTCACACACAAGGAAGACTGAACTGTCTGTGTTAGCCACACATTTGCCGCTTACACAGTTGTCACCGTAGTCTACCATTTTGTACCCTCTATGATGATTTCATTGGAGGCTTCGCCTTTCATCCCTGGTGGACCAGGGTG
This sequence comes from Borostomias antarcticus, assembly GCF_949987555.1. Classification (NCBI taxonomy): domain Eukaryota; kingdom Metazoa; phylum Chordata; class Actinopteri; order Stomiiformes; family Stomiidae; genus Borostomias; species Borostomias antarcticus. The sequence goes on along the minus strand of NC_140251.1, from coordinate 6,334,416 downwards.
TCCTGTGTCTCCTTTTGTCCCAGGTTCTCCTTTCTCACCAGGGAGGCCTAGACAAACAGGAGATCAATATAACATGTACAGTATTCATGTTTCTCACAAATATTTGAGACGGGTACATAGAGTAGCCTACTGTATGTCTACTGCAAGAGCAATGAAGTTGTATTATTAGAGATCCAACCATCTCTGTCGCCTCACCGCGTCTGCCTCGCCTCCCCTCCATGCCAGGGGTTCCCTGTGGCCCTGGCTTCCCATCTTGACCTGACAAACCTGTGGTAGAAAGGCTCATTGATGATGCTGTGATGTGTGTACTTTTCATTACGTAGGCACAATACTTAATGAGGTCAAACATTTGAAGGCCTATGCAAACTGACCAAAATATTGTAATAATCCCTTCAATATTAAAAAAAAATGTCTGTGAGGTCAATAAGAAATGTGTTTTTGCGGTAGCTTTACCTGGAGATCCCGGTGGTCCTGTAATGAAAAACAGTAGTATTGAAATAGTCCATTATATCCATGACATGATGAACTATATACAATGAGTCAATGGGACCATGCTATGAGCAGTGCTCATATTTACCAACAAATGAAGTTCTTGTCTGAGAATGCTATAAATGACTAACACAATATTTACCAGTTAAACAAATCCCATTTGAGCTGTTACACAGATCCACCAACACCTTGATCTGCAACACAAAGTTAAATGGAAACAAAATGTATCAGAGCTAGAGATGTGTAATAGGTTAATAATTTCAGGGCAACACTTATTAAGAATGTAAGTCATGTATGGTAATGATGTACAGTGTTCTTTTTTCATTGAGGGTCATGTCCAATGGACTGATGTTGCTTGTGTCACTCATAATGTGTGTATTGACCGTCTCCCTGCCAAACAGAACTCTGTGTTGCTTTGCCAGAGGACATGATGGAAGAGAACCAAGTAGGCCTACGCTTCACTGCTCACTACCACAGGAAACACAGTTTGGAAAAACACTTTCTCTTTTTTCTTCTCAATCGTATGAGCAGCCACATTGAGATTGTTTTTCTTGGCATAGAACCGACATTCTTCATAATCCCAACAGGGAACTGTGAGGGAATGAGAGTGAAAATCCAGCACACTGGATCCAGCACTGGCTTTCTGTCAGACTAGTGCAGTGCCCGCCAGGGCCTGTGCTGTTCTGCTTGTGGCCATGCCCATATCACTCATAACAAATTCCTTATAAAGGTTACCGCTATTATTAAATTTTTCTTAAATGCACTAAATAAAATGAATTTACTCATACAATAGGCTACTTGAAACCACTCCCCTTAATAGTCTTTTGAACAAATAAACTCAGGAAAGATATTTTTTCCAAAGTCAACTCACGCACTACAACATTCGTTTGTAATGTATATAAAACATATTCCAACATCAGGACCACTTCCCAGTATGCATTGTGAGTTATGCAGCAGTAGTCACATATGATAGCTGGTTAGCTTTGTTAGCTTAAGCGCAGTTCGCTATTTGTATACTTACTTACGTTATTTGTATCACATTCTGAACCTATTCATTAAAATATACATGCATACCAAGTTAATATTATATCTGTATCATGTCCGTTACCCAGGTTTCCCCACAATATAGTGAATACACATATAAACATGTTTTTTGTAATCGGAGCTAACATAGCGACTTAGCTACCGTTAGCTAAAGCAGCTTTGGAACAGGCAGATTTTTTTTCAGCTTTCTCAAGAACCACTGATCCAATTCCAAATAATGTTACAGTCCACACTGCTCTTCCTACTGAGCCTGCTGAATGTCAACTTCATATAGTGCCCGGTTCTCAAGATACGCGTGATACAAACAAGCAAACAGACAGGCTACAGACAGAGGTTTGTGGATTTATAGATCAGATTATAGACCAGAGGTTTGGTCAGTAGCCTAGGCCTAATTGGGCATTGAGGAATATGACATGCTAAAGTAATAATAATTATTACTGAGAGAACAATAGTGTATAAACAGGTGAATGTGTATGCTATACATGTATTCAGTATTTTGTTGGTTTCTTACTGGGACCATGGAGTATGTCATCATCATCAACATGTCCTTCTCCTCTCTGTGATGGTCATGTGTCAGCATCGCCACCCGGCTCCTCCTACTCCGGCGGTGCCAGTCCAGGTCAGCCTCCGTTTCTGGTCGCGTCTCCTCGCCCCTGTCTCTGGTCCTGAGGGACGTGGCAGCCTGCAGCTGGGCGGCCAGGTCCTGCAGCTGCGTGTCCAGCCTGGCAAGATGGGAGGACAGATGCCTGTACTGAACCAGCAGGAACACCGAGCCAATGGAGCTCAGGACAGCCAGGGCGCACGTCCCCACCAGCAGCACCCACACAGCCCATGGAAGCCCCACGTTGCTTTTCTCCCTCATACTGCCTCCTCTTCTGATACCCCTGCACACAAAGATACAACAACTGCGGCTACGTGTTACAGGACCTGCTACAAAACATGAGACACAAATCAGAGCAGAACTGCTCTAAAGCGGCTGAAGAAAAAACAACTGTCCTGATAGTCAACACATGGTATATTGCACAACGTGGGCTGTCTGGAAAACAGCTTATGTATTCTGTACTTGGTTTATAAGCAGCAATGCTCATATTTGCAGTTTAACATACTGTAGGGACAGCGCGTGTAATCATGGCTAAAAATATATGCACATATATGCAACAGCATCCAGCATATATTTAAATAGATTGATAAAATATATTTATGAAATATATACACAACATATAAATGTTGATCTCAGTGATGGGACATATATTTAAATACATTGGATAAACTTATATGAGTGTAGATGTTGATTATATTCAGTTAACTTATATGCATTATATGGATAACAGTATTGGGCCACCTACCCATTACACCTACAGGAGCTTTTACCACATCCCATTCTAACAGCCTTTGCAGCTGTAAGTTTCCACTTTTCTGGGAAGATTTTCTAGATTTTGGAGTGTGTCTGTGGGAACTTTTGCCCATTCATCCAGAAGAACATTTGTGAGGTCAGACACTGATGTTGGACGATAGGGCCTAACTCGCAGTCCCCGTTCTAGTTCATCCCAAAGGTGTTTGATGGAGTTGAGGTCAGGACTCTGCGCGGGCCAGTCAAGTGATTTTTGGCAAGGTATACACCCCTAGTGTTAGAAAATATGTGACAGCATTGCAGCTGTGGTAGCTTTCTGTGTGTTATCACTAGATTTACAACCCCATGCCAAAACACACTTTTCAAAACTATGCATAGGACGGAATAAGGCATTCTGCTTCAAGCTGGTGGTTCTCTCTTATTATTGACCCTTTCTCTTTGAAAAGTGATGGGAATTTAGCTCACACTATATGCTTTTCTGAAAAGTTGTCACAATTCTCTACAAATGTTATCTGTTACTGGCATTGAAAATGCAGTGACTACACAGTACATTAGATGTACTTCTGTTTTCATGAAAGATGTAACACAAAAGTTTCCTCTGTTCATAACCTAAAGAATGAATACCATGTTCTACCATGTACCAATATCTTGCGAGATTGGTTCTTGGTCCCTGGTTATGATATTCAAATCAGTCCAGCTTGGGATTGTCTGATTCTCTGGATCTGTTTGCCTTGCAAGTATTGTTGGGTATGCCTCATACCTATGCCTTATGCTATGCCTCATACTTACACACGGACTAATGGGTCAACCCATTTACAGAGAAGTGGGACCTCATTATCATCTGCCTATATCATAGACATAGACAGGCACAGGACGCAGTCTACGTACTGTATGGAAGATATCCTTTCTCATCCCCTTGGACCATTGCCCTGGACCCTGTCCACACCAGATGGATTGCTGAGAAAGACAAATAAAACTACTTTGGCCACAACCTTGCAGAAAAAACAAATGTAGTAGTAGACTCCCAGTAAACTCTGCTACTGTGATTGATGGAATGAACTTGGTCCAAAGAGTGAAAGCTGATCAAGTTACTTTCAGAGATGTTAGTTGTGGGTATGGCTCAGAGATGTTAGTTGTGGGTATGGCTCAGAGATGTTAGTTGTGGGTATGGCTCAGAGATGTTAGTTGTGGGTATGGCTCAGAGATGTTAGTTGTGGGTATGGCTCAGAGGGACATCAGAGCAGCAGAATTATTTAGCCAACTGATAGCTAACCTGATGCCATCCTGGATCTACTGGCCTGTAACTGTCCACTCCCAAGATGTACGTTTGTTGCAAATGGCCTCAAGTGACTGACGTGTACATTTGTAGCAACATCTTTTTAAATTGCATTGCATTTTTGAAAGTGATGTAGAGGTCAGTCAGCATTTATTTTAAGGAGTCAACATAATCCTCCTGTTTTTTTCAGGCAGAGGTGGGTCCAAATATTTGGGTCCCAAAAAATGCCTGGAGGGCAGTGATATTTGCAAACCGTCCTACATCTGGTACACACACTTTTGATGGGGGCCTTCAGTACGGAGACACTGTTGAAGAGCAACCTCAGAGGTAAATGAACCACCAAATTGCGGGGATTATTGCATTTTAGGCATCAAAATGTTCTTTGCCTTGACTGAGGATTAGAAAATGTAGTAGGCCTAAATGTCTTCTGAGGACCCTTGCCATTGGAGGATCTGATGATGTGTGCACATTTTAAGGAGGAAAGTCTCAGAGAGCAGATGGGGAGCAGAGAGATTCCTGGACCCTGAAAGAATTCAGGCCATAATGTGTTTGTTTTTATCTCTGACTTGTGTATCACCATACTGCACACATCAAGTATTGGATGAGCTCTAACTTTCTAAATCTTAATGAGTCTAAGACCGAGATCATCCTTTAAGGACGACACGCTCCCTCTGTCGATGCCCTGGGCCCCTTGAGCTCAACATTCGTTCCTCTGTGAAGAATCTTGGGGTGGTTTTTGACAGTGATTTTAAATTTGATCTACAGCATTCGTGAACAGATCAGTGCTGTAGTAAAGACAAACCTTTTTCAACCGCTTCTCCTAGCTAAGACCAAGCCCTACCTCTCTGCTACTGACCTAGAGAGGTTGATCCATGCCTTCATCATTACTAGACTCGACTACTGTAACGCCCTATATGTTGGCATGGTTAAGTCTTCCCTCAGCCGCCTACAGCTTGTCCAGAATGCTGCCGCTCGCCTCCTCACAGGCAAGAAAAAGCGTGACCACATCACGCCAGTCCTGGCCTCACTCCATTGGCTCCCGGTCCGCCTTTGCATTGATTTTAAACTCTTGCTAATGGTTTTTAAAGCCCTAAACGGCTCGGCCCCTCTGTACCTCACCGAGTTCCTGCATCGCCACACCCCTGCTGACCAACTGCTGTTGGAGGTGCCTAAAACTAGACTTAAGTCTAGAGGCAACAGGGCCTTTGCGGCGGCTGCCCCTCTATATTAGATCCTCCCAGACCCTTGAGTTTTTAAAAGCCTCCCTAAAGACCCACCTTTTCTCCCTGGCGTTTTAACCAGTCTGTGCCCAAGCCTTGTTCATGTTCAATGCCTGTATTGTTTTGCTGTTATTTCCTTGTTTTATTGAGAATATCTTCGTATGTTTTTACCTAGGACCCACCTTTGTACAGCACTTTGGTCGACTGCTGTCATTTTAAACGTGCTCTATAAATACATTTTGATTTGATTTGATTTTATCAGTTGTTTCCATACCATACTTGTGCACCTTAACTGTCTTTTTGTCAGTAGGTTAATGTCTAATATTTTCTGTCTTTCCCGATGCTGTCATTAAAAGGTTTCCAGGCACTTCAAGAGGTATTCTGAGCCAGGCCATACATTCAAGTTACAGAGCTCAGGGTCCATAATAAACACAGAGCGTGAGGATAATGGGTGAATTTTCTTTTTGTGCATGGCTGTAAGCCAGCGCACCTAGGATAGTGTTTGTCCGGTTATCACTCCCTCCCTCCCTCCCTTCCTCCCTCCGTCACTCCGGACAATGTTGGCCTGCATGTTGGCACCACAAGAGGCAGTAGTCCCAGCACACCAAAATCAAAAAGGACACCAAAATCATCCCACAAATCACCACTGCACAAGTAGAGTAGTGGTGAGAGCATAGGACTCTGACCCGGTGGGGGCGACTTTATGGGACTATACCCCAAATCTCCACATGTTCATCCTTTCACTCCCATCTTTACCCCTTGCCTTATAGATCACATACTGTCCCAACCCCAACCCTTATTCTAATCTCAACCCCCACTAGGGACTGGAAGAAGGACACCCAAAACCAACCCACTGATCTCCACTGCACAAGTAGAGTAGTGATGAGAGCATTGGACTCCCACCTGGGAGACTGGGATTCAAGACCCGGTGGGGATGACTTTATGGGACTATACCCCAAACCTCCACATGTTCATCCTTGCACTCCAGCCTTTACCCCTTGCCTTATAGGTCAGATCCTGTCCCAACCCCAACCCTTATTCTAACCCCAACCCACATTAGGGTCTGGAAGAACAACACCAAAACCAACCCACTGATCCCCACTGCACAAGTAGAGTAGTGGTCAGAGCATTGGACTCCCACCCGGGAGACCAGGGTTCAAGACCCGGTGGGGATGACTTTATGTTATCATCAGTGTAACAGCTTTAGCCACTGACCGCTACCATTAATGTTATGGAAGCTGCTGCTAGTTGTTATGAGCTAACTGGCTATCCTGCTCTTATTGTACTGGATTAGCATTGGAAGCATTGGAACTGATGTGTCCAGGCGACAAGACCTATCTTAATTTATCAGACATTATGTCATTTCAATTCACAGCTATTTCAGTGGCATGACTAGCTTCCGTCCTACCAGTCCTAAACAGAAACAAGCCAGCCACGCACATAAGCCAGGCTGGACCTGGCCTGGTTCTTATCTATCACCATTCACAGTTTTCTCTGGTCCAGGGACAATACATTTCTCCATTAGCGCTTTGCACTCAGTCTACCCTTCAGTCTCTAGAGATAATTATATACTTTCTTTACTAGGGTTTTGAATGATGAAAGCATTTTCTAGGAGGAGGCAGGACTTTCCGTCCACCATCATAAAACACTTTTTTGCACATGAATAGCACATGGGCACTAGCCTGGCTTCGCCATTCTGATCACGTGATCCCTTCCACGATAGAGAAACAGAAAGATTAAGTGATCATGATGGCCAAGCCAGCGCATATGTGCTATTTAAGAGCAAAAAAGTGCCTTTGATACAAAAGGTGGATGGAAAGTTATTATGTTAATAATAAGTTATTATTCAGAGAAAATGCTTTCATCGTTCGAAAACCGTCTTCACTTCATTGAGTATCAAATGTAGGCTATTATCTCTTGCTAGAGACTGACGTGTAGACTGAGTGCAAAGCGCTAATGGAGAAATGTATTGTCACTGGTGGGGTATAAGAGATAACTACTGTACGAAATACATATTACGCAAAAACCTCTACGCCCTGGACCAGAGCTAACTGTGTGTCAGTAATGTTGGATGTTGTCTTTTTCCAGACCAATCACCAGTGATTTCCTGGTGTACATCAGTTGACTAATTCTAAATAAAGCATAAAAATAAAGATGTTTTGCGTGTTTCTTCTTCTTCATACTAATAATAATAACAAAATGTATTTATTCAAATGTAATGTGTAATGTAGCAAATGTGAAAGTACCCTACATAAGACAGCTGTAGAATATCAATGAACAGCTTTAGAATATGAATAAACAGTATTTGAAATATATAGTTCTGAAATATATTGATAATGTGATCATACTTTTCATTGCAGGTCACATGACCATGCATTTTACAGTAAATATATTTAAATATACAGTATGTTTAATTACATATTTTGAATATTTACATATGTGTAAGAAATATAATGGCAGTACATGGGAATATATGAACATGAAATATATTTACAATGTATTTATTTAGCATAGATGCACTTATACTGAAATATATGATAGTTGCATATATGTGAAAAGTCTTTTCACACTGTACACAATGCATTCTAATGATTCTGTTTGTTTTTGTTTTGCTCATTATGAAGCAAATGCATGTTGCATAAAAATGTCATAATGGTTTGAAGACATTTTAGAACAAGTGGATCATTCTTCCAATCCGCAAGAGCCTTCTTTACTTGGCCCTCACAGCAAGAGTGCTGTTCTGTAAGGCTTCCTTTGGATTCAGGCATTTGAACTCCAACGTTTACCTGGAACAGCCTGTAATATACTTGTAACATACCTGTAATATATGTGTAAGTGTAGTAGCCTATTGATACTGCATGTGCGCTTAATTGTGGAAAGCCTACAATGTGGGGGCTTAATTTCTATGACAACTGGGGCTGCACTTGCTTTTTATTTTTTTCGTAGTCCTTGTGCTAGGGCACAAGCGCCCCAACCACTATCGGATATTCAACAAAACACCAGCTATTCAGAGAGAATGAACTTGAATGGTGCCTCACTGCAGAAAGACTCTCTCTGCTTTTAGGTCTACATCACACGGCTCTTCCTAACAGTTGCATGTTTTTCTTGCAGGTCACACATATAGCTGAACATGCAGCTCCTAAGCTCCCCATCAATGTATGTAATGAGTTGCATTACATCATTACATCACATTTTGATACTGATTAGCATGCACTATCTAGCCAATATGAATGGCATTATATTCATCCTTTGTGTAAGATTGCTGGGACTCTGGTAGCACTTGAAGTTGGGTCAGGCTGACCTGACTAATTAGTTTTCTCCTGAAAAGGCTCTTCATTTGATGAATTTGACAGTGGTTTTATTTCTATAGAGCAAAGCCAACGGTGAAGTAAGCCTGTCTCAAAAAATGAATGGCGACAGTCATGCATGAGAGACCTGAGGTCTACAGACAAATATAGAGTGTTTTTTGATCACTGGATTTTGGAGACTTTGGTGTGGCCCTTGAAAATACAATTTGCTAGTGTATCCAAGCAACCAGTGAATTGAAAGCTTGACCAGGGATTTACAAAAGCCTGGACCACTGATTTATTGGATGAAAGAATGCTGATCATGTTTAAAACGGATTCCTCAGGGACGACACAAACTGCATGCGGGCCACACTGAAGCAGCTAGCAGATACGAGCACCAAGAACAGTATGTATCATCATTTATCAATTTAAATGAAAATTATTAAGTATAAGATTCATGATTCTTTCATTTCTAATGTAATGTTCAGTGTACAGTCATAGTGAAATGTTGCTGCTGGCTCCAAGATATGCTCGTTACAGATGAATACTCAATTTACAAATAACACAAGTAATTTAGAAGTAATTTAAAAGGTAACACGGTCACATTAAAAAGCAATAGTGAGCTGTTGATTCAAACTGTCTTATGCAGTATTGTAAACAAGGAGACATCAAGGACTTTCAGTTTGGGAGTAATCTCTCATGTATGATAAAGCTATAATAACAAGATAGCAAAATACCACTTTTCTCTAAGGTTCACAGGTTTCTAATAGTGAAATATCTTTGATGTCAAATTGAACGTGTATTTAATCACTTTAAGCCTTGGAGCTGTAACTGTATAGAGGATAGGTCAACTTTTATGTGGGTGTGTTTTGGTTACGCTATTCACATGGTGTGCCAACTGCATGTAACTGCATGTCTGTTCTGAAGGACAAACAATATTAAAAAAGCAATTAAAAAGCAAGGTTTTCCAGAGTTTAAGGTTCCTCTCCTATTTTGTTTTGACCAATGGATCACCCTGATTTGTCTATGAGCTAAAAGAGGTGTAGCTCTATAAATGTCAGATGATGGTATTGGATGACAGCATAGTGCTCTCAGGTGTGTTCCAGGATGCTTCCTCCAGACGCCGTCTCTCTGGAAGCCACAGTGGTGAACATGGCCACCATCCTGCTGTTCCTACTGCTCTGCCTGCTCGTTATCACTGCCTGGACCCGCACAGGCAATACCACCGTACCAGGTGAGAGACCACCATAGGCTTTCCTCTACTATGCCCCTGCCTTGAAATATATATAGGGTTGGGATTTTTTGTGCTAATGTAAACATACATGCATAGATAAAAGTTGTTCAATTTCATGTTGCAGCATTATTTAGGAATTTTTGATATCATTTCCAGATAAATTAGGCTATTATGTGTAGCTTTAACATATAAAAGTGTTTGTTGAGAATAAAAACATTAGTGTTATTGTACGCTGTGTGATACAGTCCCACACTCACCTATCTATGTTTTGTGTCTGCTAGGTCCTTCCTACTATGCAGGGCTGGGCCCTGTCCTCTCCTACTTCAGGTTCATGTGGACCGGCATCGGTACCGCCTGCAACTACTACAACCAGAGATACGGCAGCGTTGTCCGGGTGTGGATCAACGGAGAGGAGACGCTCATCCTTAGCAAGCAAGTTCTGTAGTAGTAGTAGAATGGACACATTTTATTAGCAGCTATTATGGTATTGTTGTAGAATGCATCACCTGTTAAAGTCACCGGCAGGCTTGTTTTGCAGGTCCTCTGCAGTGTATCACGTGCTGAGGAGTTCCCTGTATACGGCCAGGTTTGGCAGCGAACAAGGTCTTCAGTGTATTGGCATGTATGGAAGGGGCATAATCTTCAACAGTGATGTCCCACTCTGGAAACAAGCAAGGTCCTATTTTTCTAAAGGTAGATGCCATTCTTTAGAGACAGAAAACACTTCAAATGAAAATACTTCAGATGATGAAAGCTTAATTTTCACCAAGCACAGTGTGAAATCCAAATTGTCTAATATATCTGGGTGTGTCTCTGTAGCACTAACAGGCCCTGGTATGCAGGGGACAGTGGGTATCTGTGTGAGTGCCACAGACAGATACCTGGAGCGTCTCCAGGAGATGACCGACCCCTCGGGACACGTGGACGCCCTCAACCTGCTGAGGTGCATCGTGGTGGACATCTCCAACCAGCTCTTCCTCCGCTTGCCTATCGATGGTTAGTGGTGCTGCCGTCATCACACCATACTGTCATCTGGAATACGACACTTACTGTTGATTTCATTATCTATTGGAATTAGGTTTTGATTGTTTGGCTTCCTCTTTGTAATTCAGAGAAGGACTTATTAAAGAAGATCCATAACTACTTTGACACCTGGCAAACAGTTCTGATCAAGCCTGATATATTCTTCAAGCTTGGATGGTTGTACAAAAAGCATGAAAAAGCAGCGTGAGTGAATTGCAGGCATCGTGTGTAATATGGCACGGATTACATACTGTACATTCTGCCAAACGTACAGTAATCATGTGTTTGGACGTGTCGTCAGTAAAGAGCTACAGGATACGATGGAGAGCCTGATTGAGATGAAACGGAAGAGCATCAGTGAATGTGCGAAGCTGGACGACGCCCACGACTTCACAGCCCAACTCATCTCTGCCCAGGTCTGCCTCAGCAGGGTTTATCTGTCAAAGTCTAATTGAGCATATATGCTTTCTGATCTAGAGTGTGTTTTTGTTTCTATTATATATGTGTGTGTTCGTTTGTATAATGTGTGTTTGATTGTTTGTTGGTTTGTATTGTGTGTGTGTGTGTGTGTGTGTGTGTGTTTGTTTGTATTATATGTGTGTCTGTTTATATCATATATGTACTTTATGTGTGTGTGTGTGGGGGGGGGGGTGTTTGTTTGTTTGTATTGTGTGTGTGTGTTTGTATTATGTGCATGTGTTTGTTTGTATTGTGTATGTGTTTGTATTATATGTGTGCGTGTGCGTGTGTGTGTGTGTGCGTGTGTGTACGTGTGTGCGTACCTGTGTTTCCCAGAACCACGGCATGCTCTCGGCAGACAATGTCAGGCAGTGTGTGCTGGAGATGGTGATCGCGGGCCCCGACACTCTGTCCATCAGCCTGTTCTTCATGCTCCTGCTGCTCAAACAGAACCCCGAGGTGGAGCTGAGGATCGTGGAGGAGATGAACTCTCTCATAGGTCAGTACTGCTGCTAGTCTCTCACAGGTGGACCCCCAAAATGATGCAAACCTCTGTACACTTAGAAATGTATGTTGTGCCCTGATTGACAGGTGAAAGGGATGTGCAAACGGTCGACTTTCAGAAACTCACCGTGCTTGAGAGCTTCATCAAGGAGTCCATGAGATTCCACCCTGTGGTTGACTTCACGATGAGAAAAGCCCTGGAAGATGACTACATTGAAGGCATGAAGGTTACCAAGGGAACCAACATCATTCTCAACATCGGCCTGATGCATAAGACAGAATTCTTCCCCAAACCACACGAGTTCAGCTTGGAAAACTTTGATAAAACCGTAAGTAGAGTGTTATCTTTGCATGGGAGTTATTTCAAAATGAGTGTCTTGTCTTTTACAACCTCTCTCTCTCCCTCTTTCCTCTCTCTCTCTCTCTCTCCCTCTCAGGTACCCAGCCGCTTCTTCCAGCCTTTTGGCTGTGGTCCTCGGTCGTGCGTGGGCAAGCACGTGGCCATGAGAATGATGAAGGCCATCCTAGTCACGCTGCTGGCCCGGTACACGGTGTGTCCCCGTCACGGCTGCACCCTGAGCAGCATCAGGCAGTCCAACAACCTGTCCCAGCAGCCGGTGGAGGACAAACACAGCCTGGCCATGAGGTTCATCCCCAGAACCACACGGTCCGTCTGAGCACCAGAACCAGGTTCTCCCTGAGCACCGGTGCCCAGCACCAGGTTCTTGTTAGTGGAAAGGAGAAATTAAGATGAACACACAGAGACCAAGTGTACAATCTTGTGGAACATCTTTGGTGCATTTACTAACTGTACACGTCATTGGATAGAGCTCTTATCACTGATCTGCTGCCACAAGTGCTTCTGTAGTAGGCAGTAGTTTGGCCCAGCTGCACAGCTTACATTATAAACTCAATACGACTAAAAGAAAACTTATAAACTTAATACGACTAAAAGAAAACTGCTGAGCAACTAAATCTAGATGTTATCCATAGCATGACTGCAGTACTGTATGTAAAAATAAATGTACACCCACTAGTGCTTTTCTATAGTTAATTGTGGGGTGTTTCAAATGAGCAGTCAATTTATAGCTACAGTATAGTACAGTATGTACAGTAAGCATGTTACATTAGACATGTCAGATTTATTACAAGTAAGCAGAACTGCATGACAGGCACTCTGAAGTACACTGGTCTATTCTGTACCACGGGCACAAATGAACATGCCACAATGGCATTAGAACATAAGGCGTTTGGTTATCTTAGTTAGGGTTTCAATTCAAACACAGTGCTTCAGTTCCTTACAGCGCTTCACGTTCAGCCCTCAAGCAATGAAAAGTGTGAAGGCAGAACGTATATATTACATCCGTAAAGCAATGAGCACGAAAACTGGACCTACAGTCCATGTCGGCACAAGTGTATATTCCACTGTTTCTGATCATGTATCCTTGACAATGATTCTATTCAATAAATATGTTTGAAATACTGCATTGATATAAAAAAATATATATGACTATTCGAAGACTTATGATCCACTTCTTTCCATGAATGACAAATCAAACAAATGCATTGGATGATCAAATTTGATTCAAAATGGAGGGCCTGCAAAACGTAACATGCATAACAATGACGGCAAGCATCTTATCAGGGTTCTGACAAACAGTACCCTTTGATTGGAACATACAATATGGGCCTTGTTAATGTAAATGATGTCATGCACAGACAAGAGAAAAATGTCTGGTTTATAAAAATGTAAACCTGTCAGTCAAATCTTATGAATAGAGACCTCAGAACAATGGCCATGGGAACTGTGGGATGCATGTGTGGGACAAAAGGATGCAGATTCAAATATAATACTTTAGACAAAACAGTTAAACTGAACACGATCTGGTAGGGAGGACAGTTATGCACTAGTCCCCTAGACCTGACTGAACACATGGTAAGAAGAGTGGAAGATGATTAAATCCCATAATCAGTGACTTAAAGGCACATCAAGCCAAAAACAATAAGTTATTAGTATTACATTTTGTCAAAAATTACATTTCAGTTCTCTCATATACTGTATAGACACATTAATTCCATTGCCCCTGTTGGAAGTTTCAGTTTGGTGTCAGTGATGACGACATCCTTAGTTGAACTGATGCTTCCGCTACCACAGATACAGTAGTTAAGCAACAATGGGGTTCTGTGAAAAGCACAAACCTAACTTCTCTAAAAGACCACTTTATTTCCTTAGTTTCTGAGTCAGGTCATATCCTGAGGAGAATGCTCTTCGTTTTCAGACACCAACTCACTCCTGAGGCTATTCACACATCACAACTTTCAAGCCTTCACATATAAGTGAAGCAATGGAACAATTGCTTGTTACAAAACCCAACAATAAATACAAATATCATACATGTACAATAAGAGGAGGAGCCAACCATACAGCAGTGTAATGATGACACAGCATTGTTTGATTGACACTGGATTACTCAGCCATTGCTTTAAGGGGGCCAGTCTGTGTTCCTTCCTCTGCAGGTGTCCTAGACAGGTGCCAGCCTTGGCGCTGCGGTTGTGTGTGTGCGTGTGTGTGTGTATGTGTGTGTGTCTGTGGGTCAGCGCTCCTGCAGGGTCTTGTGGTAGTGGTAGAGCCGGCAGACGTGTGTGTGTGTGTGTGTGTGTGTGTGTGTGTGTGTGTGTGTGTGTGTGTGTGTGTCAGCGCTCCTGCAGGGTCTTCTGGTAGTGGTAGAGCAGGCAGTCGGGCAGCTCAGGGACGGGGGAACGCAGCCACACGGCCAGAACGTTGTCATGGACACGGCAGTGCATCAGACACGGCTGACCCTGAATCAGGTGGCACGCCACGATGCCCTCCGACCCTGAAGGACAAAGTTCAGCTGTACTGTTATCCGTTTTAAGAGATGCGCTCTACACGAAGAGCTCTTCTACCTTTAGATGCTCAGGTAAATTGTCAGAATTGACACAGTAAAGGAAAGTGTATTCACCTATGATGTCCACCACATGGAGCTGTAGTTTCTCCTTCAGAGCGTTCAGTGTTGCTGTCAGAGGGTCCTGGTCCGTGAGAGGGTCCTGGTCCTGGTCCTGCTGCACCAGTTTCAAGTTTTGTTTGGTGTCATGAGTGAAGGACAGCCACATCCTCCCGTACGCTTCAGTGGACAGAACCAAGGGCCTGTAGGTACAGAGAAAACAGAATAACATGGGCAACACAATCTGCAACCAGTCTCTCTCTCTCTCTCACAACACACACACACACACACACACACACACACACACACACACACACACACACACACACACACACATTGTTGAACATGAGACAGTCATAAGCCCTTTTTCCGTTTAAGGCTAATTCGCAGAAAATAGATGCGCATTTAAAAGTTACTATGACATGGTTGAAGGAAAAACAATCACATTGATTGAACGCAGATTTTGATGTGCTAATTTAATACACTCGCTAGGGGTGGATTAGTTGATTCGACAATCACACGATGCAAAGCTCTTGCAAGTTACTAAATGCGCATTATGACGTCGAGTTAACTGTTAATGTATCGTGAATCATTCTGTTAATGGAAAATTGGATTTAGGCGTTAATTGCCTCGAAAATCTCATGGAAAAAGGGCTATTGGGTGTTTGGATAGAGTGCAGGCAGTGCTCCACCTGATGAAGTCGGTCAGACAGAGTCGCTGTGAGAATTGCGCTGTCTGTGGCTCCCCGAGGGGGGGTGTCTGGTAGGATACCGTCCCAGCCAACTCTGTGTGCGTCGAGGGTCTCGTCATCACCAGAGAGTACTGGCACACCGCCACGCCCCGGCCCCCCAGCTCTTCAGGGACGGCGGCCGTCACGCAGGTGATCTGAGGAGGGTAGAAAAACAACAGCGGCCTATAGGAACCGGCTCCATTTCCACTCAAGTAAAGGTGTCTGCTAGAAATGTAGCGGTATAACGATAAATTTAATCAGCTTTTATGGTTTATCATTATACCGGTTAGCGTTACATCCCTAGTGTCTGCACACTGCCTCAACCAACACCAACGTTGGATTGGTGTGCTATATTTGTTGGTGACTGTTGGTGTCGGTTGGATGGATTTTGCAGCTGAATTTTAAACTTCCAACATTCTAACAACAACTGCCAACTTTAGAATGTCGGGTGTTGGGTGTTGGCTGGCCTTGGTTGGGGTCACGTGCAGATACTTTAAGCGTTATAAAGCACTGTATAGTTCTTTTTTTTTTTAATCTGTGACTGAAAACACACCTCGAGTTCTCCACACGTCAGCTGCAGTAGCACCTGTCGGACGGCTGAGTCCGAGGAGTTGGAGACGAAAACGACTAGAAGCAAGGCATCCTCTTTGGAGACGGTGCAGGCCGACAGAGCCAGGCTTTGGCTGGAGCAGAGGGGGGTGATGTGGGAGCGGGACAGGCCAGACAGCTCGGCAGGCAGGTGGGGGCTCAGGCGGGAGTCCTCGGGTCCTCCGCCGTCTGGCTCTACGGCCACCATGCCGTTCCTGGTGTGTAGAGGGAGAGAGCCTACTGTCGCTCCTGACACACCGCCTGACGCCTCCGTGTCACAGGCACCGTTGGCAGCACTGAGGTCCGGCGTGCGTCGGGTCAAGGTCGGTTCAGTCGCGGAAACTCCCCCGTCGAAGGGCATGCCGGTCGAGTCCGACAGGTTGCTGCACAGCAGGCTGTCCACGGCACTGCGAGACGAGTGGGAGGAGTCCGAGGACCTCTCGCTGGCGCCCGACGATGACCCTTGACCTTTGTGTTTCCACCTGAAGCGCTGAGGTGTTGGCTCCGCTTTCCCCATCTGTCCCGGACAGAAAAACACGTTGTGATAAACGCAGAAACTGGGCTAAATTAAGTAAAATAAAATAAATTGTAAAGAGACGGTGACCTTACCAGACACACCGAGTTTTGTGACCCCAGGCCAACGAAGAGCGAGGAGGCCAGCTGCTGCTTCAGTGGGTCGGGTTCGGGCGTCTGCGCCTGCGAGCCTTCAGCGCCGCCCTGCTGGCTGGAGGAGCGCAGGGGACTGGGGACCTCCACCTGGGCCGTCTCCTCTGCGGCCTCCTCCTTCTTCTGGGCCAGGTACCCCTCCTTCCCCCACACTCTCTTCACCCCCTCCAGCTTCAGAGTGGCAGGGCTGGGAGAACACCGGGACGTCAACCTCCAGTCTCCGGCCAGGTCACACTGCCCCAACAACGCCCAACAAACGCCCAACAGCCAACAGTTGTGTTGAGCTCTGTTGGGTTGGTGTGCTATGCCTGCTGGTGTTTGTTGGCGTTTGTTGGTCATTGTTGGGGCAGTGTGTAAAGGCCTTACAACTCACTCAATCAATGATCAAATTGAGAGCCAGGAGAGAAATAGAACACTGTTACCAATCAAATGGACTGATCCTAGTGAACCTGACCCTCCTTTATGGACTGATCTTAGTGAACCTGACCCTCCTTTATGGACTGATCTTAGTGAACCTTACCCTCCTTTATGGACTGATCCTAGTGAACCTTACCCTCCTTTGTGCGCGTGTTCGGTGCTGTTGCCCGAAAGGCCAGAGCTCAGGGACAGGAGGGTGGGAGACTGCCTGTCAGTGATGCTGCAGGAGGACAGGCTGACGGGCAGAGACAGGCCGTACGGCTCCAGGCTCAGCACTGAGACACACAACCGCACCGGGACAGTGACGGGGACAGCATAATAAATCACATGGCACACTTCCGTCTTCATACAGCGGGGCGGAGCAGACAGACACTGAGACAGTGGAAGCGGCGGCGTTTCCACTGATCTGTGGGGGGTCTCACCTTTCTCCTGGGCCAGCTCCGCTTGCCTCTGATGAGGGGGCTTGTAAGGGGCGGCCCCAGCAGCCAACGCCTCAGAGACAAAGCCATCCAGGAAAGACAGCGAGGAGTCCACCTTCGCAAACACATACAGAAACACGCTGTCGACTTACAGGCAAGCAATCACTGGGAGTAAATCCAAGGGAATATTCGTTGAGCCTGCCAGGGATAGAACAGTCCTGGGGGGGGGGGGGTATTCGGGGGAGCTCGGTGACTGAGTTTGCCCTGTAGATGGTGCCGTGGCGCTGGGCCTCACCTCCAGGTGCTCTGGGACGCCGCCCAGCGCCAGCACCCTGGCCCGCAGCTCTGCATCCTGGCTGAGCTGCTGCAGCTCCTGGGCCTTCTGCCTCAGCACCGTGTCCAGAGAGCCGGCGTAGCGGTCGCACACCCCCCGCACCGTGGCCGCACAGGCGGGGCCCCGGCACAGCTTGGTCATGGCCGTCAGGACCCAGCACTTGGTCTCGCCGCTGGTGCGCTTCTGATCCAGCAGCCTGGCGAGAAGACGGATGACCGTGGCTGGCTCAAGGCCCTCTCGCAGATGGGAGTACTCACCAAGGACCTGAGACAACAAGGACGAGGGTCTTTTTTTTTTTCTTCAAAATATATAAGTGGTGCCGCTACTTGTATATGTTCTCCGTTCCCTACACTGGGTCCAGTTTAAAACTCTGGCACTAGGCTACAGGGCAATGAAAGGAACAGCCCCTTCCTACCTTCAGGCCTTTTCCTACGTTAAATGCAATTATTGCTAGTCGCATTGGATAAAAGCGTCTGCTAAATGACTGTAATGTAATGTAATATGTGACATATATGTCCATCCGTCCATAGCATGAGATTTACACCAATCCACCAGCAGAGGGCAGTAGAGATCGCTCATAAACCTGCACCCGCTTACTTACTCACCACCTGGCTGACGATTTTTACGGCTTATGATGTTAATCAGACATTAATAATTTCAAGGTGAACCACACACACAAAAAAACTTAAAAGGATAACATAGGTCATATTAACACTTTGTACACATCGCACACCATTTTGTAATTTGTCATTTGCACTGTCCTGTCTTTACGCTGTCCCGTCTGGTCCCGGCACCCTGTCTAATGTTGTCTACCCATTACTGTTATGCACCAACTGACCAGAACACATTCCTGTCTAGTATGTGTCAAAACTACCTGTCAAGAAAACGGATTATGATTCTTCTGGTTCTCACCCAGCTGATGACCTGCAGGAAGCGCTGGGGCAGTTTGGCCGGCGCCCCCTGGAGGAGGGACATGTAGGAGTCCACAGCGGACCGCCTGAGCTGCCGGTCTTCCTCCTCGCTGTCGAAGCCTGCGCCGGACGCAAGCAAGGACACACTGGATCACGGCCGTACTGATGCGCTGCTCAGACAGCAGGGCGCTCATACACCACTGGATATCATCGTATTAGCTTACCCTCAGAGAGGAGTCTAAGGAAGTTATTCGGAATATCCGGCTGCATCATGTCTCCACCCAGGAGGAACACTGCATTCATGGTCTGAATGAACCATCCGTTATTTGGGGCATATGTACAGTAGTTGATAGGAACAAACACTCGATCCGTGAATGGAGACACCAACAGCAAGTAGAGTCAGAACTATAAGCGTGACTGTCTATATATCTAAAACGGCCTGCCATTATCAGAAATCCATTTCTTCATTACCACGTGTGATATTAAATATTTATTACATATATTTTGTATGATGATAAACAAAAACAATGGTCAGTATGAAAGGATATTTTTCTGCCACTTCTGCTACTTTCCCCACCAGATCAATGGTGCTGTAGTCATCATTACTAAGCCTGAGAAACTCCAGCATCTTCTCCACGATGACGGTCACATTCTGGGCATTGGTGATCCTGAAGAGCAACTCCAGTGTCTGACGGGGGGGTAAGGGGTAGTCAAGTTGACACATTAGACCAATGGGTTAATCACACAACACAACACATCACATTACAGTCATATAGTAGACACTTTTATCCAAAGCGACTTACATTAATTGTATTCAAGAGTAGCAAAATATAAATATAATAGGTGTTTAAGTGGGAGGATCCTGGTAGTATATTTTGAAGAGGTGGGTTTTGAGCCTGCGGTGAAAGATGGGCAGCGACATAGCGGAACCAATACGTCAGGTCTCACCTCACGCTTGATCATGTGGTCGGGGTGATCGAGGCATTCGATGATGGTCATCTGGTGCTGCAGGGCCAGGGCAGCGTCCTGCTGCACTACAAAGGTCAGCGCCTTCAGGCCTGACATCACAAACACACACGTATCTTTAGCTGCTAGGAGTCATCACATACCTGTACGTCATTAACAGACTGGAAGTCATCTCTGAGGATCTTACCCAGGTATTTGAGGTTAATCTTAGGTGACAGAACAAAGTTCCCAATGCATTTTGCCGCTTTCTCCAAAAGCTCCGATTTTGGATGGATTGTGTAGATGGCCCTCACACACTCATATAATATTGCTAGAAAACAAGCCATGTAGACGGTTAAGGCTTCTGTAGACCTTCAAGTGTTTTTTCGGCAGGTGTGTATGAGTAAACAGATCCATGTAAGCTGACAAAGGTTTCCCTCACACTGTCCTTACTTACTAAAAATACTTTATTGAAAACAATGTTTCAGTCACACTAGACCTTTATCAGGTTACAAAGGTTTGGTTAAAGGTTTTGTAACCTGTCCTTACTTGCAAAAATATTTTATTGAAAACAATGTTTCAGTCACAGTAGACCTTCATCAGGTTACAAAGGTTTGGTTACAGGTTTGTCCGAAGCAATGTTTTCAATACAGTATTTCTGCAAGTAAGGACAGTGTGCGGGAAGCTCTCTCAACATGGAAAACAAACAATATAATGAGATTAAGGACCGAATAAATAACAATTGTGCTGCTGTTTCAGTGCAGGCAGATCTGGGTTAAGAATGTATTTTGTACAAATATCAGACGCACCATAAGTGATATTGTGGTTCATCTCAGCTCTGCGTAAAGACTCGTCAAGCACGTCGTACATCATCTCACTTGTGCTGTCGAAAGAAGAAATAGGAACTTAACTACCAAGAGAAAACACGTTTGAGATTACTCTACAATCATAGACACATACAAGCATAGACATTCAACAGACACAAATACTGAGAACTGCAGCTACCTCTGGTCATCTTTCCCCAGCAGGGACAGTATTTTGAGCAGCTGGATCTGCAGCCAGGGAGCAGGAACACTGTGGTAGTTGAAATCCATGGGGAGTTTTCCTCCCACCACCTGCTTTAATATGGCCACAAAGCTTCCCGTCAGGTCCCTGTAACTGTCTGCGCTCTCCTGGAACAACAAAACACAGCATGTTGCCTAAATCCCATTGGACAGAACCACAAACTGTACTGTACAATACACAATGTCATGCGTAAGTATGCAGGGTATTACTAACTGACCCACAGACTTGAGTGATAAGCGCACATCTGAGTAGGGTTATTTAGCTAGGGTGCGTGAGGAACCTTAATCATCTGCAGGTATATGTGTAGAGAAGCTGTCATGACTCCAGGGTCCTTGTCACACAGAGCTTTCCTGAACTTGTTGTGGATGTGTTGAACCTGATTAGGTGCAATCAAGTAGAACTTGTACAGCGCAAGAACTGCCTTCCTCCGAATGATCTCCCTGTAAACGAGTGAGAAATAGGATTTTCAGGAGTTTCAGGATTTGGGCGTACATTTTGACACACTGAACTCGCTCAATGTCTCACCGCCCCTGCATGACGTACTCTACAGGATGAATTTGATCCAAGCAACAATGGGTCCTTGTCACAGATTGTAAAAGATCACTCTTCAAACGCTTACTTTGGGTGCGTGAGCTTTTCCTCCACCAGTGGTAGAATTGCAGGTATCATATCTTTGGGGAACATTTGGCTGACAACGGTTAAAGCCATACAGACCTCAATAAGATTTGTGCTTTGAAGATCCTGAAAAAGACAAAGTATGTCTTTCAACAGTCACATCTTCTTTTTATAAAACCTTAGATGGAAATCGTAAAGATGAAAGGTCACCTTCAGAACCGTGTTCACGAGGAGGAGCAGCAACTCGTGGCTTTCGTTTAGAAACAAGGAGACAGCGAGGTAACCTTAAAACACAGGGAAACATCATCCATGAGAAGCATGAACATAGTTAGATGCATCAAATACTGTGCTAACACTTCATACCATCAGGCCTTTGTTACATTAGTGATGTAAATGTAACCCTGTTGAATAAACTCACTCCACTAGTATAATATTAGCTACTGTAGCTTTTCGGCAACATAGCTAGTTAGGGCGGGGTCTGACACGTGGGAGACCAGGGTTCAAATCCACCCCTCGGCAATAACAATACACAACGCAGACGAGTTGAAATTGGACCCGCTACAGGAAGTGACATACCCACTCTCTTCTCCAGAGCGCTGCCCTGCTGAGCCAGCTTGATGGCGTGAATATAGCTGAAGGACGCCTCGTAACCGAGCATTTCACAGTAGATGGCTCTCACCATGATCTCCTTCATCTGCCTCTGAAAATAGGTAAAATATCAAGATGTCTTCACTATGCAGCGAACCTACGCATGAGTCATGACACTAAGCAGAGATGGGCCCTAAATGTCCTGCGCATAATGAGATTCACACAGACAGAACACTGGACACACAGTCTCTCCAGTGGCCACTGGCATTATAGGTAAACCTAATCAAATGATCTTACCATTGTGTTATAGGGGGATGAAACCTGCTCTTTGATTGCAGCCAGTTCATGTTTGATGAGCTTCTCCTCCTCCTTGAAAAAAACAATGCTTTTATCAGTACTACACAGGTAGCTAATGAATACAAACGTGTTATTCTACTGTATCTGAGACACTTACTAAGAAGCTTCCCAAAGCATAATAATTATAGGACTCGAGGGGGTGGGGGCCTTTATTCGGCCACACGTGACACACACATTGAGGCGACACGGCACACAAATGCAATTTTTCCTGCGTCGCCGGTTCCCTGCATTTCTCCCATCCAAGCCGTCCTACTCCAGGGGCAGCCAGGAGCCTTGGGCAGCCATCATTCATGGCGCCTGGAGACCAAGTCCAAGTGCTCAGTCCAGGTCTTGGTCAGGGACCGGACTGTAGAGCATCTACTCTTCTGCTTGTTTTCTGCAAGGGAGGAAATCCTTGCAAACACTATGTGCCTGCAAACTCTGCACAGAAAGGCCTGGAGACCTAGCTGTGAGGTGACAGTACTTGCTACTGCAACAGGCAGCACGTGAGCGATTCCGTGGTTCAGTGGAGGGTTCAGTGGTTCAGTGGAGGGTTCAGTGGTTCAGTGGAGGGTTCAGTGTCTTACTCAAGGACACCTCGGCACACTCCGTAAGCTGGGATCGAACTGGGGACCTTGCAATCCCCAGCCGTCTACCTCCTGAGCTACGTGAATGTGAACACTTCTAGGTTTGGAATACTAGCAAAGTAAGACTTATTTATAATGTGGGTTTGTAATAATAACTAGGCATTCGCTAGCTAAACTAACGTGTTAGTAGCTAACGTTAGCTGTTGGCTGCAACTACTGGCTAGCAAGCTAACTAACGCATAGCTAGCTATTCCCAGACTTGGTATATGCCTACGTTATGAATGTATATGGAACTCACATGTTTAGATGTCAGTTCAGTGATGCCTCGGATGAGATTTCCTAGTTTTGAGGTAGAAGAAAGTTTCCCAGCTGACTGCGAGTCCAGTGACAGGAGACTCGGGAGAGCTGTCAGTGTCTTCTCAACAACATCACTCATTGCGGCGCTCAGAAAAGGCCCGAGAACTAGCGATTTACTTGCAAAAGAAGACTTATTGAACCATTCGCCAACAATACACAATGTTTTACAATGAGTAAACAGATAATACTGTACAGATGAAAAATAGTATCAATGTTCAGATGACTAGCCACATAGTCGGCCATTGTTTTGATTCAGCGATTTGGTGACGCCACTTCCTGTTTTAGTTGTAAAACTTTATTTATACAAACATTAAATATGTTTTCATTACGCTTCCACTTTTATTCCTGAATAAAGTAATCAGTACATATCAGTCCCTTCAGTATATTGCACCTATCTTCTTAGTCTCAACAGTTCAACAGTCTCTTTTATCTGTTCCACCAAGACATAACACATAAATATTCCAAAGTCAATTTATTATGCTTGCGTGATTTTGGTAAATACTTCATCATATTCTGCAACTTATACAAATAACCACCATTAATAATTACAATAATAATGACATAATGGCCATTAGAAGAATTGCATTCATTATAATATTTTTTATGATTTCACATCAGTGCCGATCCATATTAATCTACTGTAGTGGAAATAGGCTCAGGTCAAAAAGAAAGAAAGAAAGAAAGAAAGAAAGAAAGAAAGAAAGAAAGAAAGAAAGAAAGAAAGAAAGAAAGAAAGAAAGAAAGAAAGAAAGAAAGAGGAATTAACTCCTCCAGTTGAGGAGCCAAGTATGAAGGAAATGTGACATCAAGTAAGACATTTAGTGTTTTGAGTTTGTTCTCCTCTACCTCATAGTAATAATGCCAGCTATGTTCCATTCAAGAATGGTACTGTATATTATAACCATTCAACATACAGTCGTTATACAACAGTATAATGATGACTTTTGTTTGATTCGTAATATCTAAACAATGCATCCATACACAGACCATATTCAGCCAGTAAGGGAAACGGAAATACTGGACATATATGCTACTAAAATTCTTCCACTGTGTGAATTTATCACAATTAAAACCAAATGCAATGCCCCAACAAATATTCATTAATTTATCAGATATGCATTTTCATATGATATATTGAACTTGTGCCATCCAGAACTTGTGATGAAATTGAAACAAAGTACATTATTACCGCTAACAAAAATGTACTCTTGTCAATTTACCCTGACAGTGGGACTACTGGAGTATTTACTAGTGCACTGTACTTTCACTACATGTACAGCTGAATTTGAACCTTTTGAATAATTTGAATCTATGTGATTGTACTGAAGCAGAGTGGGACATCTGGCTCTTTCAGCTGGCTCTATCTACCATTGGATTCACTGTGTCTGATTGCTTCTTCCACACAATCTTTATCTTCAAGCCCATACCTGCAAGTTAAAGACAAAAGAAAATTACTCCAAACTCTTTACATTACGTAAGACAGAGTTAAACAGTTGTGAAATGCTGAGTCTATCAGTGAATATTCTGACGAGCATAATCAGGTGGCATGGTACATTATAATTATGTTTGACCAATTTGAACTCACCTGCGTTGTGTATTGTTATTGCCAAGAGGTGGATTTGAACCCGGGTTTCCCACATGGCAGACCCTATTCTAACCAGCTATGCCACCGAAAAGCTAGCTAATATATCGGAGTATATCTGACTTCCTACAGTATATCTGACTTCCTATGTTAAATGCAATTACTGTAAGTCGCTTTGGATAACGACTGTAATGTAATATGTCTCACCCTCAGGGTGTTGTCCCAGGACCCTGAGCAGAAGGCTGTTCCGTCTGGGGACACACGCAGCGTGCTGACGCGGTTCTCATGTCCAAACAGGATGGACACTCTCGTCCCCTTCAAGACGTCCCACACGTTGATGGTGTAGTCATTGTAGCCACCAAAAAGTAGCCGGCCTGAGAAAACCAATGTACATTATACGGTTACTGTATATTACTGTCTATGCGCAAAGGTTTATGTCAACATAAGCCTTTCACATTAAAGTATAAGTTATGTCTTCTGTACAAATTGATAGATGTAAAAAAAAAATGTGCATGGAAGAGGTTGCATGTATGTCTTACCACTGAGGGAGAAGTCCACACTGGAAACACCAAATATGATGCTCTCTTTAGAATAAATGGCCACTTCTCTGTCTGCCCTCAGGTCATAAAGACGACACTGTAACAAACAAAGTGATTGATTTTGTCAATTTCTCTGATGGATTTCTCTGATAAAGTAAATGGAAGTAATAACAGAAGTGACTGACCGCTGAGCTCAAACAGAACAGTGAATAATGGTAGATAACTTACTGTAGCATCGTCTGAGCCTGACGCAAACGCATCTCCGCTTGGATAGTACCTGATACCAAACACAAGACACATGTAATGGAACATGCACCATAGTGCATCATACAGTTCGGTATATTAAGCTCAGTTCCTTTGTGTTGTCCAAAGGGGAACCTACTGTATTAGGTGACTTACCTGACACTATTGATGTCTGACTCGTGGGTCTCAAAGGACTGGACGCACTGCCCTGAGCGCATATCCCACACATTGGCCTTCTTATCACAGCCCTACATCACATAGAGATCACATCTGAAGAGTGTAACTCACATTCACATGCACAAGAATACAAATGCAAAATTGATCAACTTTTCAACACGGACGAATATTAAAACTTTGAGAAGAGTTCTCCTCACCCCTGAGACAAAGGTGTTGCCTGTCTCGGAGGGGGCCAGGTCCAGACAGAGCACATCTGCGGCGTGCCCATGGAAACTCTGCAACAGCTGCCCGCTCTCCACATCCCACAATGCACAAGTTCCATCTCCACTTGATGTCAGGATCTGTCACACACAAAACAGAAGGATCAGACAGTATACTGGTGCTCTAGTGTACGTACACTATACATACTGTACTGTTGCTGTAAGGTTATAATTTGGCGTCTTAGAATAAGGAACGTCCCTGTTTGACTTGGCTGAGACTAAAGCATGTGGCCAATCACATCTAAAGGAGGAACAGTCAGATTGTTGTGAATTATACATAAAGCATAGAAATAATTTCTTAGACATACTGTACATCCTGAAAAGAACTGATTTCCTCTTATCCTACTCGTCTGAAGACGAGGAAAGGATCCACACAAACATTACATTACATTACAGTCATTTAGCAGATGCTTTTATCCAAAGCGACTTACAATAATTGCATTTAACATACAGTAGATAGTCAGTGTACTATACTCACCAGAACGCACAAGTGCATCTCCTTTCTAAACAAGTGACCATGAGCATAATCTAGAGCTAAAGCCAAAGTGCAAGAGTACAAAAATGGTTCTTGTTGACATACAGTATAATTCATAACACAAGAGTGATTTATTTATTTAGAATAGATCACTTGCTAGTATAATACATATCTCCAGACATTATGTGAATACACATGTGAATATCATACCCTATATTTACATATTAGATATTACCAGTTAGCTATTTAACCCAACTGTAAATTTATCCATGCATCTTTCATCTTTTTTCTTACTTTACATTTTTATTTACTAAACACGCTTAGGAATGCCATGACATTTCACTGAACATCATGCTTGTATGAATGGAGTACAGTATGTGACTAATAAAACTGACTGACTTTAGAAATGAGACATCACGTGGTAAAGAGAGTAAATAAATATATAGATTCACCTTCATGTTCTATTTACATTATTTTGTGATATGCTGCGGATACTGCAGTTAGGGTTAGGTTTGGGGTTGGGGTTAGGGTTAGGAAAGGAGCGGCCATTCCTCACCTGCATGTCAGGGTTAGGGTTAGGGTTAGGGTTAGGTTTGGAGATAGGGTTAGGGTTAGAAGAGGAGGTTGTTTCTCACCTGCATGTCTGAGTTGGTGAAACTGCAGGCCGACAGGTAGTTTGTATGCATGGCGACCGACTTCTTCTTAGCTGCCAGGTTCTCGTTCTTGTCCAAGGACAGAGGGTAAACTGAGCACTTGTTGTCCAGACCCCTGGGACAGAGCAAACAGGAGGTGCCTTCTAAACACTCAAAGCATTCGGCAGCACGGTCACTGGCCAAATGATGTTTTCAAAGATACACATGTACGCAATGTTTTAAACTTTTGTGAGGGTTTTTAAAAGAGAGGCTCACCCGCAGGCCACAGGCCAAATTATGTTTTCAAAGATACACATGTACGCAATGTTTTAAACTTTTGTGAGGGTTTTTAAAAGAGAGGCTCACCCGCAGGCCACGGCGCAGCCAGAGGGTGCATAGGCACAGGCCATCACCCAGGTGCACGGCATGGTCACAGCGTGCTCCTGGAAACAGCGCAAGGGCCATGTGAAGATACAGGGTTCGCTCTCTCAAGACATCTGGACGGACATCACTCACAATATATCCCTGAACGACTGACAAGACATCCAATACAATACCTTGTTGGTGGTGAAGGCATCCCACACGATTACTTTTCCATCCTGAAAAGTCAAAGATACATTTTCTTTAGTACCCTAAGATTTCTATTAACATCTCCCATAAACTAGCAGCACCCCAATAGCACAGTTTATGTCTGATATGTAATGAATTTTCAAAGTTTTAAAATGTAGATGGTTGCTGTAGCACCACCATCAGGACTTTTGGCCCACAATGCCAGTTGATGATTTTTGTGTATGGCTGTAAGCCAGTGCACCATAGATAGCATTTGTCGGGTTGTCACTCCCTCCCTCCATCCCGTTGTTGACCTGCAGTTCTATGTTGCCACCACAAGAGGCAGTGGTCCCAGCACACCAAAATAAATACACTATGACATCATGCACTTTCAAGTTCCTTGGGAGTGTAGTGGATAAAGCGTCCACCTCTCTCCCGGATCATGGGTTCAAGGCTTGGGTGGGGAAGACTTTGGGAAACAATACCCACACCCTCTGCTAGCCTGTGGATTTATTCCTATGTTTACTTTCGGCTTTCAATCCCTCTCCCTCCTTTCACTCTCCTTTTCCCTGTAGTGGATAAAGTGTCAGCTTCCCATGCGGGAGATCATGGGTTCAAGGCTCGGGCGTGAAGATGTTGTGAGATTTTCACAAAACTGTGTTTTGTTTTTTGCTCCTCCTGTTCTCGGTCCCAATTCCAGATTCCTGAGTGGATCCAGTTATAATTTATATAATTCAAAGCATTTTAATAAATATGAGCATTGTGATTTGTCATTTGTGTTTGTCACTGGATGTTATAGAAGCTATGTGGAAATTTGGTTACCTGGTGGTGCTATGTCAGTTATTGAATTAATGTGCAGTAATTGAACATTTGAAATACTCCTGTTTTGAAATTATACCTACAGTATATGTGTCTCAGTAATTACCCATTATATATTAGGCTATACTTTGCATGTATTTACCAGGTAAATGTTTAGTAATTGGGGGACTATGAAAGGAAGGATTACCAAAAATCCATAAGCCTAGGGCCAATGGGCCTAGGATATAGACAATAAACTACTGGTGGAATGGTGGTGGAGCAATAGCGGGAGCATTTCGGATTACTAATAATCCGCCAGAGGTCCGCTTGCCATTCAATGTGCAAATGGCCAGGAACCTGCCAGCGGATTCGGCCGGAGGTCCACCAGCTCGTCCATCGGGGACCCGCTGTAGGTCCACTAGCCTTGTGTTATCTGGGTTTATCCCTTACCTTTGTCCAGAAACAGAAGTTGAACCAATTGCAGCAAAATAGGTAACGTTACAGGAATCATCAGTGTAACTGCTTTAGCCACTGACCGCTACCATTATATGTTATGTAAGCTGCTACTACTGTAGTTGTTGTGAGCTCATGAGCTGTCTATTCCACTCTTATTGTCCAGGCGTGTACTGATGTGTCCAGGCGACAAGACCTATCTTAATTTATCAGACATTTTTTAATGTAATTTCAATTCACAGCTATTTCAGTGGCATGACTAGCTTCTGTCCTACCAGTCCTGAACAGAAACAAGGCAAATAAGCCAGGCTGGACTGGCCTAGTTGGCATAGGACTGGACCTATGTGCAAAGTTTGGTGATTTTTCATATATGGGAGATCAGGTGTCCTACTGTAGGAAGAAGATTCAGAAGAACATTGGCAAATACAAGAGGGACCTGTAGCTGAGGCCCCTACAAATATTTCAGCACCATGGACAGCAACTTGGCAAACGCGCGTCATATCACGGTCTTTCCCCGTGGAGAGTGGTCTGGTCTCAGAGTGAATCTCACCTGTGAAGAGCTCACAATCCTCCGCTTGTCCCTACACCAGTCCATGCAGAGAACTTTGTTGCCATGCCCCTTCAGAGTCCGCCTGGTCTTCATGACAAACTGGCCCAGTCCCTCCAATTTCTCAGCCACCTGGTGTACTGTTATTACAAGGACCCAAATCCAACGTTAGGCTACCAGAAAAAGATAATGCAAGTAGCCTACATTCCGCGATTACTATTTCAGCAGTAATCAGCAGGGGATTAAAGTAGACTTAACGTTTGGAGATGTTGAAGCCATCATTTTAATCTTCACAAGGTCAAACCTAACATGAACATCCCGTCAAAAACACATGGATTTATACACATCCACTCAACAGTAACCAAACGAGAGTCCAATCACAATATCGCCTATTTCTGTTAACACGGCAGGATACAAATTGTATTTTTGTGTGTCTTTATGTAGCCTACTTCTGAAAAAACACATTCGGACATAGAGGTAAACAGCCCATTGGGACTGACTCGTGGTTTTAACATGCGTTAATGTAAAATAGACAATCATTGGCGACAATATCATTACAAAATCATTGTCACACAAAATCACAGAATATCACAGATATCATCCAAACTACAGTGTTTATCTATAGGCCAATACAAATTTTCGTTTATTGTTTTGTTTGTTTATCTCCTATCCTGTTTGAGATTAGACTATGATTCAGGGCCTGATTTTCGCCACTCACGTTCGACATCGTGCAGCTTCGCTCTTTCCTCTTCAAGCTTGGTCTTCAATGACTCCGATTCCGTTTTGAGATTAGAAAGACACTCGTTTGGTTGTACCTCTTGTGTAGCCATTTCAGGATAAGTAGGAAATCTCATATATATTCCTGTTGTCCAAGCAGCGATGGGCAGCAAAAGGGCTTGTGCTCACAGCTGATGCAGCTGCATGACGTCAGAAGGAGGATGCGCTTCCAGTTTCCAGGGAGGTTTCTCTGCCAGTGCAAGCTAATCATCCACAGCGAAAAAAACATTCACTGTTTGGACTGCATGAATAAAATATGTTCTGGACAAACATTTTATCATCAATATTTTATTACAAAATAATAATAATTATATATATATATATATAATTATATAATTCATAGGCTAACACGGGGTTAACAAGTAAAGCTAGGCAACAGCCAGCAATTTGATTTGAACAGCCTACCTAATAGCCTACATGGAAATTTATAATACGGTTAAAATATTAAGATTCATGAGAAAATACTTATAAGGCATGTAAAAGCATTATATTAAAGCAACAACCTTTGGTGACAGTGCTCTGACCTTTAGTTACTGCTGTTGATAACGTGGTCCATTGCATTTGTGCTACATTGAACAGCTTTTAAAGTAAAACCAGGTTGCAGTTCTCTTATACAGCATTTCATTAACTTGGCACAGTGTAAATCAACAGCACATTCACAGCAATCACTTAAAAAAACAATTTTGAGACATTTTATTTCCTGTGGTTTGATGGGAGGAGAGGTGCTTGTTAGATCCTGGTGAGGAGGTCGAGGCGCAGGCTGCTGGGCACCTGGAGCAGCTCCAGGGCCTGAGGTGACGGGCAGTAGGGGAAGGTGACCTGGAAGCGATACTGTGTGTCCAGCATCAACTGTGTGGAGCCTTCACAGTCCTGTAGTAACGCCTGTGACCAGGAGAAATGCATTAGTCAAATTAGGGAAGGATCCACAAATACAGTACATAAGCATGAAGCAACATTACATACATGTCCAGGCACACATGCTTGCGAGCCGGTGATCATACCCTCTAGTTACAAGTTCAGTGACAATAGTGCTCAATAATACCGGGCTCACACTACAGGATTTAAAAAACCCTAACCCATTTCCAAATCGGATTGCATCACACACATAAGGAGAATCTTAACAGATGTTCTTCCCACGAATCTCAAACAAGCACACACTACAAGATTTGAAAAAATAACGGCTCATCAAACACTACAGGATATTATCGTGCCCAAGGGAGCAACAAACCACTGGTCTCGCCGTCTTACTTGTAAAGTAATGATTTAATAATCTAAATATCAAACTTTTGATATTATTGGGGCCGCCCCAATGGGTCTGCAAGCCGGTTGGGAGGTTTAAGATTGGATCTATAAACTCCTCACATTACAAGATAATCTGGGCCGAACATCGGTACCGACCAACGTTCCAGACCAGATTTCTCCTCCGATTGTCAGGAGGGCTGAATTGGGGATAAATCCTCTAGTGTGAGCCCGGCATAAGACTCACGGGATGCAGGATATCTCACCTGGACTTTGCGAACAAAAGATGGTGCCACCCTTTTCTCAAAACCATCAATAGGAGTGTAGGAGTTCAGAATCTTGACAATCTAGAGCAGAGGAAAACAATATCAAACGTGTATACGAAGTACTGTATAATATTACCTAGTCCGCTGGGTTTAGTTCAGTGTATAGTATAGTATACAGTAGTACCTGAACAGCGTTGAGTTCGGAGCACTGTTTAACGATCTCCTTGGCATCCTCATCAGTGGACTTGTTGACCTGAAGCAGCCAGGCGGCCTGAGACAGTGGTTTCAGGGTGTCAATGGCACGGGAGCTCTGCAGGTCGTTCTCCTTCAGCCACTCCTCCAGGTAGCTTATATTACACCTGAGTTACACAAGCAACCAGTTTAGCTCAACAATAAACACATTACATTAGTCATTTAGCAGATGCTTTTATCCAAAGCGACTTACAGTACGGTAACTGCATTTAGCAGTGCATCTCCTTTCTAAACAAGTGACTTAAGTGCATAATATCGTGCTAAAGCCAAAGAGCAAGAGTAGCAAAATATACATAAATGCAATAGGTGCTTAAGATAGAGGATCCTGGGTAGTTCTACACATACTATACACAGTACACGCATGCACGCGCGCACACACACACACACACACACACACACACACACACACACACACACACACACACACCTGATCTGCATGCCCTTCCTACAGGAGCACATGTCTTTGCGGAGCAGGATGTTGTTCAGGGTGGTGGAGCCCACCAGGAAGAGCTGCTGTTTGAGGGCCTGACTGATGAGGCCCTGGTCCAGGCCAGGCTGGCTCATGGCGGCGTGGAAGAAGCTGAGCTGCAGCAGGATGGACGAGATGCTGTAGACCTCCTCAACGTCTTCGTATGTGCTGTTGGAACGCTTCCGGAACCCAGTGGGCTTCATGCTGGAGATCCCCTGCAGGCTTTCGTGTTCCAGCATGCCAGCCACTGGGGTAGGAAAAAACACAGAGGCAATCCGCCGTGTCAGTTGTAACGCTTCTTTTGTGCATGTCCTTAATGATTGTAGAATAACTGTCCACGTCAACCATAAGAACCTAATCTTACGACTTCTATTCTACACATTCATGTAAGAACAGGTCACACTCCAAAGCCTCACTCATGTATTGATACAAAGAAAGAAAAATATGGAATATGGAAAAATAAGCTCAAACATAGGTTATGTCCATCATCGGCTATTCACTGCCTTCTCTGGAGGATCTGGACAGCTCTCACTGCCTCAGAGGAGCAGCCAACTTCCTGAAGGACCCATCCCACCCTGGACATTATCTGTTTGACCTGCCTCAGTAGAGCAGCTAACATCCTGAAGGACCCATCCCACCCTGGAATCATCTGTTTGACCAGCTGCCCTCTGGGAGATGGTTCAGGTCCATCAAATTATGAACAAACAGACTAATGAACAACTTCTACCCCAGAGCCATACGAGAACACTTCCAAACGCTGACAGTAATTACCAGAACACTGTTTAAACCTTGCACTGTTTACACTTGGCACTGCACTTTGTATGTATAATACTGTTTGTTATGTGTTCAATACTGTAGGTGTAAACAAATCCTGTTTGTTACGTGTAAAGGCACTTTAAGTATTGCCAGTTAATTTCGTTGTGCTTGTGTGCAATCACAATAAAGTAAACTTGAACTTGGAACTTCAACAGGCCAGTGACGTTGCTTCCCACGTACACACGCAGCACAAACGTCAAAGGAACATTCCACGATATTTCACCATAACGTGACATAATACATAGCATACGTATGATGTCATAACTGTCACAAGAAAACACATTTTTGCTATATTTTCTAGTAAAGAACGGTATTGTATTTTGTATTGGGTGACCTACCGATCATAGGTGTGAGGGCTTTCTCCATAACAGTGAGGAGCTGGTGGTAGATGCGGATGGCCAGGTCACTGAGAATCTGTCGATGTTCTGTCAAGTCAAAATTCTTCAGGCAGTTCTTCTTCTGCCTCGAGGTGTTGTGTTTCATAAATTCCTTTGAGAGAAAGTCAAAGAAGGTTCCAGGTTACACTATTGTTGTCGGTGCCTCCCAAGGACTGCTGACTGTGACTTGAGTTCAGTAACAGATAAAAGCCGTACCTCCTCGCCACTGTACTGCTTCAGACAGTTGAGCAGGTAGTACGTGTTGGATAGCCAGAAAGACAGCACCTCAATGTCTGTTGGATGATCCTGGGAAAACACAGCTGGTTCTTATCTGCTCTGACAACTTAGCCATATTGGCAATATGCATCACAGGGGCTTACCATGACAACCTTTTTGACACCGCTGATGACAGCGTTCATGAGTGACTTGAGCTTGGCTCCGTCGTTGAGGTAGTCAGCGTGACGCACACACATGAATAGGATGTTTGCAGCCAGACCTGGTATCATGTTCACCACCACCCCCCGGGGCTTCAAGTCTGAACACAGACATGCCAAGGGATGAACACAACTGTCATTTACAGTCAGGTAAATTAATTTTATGCTGTACATTCATCGGGTCTGTGGATGACCTGATGAATGCACAGCGTCAAATTCATTCAAACTACTAATTCAAAACTCAAATTTATAGCAGCAAACTGACCAAGAATGATGCTTTGGATGAGCTTGTGTTCATCCGTTCTCTTGTATTCCAACATGCCAAGGTATTCTTTGGGAACAGTGGGTACTGAGGTCTGCTTTTCTGAAAGACAAAATTGAATACAGGGATTAGTAGAGTGATGAAAATCAACTGTGAGAGAATGCACTTAGTACGGATCATTGTGTTACCCTTCTCAGATGTTTGGTAGCTCTTGATTTGATCTTGTAGTTTCCTGATCAACCTTTCTCTCGTATCAATCTGCTCTTCAAAGTCCTGGAATAAGATTCAATGAATTAATAACACACCTGTACTGTACCAATCGTCATATGCGCATGCACGCACGCACGCATGCACACACACACACACACACACACACACACGCACACACACACACACACACACTTGCCATATTCTCGGCGGTTAATTGCGATGCTTCTTGACTCAGCTTGGTCTTGGCGTTGCTCTCTGTATGGAGCTGTCTCTTCAGCTGGTCATTTCCCTCCTCCAGCTCCTCCACTCTCCTGCTCAGCTCTCTCTTCTGCTGCTCCGACTCCTCCGCCTGCTGAATGAGGAGCCTGCACAACAGGAGGGGTTAGCTGACACCCGTCTAAGCGTGAATGAGGGAGGGAATTCAACGTGTTTTTGCCATGTCACATCCCGCCCCACTCCCCATGTCACATCCTGCCCCGCTCCTAGTGAGTTTTTTCTCCCTGCCCTAGTGCTTGCTTGTGTGTTCCCTCTGCTTTTGTGCCTCCTGTTGATCTCTCTGAGTTAGTGTCTGTGTGATTGTCTACACCTGTCCCTCTGATCGGTCTCATCTGCACCTCCTTCCCTCATCAGGCCCCTCCTCTTTTACAGTACATACCCCCCACCCCAGGAATTAATCAAGTCTTGTCTTATGTTCCCTTGTCAGTTCATTGTCTTTGTCAAGTGGCCATAACTCAATTAAACAAGATGCAGTAGCTATGAGGAATCTGGGGGTGATAGACTAAGGGATGAGGAATACATGGATTAGGGGATGTTAACTACAGGATATGACATGGCACTTGGCCTGAACTGAACTGTG
Organism: Borostomias antarcticus; assembly: GCF_949987555.1. NCBI lineage: Eukaryota > Metazoa > Chordata > Actinopteri > Stomiiformes > Stomiidae > Borostomias > Borostomias antarcticus. The sequence goes on along the minus strand of NC_140251.1, from coordinate 6,298,795 downwards.
ATGATATTTATGATGAACGATATGGATTATTTTGGATCGTTGTTGGTTTTGTTGATTGCTCTTATGTGTTTTTGATGTTCTACGGTAAATGTAAATGGTCTGGACTTATATAGGGCTTTTATCCAAAGCACTTTACAATGAATGCCTCTCATTCATCCATTCACTCACACCAATGGTGGCAGCTGCCATGCAAGGTGCTAGCCTGCTCATTGAGAGCAATTTGGGGTTCAGTGTCTCGCCCAAGGACACTTCAACATGTCGTCAGGAGGAGCAGGGATTTGAACTGCCGATCCTACGATCACTGGACGACCCACTCTACCTCCTGAGCTATATGAGCGCCCGAGAGCTTGGTAACCTTTTTGTTATTAATCAGTAATCACTGAACTGCCTTTGCTTGCCGCGGCTGTCTGCGTTTTGGTCCTATCCTGCTGCTATGCTACACCACACCCTGCTGTTATCTACACCCTGCTGCTATACTATACCACACCCTGCTACTATACCACACCCTGCTATACCGCACCCTACTTCTATACCACACCCTGCTTCTATACTACACCCTGCTACTATACCACACCCTGCTACTATAGTATACCACATCCTGCTGCTATACCACACACTGCTGCTACTGTATACTATACCACACCCTGCTATACCACACCCTGCTGCTATACTATAACACACCCTGCTGACATACTATACCACACCTTTCTGCTATACTATACCACACCGTGCTGCTATATCATACCGATACTATACCACACCCTGCTGTTACACCACATCCTGCTGCTATACCACACCGTTACTATACCACACCCTGCTGCTATACCACAGTTACTATACCACACCCTGCTACTATTCCAAACCCTGCTGCTATACTATACCACATCCTGCTGCTATATCACACCCTGCTGCTATACATTACATTTACACTACATTACAGTCATTTAGCTGACATTTTTTAATCAAAGCGATTCACAAAAATTTCATTGAAATTGAACAATTGCAAGAATTCACACCCTGCTACTATAATATACCACACCCTGCTACTATAATATACCACACCCTGCTACTATAATATACCACACCCTGCTACTATAATATACCACACCCTGCTACTATAATATACCACACCCTGCTACTATAATATACCCCACCCTGCTACTATAATATACCACACCCTGCTACTATAATATACCACACCCTGCTACTATAATATACCCCACCCTGCTACTATAATATACCACACCCTGCTACTATAATATACACCACCCTGCTACTATAATATACCACACCCTGCTACTATAATATACCACACCCTGCTACTATAATATACACCACCCTGCTACTATAATATACCACACCCTGCTACTATAATATACACCACCCTGCTACTATAATATACCACACCCTGCTGCTATACTATACCACACCCTGCTACTATAATATACCACACCCTGCTACTATAATATACCACACCCTGCTGCTATACTACAGTATACCACACCCTGCTGCTATACTATACCACACCCTGCTACTACTGTATACCATAGCCTGCTGCTATACCACACCCTGCTGCTATACCACACCCTGCCATTATACTATACCACCCCTGCGGCTATACTATACCACCCCCTGCTGCTAGACTACACCACACCCTGCTGCTACACCACTCTGCTGCTATACTATACCACCTCCTGCTGCTATACCACCTCCTGCTGCTACACTATACCACACCCTGCTGCTACACTATACCACACCCTGCTGCTACACTATACCACACCCTGCTGCTACACTATACCCCATCCTGCTGCTATACTATACCACACCCTGCTGCTATACTATACCACACCCTCCTGCTATACCACACCTTTCATCTACACCACTCTGCTGCTATACTATACCACCTCCTGCTGCTACACTATACCACACCCTGCTGCTACACCACACCCTGCTGCTACACTATACCACACCCTGCTGCTATACTATACCACACCCTGCTGCTATAATATACCACACCCTGCTGCTATACTATACCACACCCTGCTGCTATACTATACCACACCCTCCTGCTACTGTATACCACACCTTTCATCTACACCACTCCCTGCTAATATACCAGATCCTGATTATATATCACACCCTGCTGCTATACTATACCACACCCTACTATATACCACACCTGTTGCTATACCACAACCTGCTGCTATACCACAACCTGCTACTATACCACACCCTGCTATACCGCACCCTGCTGCTATACTACACCACACCCTGCTGCTATACTATACCACACCCTGCTGCTATACTATACCACATCCTGCTGCTATACTATACCACACCCTGCTACTATACCACACCCTGCTATACCGCACCCTGCTGCTATACTATACCACACCCTGCTGCTATACTATACCACATCTGGCTGCTATACTATACCACATCCTGCTTCTATACTATACCACATCCTGCTACTATACCACAGCCTGCTACTATACCACAACCTGCTGCTATACCACAATCTGCTGCTACTATACCACACCCTGCTAGTATACCACACCCTGCTGCTATACCCGCCCGACCTGACAGTTGTACCTGTGTTGGGAACCTTCCTCTTCAATGTACTTCTGATGTTCACTTGAAATCTGCTCAATTTTTCCTAAAAGATGAGTTAAAAAAAAGTGTGTTTGGAAATATGATGGGAGAGTTCTACTAGATGCTGGTACATTGAGAAAGAATCAGCCTGCGCTGTACCTGTCATCTCTCTGGTCTGCTCCTCCAAATGGACTCCCAGCTCCTGCTTCTGTCTCTGTAGCTCTGACACCTGCTGCCTCAGCTCCGGCAGTACCTGAGCATCAGAAGACACAGAGGAAAACCGGAAATAGATATACCACACACGGTCCAACGCGAAAGGAATGGTTTGAGAGGCGGAAGCCCCCTGCCTACCTACCATGTTTTCGGTGTTCAGTCTAGACACTTCTTGGCGTATGCTGTCGGTCACATCGCTCTTCTCCTGGAACAGTCTCTGGAGTTGGCTGTTCTCAATCTGTAGGTGCTCCACCCTGAACTGCAGGCCCTCCAGATGACTCTCGTAGCCCTGCCACTGCTCCTTCTGGTGGGTCCCCAGCACACTGCGGTCAGTCAGAGGAACCATCTCTCAGCCACCAGAACACACCTGTCTGGGAGGCTAATGTGGGTCATAACACGCACAATCCCTTTTCCACTTGTCTTCGTGGCTGGGAGGTTGAATATCCAAACCTGACAGCTTTTTGCAGTCCATCGAAAGCAGTGAGGAGATTCCCAACTTCATATACCTGGTCTGGACCATCTGGGGTCAACCTTTTAAGAATGTGAAATGAGCAGAAGTTAGTGAGCAGAAATGCACAATAGACTGTATAGTGTATGTACAAATGATAATTAAAATAACACAGGACTGATGATCCCACCTTAAGAGTTCATCCTCTTCAACTATGCCTCCAAGAAGTTGTCTTATAATCACACACATCGTAGCTATAGGAAAAGAGGTGCCCATTCGGTAAGATCTGCACTAATGTGAGCACAGTTGACATGAAGATGAATACGCATTATGTACAATACATATACTGTACCTCTTGCTTGTTCTGATTGTTCCCTCATCTTTCTGTCCAGCTCGTCCCTCTGGGACTGCAGCTTATGGAGATCTTTGCGTAACTCTGGGATGACCTTGACGTGTTTGCTGAGCTGGACCACCTGCCCCTCCAGCTCGGCGCTGGCCTGCCCGCCTTCCTCCATCTGTCTCTGGAGATGACTCCTCTCCTCTTTCAGCCTCCTGATCTCCTCTTTCAGGGCCTCCACTTCTCTCTTGTGGTCCTCTCTCTGGATCTCTACGCTGTTCTCTGCGATTCTGACGAGGGAAAATATACGTCAGCTATTTAGTTATATATTTAAATATATATTTAGTTGTACTGTAAGTTATTTTTTGTGTGAAGAAAAATAGGAACAGAGTAAAGGCCTGGTTATACTTCCAAACAGACGCGTTCATGGACAGCTGCAGACACCGCGGACATGTAAGGGTTCTGCTTATTAGGGGTGGGAATCTCTTTGCACCTCACGATTCGATTCGATTCTGATTCAATGAGACACAATAAATGGTATGCATGCGGATGTCCATGCGGAGCCTACGTGCACACCCTCTGATGACGAAATTGACGTCAGACGCGGAAAGTATAACCAGGCCTTAAGGGCTAACCTTACTTTCTTAGTCTTTCTCCTTTTTCTAGATCTTCTTGGACAGTTTTCTTTAGCTGATCCATGCTGTCGCTCAGCTCTGTGGCTGCATCTGAGTGCTTCCTCTCCAGGCTCTGCTTTTCCTGTTTCACCTTCGCCATTTCTCTCTCAAGCTGGGCTATCGTCTGACAGAGCAGGAAAAACATTGTCATGTACGGTACATTGCCAAATAAAATAAAAAAATACTACTGTATGATGTTCTAAGTAAACAGAGAACACGTAATCAGCAAATGCTACTAAACTAGACTGACCTGACTGGCCTCTTCCTTGGCCTTCTTCTCTCTGTCCTCGAGGGACGCCCTCTCATTGGCTGATTTTTTCAGCTGGGTCTCCAGACTCTGCAGTTTATCCTGGCACTGTGAATGGGTGTTCGAAAGCCCCGTCAGCCTCTCCAGTAGCCCGCGATTCTCCTTGGTCTGAAACGAAACAGGAACTCCTATAGACCAATTCCACTGTGTACAAACAACGCTCATGCGTGCACATCCTGGTGGCAGAAAACCTGCTCTTACCTGCTCTTCAAGCTTCTTCCTCAGCTGCTGCACCCTGTAGGAGAGCTGAACGTTAAGCACCAGCCGACGCATGGTCTGGAACCTCCGTCGGGCCAGCCATGCTCTCGCATACTTCTGTAAGATCACTGCTTTCTGTTCAGCCACCATCTGAAAAGAAAATTCACCCATACATTTTTAAATTGATAAACAACAAACAATCTGGACTCAATATTATCAAACATTTGGTAAATATAAAAATCATGTGCAACGGACACCTTTTTGTAGCGTTTGCGGGCGGTCCAGCCCCGTGTGAAGGCCTGGATGGTGAGGGTTGCCAGTCGGACCACCAGGTAGATCTGCCGCATGCGGTAGCCCCTCCAGTACCTCTGAATGACCAGCGCCGCCCAGCCCTGCTTCAACGCAGCCGCACTCACCGTTTTACTAAGACACACGGGGGGACGTAAACAGAGCAGCACAATCATTCCAAACCCACTGTGTAATATGGGGTCATACAATATTACATCAGAATGACACGCCTAACAACTCTAGAAGCCAGGCACAAGATCAAAGTAACATCCTGTCTATCTATAGTAAATGGACTGCACTTATCCAAAGCGCTTTACAATGGCCTCTCATTCACACATTCACACACATTTTCACACACCAATGGCGGCAGCTGCCATGCAAGGTGCCAGCCTGCTCATTGGGAGCAATTTGGGGCTCAATGTCTTTCCCAAGGACACTTTGACATGTGGATATGAGGAGCCGAGATTCGAACCGCCGACCGTACGATCATTGGACGTGGGCTGGAGGTGGCTCTACCTCTTGAGCCACAGTCGCCCCTAGACAATCTAGACAATACTGCCTCTCTAATAACATCTAGACATGAATGCCTCTCACCGTATTTGCTTCTGGCCACGGACGTACTGCTGGATAGTGATGGCCGCCTCTCTCATGCGCCGGTACCTCCTTCTCTGGCTCCAGCCGCGAACGTTCCTCTGGATGGTCACACAGGCCCCTCGCAACCGGTCCAAGCGCAGCTTCTCCAGGTAGGCCACCTGGCCCGCCCGGAAAAAGATCTTGGTCCGACCAAACTTGTACTGGTTGGAGTCCTGGAGATTATGTGGGCCACATTATTAGATATGAGGGCAATAGAACCCACAGAGGGTGGGTAGATGAAGCTGGAAGAGAGTATCAACCTTCATAAGATCAGCTGTTCACTCTGTACTGACCTGAATCAGACTCTGCAGGACGGTCTTGCAGGTCTGCTTCTTGTCGTTCAGGCACAGCTCCTGCTGAGTCATTAGTATGCTGTACCGGCTGTAGAACTCAATGTACGTCCACCTGGGAATCCACAGCAAGTTAGGGGACGCAAGCCTAACCTTGCAGAGTAAGGGAAGCTGTTGATCTTGAACCAAGGCTCACCTTGAAGGGTAGCTCTGTGCGCTGATACGAATCGTCTCAAGGACTCCACAGGCACGGAGCTGCTGCACCACCCTCTTGGAGTCGTATCTGACAAAGCGGACGACATACAGTACTGTCACTGTCATACAGCACAGTAACATTCAGACAGACACTAAATTCATAAACTGACTTCATGAACTTTTTTTTTTAAAGCAATGTTCTGTCGAAGTACACTCACTCAAATTGAAGCTTCTCTTCATTGGGTTTAATGCAGCGCACATAATGAGGCGTGGTCGCATTAAGGGTCTCCATGAGCAGGTAGAGAGAGCTGCGGAACTGCAGTGTTACAGGAGTCAACATCAGACAGCCAGTTACACATACATACATTACCGCACAACACGTCTGACAAGGTAAGGTAAGGCAACACCTGTTAATCTCTCCTTAGCCAAACAGAGTAAACATCAGGCACCTTATCTCCCACTGTGGTCTTGAACTGCTTATTGGCCGGCTTGATGCCAGGCGTGGCAGGCCTCACTTTGATGCTTTTGGTTTCTGAAAAACGCAGCTCCAACTCTTGGAAAAATTTGGCTAGCAGAGGAAACTGATAACATTCCAAAACAGTATTATTGCGTGTAACCCCCCACCCCCCACCTCCATCCAAAAAGTGTTTTATATGGGCTGTGAGGACCCTACCTATATTTCACTGTATATTTTGTATATATTTGTATTTGATATAATGTATTTTTCACCATGTAATTTGTATTTCTGTAACACTTCAAATCAAATGTTATTTGCATATTGCATTTTGTACACAGAGTCAACACAATGCACTATACAGAGAGGAAGGGAGGGGAGAATGCACATAGTGATCCTACCCCTCTTGTAAGAGTGGGATGTATGGGAGCTACAGTGTGCAGATTCTTTTCTTTCTTATACAGTATATTAATAACAGAATGACACACTTGACATTACCTTGCTGGCTCTCATAATGTCAACCAGCTCCTCATATAGTGTGTCTCGGTTCTTCTCAAGAAAGCCTCTGCATTGATATTCCACCTGTGAAAGCGACAAACTTTTCAAAACAGATTGAGGTGCATACTGATGGCACAATATTGGGAAAGTTTAATATGTAAGTCAGTAATTACTGGGGAAGCTTCACATTACATGACCCTGTGTATGTATGTGTCTCCAAAGGGCCCTGCACTGCACCTTGTCTGCAAAGTGTTGAATCAAAAAAGCCTCATTTGATAACCTGGGCTTTTCAAACAATGGGTTAGCATCCAGGTAGTTGTACAGCTTCTGTAGCCAGTTCTGGTCTGTGCCTTGAGGTAACTGCACGTGATATGAACAAAAGATTAGGAAACAATATGTTGATGTTACAATTCCCCCACCCCCTCAAAACCTCATCGAAACAAAGACGAGCTCTTACCAGACATTCTTCATCAAGCAGGTCCAGAATCCCCATCTTGGCTTCTATGAGGTCGATGACAGACTGGTTGTCATAGAAATCGATCAGTGTCCATGGGATGTCCTCTTTCATGTACTCCTCCTGCTCCAGTTTGAATACATGCTGATGGAAACAAAGACACAACTTCTCAGTTGACAGACCTTCCTTTTACTGTAATCCAGGCAGCTTTAGCCACAATCCAGAGGTAATGTTGAATTGCATACCAAGTTGAACTGTTGCTGAAGTTTCTCATTGGCATAGTTGATACAAAACTGTTCAAAACTGTTGATCTCAAAGGTTTCAAATCTGCCGTATAGAGAAAAAGACAGTTAAAAAGGACATACATGGTTATTGCAGTACCATTGGCTGTAAACAAAACATACACGACTCTTATCAAAACATTACCCATAGATGTCCAGCACTCCGATGAAGGCGTGCTGCTTGCCAGGGACAAGCAGGGCAGTGTTGATCTTACGGATGATGCAGTCGAACACGTGGGCGTAGAGGTGCTTGGCCAGGGCGTCGCGGGCGTTGATCGCCCGCTCTTTTGGCACCGGTTTCACCACAGTCTCCGCCACCAAGACGATCCGGCGATGGCACAGCCAGCGACGCATGCCGTCCGCACTCACGCTCAGCAGCTCGCAGAACGCCGCCAGGTGTGGATCGCTGGACTAGGGGGGAGTTGGGGGAGGCAGGGTTGGTAATGTAACGGATGATTTATATGCATAAGGTGTGTGGAGAGAGAGATAGAGAGAGAGAGAGAGAGAGAGAGAGAGAGAGAGAAAGAGATATTTCCCGCGAGAACTGGTTCAAACTCACACTAACGGATGATATCTCGCTACCAGCATCTCTGATTGCTACATTTCCCAGATGCAGAATCCCCGACAGCACCTTGAACACATCGGACTGAAAATCCTCCTTTAACCCTACAGGAGGACGATGGACAAAAGAATAAGATGGCATTGCATGTTAAGCCACTCAGCATTCAATGAACACATGGTGATCAAAATGACTGTTGATAAGATTACATTGCGTGTGAAGCCACTAGGCGTTAAATGAACACACTGTGATCAAAATGGCTGTTGATGTGAAGTGATGTGCCTCGTCTCACCGAGCAGAGAGAAGGTCCTGCGTGTCTCTGCCATGTCCTTCCTGTCATCCACACCATCAATCTCCATCTTCCCACCCATGCACGTGTACCTGAACCGGTCTGCACTCACTGGAGCAGACACAACAAGTCAGACAACAAACACCGCTTCAAGTCATATGGTGCAGGAGTTCAGATGACAGTCATGACATACTGACCTATGACCTATTGCACCATGCATCGACTGTTTGAAATAGGTTAAGACCATTTACAGTAGCTACAGTATTGTAAAGTAATGTATTGTAACAGGGACCATAAAGTCCCAGTGAATTGTACTCACACAGTCTCAGACCCTTGAACTCTGGCTGGTCTGCACAGGCACACATCTGGTAGAATATGTGATAGTTCCTCTCTCTCTCTGACTGAGGAGAGAACATTGTGGACAGTGGAACGTTACCACTGTTCCAGTGTTTACAGCATAATCATGTACATCACATTAGATCAAGATGGGGATGGGGCAAAGGCAAGTCAAAGGATGTAAGACCTGAAAAACAACTCTGGACTTCTCTAGAAGATATGTCCTCATATTTGCTCCGATTATCTGGTATTTCCTGTCAAAGCTGATTTCTGTGTATTTTCCAAATCGACTACTGTTGTCATTCCTGGTCGTCTTTGCATTTCCTATGGCCTGACGAAGGACAAACAGATAAGCACACCTTCAATACGGAGAACACTGTAATTTATGTACACTAATACTTATTGAACAGCATCGTTCAAAACATTGAACAGTACCTCGGTTATGGGGTTGGACGCCAGCACCTTGTCTTCCACGTGCGTATTGCTCCCGGATTTGCTGACCACGGCAAAGTACCTCATGGCGTACCTGGCGGACACAGTCTTCCCCGCACCAGACTCCCCACTCACTATGATCGACTGGTTCCTGTTGTTCCTTGGGAAAGGATGGAACTGTTATAGCAACGTGTTTACCTACTACAACCTTTTTAGCAGCCAGACGCACGGTGCTGTTGATTGATGATGAAAACCTGGCCATCTGTTTGTAAGCCTCCTCTGCCACTGCAAATATGTGTGGGTCCATGTCGCCCATGTTCTGGTCTGAGTAGGCATGGATGACTGCATCTCCGTAAATGTGCAGCTGTTTGTAGGGATTGACCGCCACCAGGATAATGCCTGAAAGTGGGAGAATGTTACACACGCTGAGAATAGCAAACAAAAAAGCCCTACATCATTGTTCTTTTGACAAGGTTTATAGTTTTATTATTATTATTATTATATGTATTATTATTATTATATTTATTGTTATTATCATTATTATTATGTATTATTGGGGGCCAAGCAGCGCAGCTGCTGCAGCACCCATTGTGTTTGTACGTTTTCTTCTTTCTTTCTTTCTTTCTTTCTTTCTTTCTTTCTTTCTTTCTTTCTTTCTTTCTTTCTTTCTTTCTTCTGCCATGGGAGTCTATGGCAGCCTATAGAACCCTATGGTAAAAAGTTGTGAAAATTGGCACACTCATTCGGGACAGTGCCCTGACCCTCCTCACCAAGTCTCATGTCCACACCTCGCCCTCTCTAGCGCCACCAACGTGTCAAAGTTTCATTTTGATTCATAAAATCAAAAAAGCTAAGCCCTCCGATGTATATTTTTCACTCTGTGACAGTTCGAATGATGACTCCTCCCCTCCATTGAAAACAATGGAGCCACACTCTAGAAAATGACAGAATCAGTGTTGATTTTTCTAACTCGTCACCTCTCCTACACTTCTGAAGACCGAATGACATATTATACATGGAAATTGTCTGGATTCTGAAGAAGTAAATAGTTGAGCTATGCTATGTATACTTTTCGCCATGTGCCAATTTAAACGACGACACCCCCCCCCCTCTCACTCAACCGAGAGGAAGCAATTCTTCCAGCTGACATTAATTAAGTGCTCAGGACTCAGACTCAGGGGGTTAGGGAAGGCTAACATGCCTTGTGGACTAGGGTGATTCACCTTCGCAACATCTGGCGTAGCACAGTGGTTAGCACATCGGCCTTCCAAGCAGCAGGTACAGAGATCGAATCCCGTTCAACCATATGTCCGACTTTTGAAATTCTCGGAACCATCCTTGACCCTTGTCAAACATGTCTCATGTCGCCATGTCAGTCTAGCTGATTGCTTGCAGCTAAACTGCTTGGCCCCCACATCCCTGCTTGCAGGTATATTTATTATTATTATTACCACAGTAGGTGTAGATGATTTTTGAGTCCACAAAGCGCACTCTGAGGTTGTGGAGGACCGCGGGTTCGTGGAGGTAGCTGAGGGCTGTGAGGTCGTTCTCTCCCACCAGGATGTCAGGGTTGCGGAGGGGAGGGAGCTGCGGGTCTGCCTGGTCCACAGGGTACAGCACGGCCTGTCAAGTATAAAGTTATGGTAATGGTAAATGGTAAATGGACTGCACTTATATAGCACTTTTATCCAAAGCGCTTTACAAAGGCCTCTCATTCACCCATTCACACACACATTCACACCAATGGCGGCAGCTGCCATGCAAGGTGCTAGCCTGCTCATTGGGAGCAATTTGGGGTTCAGTGTCTCGCCCAAGGACACTTCGACACGTGGGCAGGCGGAGCCAGGATTCGAACCGCCGACCCTGCGGTCATTGGACGACCCGCTCTCCCACCCCCAGTTAAGCAAAACTGTCAAATGTTTGTATTTGATGATGTATTCTCCCTTGATGTATATTTTATTTCCCCTATTTTTCAGCATTTAAGATATCTTTCTTTTGTTTTAAAGCAGTGTTGTAGTGACACCACTGCATGTCCTAGCCTACTGCTGGTATACTCACTGTGCCATCTTCAAGTTGTAGTTCTAGTGTATCATCTCCATGTTTGAAGTCTCTGCGAATCTCAGCTGATTTCCACACATCCTGGGCGTCAGGAATCCACACTCTGTTGTACTGAGGGAGCAGATGACATATTTTATAATCCGATTTTATTCTAATGTTATCTAGAACGAAACCCTGTTTTAATAATTTCATAAATGTTAGCTCTTTGTTGTAAGTTAAGTTGAGCAAGGCAAGAAGATCTGTCAGGTCAATTCACAAAACTAGTAGGGATGGACAGTTCCAATTAAACAGGCGGTTATTGTGTTGGCTAATGGCACCATATGTTAGGCTACAGTATGCATATCACTGAGTCTTTTCATATGTTTACAGTATAGTAACCTAAATGGCATTAGCAACAGCGGGAATTAGTAGCAAATCACTCTTCCGTCCTTACCTCGGTATATAGTTCCGACAGAGCCATGTTTGAGCATAATTATTAGTTTATTATAAAGTGCTATACTTCATTGTCAGAATTCGCTCCCTGTAGGTCTCTCGCTTGCAGGAATACGAACCGACTTTCAGCGCCTGGCTCACCTGCGCGTGGACTTCGACTTCCTTCCTCCTCCACCCGTCAGTCTTGTGATAACTGCTTGACATTGTGGGTGTGTTCATTTGAACAAGGATTTAGACCACACAAGAAACAGGATACAGTCTACCTACCTCAGCAAGGCTATGTTGTTAGTGTGCCACTGTGCGGTCGCTAAGAGACAGTAGGGCCTATAGTGTAAGGAACTGATGAATATATAGGCTACTGTAGGCTAACAGGCTACACCATCTCAGGAAAGTGAGACACAATAACCGAACAATGAATGTGTTAATTTACAGTATTTTATTCTGCAGGCCCACATGGTGCAATTAGAACACTGGGTTGGGTTATATAAAGCAAAACATAGATGTAATTAGAGGTGATCTAATTAGAGGTGACATGACTAAGCCATAATACAAACATGATTCACACAACAACAACAACATATACTTTGAGCTGGCAGGAATTATGAAGTCCATCACTCAGATTTTCTCAAAAACTGAAACCTATCAAACCCTACTCCTCCCACATTTTTTGGTCAATTGACACCAAAATTGCTACACTGGGCCTACTATCTGTCCTCCACAAACGATCTTCACAATTTTTTTAAATATAAAAATAAAAAAATTGAGCCCACAGCGCATCAACATGTTTTACAATCATACAGTATCATACACTGTAGGCCTATGCAGCTTCTGCAAATACTCGCTCAATAAATCTCAGATGTTCATTAAAAAAAGACAATTTTCATGACATGGTGTGAAAATGAATTTTCATTTATTTACAAACAAATGGCACAATGCGACTGCAGTCAATGCACATGCACAATCCTGACACTGACTGAGTCGCTTGACAAGACAAGCCTGCCTTCATTTGTCTTTACCCAATGATTTTAAATTCTCAGAGTTGACAGATCTGTATTCTGCTTGATTAAACAGTGTTTTCTCAGAATTCATATTAAGAAGGTGGAAGAAAGAGAACAAACGTTAGGGGCCAGTAGTCATGATTTGATTTTAAGGACAGGAATGAAATAACAGCTGGCATCACAAAATCAGATCAACCAGCCAACTTGCTGGCCACAATGGATGGCTTTCTCTGGGGCAGGTCCTGAGGTGTTGGGATGTGGTCTCCTGTTATCTCTGCCTTTTCCGTTGTGGCTGTAGGCAACTGTTTGTTCTTCACCTTTGCTTTGGCCACGTTGTAGTCCCCAGAATCAAAATACTTTTGATGCTGCATTGATAAAATTGACACGAGAGAGAATGTGGTTCCCTGCCCAGTGGTCCATGGGAGGAACCCCGCCAGCTGGGGTCCCAGGCCAGGCGTGTTCTCAGATGCGTGTGAGGAAGTCCAGGTTGAGGCTGCTGGGGATCTGGATGGTCTCCAGGGCCAGTGGGGAGGGGCTGAACGGGAATGTGATGGTGAATAGCTTCTTGGAGTCCATGAGCAGCATTGGAGACTCGTTTACCCGGTCTTTCAAAAGAGCCTACAAAATCACACGGAGAATGAGAGCAAAGAAAATGACAGAATAGAAAAATAGGAAAGGCATTTTCACAGGGCTGTACATTCGTACGTCCACACGCAAAACCCTCGACATACCTGTATGGTTTTGATGAAGGTTATGGAAACCCGTTCCTCAAACTCCATCACTGGGGTGTAAAGGTTCAGCACCTTCACAATCTAGTGAGAGGAAACAGAATCAATGAGGCAAAGCATCTGCCTCATGACAGCCACTGTGCTGAGAACAATGGTGCGTAGACGATGCCGTCACGCTAGTAAGGTCCGCACTCAGAAGTCTTTACAATATTCTCGCATTACAGTTATTGGTATGTTATAAGAGCATGTATTGCAAAGATGGGACAGGACAGGACGGGACAGTGCAAAACACATGACAGTGCAAATGTGTGACCTGTGCTTTGGTGAGGGCGCTACACATGGTGCAGATGGCCTGGGCGTCATCCTCCGTCTTCTTCTTCATCTGAAGCAGCTGCGCCGCCTGGATCAGTGAATCCAGGGTCTCCATGGCGCCGCAGTCTAACAGATCCTTCTCCGCCAGCCACTCCTCCAGCTGCCACACGTTATACCTGGCGGGGGCAGAGCCAGAACCCAGGGACGGGTCACATTCAAGACATTTCTTTTTAAAATGCATTTAACCTTTATTTATGCGGGGGAGTCCCATTCATTAAAAAAAAATCTTTCTCAAGGGAGCCCTGTGGATGTGAGGAATCCTTGAACGAGTCGCACAGATAGCAAACCCATCTGGGCCATATATGGGCCGGAACTAAGCCACAAGTGCCGCATTTGGCCCATATATCGCCCAGATCGGCTCTCTACCGCGCACCACATCCACCCGAAAGAGGGGGGAGATCGACCATGACGCAAGAGTGGAGAGGCGGAGCGAGTGGCGGCGCCGGTACCTGATCTGCAGGCCTTTGCTCCAGGAGCACATATCCTTTCGCAGCAGCAGGTTATTGATCGTCACGGCGCCGATCATGTGAAACAGCTGCCTGACCACCTGCCTGACGAGCTCCTGGTCGGCGCCGTGCTGCGTCATGGCCGAGTGGAAGAGGCCGAGCTGCCGCGTGATGGCGTCCACCGTCTGGGCGCCCTCATCCGAGAGCACGCTGGACGTCCTCTTCCTCAGGCCGGTGGGCTTGGCTCCCAGAACCCCGTGGATGGTCTCATGTTCCAGCATGCCTGACACTGGACGTTTCCGGAAGGATGGCAAACAGTAAGCAAGAGGTTTTGGCCGAGCTCTCCGCGCTCTTTTAAAATTCTGCATGTGCTGTGTGTGGAAGGGGAGTGAGAGCGGCGATCTTCACCTATCATGGGCTGAAGGGTTTCCTCTATGACCCGGATGAGCTGCTGGTAGATGTGGATGGCCAGGTCGGTCAGCACCTGGTGGTACTCCGACAGGTCGAAGTTGGAGAGGCAGTGCTCGTTCTGCCTGGGAGTGTTGTACTTTGTGAACGCCTGCACAGAGGGCCGAGCAGAGACCGACCGTTATCAAGAGCAGGGGGGGGGGGGGGGGTGGCGGTGGAAGTGTACAAGCGGTAAAAATTAGCATGCTTTCCGGCTTACCTCCTCTCCACTGTACTGCTTCAGGCAGTGCAGGAGCCGGCAAGTGTTGGCCAGCCAGAAAGACACGGTTTCAAAGTCATCTCCTCTCCTCTGTTAAAAACAGCACACACACACACACACACACACACACGGTCTTGAACACCTCAGTTCTCACCTTTAACCTCTCCACACGCTTCCGTCTCCGTCTGCGGACGGACGGCGTGCCGTACCTTGATGACGCTCTTGATGCCGTTGATGGCGGAGTTGAGCAGCGTGCTCACTCGCTGCTCGTCGTTGGCGTAGTCTGCGTGGCGCAGGCACATGAAGAGGATGTAGGCCGGTATCCCGGGGAGCAGGCCCACGGCCACGCCGCGAGGCTTCAGGTCTGAGGGGGAAACACGACGGATCATCAGCACATCAGACGGCACCACGCTGCTGTCATCGGGCGCCGGTCCGTTAGGTTCAGTGCGCGTGTCCGCCGGCGAGCTGTGTTTAAGAGCTGCCGCTGTTTTCTCGCTGTTTACGATGGGTAGTGAGCTCTAGAGACGAGAGCTGCGCTCCAAACGCTTTCTAGCGCTATAGCGTCATGAGCTCTAGGCTTTTTTTCTCCAATTGAAAAAAGTTGAACTTTTTGGGCTCGAGCGCAGGCTGTAATAGGCTGTTCTGATGACGAGGTTGGTTTTTGGCATGACTGCAGAGAGGGCGAACGTTAGCACTAGTTAACATTAGCTAGCTATCTTAACCTACCTAGTTAATCTGCAGTCTACATAAACACGACGCTCGGTGCTAACGTGAGCTGTCGGCAGCCTAGCCAGTCTACTAGCTTTCCCAGTGCGCTTCTAAGCAGCTGTGAGCTTGGCGCTGGTCAGCTACAGTACATACAGCTCACCGGTGGACACACAGCCTAAAAGTTCACTCATCTCAACCCGAGGACGACCGTACCGACGACGAGACTCTTCAGCAGCCGTGCCTCGTCCCCCCTGCGATACTCCAGCATGCCCTGGAACTCCCTCTCCTTGCGGCTGATGCTGACTCGATGGGCGGGCCGCGGGGCCACGCTCTCCTGAGCTCCGTCTGACAACACCAGAGGAGGGAGGAGAGAAAACGACCGGCCCGGTCACGTTATCACGTTTTTAAAGCTTTTCATTAGATGAGATTTTCATATGCGGCCATGTCAATGTGAAGGCGTACCTTCAAACTCCTCCAGCCGTTTCACATGCAGTTTAAGCTGTCTCTTGAGTTTGCGTATGGTCTTGTCCTGTTTCCCTTGCTGTTCCATAAGATCCTACAAGAACAAGGCCTATCAGGTTAAATCTCTAGGGTCAAACACACGACTCTAACGTCCAACATAGAACATAACGGTCAGGAAGGCAAGGAGAATCTATTCTGTACATTTTTATGTTTACATTTTAGTAATTTCGCAGACGCTTCTATCCAAAGAGTCTTAAAATTAAATTAAATGCCTTGCTCAAGGGCACAACAGTAGGAGGAAAATCACTTGTCAAGTTGCCTGGCATATGGGCCTTCGAACCAGCGACCTTACCGCCAGTGGTCGGACGGTCCGACCTCCCAGGCGACCGACCCCACCCCCTGTCTGTCTGTCTGTCTGTCTGTACCCACCAGGTTCTCGTTGGTGAGGCGTTTGATCTCGTGCTGGAGGCCGGCCTCAATGCGGGCGTCCTGGGGCAGGAGGAGGCTCTGGGCCAGGAGCTGCTGCTGCTGCCGGTTCTCCTCCCTCGCCCTGCGCAGCTCCTCCTGCAGATCCTCGCACTCCTCCTCGTGGCTCCTCTCCTGCAGCTGCAGCTGCGCCTCCAGCAACCTGGAGAGGAGGCGCGGAAGAGAACGAGTTTCACTCAAACGACTCGAGAGTGTTCAGAGAAAGAGAGCGTTCTTGTCGGCGTCTCTCTTGGCGCACCTGTTTGTCTCTTTCAGCCCCTCGTACGCCAGCCAGAGCTCCCCGTCCTCGTTCAGTGTGTGGACGTCAGGAGCGGACCTGGCACGCGTCGCACACAAGACAGAACAATGTACAGTACACAGCCGTGTCTTACAGGAAACGGACAGGATATAAACGCCAGTAGGAAGCTTTCATAGAAATTGTAGATTCACCACCTCCTTTGTAATTCACCACCTCCCTCAACCTTTCTCATAGCTGTGCTAATCTAATTTATGACAGGATGACCTCCAGGAGGTCAACACACCTAGACGTTGTCTGCTCCAGAATAACCATCCTTTGTCCCATTATCCCTGCAAGAATTACCGCCTTTTCTCATGTCACGTGTCTGTATTCTCGACCACTGTTGATGATGCCTGCCATTTAATATGACGTGTACAATGGGATAGCCAATCACATCCCTGAAAGCGTCATACCTGTGTATTGGTTTGAATATAAGGCCGCGCAAGACCAGACTGCGGCACTTCTGCTGGATAGCACTCAAGTCCTTGCACTCATATGTTTTCTCAATAAACCAGACTTAACCTCTTTGAGCGAATCTTGGCGAATCCTTTTTGACTTTAGATCAGTTAAAAATCTTCTACAAAGCCAAACGGGATTACCTGTCAACATCTTGGTGCGGCAGGAAGATTTCACTAATATGCCCTTCTCCGAATGCAAGGTCCTGCAAACAGCAAAGAACAGGTACTGACGTGAAAAAGAAATATCATTATATGTACAGTATATTCCAATTCTTTACTGAAATAAAAGTAGTAGTAGTAATAGTAGTAGTAGTAGTTTATTAATCCCCAGGGGGAAATTGCACTATTAAAGCAGCAGAGGACAACAAACTAACACAGATTAGAATAAGAATTAACAATATATACAATACATACAGAAATCAGGCGTCCAACCTTTCAGGACAAGCCTCCTCACCTTGTGTTTTAGCGCCTCCTGGCGGACAAGGTGGGATCGGAGCAGCAGCACCTCCTCCTTGCGCACAGCCAGCTCCTCTGCGGAGGCGTTGAGCTGCTCCAGCAGCACGTCGTACGCCCGGGAGCCCGGGGAGCCTGGGGAGCCGCCCACCTCGGTCAGGGACTGACGCAGCTCGGCCAGGTCCTGCCTCAGACGCTTGTTCTCCGACTCCAGCTCCTGGCGCTGAAGAGAGGGGAGGGAGGGAGTCGGAACAGCTTCACCTTCCCAGCTGTGTGCCGGCTGTTGTGTAGAGCTAATCTGTGCAGAGCTTATCTGTTCTGTAAATTCTGGGAGGAGGGCACGCTCACCTTGAGAGCTTCCAGGTCCAGCTCGGCTCTGCCGGCAGTCCTCTGCTCCTCGGCCTCCTGTGCGGAGAAGACAGAATAATTCGATCACCCAAGCCAGCTAACCGCGGAACGAGAACGTGGTTCTAAGACGGTGTGCGCGTGAGAGAACGAGCCCTTCTTCCTCTGCTCCGAGCTGGGCTGGGCTGTGTGGCGCTGTACCGTACCTTGGCCTTTTCCAGCTGGGCATCTTCTCTCTTATCCAGCCGGCGCTGGAGTGACTGTTTCTCCTGCTCCAGGTCCTTCACCCTCCTCTGCAGCTTCAGCAGGACCGGCATGTCCACAGGAGCCTCTGTGACATCCTGGGAAAACACACAGCAGAGGAAACGCTCCGCCACTTGTCGCAAACCGGGGCTAAATTGAGCGATTCTGCTTCCTGTGAAGAAGTCGGGAGGCCTTTACCTCTCTTTGCGCAGAGCTCTCCTCTGCAAACCCTGAGCTGTGGGTTCCCTCGGACTCATTGCTGCTGTAGTTGGAGTCTGACCTCCTGTGGCCAGGCTTGCTTGTGCTCTGGTGATACGAGGCAATAAAACAAAAAAGACCCACCGACAAACCAAACCAAGCATTAATCTGTGAATGCGTGCGCCATTTCAATAGGGCAGCAGTGGTAGCCGCTACGTTCTAAATGTCTCTCACCCTCACACTGACGCTCGTCTCGTCCCTCAGGTCGGCGTGTCTCTCCTCCAGCTGCAGGTGTTCGCCCAGCAGGACCTGGTAACGCCAACGCTCCTCAGCGAGGTCTCTCTCCAGCTGCTTGCTGCTCTCCGCGTCCGCCTTGGTCTCTGAACAGGCAGACACACGTTACAGGCGCTCATTAAGGCCTTGAATGGGACAGAGTCGGTGGCTCGGTTCACACAGAATGGCAAACTGCACGGGAGAGAAATCAAGAGGCCTGTTACCAGTACCTGCGATCTGCTGGACCTGTTCCTGGATCAGCTGATTCAGACTGTCTCGTTCACTGTTCAGCAGGCTGTTTTTTGCATTCAGCTCAGCCACCATCTGGTGATAAAGAATAAAAAATGTGCTAGGCTTCAACTATTTAGACTCAACAAATAATGATCATCCAAATCTGTGGCAAACAAGCACTTTTTGCAGCGAGGCGAGGACCATAGGGTTGAATAGTAAAATAAAAAAGGCAGTGGTGGGATCAGTATCAGTACTAGAGTCTTCTGCCGAAGCCTACCTTCTCCATCTGCTCCTTGTGGGCCTCGGCCTGCTCCTGGACGGCCCTCTTCTCCTCCCGGGAGGCCTCCAGCTCCTGGCGGAGGAAGGACAGCTGTTCCAGCAGGGAGGGCAGCCTCTCCGCCTGGGCCCGAGCCTCCTCCTCCACCCCGCGCAGGCGCTCCAGCTCTCTGCCCAGCCTCTCTCCGTCGGCCGCCCGGGACCTCTCCAGACCTCCCAGCCGGTCACCGAGCTCTCTGTTCTCCCTATGCTGCGGGGGGGGGGGCACACAAGCTTTTTGTGTGACGCGTAATATACTATTGTAAATATCTTCATCTGATTCCTTTTGTTCAGACTTGGATCAGGTTCCTATGTCACATAGGAACCAGGATACAGAGATAAGCGTCAACTCTGTTATGCGCATTAAAAATCCAATATGGCGACCTAAGCCTGTGCCATTGATCAGCTATACTGACTTCTAACAGCACCATTGGATTTCTTGCCCCCCAACATGTAGATTTAGCCACTGGAATCATAATCCTAGGTAATTTAGGAGTCAAGATATTGAAAAACTAGTATTTAAAGGACGCCATTTTCAAAAAATAATTCAAGATTGTTGCCATATTGGCTTCTGGAAAAATGGAATCATTAATTTTCTGATTTGTTATTTTATGAAGTTTCCATAGTTTTCCTAATCACCCCAAAATGTGAACAAACTCATATCTTGACATAGTGAACTGGACTACTTCCTCTACCTCTCAAAACAAGGTTGGGGTACACCATGTTTATTTAGCTACTAATAAACAGTTGAAGGACAGAAAACCGTGGACGTCTAACGTCCATTGTCACGGCGCTCACCTGCTCGTCGATCTTACGCTGCAGCTGCATGATCTTGTTCTCCATGCCGACGTTGAGCTTCCTGAAGTGCTCCACCGAGCGCGCCTCCACCTTCAGCTTCCTCAGCTCCCGCTTGGCGATCAGGCGCCGGACGCAGCTCTGCAGCAGCACCAGGGAGGCCAGCGAGCGCCGGCACCTCCGCCGGGCCAGCCAGCCCCGCACCCACCGCTGGATCACCACCGCCTTGCACTCGTACAGCAGCTGAGGGCAGGAGAGTGGCCATAAGATGGTCACAAACACCAAAACAAGAGCACATGTAAACGTGTTGTCCCCCACCCATTATGTGTGTTCCCTTATGGTAACAAGCCCCCTGTCTCGCACTGACTCTGGGACCTCCACTTCCCGCTACTCAATATCTCCATCTAGTGGACAAACAAGTCCATGAACCCGTATGGTCTTAAGTCCAATATCATGAATTTTGATATATCTAGAGCTACTAAACACCTCAAACTCTGCTCTCTCCAGATGTAGAAAGTACATGGCTTCATGAGTAAACTTGTCTGAGACTATACTGAGACACCAAGCATTTGTGTTTTTTATGTAAAAATCGAAATGTACTTGACAATAGAAAAATGAATTGAAAAGGTGCCCCTTTTGCAGTGGATTTTGGTACTATGGGGGGGGGGTGGGACTAACTGACTGACTGACTCACACACTCTCACACTGACGACGTGACATCGGCTATCTTAAAGACCCCCCCCTTCGGCTGTCGCTTGGTGGGGGACAATGAAACCCCACACTGTGTCGTCTGAACATGGCGTAGTAGTAGTACCTTATAGTAGTGCTGTCTAGCCATGTAGGCCCGTAGGTAACACTGGACAGTGATGGCTGCGGA
The DNA here is from genome assembly GCF_949987555.1 of Borostomias antarcticus. NCBI lineage: Eukaryota > Metazoa > Chordata > Actinopteri > Stomiiformes > Stomiidae > Borostomias > Borostomias antarcticus. The sequence goes on along the minus strand of NC_140251.1, from coordinate 6,277,495 downwards.
GCGCTGCTGCTCGTAGCGCTTCCTGGCTGACCACATGCGGACGTTCCTCTGGAGGACCAGGGCAGCTCTGGTCCTCCGCAGAAACAGGACATGGCTGACAGATAGGGGAGAGAGGCGCTTCGTCATCAAAGGAAAGGATTACGCAATCAGCTTACTCATTGTGTCTGTGTCTATGGTGTGTCTGCATCTACAGTGTGTCTGTGTCCATAATGTCTGTGGCTGTGTCTACAGTGTGTCTGTGTCTACCTTGTGTCTGTGTCTACCTTGTGTCTGTGTCTACCTTGTATCTATGTCTACACTGTGTCTGTGTCTACACTGTGTCTGTGTCTACCTTGTGTCTGTGTCTACAGTGTGTCTGTGTCTACCTTGTGTCTGTGTCTACCTTGTATCTATGTCTACACTGTGTCTGTGTCTACACTGTGTCTGTGTCTACCTTGTGTCTATGTCTACAGTGTGTCTGTGTCTACCTTGTGTCTGTGTCTACACTGTGTCTGTCTACAGTGTGTCTGTGTCTACAGTGTGTCTGTGTCTACAGTGTGTCTGTGTCTACAGTGTGTCTGTGTCTACCTTGTGTCTCTCTACATTGTGTCTGAGTTACAGGCTCATCACGTGATCGCGTTTCACTCTCGCAGCCAGAGCTGCAGTGGCTTCAACAGTCAGCAGATGTTGTTCTGCACACATTAATTGTGGCCAATATTTGTATTTCAGGTAAACCGTATTTTCTTTGTCGAGTAGCAGGTCTCCCGTCAGGTACTCGACTAGTCGGTTAATCTTGCACATCCCTAGTGTCTACAGTGTGTCTGTGTCTACAGGGTGTCTGTGTCTACAGGGTGTCTGTGTCTACAGGGTGTCTGTGTCTACAGGGTGTCTGTGTCTACAGTGTGTCTGTGTCTACAGGGTGTCTGTGTCTACAGGGTGTCTGTGTCTACAGTGTGTCTGTGTCTACAGGGTGTCTGTGTCTACAGGGTGTCTGTATCTACAGGGTGTCTGTGTCTACAGGGTGTCTGTGTCTACGTTGTGTCTACAATGTGTCTGTGTCTAAAGTATGTCTGTGTCTAAAGTATGTCTGTGTCTAGTGTGTCTGTGTCTTAAGTGTGTCTGTGTCTACAATGTGTGTCTACAGTGTGTGTGTCTAAAGTGTGTGTGTCTACAGTGTCTGTGTCTAAAGTGTGTTTGTGTCTACAGTGTGTGTGTCTACAGTGTCTAAAGTATGTCTGTGTCTACAGTGTGTCTGTGTCTAAAGTGTGTCTGTCTAAAGTGTGTCTGTGTCTAAAGTGTGTGTGTGTCTACAGTGTGTGTGTCTAAAGTGTGTCTGTGTCTACAGTGTGTGTGTCTACAGTGTGTGTCTACAGTGATGTTAGGGTCTCTGCTCACCAGCGGGCCTGATGGCCGCGCACATGTCTCTGGACGGTGATGGCGGCCTTCCTCATCCTCAGGTACACCTTGCGGGCCAGCCAGCAGCGGATGGTCTTCTGGATGCGGACGCATGCTCTGCGCAGTTTATCAGAGCGCAGCTTCTCCAGGTAGGCCACCTGGCCAGCCCGGAAGAAGATCTTACTTTTGCCAAACTGATACTTGTCCTTGTCCTATAGGCATAAAGGATCATTTTGGAAGAATTATATCTTTGTCATGGTAAAAAAAAAAAAGAAGAAAAAAAAGCAGTTGTATCAACATGTATTATTATGAGGCGCACTCCTACAGTATACCTCCACTAGTTTCTCCAGGACGTTCTTGCAGGTCAGCTTCCTGTCCGAAAGCACATCTTTCTGCTTCATCAGAACGCGGTAGCGGCTGAAAAACTCTTGATAGGTCCACCTGTCATCAAGCAAAAAGCCAGATTCATAGATTCAATTTTTCAATAGATTCGATTCCCTTTTCATAGAGATCATAGTCATAGAGATTCATTCATTCATACATTTGTTTTTTCAGCCTATGACGTGGGGTATTGTGATTCGGATTCAGATTCTGGTTTGATGTAAATGGTACTGTTTACAATGTACTGTACAGTGTAATGTTGTTTGTAGAACGACATGCATGTGTTTTTCATGAAGGGCATTGGTGTGTGAGAAACTGGACACAGTGAATGTTACTGCTCTACCTGGAGGGGAAGCCTGCGGCAGAGATGCGAATGGTTTCAAGGACGCCACAGGCTCGAAGCTGCTGTACAGCCCTCACTGGGTCCAGCCTGATACAAAGACACCATACAAAACTCAAGTTATCAATGTGCTCTTTCAGATCACATGAGACAAGCGACCTCAGAGTACCGCGCTCTTAAGTTCAGTTAGTCACACCTCTTAGCGCAGCGTGTCTGAGAAGGATGTTATCTGAGAAAGAGAGGAATCTTGCTCACGTGAACGGGGCTTTGAGGTCATTGGGTTTGATGCAGCGGACGTAGTGGGGCGTGGTGGCGTTCAGCGTGTCCATCAGTAAATGTAGAGAACTGCGAAACTAGGGGGGGAGAGAGATCGTGTGCATTCAGTGCTATCGTTCTGGGAAAGCGGAGCTATGACAACTACTGTAATCAGGCCTGTTTCTTGTGCCGTCACCTGCAGGCCGACTGTCTTCTTGTGGTCCCTCTGGGCCGGACCAGACCGCGCCATCTTGGTGTGACTGGCCGTGGCGCTTGCGGGCTTCTCTTCCTGGAACAGCTCCAGCAGCAGATCAAACTGCACACAAAGTTGAAGCAGTAACTCATGAAGGCGTGTGGTATGATCGCCAATAATACCACAGGTTGTGCTGGGGTCATAAGCAGAGTTCAAATCCAGTTTTAAAATATCAAAAACTTCATAAAGTGACATATTTACAGTTGCAGAGCCAAAATTACATCTTGTTTTTGTCAGATGTGTAGTGATACTAAATTGTGCAAAGGGAATTAGACGTCATAGCCGTGGTAAATATATCACTGCTACGAACCAATCAGATTGCTTGATTTGAGCTATTCGTTGTATAATCAAACATAACCATCAATGGCAGAATCATATCAGGCCTTGATGATCAGTCATTCATCTAGGAACCTTGAGTGAACAGCAGGTGGCAGTGTTTGCTGTCTGTCCACCTTCATATGCAAGTGTTGGAATGATGGAATGAGCTTGATTCCACAGATCTATGCCCAAGGGAGTGTGTCCTACAAGTTATAACGCAGCACAGACAGACCAGTCAACCACTGCATTGCGACTGACTTTCATCAAATAAATCATTCATCTTGACTTTTACTGAGAGACGGATTGGAGAAAATAATTAATATGAAAAAAACAACTAAAAAGCAAACAACCTTGCTTAGTTTCAGCACATGTATCTGTTGCTCGTTGACCGTGTCCTTGTTCTTCTCCAGGAACCCCTCACACTGATACTCCACCTAAGAACAGAGGGACGGTTCAGACAGAGGGTACGGAAATTCACTCAGATAAGAGCATGAGATGAGTCATGAGTCAACATAACTGATTGGTGTTGCTCGAGGGTGAACTATCCAAGTTATAATTGCTTGCTCCTGACACACAACTGCTTCAAATTGACTGTACAGACAGAACGCAAGGAAACCTTACAGCTGTGTATAATAATAATAATAATTATTATTATTATTATTATTATTATTATATACACTTGAAACAGCAGCATTGTGCAACCTTAGTAAAATACCAGATACTACTCAAGGAAATATGTGTCTTGCATGTACCCTGTCTGCAAAGTGGTGGATGATGAAGGCCTTGTTGGACAAACGAGGTTTGTCAAAGAGGGCGTTCTGCTTCAGGTGGTTGTTGTACAGTTTCTGAGCCCATGAGTCATCGGAACCTTTTGGCATCTGTGGATGGAAGGGAGGCGAACGCCAGCATGAATCACCAGCCTTGCTCACATCCTCCAATTGTGCAGTACATTCAATACAAGCCCCCACAGAGGGCTGGACAGACATGGTGTGAGTGAGTGAGTATGTTTTCATGCCCTGTTACTTTGCACTCCTCATCCAGCAGGTCCAGGATCCCCATTTTGGCTTCGATGAGGTTGATGCAGGGCTGGTTGTCATAGAAGTCTATCAGGGTCCAGGAAATCTGCTCCTTCATGTACTCCTGCTGCTCCAGTTTGAAAACGTGCTGGGAGAGAGGATCAGATGCCGTTTAGCCACATATTCCAGAGATGAACCGACAACAATGGTCCGAACCCAACTACAGAGGAAAAGGCTGACCATGTTAAACTGCTGCTGAAGCTTCTCGTTTGCATAGTTTATGCAAAACTGCTCAAAGCTGTTGACATCAAATGTTTCAAACCTAGGGAGAAGTAAAAGGCGAAAGAGACTTAGACCAAGAGACATGTTTGTGCAGAAGGAATATAAAATAAATCCAAAGACGACACAAAAACTCACCCATAAATGTCTAGAACTCCAATGAAGGAGTGCTGTCTGCTGACGGACTGCAGGGCCTCGTTGATATGGTCAACGATCCAGGCGAAGAGTTTTGAGTAGATGTGCTTGGCGAGGGCGTCTCTACCATTGACCGCATTCTCTTTGGAGACGGGCTTAACGTACGTCTCCGTCGTCGTCTTCAGCTTCCTGTGGCACAACCAGTGGGCCATGTCCTGATAGGCCACTCCCATCAGCTCACAGAACACAGCCAGGTGACTGTCGTCAGTCTGGAATCACATCAACGGCAATTAATTGCTGATTCGAGCGCTAGTGGTATCCCCAATAAACCAATATCAGCATTGTGAAAGGTTCAAATACAATAACAAGAGTCCAGGACGCACGGGATAGCACAGCACAGCACTGACGCTTCATGAGAATCTGCTTGAATCTACAACCAACTTGTGTAGTAGGATTGCATTGTATATCCTATTGTATTTGTCTCCTCGCTACTGCCATTGTATTTTGCACAGTCCTGTCTTGTCCTGGCACCCTGTCTGTTGGTTGTCTATTTATTATTATGCACCAACAGTCCAAAGCAAATTCCTTGTATGTGTAAAAACCTGCCTGGCCAGAGTAGATCTGATTCTGACTCTACAGCAACACGAGTCCCGTTTGAACTCCTGTTTGAATACGGGTGGCCGTGGCTCAGGAGGTAGAGCTGGCCGTCCAATGATCATAGGGTCGGCGGTTCGAATCCCGGCTCCTCCTGTCCACATGTCAAAGTGTCCTTGGGCGAGACACTGAATCCCAATGAACAGCACCTTGCATGGCAGCTGCACCTTGCATGGCAGCTGCCGCCATTGGTGTGTGTGTGAATGGGTGAATGAGTGCAGTCCATTTACCATGAAATCCACCATACCATTTAAAACAGTCAAGATATATCCCAACACCAAACCCTGGATTACCCGTCAGCTCAACCAGAGGCTGAGGGAAAGAAGGGAAGCCTTTAAAAGGCAGGACTGGGTTTCACTCAAAATACTCAACGGTCAAGTCAAAAATGATATCCTCAAGGCCAAACTCGAGTTCAAAGAGAAACTGGAATAGGAATTCAGCACCTTGAACACCAAAGGAGCCTTAAATAAAGTGAGAACACTCACAGGATACGATTCAAAACCCAAGCCATCCACAATAACCAACCCTCTGTCCTTCGCAGAAGACCTGAACACCTTTTATGCCGGGTTTGACACCACCGACTGCTCTGAGGAGTACAGGGAGCTGCTGGAGGACCTACCCATCCCGGAGCCAGCGCAGCCTGCCCCCTTCTCAGAGGAGGATGTGCGTCGGCAGCTGAGCCGGTGCAAACCAGGCAAAGCTCCGGGGCCAGACGGCATTCAGCCGCGGGTCCTGAAGGAGTGTGCAGCGGAGCTCGCTCCCATCATGCATTCCCTTTTCTGGGAATCCTACAGGACAGCCTCAGTACCCACCCTCTGGAAAACACCTACCATCATACCGGTGCCCAAGAAACCCCGTCCATCAGAACTCAACCATTATAGGCCAGTCGCACTCACATCCATCATCATAAAATGCCTGGAACAACTGACCACAACTGGACCCTAACCAGTTTGCCTACAAGGCCAGAAGGGGGACCGAGGATGCTGGGGCATGCCTCCTCCACCCCCTCCTACAACACCTTGAGGCCCCCAGGAATTTCGCCAGACTACTTTTCATCGATTTCACTTCAGCATTCAACACCATCCAGTGCCACCAGATGATCTGGAAACTCCGCCACCTCAACGTCCCCCGCCTTCTCATCCACTGGGTGCACAGCTTCCTCAGTGACAGACCCCAAACAGTGAGAGTCAGCTCCACAACATCCTCCACCATCATCGGAGCCCCACAAGGTTGCGTCCTGAGCCCCTTCCTGTTCACCCTCTACACCAATGACTGTATCAGCCCCTCACCCATCACTACATACCTCAAATACTCAGACGATACTGTCATACTTGCACTCCTCACAGACAATAACTCGGTTGCAGGCTATCAGGACTCCATCTCCCATTTCACACAGTAGTGCCTGGACAATCATCTCCTACTGAATGTGGCAAAAATCAAAGAAATGGTCATCACCCCCAACACACCCAGCGCAGCCCACAACTCCTCCATCCACTACCCCACCTACAGTACATCAACAACGAAGCGGTAGAAATTGTAGAGAGCTACAAATACCTTGGACTCAACCTGGACAATAAACTGAGCTTCAATCAACACATCACTGCATCCACAAACTCAGAGCCCTCTCCGTTGCCCCCCACCTCCTGCTGCTGCTGCTCTACAAGAGCATCATCCAGCCCATTCTCCTCTACTGCTCCCTCTGTTTCTTCGACATGCTCACTGCCCCCAACAAAAACAAACTCCTCCGTACCACACACAGCCTCTAAGATCGTCGGCCCCCCCACCCCCAACCTCTCAGACCTCAATAACCAAGCCATCACTCGCAAAGCACACACCATAGCACATGACCCCAGTCACCCCCTCCACCCACACTTCACTCTGCTTCCATCAGGCCGCAGATACAGAGCCCTGGCCTGGAAACCAGTTTCAGTAAGAGCTTTGTTCCCTCTGCCATCACACTCCTCAACAAGACACCACGATAATAACCCCCCTATCATCCCATGCAACATGTATAAATGTATGTATATATGTGTAAATATGTACGATGACCACGTGTAAATGTGTTACTGTATGGGTATGTGTAAATTTGTCTTGGTGTATATGTGTAAATGTGAAATTGAATGTGGGGTTTGGGCGGTAATGGGTTTATGTTGTGTGTTGCACTTGGACTTGCACTCAGTAGATATGAATTTCCTGCAAAGGACAATAAAGACAAATCGAATCTAACTCACCGAGACGGCGCTACTGTCTGCAGAGCAATCTTTCACCTCAACATTCCCCAGGTGAAGGACGGCAGCAAGGATTTGGAAAAGTCCAGTCTGATACACTTCATTGATCCCTGAAGTGAAGAGACCAACATGTTTGTACATGCTCTACCAATATAAACCTTACCTTTGGTTCATTGGAATTAATTTCATTGTATTTCTCTCAATTAAAATATCTTATAACCATGTGTGTTTAATGCGTAAAAAAAGGTTGGATTTTAGTGTACTTGATCATGCGTACTCTCCAGTGTGTGGACTCACCCAACAAGGAGAAAGCCCTCCTGGTGTTGCGTATCTCTTTGGCATCATCCACTCCTTCCACCACTGGGCTGCCACCCTGGTTCGTGCAGTGGAAGTCATCTGCACTACCTTCAGACATCGATCACACATACTGTAACAAGGCCCGTGTATAAGCTGGCAGAGCCAGTGGGGGGTCTGTGGACCTGCCACTTCACATGATTTTGAGGATAGAGGACTTCCCCAGAGTATAAAAGAACACTGCATTTTCAAATAGTCTTAATTCTTCAGAATAGGGACATACCCAACTTAAAGGCTTTAAACTCTGGAAGATGAGAGGAGGCACACAGCTGGTAGAAGATATGGTAATTCCTTTCTCCGTGGGTCTGTAACAAAAAGAAAGTCTACTGTATGTACAGTATAATGTATACCATCGCACAGTATAATGAAAACAATGATTACTGAAAAAAGGTACTAAATATACCAAATACATTTCTTTTTCTGGTTGTATGCCATTGGCAAGCTAGCCTACACTAGTGGTGATGTAGCCTAGAGTAGACAGAGATAATCAAATTAGGAGATTTTTATTTTTTTTAAACGCCTGTGAATTTCACTCTCAACACAAGGTGCACACTACCTCATTGTTCTCAGGAATGTGCTTGTGTGATGCTACTAAATATGTAAAGCACCACAGCTCATTAGGCAGTACTGGGCCTCTTGGGAGTCCTCTCTCAAACTGTGCCCAAGTATTTACTGGTAGCGGATAACAGAATGATGCTCATACAGTATATCATGCTGTTTATAAACGAAAGGGTTGACTTACCTGAAAAACCACTCTAGATTTCTCAAGGAGGTACGTTCTCATGTTAGCCCCAATAATGCGATGCTTCTTGTCGAAGCCAATCTCGATGTATTTCCCAAACCGACTGCTGTTGTCGTTCCTGGTCGTCTTGGCGTTTCCTATGGCCTAGGTGACAAGCAGAATGGGGCTTTGGATGTCATGTAGTCATGCTACTGTAAACAAGTGACAAAGTGTCCTCTTGAGTCCCAGGTAGTGGTAGCGAGTAGTTGGTTAAACTCACTCCTAAGTCCCTCCAAGAGGGATGTCCCGATTGGCACAACTGTTAGCGCATCCGCCTCACAAGCAGGAGACCGTGGGTTCAAATCCCGCCCTGGGCAAGCCCTTAACATGGGTTACACTACTGTATAATAAACATTGACGGGCTGCTCTCTAACCTCCATGATGGGGTTGGAGGCCAGCACTCTCTCTTCAATGCTGGCTTCACCGGAGGAGCCGCTGACCGTGGCAAAGTAGCGCATGGCGTACTTGGCAGAGACTGTTTTTCCAGCTCCTGACTCCCCACTCACTATGATGGACTGGTTTCTCTCATCTCTGAAGGGGAGAGGAAGAGAAACCAACTTACTTGAGGTGGACTCCAGGACAATTCATTTATCTCCTTGAACCTATTTCTTTTAATGCAGGAAATGCTTTTCGGCAATACCTAGGCATGTCAGTCTCAACAGAACACTACCTGACCCCAGGGAGATTAGCTACTGTTAACAAGCAGTAGCTAATGGGGATCTAAACAAACAAACAAGCAAGCAAACAAACAAACAAAAAAACAAACGCTAGTTATGACAAACCTGGCCATCTGTTTGTAAGCCTCCTCCGCAACAGCAAATATATGGGGGTCCATGTCTCCCATGTTCTGTCCACTGTAGGCATTGATGATGTCAGAGTCATAGATGGGCAGACTCTCATAGGGGTTTATGGCAACCAAGATGATGCCTGTATACATCAACAAATAAGTACACTGTCATTGTGAACGCCAGAACACCAACATTAGTAACTCAGGAAGCTATGATGATGATGAAATGCTACCAATATAAACCTGTGATGAAATACAGTGAATGCTATTTCCTAACATTCACACAAATGTTTTTTTCTCTTTTTTTCTTCCAAAAATAGGATGGAGTTTCAATTTCACAATAGTAAAATAGATTTGATACTTCTGTTGTGAGTGCAAAGAACCACTTCCTGTGCACACTAACTGTGTCTCCACTGTTAACAGGCCCTAGAGTCCTTGATCAGCACAACTAGAGATTATGTCAGACAGGACTGTGAACAGGAATCCAAAGTCTACAGCAGCTATGATAGTGAGTCAGAGTTATTGTTCTTTACCACAGTATGTGTAAATAGTCTTGGAGTCGATAAAGCGCACTCTGAGGTTGTGGAGGACCGCGGGCTCGTGGAGGTAGCTGAGGGCTGTGAGGTCATTCTCCCCCACCAGGATGTCAGGATTCCTTAGGTGGGGTAAACTTTGGGACTGGGGGTCTAGTTTGTATTGCACATCCTGAAAAGAGACAGCAAGGTTTTAGTGAAATGAGTAAGATGAAGCCTAGATGTTGCAATGTTGGGTTCTGTTTAATATTGACGTAATTAGTAATTCCATCTGCCTTCCAACTAGTCAGTATATTGATGTTCACCAGCACAAGATAACATCTTGACCTCATTTCCATTGGTACCTGGAGTAGGTCTGACAAGCCCAAGCATGACATTACAGCAGCTGTCAGCAACAGCAGTGTCTGGTAGCACTGGAGGAATGGTGTGGAGGCATGACCACGAAGATCTCTTTCAGAGTACTTATAGACTATAGTCCTATACTACTCCTAAACAAGGCAAGCCTGTTAAAGGAGGTAACTGGTTGAGGAACACATTATTTTCAGATAGAAGTAGACCAGGCTACTATCATAGATAATGAGGATTTCTGCACGACACACTTGAGAGGGAACTTTTAAATGCCAATAAATGTTCTTTCAGCAAAGGTAGGAAAATATGTGTACTTGGCACCATTGAGAGAACATGGACCAAATCCAGCCTTGTACCCTTTTCACATCCTAGTTATGATACACTACCATGTCTCCACCCTCCCCTACAGCACTCTGCCCAGGACCCCGGCTCACCAGGCCATCCTCCAGCTGGAGATGGAGAGCTTTGTCGCCAGGAGTGTAGTCTCTGGTGAGCACCGCCGACATCCACACCTCTGCCGCATCTGGAAGCCATACTCTGGCATACTGAGAGACCGGAGACACAGGTCAGACACTCAGACTCTGCAGTCATCACCAATTTACGCTGAAAAGTCAAAAGCCTATGCTTCTTACTTTGACCATCGTTGTTTGACATGACCTGAAGTCAATTACAAATAACTCTAGTCAATAAACCATTCCTGATCAATATCAGAAATGTGAGAGAAGCATAACTTAACAGCCATGATAGATGACTATTCCGTAGTCACTGATTCATGCAATAGAAATTCTAGCTAACGTTAGCTAGCTCAATCTGCAATCAGCAGACCCTAGACAAGACAGTCAATCAATGAACTGGTCTGCACTTCTGCTAATCCAGCTTCAACCTACCTTTGAGTACAGCTCAGAAGTTGCCATAGCGCTCAGTATGTTTTTGTTTTGTTTTTAGCTCATCTCTTCTTCTGCGCCACGGTGTGTACAGACATATCCATGAAGAGTGTGGAGGGAAAAGTAGCGGCTTCTCTGCTATGCCCACATACTTCTCTTAACTTCGTGCATTCTGGGTAGCTGCTGCCTCGCGCTGCTCATAGATGTGCTTCTGCTGGCCCAGGCGCGCGCCGTGGCACGTTGGCCACAGGTGGGGTGCGCGTGCCCCCCAGTGGCCACACAAATAATAGCTTGACACTGACCTTGAAACAAGACAACTTCCTTCATGCCCCCTTGCTGTTTACTGTACATCTATGCCTGCACCCCTGGAGAAGATTTAGCAAAACTCTCTAACTCAAATAGACCCTTTTCCCAGCAGGCATTTTGACATTTCATTGCAGGGTAAATACGGGTGTAATTAATAACAGTAATTATGGCCCTGTTTACATTTAGGATTTATGTAGGCCATTCCCCTGATATTGTGTATGCTGGCTCATTGGAATAAGGCTGTAACTAAATACAATGGGGCCTTAATTAGTTTGATCAATTAAATGTGTTTATGCTGCTATGACGTCAAAATGGCTGCTGGGGAAATGGTGTAAATCCATCACTTCAATGAGAACTAGCTACTAGTTACCCAATTGCAATGTTAATGGATACAGTTAAGGACATAATGCTTTAAGTATCTCCTCTACTCCATTCAAGTTCTCAACTATTCAATATAGCTATAACTCATGTATTAGGTATGACTCGGTACAGAACACTGTGTTTCACAAGTGTTTCAAGCGAAGGTCAGAGAGTAAAGAATATTGTGCAAAACTATTTATTTACAAACAAATGGCACAACCTGACTCCACAGTCAATGCACATGCACAATCCTGACATTTTGTCTCAGATAATGGCAGACATTCCAGGCTTTAGTCACAGAAATCATCACTGGAGTGGACAAATATTGCCTGAGAGAACAGTGGGTCATTACTGTAAAGCCATTTTAGAGGTCAAGATGGGATGCATTTTCACAGCGGCCTTTGAAAATCAAAGTCAAAAATATGGAGTGTGAGGAAACAGGAGCACCTGTACACTGTCTTCACTTGTTCAATGAAATCCAATCCAATCCAATAGGCTATATAATGTTTCAAAGACTTGAGCAAGTGAAGACAGTGTGCGATTGTTCCTGTTTCCTCATAGTATCCACTCCGCCTAAGCACCCGTCACCAAGATTTGATTGAGGTGTGCAAGAGACTTTATCAAATCATGGACAGTAACAGCTAGCAACAAATGCATCAGTTGTATTTTCGATGCATAAAACAAAGAAAATAGCTTTCATAGTGGGAAGGGGAGACTAAAACATCAATTCATAATTCAAATGAAGGTGTGATGCAAATGTATAACACTAACATTATGTATTTTGTTTTCTCCAACACATTAAGATATGTTTTCAACCAGCCCAATTTCCAACACTAACAAGTCCTTATGTCTTTAACAAATCATTTAAAATTCTATGAGTTGACAGATATCTGTATTCTGCTTAATTTAACAGTTCTCCTATCAAGAAGGTAGAAGAAGGAACAAACGTTAGGGGCCAGTAGTCATGATTTGATTTGAAGGACAGGAATGAAATAACAGCTGGCATCACAAAATCAGATCAACCAGCCAACTTGCTGGCCACAATGGATGGCTTTCTCTGGGGCAGGTCCTGAGGTGTTGGGATGTGGTCTCCTGTTATCTCTGCCTTTTCCGTTGTGGCTGTAGGCAACTGTTTGTTCTTCACCTTTGCTTTGGCCATGTTGTAGTCCCCAGAATCAAAATACTTTTGATGCTGCATGGATAAAATTGACAAGAGTCAGGTTGTATTAATATATTGTCTTTGAAAAAAGCGTCACAAGACTAAAACAGGATTTAGGCAACATACCCCTTTCTGAAGTCGTTTCCTAAGAAGGTCAGATCCTCCACGTTTGGCCCCAAGTTGAGGATACCTGGCTTTCAGTTTGGCCTCCTCTGCTTTCTCGGGATTTAAACCGCTATCCTCCATTTCCTACATTGACAGTAGACAGAATAGGCAGTGGAGAATTGTTGTGTTGAACACTTTCTGAACGCATAGCTAAGCAGTTGCTAATAGCCAAGTTGCAACCGAATTTGATATTTCAACAAGCTGTCAGGCTGCTGCCCCGACAATCACTAGCCAACTTAGTGCTACAGTAGCTGGGCTAATGCTCGGAGGGTAGCTAAGTTATGTAGCTAGCACTACCGCTATGACAGGATTGGTCGAATATGACACCTTGCCAGCAAGCTTACCAACTTCCACGATTGGTAAATTAACGTTAGCTAACTTTATTAACAATTATCGTTTGGCGCGTTGGTAGAATGTATTAAACATGATTAAGTTACGTTTGGGTACAACACAGACCGACATTCTCAAGACTTGGAAAGTGTAAACATAGCTAGTGTTTTGTTCCAGTGATTAGTCTGGCCCACAACCAAGCTTCATCTAACGTTAGCTACGCTAGCTTGCGGCATGACCAGCCCGCTACTTTAGGCTACCATTAAAATATTGTGTTAATGTGGCATTCACCTGCTGTTCCTCGGTGATTGGTGTTCCTTCGATTGCCTCAGACATGACTGCAATGTATAAATAGCTAGCTAACTAGCTAGTGTTTTAAAATGATGCTCAACACAAACGACGCTCTTCTACGCTTCACCTCCGAGCATGCGCTGTTGTTCTTTCTCCAGCCTCGTACAACCATCCTGATCTCGCGAGATACATAACCCGTGCAAGGCCTTCCAGATTTGTATTACCGGTAATTCAGCCTTGCCTTGTTCTATTTCTGCTTTACAACAAGTCGATGGATTCATATGAGAGAAAATATAAATCTCTTCCATTTGTGGACAACTGGATTTTTAAAAGTATATCAAATTAAATCAAACTTTATTTGTATAGTGCATTTCATACACAGAGGCAACACAATGTGCTTTACAGAGAGCAAAGAGGGGATGGACATAGATCCTACCCCAGAAAAAAGCAACAAAAAAAACAGTTCACCCAGGGGCCGAAATAGGTGAGCTGTAAAAAAAATTCTTCCATGACCTCTCTCAACAGGATGATTGAGCAAGCTCCTGGAAAATGTTTAAGTCTATTGGCTAGGAGCATTTACAGAGCACAGAACATGGAATAAATACTTCATAAACCAGTCCAGGTCAAGCCTGGCTTATGTGCGTGGCTGGCTTGTTTCTGTTCAGGACTGGTAGGACGGAAGCTAGTCATGCCACGGAAATAGCTGTGAATTGAAATTACATGAAATAATGTCTGATAAATTAAGATAGGTCTTGTCGCCTGGACACATCAGTTCCAATGCTTCCAATGCTAATCCAGCACAATAAGAGCGGGATAGCCAGTTAGCTCATGAGCTCACAACAACAAGCAACAGCTTCCATAACATTAATGGTAGTGGTCAGTGGCTAAAGCAGTTACACTGATGATTACTGTAACGTTAGCTATTTTGCTGCAATTGGTTCAACTTCTGGACAAAGGTAGGGATAAACCCAGATAACACAAGGCTAGCGGACCTACAGCGGGTCCCCGATGGACGAGCTGGCGGACCTCCGGCCGAATCCGCTGGCAGACCTTCAGCTAAATCCGCTGGCGGGTTCCTCGCCATTTGCACATCGATGGGCAAGCGGACCTCTATTGCTCCACCACCATTCCACCGGTAGTTTATTGTCTACAGTATATCCTAGGCCCATTGGCCTGGCCCTAGGCTTATGGATTTCTATTGCTAAATTAACTTACATTTGTTGTGTAACCCTTCCTTTCATAGTCCCCCAATTACTAAACATTTACATGGTAAATACATGCAAAGTATAGCCTAATATATAATGGGTAAATACTGAGACACCTATACTGTAGGTATAATTTCAAAACAGAATTTCAAATGTTCAATTACTGCACATAAATTCAATAACTGACATGGCACCACCAGGTAACCACATTTTTACATAGCTTCTATAACATCCAGTGACCAAAAAAATCTTCTCCACTGGGACTTGAACCCCTGACCTTCCGCATGGACGCTTTATCCATTACACTTCCAAGGAACCTGATACTGTGCGATGTCATAGTGTATTTATTTTGGTGTTCTGGAACCACTGCCTCTTGTGGTGGCAACATAGAAATGCAGGTCACGGGACGAAGGGAAGAGGGAGGGAGGGAGTGACAACCCAACAAATGCTATCTATGGTGCGCTGGCTTACAGCCACACACAAAGAGCTGTGACCATGTCACAACTTCAAATCTTGTTCCATCTCCTAACTGTAGCAGTTAATAGGAAAAATATGCCTACACCAGTTTGTGTATATATGTATACACCTAGACCCTCATATATTTGTCATTTGTCTCCTTCTTCCTCTACTCCGCCCGGCCCCGACCCAGTGCCAAAAGTAAAAATCAAAATTGTACTTGGCAAGGATAACATGATTTGAAGCGCCCCTTTGTTGGTGGTGGATTCTGGTATTACGGGGTATCACCCCCCCCCCCCCCCCAAACACACACACACACACACAATGTTGGGGAGACTTAAACTACATGTAGTTGAACTACATTTTGCTGTAACTTGCTGGTAGTTAAACTCCATTCATATTTTGTGCTGCATCAAGTATTTCAACTACTTTTTGGGTCATTTTAGTAGTTTAACTACTCAATTTACAAACTAAATTTTTGGGCAGTAACATTAATGTTTTTTTTTTTTTTAAATAATATAAATTGAATTTTACCATTATTGTATTCTTGTACCAGAACCCTCTTTGAAAGCTACTGTCCATTTTTCTTCCATCCTGATTGCTTTGAAGGCATGACATGACATGTCAAGACATGACAAGCCAATGCTGCCTCTGGTTGGCTTGCCCTGGTAGCACTCAAATGTTTCACAGGGTGGGTGAGTCTTGCTTAAGGGTATGTAGCACAGATTTAGTTTTCCTTGTTCATGTTGATTTCCTTGTTCTCTGCGGTCTCATTTCATAAACCACACAGGTCATATAATGTAAGTGTCAGAATGTAACAAATAATTTTGTATTTCACATGAGGACTCGCACAGGAAAGAAAAATGACAGATGTTGACAAAAGTGTAAATTATTTTGTATTTATTAAAAAAAAAAAAACATTTGAGGCATATTTCTGCTGGCATGTGACTTTCTTGCAGGCTATTATTTTTTGTTTCATAGACACCACAGGTAGGCTACATTCTAAATTTAACGCTGACAAATAAAGTAGTTGAAACTACTTTTACTACGTAGCTGTAGTTTTACAAACTACATTTCTCCAGGGGTAGAAATGTAGTTTGTTCAAACTACCTCCATGCTGAACTACTTGTAGCTTTACAAGCTACGCTTGCAAAGTAGCTTCCCCAACACTGCACACACACACACACACACACACACACACACACTCACGGTAATTTATAGTCCCCTCTACCCTTGGCTGCTGTCATCCTAACCATATCCATCCTGATCCCCTGCAGAGTAGATAAACAGATGAGACCACAAGAGAGGAAGGACACTTTTTAGGAAGATTTTATTTGAATGGTGAGAAAATCTTGAGAGAATCAAAGACTTTGGTTGGTTGTGATGCTGTGCGCTTAAGACAGAAAAAAACATAGTTAACACTTTGGAGTAAAATACATGATATGGTAAATAATTATGCATTCAAGCATGTTATTATAAAAAGCATAAGTTACATAACTATACAGGGCATACATTCAAAATGTACAATTTGTGTTTAGCCCCCATCCTGAAATTGTAAAATATTATTTTATCTCCTAAGCCTGACCTTAACTTTATTGCCACTGCATTCACCAGAGGTAGAATATAAAAAAAACGCACATGAATCTACGAGGAGACAAAAAAAAAAACTTTCACCATGATACTAAAAATGAAAATTCCCAAAGTAGGCTAACCTTTTAACATCTTTCAGGTGAAATCATGTTAACACAATCCAAATGAACACTTTGACCTCTCAAGTTCCAAACAATGATCATGGTAATGGCAATGCCTTTCTATAGAAATCAAAAACCTAGAACATTACATCACATTATGCAAAATACTGTATGTAAAATGCAAACCAAAGACCAATGAACAAACAACCGAGGTTTCACATTTCTTTGGTTTTAGGATTATTTGCTTTTCAAAGATATAAAATTGATTATGTTGCTCTTCACACATAGGGTTATCGTTTGATAGTCAGAATCCTTGTTGTTGTCACACAGAATATTAGTGAATATAATTTTCTTCATATATCATTCATAAATGTTGGATTGCGAGAGATGATACTCAGTTGATGAGTGGAAATCCCTGTTCAAAGTGAGATTTACTGAGTCTCCTGTCACCAGCGATCACTGGGAATACACGCTGGATCTTTGGTCTGGTGTGAGCAGCATCTACGGATTCATTCCCAGGACCAAAGCCCCGCCCATCTGAGGAAGCACACAACTCTTTGGCGTCACCGCTGCATCTAGCGACGGTCTACAAGGCAAATGAACGACTCATCTGAGAGACGAGATCTAAAGCTTTCACCGGGATAAAGCATCGATAAATGCACAGTGTGAAATGCGTTCACACAATCTTTACAGGACAGATTTAAATAATTGACAGGAACAATATTTTGGCATACCCTCACACAAATGTATATACCCCTACTATTACAGGCGTTCCATTTCTTTTTGGTTGCTTTTGAGTTTCTTTTATATTGGGTCAAAAACTCTTTCTTTGGGTACATTTTCTATCGTTGGATATCTATATCTCTCATTTATCAAACCTTTTCCACACTAAGGCCATCATAAAGCTTTTAAGGTTTAGTGCACTGAAAAGGCCAGTCAAACCTTTTTTGGCCTGATCTTACTCAAATAAAAGTTGACAATATCAAATGCACTTCATTGTTGAAACTAAATAATAAAGGGACACAATTAAAAATGTAAAAGCATTTTCAGTCTTAGAACAACAGTTCACGAGAAACCTTCTCAACAAAGGACCCCTTCAAAAGTCTTGCAGGACACCACTGCAGGTAAGAAGACATGGCTTTCACATTCACGTCTTTCAATAAACCCTGCCCCTGAGTTAGAAGAAATACTGCACAATATACTGTCAAAAGAGGTAGCAATGTACCTATATACAAAAAGAGAAACTGAGGTAGACAATCAGCAACGAGGGGTCAACTACACACCTTTGCTCCAGTGGGAAAAAAAAAACTTAAATATAGAGAAATGTATCTCAATACATTTTCAACATTCTTTAGGACATTCATTGTGGGTGAGCTTTGGTTTAGTTCATACAATAACAGACGCTCAGACAAAAAATTAGACTGAAAATGAGGGAGGGTAAAACGACATTCATCATTCATTACAAAAAATCCTGAGGTAGAGGTGGATTAAGAGCATGCCCCTTTCAGCTTCCTGATCAGTGCTCTTTAGAGAAGGACCAGGGGGCCCAGCTCAGGGGCGTGGGGTGAGGGAAGGTGGTGGGCAGTGCTGAGGCAGGTTGAGGCCAGTTGGGGGTCAGGAGGATCCTGCAGGCTGGGGGGTGTAGTGGACGGGCCGCCCGGCCTGCAGGGCTGACAGGGAGCAGGCCGGACGCGAGGCCAGGGCGGCGGCGGGGACACAGCGGCTCGGCGGCTCCTCGGTTTCCACTAGGAAGCGGGGCCCCTCTTCCTCCGGGGCGGGGCTGTCGTCGGACCCGAAGGACGGAGGCCTGGAGGCGCAGCCGGCGGAGGAGGGCTGGCTCGTCTCGGTGTCCTCACCGGAGTAGTGTCCGGAGTCTCCGGTCCCGTGGCTTCCCTCGCTGGTCTGAGAGCTCTCGGAGTCCCTGAGCGGTCCGTAGAGGATCTGCAGGGAGGCGGGCTGGAGGGGGGCTGAGGCGCCCAGCCTCTCCTCGTACCTCAACACCACCTCACCCGCCTCGTACAAACACGCCCTGTCCTGAGTCTGAGGGAGCCAATCACAGGAGAAGAGGTCAGGCTATGTGTGCCATTGTGAAATGTAATACAAATCTTGAACTTTTTCCTTTTAATATCTGAAAATTCAACTTCTTGACCACTTACATGTCCAATTTTCGGATTCCGCTTCTCCTTCTTGAAACACAGCCACCTCTTAGTTCTGTTGCCAGCGTTGACTGGGCCGGCGCTGTTTATCATCAGATTGGTTCCAACCTAGAACCATTTGAGAGGATTGCATGAGAAATTCAGGAATTCTGCCCCCAAAACACATCTCACTATGTCGTTTTATGTCATTCAGTCTCGATGGAATGTTTCAGTCTTGGACAAAGCCCCATCTCTGGACCCGCGTCTCACCTTGGCGTCTGTGAAGTGACGTCTCATCATTGGCATCAAGGCCTCTGCGTTCTCCTCTGCGTGGCGCTCGCCGGTCCGGGGGAACCCAGCAACCTCCCCGTTCATCACACCGATCACCTTAGAGTTGGAGGATTTCCTGTCGGTGAGTAAAAAAAGTCTAAATGAGTGAATGACATCATGAGTGACGCTCAATAGTGCGGTACGTCCATCATAGGCGGGTGCTTCTATGGTGCAGTTACCTGGATCTGCCTTTACTGATGAGGATCAAGGCACACATGACAATGCAGACCAAGGCGATGCACACGCCCACGATGATCCCTGTCATGGACCTCTGGTCGATGTGGTAGAGGCCGTCAGGGAACACTGGAAGACAAACAGAACACTGTTTCACAGGGGAATCATCTCACACTAGGCAACCACGTCTAGCTGCAGCATTCGAGCCAGCGTTCAGTACAGTTCAACATGTTAGCTCCTTGTCTCTGCTCCCCCAGTCCAACGCTGACCTGCTGTCTCTGAGGGCTGATCGGAGTGGCGGGGGCTCTTGCCACGGTGGTGGCCCCTGGGCCGCAGGAGCAGCTCCACGGTGCCGGAGAAGGGCCCGTCCCCCATCTGGTTGGAGGCGGAGACCTTGACCAGGTAGATGTTTCCCCTCTCCAGCTTCTCCAGCAGCGCCATGGTGTTGCTCCCTGTCAACCACAGCAGACCGCGTCAGAGAGCTCTGACCAGTCACAACACGTCCCTCTCCCACAAACTCTCTTCTTGACACCGGGAGGCTCGGCTAACTAGGCTGTCGATGTCGGGGAAACAAGTTTCCAGAGGTAGCTTTACTTTCCTTCTCAACAAAATGGTTTTTCAACCGCAAGTCTGCGTTAGAATCCCTGTCTATGTTCATCCACACTCTACTCGAACAATAGCCTGTGGATCATGCTGCCTAAAGCATAATATTACATAATACATAATACATCCATGCCTTTATTTGTATAGACCGTATATCCTCCCCCTGGGATTATTTATATTTATAGTATGTACAGTACAGTGCATAATACATACATCCATGCCTTTATTTGTATAGTTTTGTGTAATCTTTGATTTTTTAGGGCACATCACGGAGCCGGCAGTAACATTTCACTGTACATTGTTCACTGTACTATATACACTGAAAAAATAAAATCTGAATGTGAATCTGAAGCCTGTCTGATCACATGTCCCTCACCGTCCCGATGCAGGACCTGCCAGTGTCCAGCCAGCCAGGCCCTCTGGGAGGCGTAGAGGACGGTGTAGTGTGTCACCACCACGTTGGGCTCCTCCGGCTCCCTCCAGGAAACCAGAGCCACGTCGTCCTCAATAAGGGACGCTCGCACCCCCGAAGGCGGGCGGCTGGGAGCTGGAAACAAAAACACACTCTTAGTGAACCATACAGGCAAAAAAAAAGGAGTCTCGCTTTAGTAAATAAACAATTTAGTTGGCGGATGGATGCATACTGGCAATTACGGGGTAGTGATAAAAATAAAGTTTGTATTTACTATGGAAACAGGAGGAATTATTATAAATATCCCTAGTATTTGTTCTTCTATTCTGAGCGCCACCCTGTGGTGAAGATGTGATCTACAGCGTGTTACCTGCTGGTAGAGTCCTCTGGTAGACAACAGAACTCCAGGAACTGGACAGCTGGTCCACATGAAGACGAACCACAAATTCGTAGCGCGTGTTGGGGTCCAGATCCGTCACCATCACACTCTTGTTGGTACTGTGGAGAAACAGGCAGGACAAACGTTCAGACAAACAGCTCAGTCAATGAGCTCGTCATTGCAACACATAGCAGAAAAATGACAGCAGTCTCGTTGAAGTTGTTGCACCGACTCACGTTTGCAGGTAGCGCACGGCGGAGGCGTTCTGTGTGCCGACGGGGGTGCAGCGCGCCGTGTAGCTGACCGCCTTCCTAGAGGCGAAGGCCGGACTGCCCCAACGCAGGTGCACTGCAGACGAGCTGTTTGCCTGGGCATTCACATGGTCAGGGGCTGGGGGGGCCGCCACAAGGTGGTCTCGAACCGCTGATACACACACACACAAACACACACACACACACACACACACAGTTTAGTCAAAGTTATACATTTTCGTCAAAGCGAAAATGGATGTAGAGACCACTGTTAGATTGCCTACTCACAGACACATCCCGGAGTGCTAACAGTCTGATCGGCCTGGTAACCGTCTCCTAGGAGGCTGAAGGCCAACAGCTTGATGTGGTACTTCCTCCTTGGATCTGGAACACAACAGAGATCAATATATCAGCCTCAAATCAGTCACCGACTAACCATCATATTCATGACACAAACATTGTCTAGAACAGTGGTTCTCAACCTTGTTTGAGCTCGGGACCCCTGGCATATTTTAAAAAATCCTGAAGGACCCCCCAGCCTGGGTGCAGACTTTCAAATACGACGACTCCACCAAAGTTGACTGATTCTTGAAGATTTCAAGAGTGAGTGTAATGAGCTGACATTCTGTCCGATATCAGGCTACCCCACACCACCTCCCCACAACAATAAACATACATAGTTCATAAATAAATATTTGGATATGAACACAATTTTCATCATTTTGGCTCTGTACACCACCACAATGGATTTGAAATTCAACATTCAATATGTGCTTTAAGTGCAGACTATCAGCTTTATTTTGGCTGGGGGGGTCCACGAACAAAATTCTTTGTAATTCCTACACTGTTCACCTGATTTGGATGTAAATACCCTCAGATTAAATCTGAACGTCTGCACTTAAAGCATATATTGAATGTAAGTCTGCACTTAAAGCACATATTGAATGTTTCATTTCAAATCCATTGTGGTGGTGTACAGAGCCAAAATGATGAAAATTGTGTCAATGTCCAAATATTTATGGACCTAACTGTATATTATTTAGTAGCATGGCCATCACTATGGTTGGGCCCCAAAAGTGCTAGTGCCCCTCCACTGGTGCCCATATATATATATATATATATATATATATATATATATATATATATATAAATATAAAAATTAATCATAGTATTTTTCTGTTCAATTAGAAATTGTGTGTTTTTTGTTTGACGGCTGCCGTACTGAAAAAGTACTGTAAGTTACACCAATGTAACGGTTATCGCAAGTGTGATTTCAGTTGGGAGTCGAGCTGAGCTGTGCACTCAAGGCCATGCTGACTGTCATCACAGCTTATAGGCCCAAACTTCCTTGCCCTAACTTTAAGAACATCCACCGCAACGAGTGAAAACTAAAAACAGTATAACATCGACAGTTGTTTGGTGCTGGAGAGCAGATCCCTTGATTTTTGCCAACCAGCCACCTCCCATTCACAGAAAATTCAGGGTCTCTGATGTCACCCCAGTCTATCTGTCATGTGTTGTCACGGAGGAGAGAGCCTGAGAAAGAGCAGGCAGCCTGAGGGCCCCGAAACAGAGCTGACAAGGCCAATGAACCCCATGACGGGCGGGATTATCACACACACACACACTCTCTCTCTCTCTCTCTCTCTCACACACACACACACACACACACACACACACACACACGCAGGCACACACATGCACACATACACTGCTGACGGTCTGTCCTCGTCCAAAAACCTTGATGCCAAAAATATAACAGAAGTAGCGGCACATGAGGAGCATACGGTATGACCACTAGGCTGTGCTGTGATGTAGGCTACTGTACGAACAGGAAGTGAGGTACTGTACAAGGAAGAGCAGCTGTGAGGAGGCCAACTGAGGTGGGGGTTAAATGAGGTCTGTACACATTACTAGAACTCCTGCGCAGAACAACGGGATATAAGAGGAATAAGTTCTGAGAAACGAGGAAGGGTCATTGCAGGCCAGTGTTAAGAAAGTGAATATCCTTCCCCTGAAATATGCAATTAAAGCCAGTGTCCTTTGACTTGAAAAGGTACCCCACCACACCAGTCTGCCACATCTACAAAAACCAGAACGTTTTTAGGGAGCGTTAAGATTTGTTTTATGCCTTCAGTGTGAAAGGTTAGACTGTGGGTATTGACCAGCGTAGGTGTTGTGTCCGGGGGGGACGGTGGGGGGATGGGTCCGGGAGCAGTTTTCAGCTGCTGGGACCCGGGGCCCCTGGGACCGGGGGGGGTTTGACTGGGGTCAACGGGTCAGGCCAAGTTAGAACAGAAGGAATCTGGACTCCGGACTGTGGGATAGGAGATGGGCCCCTTTGTTTCTGCCCTGGTGTCCTTCAGACTGGCCCTGATTTAGCCTTCAACTTGGAAGGCACCAGAGAGGATATTACACCATGGACTGATAGTTCTTCAGAAGATGACCCTGATGTCGACTTAAACATAAAACATGAACACTTTCTAGTCATTTCCGAAATCTAGTTCGATTTCCATCTGGTTTACATTTGCAAAACCAGGCGCCCAACCAATCTGTTGATGTACCAAACAACAGAGCTTCTTAAGGCCCGTTCAAACAGATCAAACCAAAAAATGTTCTGTCTTTAGAAGGGTACGACCGTTTTACACTGGTAAACCTGCATCTTTTTAGGTTATTAAGAGTGGAGCGGTGGGGGTAGGATGCAAACCCAAGTCCACCATCTCACGTCCATAGGTCACTCGCCCCCCCCGTCCAGCTCTGGCCAGTCCCAGGGGGCTTTGTGTGTCCAGCTGGAGGAGGGGTGGGGGGGAGCGGCCAGGGCAGGTCTCAAAGGGCAGCCCAGGTCCCGGACCTAGGACACAATGGCCAGGGGTGATTATGCAGGGCCGGGGATGGGAAACGGCAGTGGGAGAGACATCTGGGCCCCGACCTTCGACCCTGGGAGTCTGCGCTCACACAACGCTGCGGCAGGGGGGGAGAGGGGCCACTGCTGCTGAGGGAAAGCAGGGTCAAGCCATATTGATTTGGAGGGGGGGGGGGTCGAGAAATACTAAGAAGTGTCACTGCCCACTGAAAGTAATTAGGAAATGCAAAATAAGGCAGTCGATTTGTTTGAGGGAAAGAAAGGTTTTCTATCTCTGTTTAAAGCCTCTCCCACAACCACAAATACTAGAAGCAACAGTAGACTGATACAGTGTCCAAGTGATAATTTCACTACTGTAAGTTCAGGAGTTGAGGTGACATTAGCTAACGAATTTGAGAAGGAGGAAAAGTTAGCTAAACTGTTTTTCATCACTTTGAGATGAAAAGTGCTTATAAAGACAATGAATAATAATTATAATTATCATTATGATGATGATGCTGATTATCATTATTATTATTATTATTATTATTATTATTATTGGATCTATTTCTCATTAAATTCACCACTGTGTGAATTAAGTCAGTGTAATGCGCTGCTCCATGGAGGCAGTCTCCCTCACCAAGGCCACTGATGGTATAGTGGGAGTCCTGAGGCTGGAGCTGGATGCTGGGCTGCTCCGGCTGGCCCTCCTGGTGGTAAGAGAGCCGGTAGCCCTGGACCTCCACGGCTCCTGGAGGCGGCTGCCAGTGCACTGTGATGGAGGTGCAGTTGACAGGCTCCAGTCGCAGCAGCGGGGCCAACGGCACTGCGGGGACACAGAAGAGCACTCATGAGGGACGCGTACTGTAAACACGTCTTCTTATGATCGTCACGTGGAGCCCATTCACAGCTCTGCTTGCTTCAGCCTCTTAACAAAGCCAATGCAAGGCTGATACAAAGACACCACTTAGCTTCATGTACAGTGGGGGTGAATCGATAAGCTCATCTAGAGAACATCACACTGAAAGCTGTCAGTAACTGGAAAATCAACTCAGTGAATCAGTCTCTACAAGGACAACAACACAATAGACCAATAGAATCCAACATCTTTCCAAAGGCTCTTTTACTGACTTACATAGCCAAGAGTGGCACGGTAAGTGAACTATTCTGTGACGTATGCTATGTATTATTACACATTTGTAACATGTTTTATGCTGCTTTTGTGCATGGTTTTATTATCACAAAGCCTCTGGATGATATATAGTCTATTGACTTTTTTGTGTGTTAAATGGCAGTTCTGATATTTCCCTTGTTTCGATGTCTGGTTGTCTTGGAATATCAATTTGTTAATATGGCAACCAAGACTTATATGGGTGAAATTGTCTATATTTACACTTTGCTTTGAAATCAATGTATTCTCCACTCTGTTGAAAAGTGACTTGAATAGAAACAGCTGGCTTCACAATAACCGCCACCCACACACCCATACACGCACATGCACATGCACACACACACACACACACACACACACACACACACACACACACACACACACACACACACACACACACACACACACACACACCTCCAGGAGCTCCATCCATTCCGAATGGCTGACACACTGTTCTGGACTGCTTGTCTGCAGATTATGAATCTGTTGGTTACTCCCAGAGAGAATTCTTCTTTACCATCAAACTCCCAATGTTCAAACTCAAAATATAGTTTAGGAAGAAAAACAAGCTCCCCCCAACACACAAGGCCGTGAAAAGACCCTGTTCTTCCCCCACACAGACGCCTGGGGCCCTCTCTTTATGACCCGTGACCGAGGCTGCTCTAACACCACTGACAGTGCAGGCCAAAGGTCCCTGGGTAACCAACACAAAGACTGTGGGACAATGCTACCAGAGCACAGCCTGGTCATGAGGTGGGACAATGCTACCAGAGCACAGCCTGGTCATGAGGTGGGACAATGTTACCAGAGAACAGCCTGGTCATGAGTTGACCACTCTGCATGGTTGGGGCTGCTGGGGTTTCAATAGCAATGTGACAAGACGTGCAAAGTTAGCCGCTCTGTATGGACTAGTAGTCATGAGCACCCGGTGTGACATGATAGATTCTCAGCAAAGTTTTAGTTTCGAGACTCAATTGAACCGTCCTTTGCGATTTCTTTTGAGCCATCAAATAGAAAGAAAAAACGTTTTTAACCCAAACCTAGGCTGGATCCCATAACCATTTAAGGGTCCAGACCCACCATATTGTCATGTTCAGGGAGACCACATGGAGATGTACAGTACCAAGAGATCCGGCTAAACCACACATGACTTGATGACATTAGCCTCCCAGAGTATCACCTGCAGCATGTCCAGCTGTGCCCTTACCTCTGGTGCTGGACATTTTGGGCGTGCGGTGGGACGTCCAGGCCGGTGGTTCACACCAGCCCACGCGGGTGGCGGCGGCCATGCGGAGCAGGTAGATGGTGTCCGGCTGCAGGCCATCCAGGACGTGCCAGGTGCTGTTCTGGGGCAGCTCCAGCTCGCTGACGGCGCCGTCCGCGGCCGTGCGGTAGGCCAGGCGGTAGGCCGAAACCTGGCCGCGGCTCAGCTTGGCGGGGAGGGGCTCCCAGCTCACCTGGATGTCCGTGGGACTGTGGCTGGTCAGCCTGAGCTCCGGAGTACGCAGGGGCACTGCGGGCAAAACCGGTGGAGGCACACATCACTCACCTTGTCTTAAACATGAATTTCCAAAGACGGCCGAAGCGAATTATTTCAAAAAGGATGCTGGGAGTTGCGGTGTTCTTGACTCACCGTCCTCCAGGGTGTGCTGGCTGACTTGGTCAGACATGCGGCTGGCTCCCATCGGCATGTAGGCCACAATGTAGAAGGTATAGTTCCTCGCCGGCTCCAGGTCGTCAATGATGTAGCTGGTGGTGTCATTACCGATAACGGCTTGGTATTCTTCATTGTTTAGACCTGGATTTAAATGAATAAAGGAAAAAAGGAAAAGGATATTTTAGCTTTAATGCAATTTGCCACTATCCGCTCAGCTCCCTCTAAAAAAGCCAACAAGCAGACATGAGCCTTTTAAAGCCTTTTAAAACATGCAGCATGTAAACAGGCATATGTCACTGTCTGAGTTAGCTTGTGTTTCCCACATGTCCTTTCTTATATTCTGTAAACATCAAGCTAATGCAAAGCAGAGCCACATTCTCCCTTAAATTCACATCATTCCTGTCTCGCCTCCAGGCCTCTTGGAACGAGACGTAATCAAATGTCAGGAGAAAAAAAGGTCATATACTTTTGCTTTGCTTCCTTAATTCTCTGAAGCGTGTCACACAGATGTATCTCGAAAAACTTGAATCACATGTTTGTGGGTTTTACTCGTAAGCTTGAGCTCAATGCAAACTTCACTCACAAGCTTGAGTAATGCAAACTTTTCAATGCGTTGAAAATGGTGTCCTGCCCCTTTAACAGCTAGCAGTGAAGTGGGAAGGGGACAATGGCAGACCAGGGCCTGTTGTTATTTTAGTGAGTTTCTATTCTTTCTCCTTGACCTCTGCTCTGCCTGGCAACAACAGATGGCCTCCACTAAGGAGAGTTGGTCTCAGATAAGAGAGCTCAGTCATCTCACTCAAAACGCTTCCATACCTTCAGTTCACAACTCCAACAATATTTCATCAGGATCTCTTTTCATCATCTTTGAGTGACACCTACACCAAGATGTATTGGTATAGTCTCTCCCCATCTTACCTTCGGCCTTCATGTAGTGAACAGAGTAGGCGATGACTTTGTCTGCGTTGTAGAGCGGCCTCTCCCAGGCCAGCAGGATGGCAGAGCTGGAGATGGTCTCGGCGTGGACGTTCCTGGGCGCGCTGGGCCGGTCCTCGGACATGACCACGATCAGCCGTGCCAGGGAGAGGACAGAGCCCTGCTCGTTCTCCGCCAGGCACTGGTAGATGGCGTCGTCCTCGGGGATGATCTGAGTGATGACCAGTTTGCTGGGGGGAAGGGGGGGGGGGTTAATGTAAACATCAACATAGTCTTTCTTGTTCATGTTCAAGGCCATGTAAAGCTTTAATGTTGTTCCTAGGTACTGCTGAGTGGTGATGTGATACCTGTTGTTACTAGGTCCGATGAGTGGTGATGTGAAACCTATTGTGACTGTTGTTACTTGGTACAGATGAGTGGTGAGGAAGGTGATACCTGCTATGACTGTTGTTAGATGAGTGGTGAGGAAGGTGATACCTGCTATAACGGTTGTTAGATGAGTGGTGATGTGATACCTGTTATAACTGTTGTTAGATGAGTGGTGATGTGATACCTGTTATAACTGTTGTTAGACGAGTGGTGATGTGATACCTGTTGTACATCTTGATTCTGCCGTTCAGGTGCACCTCCTCTCCGTTCTTCAGCCAGGTGATCCGGGGCGGGGGGACCCCCTCAGCCTGGCACATGAAGCGGGCAGTGCCCGCCCGGGGACGTGTCTGGCTTTCCGGCTTCTCCACTATGGACGGGGGCACTAGAGCGACAGAGAAGAGAGAAGTTGTGAAAACAAGCACACACACACACACACACAAATTACACCAGGGGGAGATGCTAGCATATTTGGTTTATTCATGCTCTGGACGCGGGGACAGATGAGCGGTTCGTTACCCAGCACGGTGAGGTTGGCGGCGGCGACGGTGTGGTTGCGCGTTCCCGGGGTGGTGGCCCTGCAGAGGTAGACGCCGCTGTGCTGGGGCTGGACGTTGATGATGACCAGGTTGCCGCTGCCCAGCACCTGGGCGTTGTACACGTCTATGGGCTTGCCGTCGGCCCGGCTCCAGGAGATGATGGGCCTGGGGTTCCCCGTGGCCACGCACTCCAGAACCGCCGTCCGGAGCAGGGGTGTGGTGAGGTTCTGGGGCCCGGTGATGATGCTGGGTCTCTGGAGGGGTTTGGGGCCAGCACCTTCAGATGAGGAACAGGGATTCATATCTACTCATTAGTGCCCGTTTCATACAGGGGTTGACATGCACGGTCAGGGTATTCCGTCTCTGAGCCGTCTACACACCTAGACCCAGGCTGACGGTCAGCGTCGCCTCGCTGCTCCTCACGCGATTGCCAATGTTTGTCGCCACACAGCGGTATTGTCCAGCATCTTCCATTTGAACATTGTAGATTTGAAGAACTCCATTGGGCAAAACAGTGATTCTAGGGATAGAGAGACAATATGAATATAATATGTATATACAGTATAAAAATATACAACATACAAGGCAGAATAGTAGCACTGTTTAGATGGACAGCAGTCAGAGGAGTAGATGATGGATGAGAATGGAGATGGTTTGATCAGGTACCTGTCCGTCTCCAGGGGGAGTGTGCTTTGGTTGAGCTCCCAGGTGATGGTAGCAGGAGGAGTGGAGGTGACATGGCAGGAGAACCTGGCCACCGAGCCCGCAGTCACCACCACGGACACAGGCTGCACCACCAAGGGTGACATACCTGGGACACGATGAGACCACCATTCAGACACGACATACAGACCAAGCAACCAGGTTTGAGTATATCCCAGTCAATAGAGACATGGCTTTGATACCTAGCATCTGAATTAATGTAGGTTGTTTGTAAGCAGGACACAACTGTAAAAGATACCTGGTCTCAGTATGCTCTTCCCTGTCTAAATAAAGGCTTCTATCTATCTATCTATCTATCTATCTATCTATCTATCTATCTATCTATCTATCTATCTATCTATCTATCTATCTATCTATCTATCTATCTATCTATCTATCTATCTATCTATCTATCTATCTATCTACTGTATCTATCTATCTATCCATCCATCCATCCATCCATCCATCCATCCATCCATCCATCCATCCGTCCATCCATCCATCCATCTCTCTATCTATCCATCTCTCTATATCAGCTCTTCTGTAATTCAATAGGAAAGTTATAAGATGTATCGACAAATAATAATTTTGTTTATCTGATTCCATTGCTTGTTAATTATATATCTTCTTTCAGTCTAGTGTGGAGGGTTAGGACTGTCAAACCCCGATAATGAGGAAATGGATCATTTCAAGCCACCGTGATCTTGTCTTTGAGCAGCTATCAGGTCCGATACTACCCAGCTGCTTGGATCAATGGATCAATGGGAGGGTGACATTGACTGATGCATCGTCATAGATAAAGACCAATCAATAAGCTCTCCTCACTCAGTGAGAATTACCCTTGGCCATTGTTCAGCAATATGAGTCTTCAAACTACATATAGATTGGGTATGTTTGAGAGATGGGAAAGAACTATAACTTAAGTTCATGACCAAAATCTTCAGAGATAAACGTTGTCATTGAGAGTCGTTCCAAAGCAGAGAAACATTTAGTGTTGTCATGTTAGATGTAGATTATCATACATTATGTGACGTGATGCTAATCCTTTATGCAGAGTCACATCCTGACATGGGGTAGTCAGGTTTCTACAAACGCGGAAAAACAAAACATTTTAGAAGAATGCAGGTAATGACAAGGTGTTAAACCCTCCCCCAAGAGGTTAATAACTTCTCTTCTACCGCCTTTGGTCACAGGAAGGCTCAAATCAATAATGTGTTAAAGGAAATCTATGCTTCTACATTTAAATGATGTTCGTAAAAATATTTCAATTTAACAATTTAACAACATTCACACCATCTTTCATTGTCATATACTGTACAGTATATTTGCATATTGGTGGGTCTATGTGACACTGTATAACAGCTATAAACCCACTTATTAGTCCACAGAGTATACTTTTTAATTATTACTCACGACTCACATAAAAACTGTACAATTAAAGCAAATTAGCTATTGGAATATACCTCCTTATTCACGCTCAGTCACAAGTACACCACTGAGCAGCATGTAGCCCTGTCCACCCAGAGAACTGGTTAAGATGATCTAACGTCCACTCCCCACCCGCCATTACGCTGCTGCTGGTGGGCGTGGCCACAGCACTAATGTGGTCAGGTGGGTGTGGCCACGGCAGACTGGTCCACTAGTGTGGCCAGCAGCAGACTGATCCACCAATGTAGTCAGCAGTGTCGTAAAGCACAAATCAATGGCCAGCACAAAAGAGGTCAGGGTTCGACTCCCCTCCCCGAGCCCCCTGTCCATCCAATTTCAAACCAAAATTGGGGACCCACTCAGATCGAAGTCAGTTTGCCAATTGTCTACCAAACCGGTTCTTGCATATCTTATCTTTATGCGTCCTGTACTATAGGCTGCTCTGTGCCTAGTAATGTGATGCAGTGTTTTGAGAGAGAAACAAGATGCTGTCAACACTTGGAGCTTGTTTCTTGGCTATTGATAAATATATGGCAGAGAGAGACTGTTATAGCATTGCAGAGTTGAGAATAAGACCTGTTCAACCACATGATAAGTTGGACCTGTGTGTGTAACAAAGGAGCTGTGCTTGACAATGCCAGAGAGAGACAGAGAGGATGAAAAGGGTCCATGGTCAAACGACAGGACAGCAGGGTAACATAGCCAGCGCAGCCCAGTGACATCACAAAGCCTTTCCCATGTGACCTCTGACCCTGTGTGCTTCTGGACAGAAGGGGAGCAGAAAGGGTGTGGGGCCCATCCTCAACCCCCAGCCTACAGCTGACCTAGACCTTAACCCATTAGGTGCCAGCAATCTCAACTATAGGAGAAACAAATAAAGCTTTCTAGGAAAATATGGTGAAAATGTTTTTCCTTTCACTATAGTGGGTGGGTATACAACAGTCACATAAAAAAACACGCCTGTAATCAACACGGATGGTTCATGTTGCTTCAGAGGTCTTTGCTTTTCAAATCAGTGTTTTAAACACATAGGGGAAGGTAGGATGTTTTCAAATATCTGTAAGATTCTGCTTCCCGTCCATTAATATTCTTTCCAAAAGCCCTGAAGATAGTATGCAGAAAACACATGGGCCTGGACCACAGCAAAGCCCTGCCCATGGTAGGACTGGCCTGGTGAATAGACACAGCTGTCCTGGCCACTGATACGTGGACAAACGAATGGCCTGAAAAACTAGTCTTTTCTTTTGGGGCAGTCAGGGGAACTCCACACAAAAGGGCAAATGTGAATGGCCTTTTAGAGATTCCTCTGTGTTGCAGACCACAGAACAATCGCCCAGAGCAGTAGTATCAAGTGAACCAACATAACACAATTCTCACAACTTTTTTGCCCAGTGATCTGTTTGGGGGGAAAATCTGCATGTATGTGTGTTGTCCTAAATGTGTGTTTTGCTAAATATTCCTTGTATACCCGCCACTACAAAAGCAATATCAGACCAAGCTATTAACAAGGACATTTTATTAGCTTTCTGATAGACTCTCCATCAGTGCTTAATTGTCCCTTAAAACAAGTCTGTAACTGCTCGACAGCCTTTATCACCAAGACTGCCCTCTCTCTGGAACACTGCATAACTTCTAATTACATGGAAACCTGACTTTAGGACTTGGAGATTTTCCTCAATAAAGAAGGAACAGGAGGAGGAGGGGTCCATCTGGTCCCCATCTCCCGGGTAACGACCTATGACCCTGCTGGTCTGATATGTTGACACCACAAAGTGGACACCACCATTAGATCCAAAATCCTCATCCATTTGGCTACCAAAATGAACTTGGGCCTTTGCATATTTCCAATGGTGCTGAAAAGAGAAAACGTTCACACATGTAAATCTGTTATCTTGATCTCCATACTTACTTGCGATAGTCAGACGTGATCTTTGGCTTAGGATGGCTCCATATTTGTTCTGAGAAAGGCACTGGTAGAAGCCTTGGTCAGAATGCTCCCTGTCCCTCCTGGCCTCAGGGATGTATAGAGAACCGTTGGAGAGAAACTGCACGTGCGTTCCCTCCACTAGCGCTCCGTTCTTCAGCCACCTGAGCGTGACGGGAGGGTGTCCATGGGCCTGACAGTCCAGGACCACCGGGTCCTTTGGTATTACAGTGACATCGCTGGGTTCTGTGATGAAGGACAGCTCACTGAAACAAAACACAGCTGGACAGAGGGGAACATCAGCATTAGAGGAAGACCGGAGGGCAGTGGTAGACTATGGCACAATCACAGCTGGCTGGCAGTTGAAACTAGGAGAAAAATACAGTAGCCGAAAATAAAAAATAAAATAATCCAATAAAAGATTTGCATAACAAAACACTCGCCTATTTTCTATTCCATAAAAAGCAAATACATGGATGAGTGTCACTGAGAGACTGTAGGCTAGATGTAGGAAGACTTTTACCATAGGCCTACATCTGACCACTTCGTTTAGTGAAATTAGCAATTCCATTAATGAGTAGAGGGTCTGATTAAAGGAAGCACAACGCCGATGTCTCTTCAATTCGTTTGAGGTGATAGTTTGATAGTTAAAAACGGGTTGAAATGGCACAGGGTGCAGATACTTCAAAACATCCATGTGTCGGTCAGCAATTAAGAAGTGGATATTGGCCAAGTCGCAATCAGCTAGGCTACTTCAAAACTCGTTTACTGATCTAGCACAATATCATTAAACAATGCAAAAATATTATAGTTCTAATTCATTTTTCTTGGTATCTCATCCGCCCAAACGTTGTGTCCACAGTGGCTGGTCATCCGGTCATCAACGACCCCTAAGATCCAGCAAATAATTAGCCTACTGACCATTATCAATGATGTAAAATAATTAATTAAATAAATACTTACTTGAGAGTGGAAGACATAAAACGAAAAACAGCAAATGCTGTAGAAGTTTCTTTTTAAAATAAGCCATTTATCCAGATTGTTCAGTCATTTTCACGCCCGCGGACCACCGTTCCCCATCGTGCTGTGTGCCTCTCCAGATCACTAATGATTCTGGCGCTACGACAACTCCTTATTGGTGCGAGGGACCCCCTCCCCTTGACGCATGCGCTCCGACATCCAGCGCTCAACCAACCAATGTACGCACAACTGGATCAGGATATTTTGTGTGCATCTAGATGCAATTATTAGTCTATATGGACAAAACCACCAAAGTATGCATTTCTCTCTGACTAAGCATGTAATGTAAGCAGTGGTTGGCCAGAAATTGTGCCATGCCCATAGAATATTCTAGAGTAGCCTAGACCTATAGGTTTTAATGTCAATCCACCTGTAGTTGGATACTCAAGAGATTGCAACTTCATTTCAAATAAAAACTACTTGATTATTTCGTTTCGTCCCTATTTCCAGGAATACAAAATGCTGTTATCAAGGGCCACTGGACAAACTGATGATCAGGTCACATTGGGAGACAGCTGCTCCGAACATAAACCTTGGTAATTATGAAGAGATATTGATGGGTGCAAGTCAGCTGCCTAATGAATTCTGATATTGATCCGACGCCCGTGCCTTTTGACAATGACCCTGCAGTCCCACGGCCCTCACTCGATAGCGCGACAATAGAGTCCAGCTGTGAAGCCAGTCAGCTGTTTCAGCAAAAATCCCCTCTCCCCATAAGTAAAACTGAAGTGAGTCGAAATGTATATAGGCCTAATATTACTAGGCCTAACAGTAACAAACATTTCAGCTTATATATGATGTTACATTTTATGTCAATCTTCAATTGTAAACTAATCTAATTTGATACAATACCAGGGACCCACATCTTGGAACGCCTGTCCAGCCAAATGAGATGGGGTGTGCTGTATAATTATATATTGATTAGAGCTGACCATTGATTTAATCATTTCGGACCGAAGAGATCGTGGCGGTCAAGATAATGATATCCAATAGGCCTATTCTGCTTTAACGTTCATTCGTTTATAAATAATATATTTATCCTGAGCTGAAATCAGGCCATTGTTTATAATAATTTCAACCCCAAGACTTCCTGCTCTTATGAAAATGTTCGTGCTGTGACATAGGGCCTACAGAAACATGTACAGGCTTATCTGTCTCAAGTTCATGACTAAGTAGTAGAACTACTAGCGCTACTACTAATAATACTAAGACCACTACCTGCTAACTGATAGATAGGTGATGTTGTAATATGCGGTCTTATCAAATGTATTGGAAACATGTAAACATAATCAACGATCTTTCTATCATTCAAAAAAGGGATGTCTCGTTTTGGTAATGCTGGTCAAACCTGGTGACTTGCGCAGGACAAATGTGGCTGTGTGGAGGTGGAGGGCACCGCATGGCCAGAGGTCGGCCAGGGAGACCATGATCAATAGAGTAAAGGTCATTAACATGTTATGAATATGGGCAGGCCATGGGAAAGCCAAGCCGAGGCCAACCGACTCTGCTGTCATTGGTCAGAGGGTGTGTCTGCCTGGTCTGGGACAGACCCGTCCCGGTGACCTCTAAGGTCATCGGAGGGGCTGACGTGACCTCCGACCTCAAGACGGGGGATGGTGGAAAATGTGTCACACTGCATGGTAGTGCTGAGTGGCTTCAGTAAACATGTTTAATAATATTATGTCATTGGTATTTCTTGTTTTCACTGTACAAGGGGTTTCAGTCACATTTTTGTACAAGTGGAGTTCTGGCCGGTCAAAAATAACAAAACTACTTTCTATCTAAATGAACTCAGGTCATATAGCTTCAGTCTTAAAACTCAAAATCCACAAAACTGAGAAGAACCGTGCTATCAGCACATCTGTGTGTGTGTGCGTATGATTTAGAAGACTGTAAAATATTGTCAAATATTCAAATAGTCAAACAGGAGGAGCAGATTCTTTAAAAAAGTTTATTGGCTTTTAAAACCACTTTAAAAATCTCACCAGTGAGTACTTTCCATTGAAAAAAGAAACATTAATGCTTTGCGATATTAACAAGCTACTGTACATGAAGCAGTACACCAGACAACAACACACAGGAAGGATCTTCTACTGGTATAAATGGACAAGATAGTCAAACAGAGTTGGTACTGCGTCAGCCAGAAGTACAGAGTCAGAGTCACTTCTTGATGGAGCTCCTGTACACCATAGGAGAGATGCATTTTCCTTCATTCCAATTCAAATATCAGTGCCTTGTTCAATATAAAAAAAATTAAGAGAAAATGGTAACAATTTTCTTCCCACCTGCATTTTGCAAAATAAGAATAAGTACAAAGAATATGTAAAAAAAAAAAAAAGTTTGACACAATAGTCATTAACAAAACATACATAACAATATTAACTTAGTAAACAGCACACAATGAGAATAAAGTAACTTGCGTAACCAGCACTGTCCGGTAACCAGCACTGTCCGTCCGGTTAGCAGAACCTGCCCTAATCACAGAAGACAGTGGTTACAAAGTACGATAGAATCCATCACACATGCACGCTCACACATGCACGCGTACAATCATTTAGCAACATAATGAAGCATGTAGGTTTTAAGGTCATCTTAACATTTTTTTTCCTCAACGCTTTATATTCTCAGGTATGAGAATGACTAGGAATGCGTATCTCACTGAGATTAATGCACAGTTTGCTACAAGACAATTATATAGTCATTTTCTGACAATTTCATTTAAATTTTCCTTTCTTATCTTGACATAAAAAATATTTTCTTTTTTTGAGGGCATCCATCATTACATTTGTCCATAAAGATGTGACAAAGCCATGTGTCATAAAAATTTAGTGCAATAATGTGAACCTCCAAAGTTTGTTGAAACATGAACCATTGAATTTCCAGTGTCTGCTGAAAGGCTCTGAGCACAATGTCTATGTCACAGAAATGTTTGCAACCAGCTAATATATCACAACTTGTTTTTCTCAATAAACCATGCTATTGTTCTCGCTCAAAGCACACATCACTTCTGCAAAAGCAGAGACCTATTATCTTCAAAAAGAAAGAGCACACCAGCAAGCGAGACCAGACAGCAATACTTGTACGACACACCGAGCCAGAAATGGAACACACAACATACAGTAGCCTATCTCGCCAACTACAGTATACTTCTGTTAAGCTTTTCTTTTTTTTTTGTTTCTTTTTTTTGAATGGCACATAGACTTGGCTAGAATTATGGCCATAATATAGTGTCTTGATACATCAAATTTCTATGTATCTATCCTATTTACAAATGGAGCTTTAACATGACTTTTACAACATTAACAATAGCCAAAATTCAAGCAAGCGGCCTACTTTATCACATACCTGGCTAGCAGTGATGGTTTCAACATGCTTTCAGGTCCAGAGTTGCCTATACAACACAGGACTGCCACCATTTCACTCATTTACATACTGTACATTGATTTTTTCAGCTTTAGACCCCCCCCCCACACACACACACACTACTACATAACTCTTAAATGTTCCTCATATCTCAGAGGCTGCCTACTTCCCTTCATTTTTAATAGTCATTAAGAGTGTATGGATGATCGACCCCATGAACAACAATCTAATGTTAATCTAACAGCTCATCTTTGGTATGGAAATAAGGCTAGATCTCCAAAAAGACAATAATCACAATTCGTCTCTTGATCTCAAGATGACATCATCGAAATCAAGAGCAAAGCCTTCAGTGAAATATTCAGCCATCCCCATACCATCGATGCCACACCTCCGCTCACATTTTAATGTGCCTTATATGGAATTCATAAAATGATGACCTATCAAATTATTCTTAATCTACAACTGATAAGGGCACACACAGTGTGGTTTATACAATATGCACGCATAACGCTACAAATAAAAAAGAATAAGAAAGAGTACTGGAAAAAGAAAGAGAGTAACAGCTGCCTTGATATGAAACTCTGGATGCTTGTGAAGATGTGTGCAGAGTAGTATACTATGTACAGTCTCTCTAGAGATGGCGTAAGGCCTTTGACTTTGGAATTAAGGCTGCCAAGTTGTCGCTTCAGTTCCATGTCATATCTTTCCACTAAAATGGCCCCAGCTCTGGTAAACCCATCTCCTCCCTTTACAAAACACTGAACAGCAGGAGTACCATCACCTCAGAGAGGATTTCCCTCTTGGACAACGATCGGACATGAATCAGTATTCCACTGATTTGGTATATGATAATGTATAAAGATAATGTCCTAAATTCAGCACCTGGTAGCATCACTTGCTACCTTTTTAGTATTCTGATATGGTAGGCAACATGTCCTACTGCTGGGTGATACGCGCACTAAACTCGAACTTCCATTTGAACCCTAAAACAGGATATAACAACATAAATCTTTTGGTGAAGTCATTTGTGATTGTTTGTGCCAAATTTCCTATTTGTCCCACTTTGATAAAGTGTTGTTTTAAAAAAAGAAATATTGCATTATTGAACTGACATAATATGAAAGATGAAGTTTCAAGTGTGTGCATAACTTGGGAAATCTAACCCACCGTTACAACAGCATGCTGCCTTCAAATTCTCCTTTCAGACTGCAGATGGTTTGAGTTAC
Source organism: Borostomias antarcticus (assembly GCF_949987555.1). Classification (NCBI taxonomy): domain Eukaryota; kingdom Metazoa; phylum Chordata; class Actinopteri; order Stomiiformes; family Stomiidae; genus Borostomias; species Borostomias antarcticus. The sequence goes on along the minus strand of NC_140251.1, from coordinate 6,239,154 downwards.
AGTGGTGATGTACTGTGATTCACATTACTTTATGATGGAGAGTGACAAAAGAAAAAAAAAAAATCAGTAGGAGACTTCGCCAGGCCCCGTGGGGACGGCCGAGGGGAAGGTGACATTTTCTGGGAAGGCTGGCACTTTTTAACTGGACAAATGGCCAAGTCCAGACAATTCCCGACAAACAATTAAAAAACAAACAGATATACAGACATACCAAACAAGAAACAGGAACCATAAATACTCTTAGGCAATATTAGCCCAACATCTCCACCGTTGTAGGCTGGTCTTTGCTCTCCAGCCAGTCGAAACCAGAGCTCACAGTATCACTGCATATCTGCTGAAACAACGGGTCGTTTTTCAGTTCTTCCAGTGTCGAGTCTTCGTATTGTTCCTGCTGCTGATTTGGGTCGAACAGCAGGTTTGTGTCCAAAGTGTTAAGGTCAGTTATGCTACTGGACAGATCTGAGGTCAGTCTTATGTCGCTGGAGAAGTCGGATGCCACGGCGTTGAGCTCTGACGCCACCTGGCCTACCAGCTGAGAGCTGGGGTTCAGGCCGTCGTCCCCCAGTAGGTCCTTGACAGTGTTGTTGAAGTCCAGCTGCTGCTGCTCCTCTTCCTCCTGCTGCTGCTGTGTGCTCTGGAGGAGTATCTGGGCCTGGGGCTGCCCTGTGTCCTCTTGGAGCCCGTGGAGGAGCAGCTGGGCCTGGGGCTGCCCCGTGTCCTCCTGGAGCACATGGAGGAGTATCTGGGCCTGGGGCTGCCCCGTGTCCTCCTGGAGCCCGTGGAGGAGCAGCTGGGCCTGGGGCTGCCCCGTGTCCTCCTGGAGCCCATGGAGGAGTATCTGGGCCTGGGGCTGCCCCATGTCCTCCTGGAGCCCCAGCTGCTGCTGCTCCCCGGGACCTCCTGCTTGTGCTTGGCTCTCCCCGGCCACAAAGCTCACCGGCTCCCCGCCGGCGGCAGAGAGGTAGCCGTGCTGCTGGAGCTCGAAGGCAGCGGCGGGACCAGAGCCGACCGGCAGCTGACTCTGGTGGGTGGCGGCGGCGAAGCCGGGCGCGGTCTCCAGGATCTGGGTGAGGTTCATGCGGGCCGTGTAGTTGGAGGGCAGGTTGTTGATTCCCAGGCCGCGGACGGCGTCGTCCCCATCGGAGTCCATCTTGCTCAGCAGGACGCTGGTGATCTTGGTGGCGTTGCTCTGGCCCAGCTGGACCGGCAGCATCTCACTTTGCATCATGACGTTGAGGGGCACCGACTGGCTCCTCTGGACCATGCTGTGGACGGCGTTGACCGCCTGGCTGTTGGACAGGATACTGAGCACCTCGGAGGTGATGGGGGAGTTGAAGGGGGATATGACAATCCTGGCGGTGGTCGTGGTGGCGACCATGGCTGCGTTCCCGCTGAAGTTCCTCTGGCGCGCGACGGCGGGGCTCACGCTGCGGCAGCGGAATGTGCCAGAACCGGGCGAGCTGGCGGCCTTGCTGTCCAGCGGGGCGGGCACGGCGAAGCTCTCCTGCTTGGTCGGGGTGGTGGCGGACGACGCCATCTGCTGCAGCTGTTGGACCGGGGAGATGGGGGTCAGGCGGCTGAAGTGGGCGTCTTGCCTCGCCTGGGCCTGGAACGACTGGCCGGCCGGGATGGCGAAGGCGTGCGGCTTGCGGAAGTGGTCGTCCACCAGGTCCTGGTAGCTGGGCAGGATGCCGTGGCTGGGCAGTGGGCCGCCCCCGACGGCGGCGCCGGCGTTGTTGTAGCGGCTGTTGATCCAGTCGAGCTTGGCCTTGTCGGGGTGCGTGGCGGTGGGCCGCTGCATGGGCTTCACGGGGCTGCTGGAGACCACGCTGGCGTCGTGGTAGCCGCCCGTTATGCTGGCGTTGATGGGGGTGAAGGCGAACGGGTTCCGGCACTCCACGGGGCTGGGCGGGACGCTGCTGCAGTTGGACAGCGGCGTGCTGACGGGGGTGTGGCGGCCCATGGCGCTGCCGCCGCCATCCACAGGGGTGGTGCTGGGCGCCATGCGGGAGCAGGGGCTCTCTCGGGTCAGGCCGTGCGGACCGCCCAGTGTCATCTCGGAGGTGGGTGTGGGCGTGGGGGTGGGCGTCGGGGTGGGCGTCTGGACCGGGGTGGTGCTGCTGTGGGCCGAGTGGTAGAAGGAGGAGGAGGAGCCCGCATGGTGGGTGGAGCCGAGCGCGGCGCCCTGGCCGCCGCCGCCAGTCTGGCCGGGCAGCGACATGTCCACGCAGCTGCTGAACAGCGGCTGCAGGCCCTTCAGCTTCATCTGCTCCTCCATCTGCACCAGCTCCTCCACGATGCTGTCCTGGGTCATGTCGTCGTCGTTGAAGGGGAAGTAGTCCATGCCGGGCTGAGAGCCGGCGAAGTCCACGATGTCCTGGTGGAGGGAGAGCGAGCCTTCGGCAGCGTCCGCGGCGGACTGGGCCATCATGGGGAGCGGGTCGGTGGCCGCAGGCTTGCCGCGGTCTGCTGGTATCTGCTGAGCAAAGGCCTGCTTCTGGAGCTCGTCCAGCTGCCCCGCCTCCTCCCACATTGTGCTCTTCAAGTCGCTCATCACGGAGGCCTCGTGTGCTCCTGAGTTGGCCGGCATGACTGCCCGAGTGTCCGCTGTGATCTGCTGCAGCAGCAGGGTCTGGTCGGAGGAGGCGGAGCCACCGGGCGCGGCGCTGCTGGTGGTGTCGCCGCCGAGAGAGGAGGAGGAGGAGGAGGAGGAGGAGGGGTCCCCGTGTTTCGCCTGCGAGGCCTGGGGTTTGACGACGGCCCGGGGGACGACGATTGGCGAGTCGGACAGAGCCAGGATCTGGGTTGGTGGTGCCAGGGCGGCGTGTCTCACGGTCACCTTGCAGGGGGCGCTCTCGGGCCTGGCGGGCGTGCCCGGCCTGGGGATCCTCTTCGCCCCTGCGCCCACTCCGGGTTTGGGATTGTCAACGAGGGCCAGAGGCTGCTGGGAAATGAACACCCTCTTGACGGGAATCACGTGGGGGTCCGGGCCGGTGCCGGCGCGCTTCCTGGGGCTTTTGGAGCCGGGGCACGAGTCCTTGGACAACAGGGTGACAGATGGGGAGCCGTTGGACGACATGCCGACGCTAGCGTTCTGATTATCAACGGTCAGATACAGGGTACTGTTGTGACAGTGACTGTTGTTATTGCTGTCCTGAGTCCTGGCGACGGCGGCGAAGGCGGCGAAGGTCGCCACAGGGGGCGACGTGGAGTCACTTTTGGTCCTGGCCACTCGGTCGGGTCCCGGGGAGCACTTGACCAGGAGGCTGGGTTCGCTGGCCGCCCTGTATTTGTTGAGCCTGTCGTCCTTGGCCCCGGAGACGGACTCGTGCACGCCGCCCTGCTTCTCCGGCGCCAGGCTGTGGTTGTTACCGGCCTCGAACGCCGCCCTGGAGTTGTGGGCGGGGGGGAAGAGCGTCGGGGCGCCGGGCCTGACCGTGGGAGACTGGGGGGTGGCCGGCGGCGGCTCGTCCTGGACGGCCGCGGCGCTGCTCACTCCGGCTGAGGCTGGCCTCAGGGCCGTGCTGATGCTCACGCTGTTGCTGCTGCCGCTGGGGGCCAGGGAGATGGCCGTCATCTTGAGCACGTTGACCGAGCTGACGTGGGGGGTGGGCATCACCGTCTTGATGGGGCTGTTGGTGATGAGCAGCGTGGGCGGCGAGCGCAGGGTGATGGCGCCGGCGGCCGAGGGCTTGGGCAGGATCTGGGCGTACCTGTGGCGTGCCAGTCGGTCGCCCACGGGGCTGGCAGAGACGTTCTGCAGGGTTTTAGGCGACTGTTTCAGAGACTGGGCGACTACCTGGAAGTTGACGGGCAGCACCTTCCCCTCGGTCGTCCCCATGGGACCCGGCGAGGTCATCAGCTGCCTGCTTCTCTGGACCTGCGGGCGACAACAGACTTCGTCAACACCTGAGGATACAACTGTGATTATGCTGCATTCAGAAGGACTCACCTAAAACACAAACACACTATGTTTTTTTTTATTTTTTAGAAGAATCTATTAATATTTTTAGAAGAACAATATTAATATATCTGAAGAATTAACATAATCTAGAATCACAATCTGTGATCACAATCTTTTACACATACTAGGAATTTGTTCTGGACAGTTGGGAGCATAACATTAATGGATAGACAACAATAGACAGTGTGCAAGGACTAGGCATGTGCAAATGGCGGTGCGGAGACACAGGACAGATGTCTAGGTGGAACACGTTCACGTCTCTTCGCCGTGGAACCTTTACCGTGATGGGGCTGGGGACGGCCGCTACCACGATGCCGATGGTGGGCTGAGGGGAGAGCAGGGCGGGGCTGCCGCAGGGCAGGGAGGGGCCGGGGGTGCTGGCCTCCGTCCTCTTCGCCTGGCCCTCGCCGGGCAGCGGCGAGTGCAGCTTCTGCTCCTGCTGCTTCTTCTGGATCTTGCGCTGCAGCTGCTGCTTGGCGTCGCTGGAGGGCGAGGGGAGGGTCTTCACCTGCGGCTGGAAGGAGTTGGCTTCAGCCGTGGGCACAAACGCAGAGGCTGGGGTGGGCGTCTTCATTCCTGATCAGAGCGAAGGGGGGATTCCACAGGTTAAAGTGGCACATTCTTTTTTGAAAGTTGCTACACGTCATTTCTCTAGAGTTCTAACCTCTAGTTCTGTTTTTGGTGCTAACTAACCAGAAATTGTGTCATTTCTGCCCCAAGCACGTGGTTTACATTACATTACGGTCATTTAGCAGATGCTTTTATCCAAAGGGACTTAACAATAATTGCATTTAACGTAGTTAGCGTTAATGCATTTAACGTAGGGACGGTACATAGCTCGGGAGGTAGAGCGGCCGGCTGGGGATCGAAGGTCCTTGAGCAAGACACTGAACCCCAAAATCGCTCACGGTGGTGCAGTACTTACTACTGTCACATCATAGTAAGAAGGTCTCTGGGCCTTTCTGTGTGGAGTTTGAATGTTCTCCTCGGGGTCTCCTCCCCAGACCCCCCCAGACCCTCTCCTCCACACTTGGACTTGATCCCCGGGCGCCATGAACTATGGCTGCCCACTGCTCCTGGCTGCCCCTGGAGGAGGACGGCTTGGATGGGAGAAATGCCGGGAACAATTTCCACTGGCGACCTCCGAAGTTGCATATATGTGTGTGTGTGTTGTGTTCTGTGTCGCAGCTCACTGTGTGTAATGTGTGTCACCGTGTGGCCAATTAAAGACCCACCCCCCTCGGGTCCTGTCGTTTATTTTAAATGTACTACTACTACTTGCCAGAACTCACAAGTACATCTCCTTTCTAATCAAGTGACTAAGAGAGTAATCTAGCACTAGAGCCAAGGAGCAAGAGCAGCAAGATACAAAATACAGCAGGTGCTTAAGAGGTAGGGTCTGGGTAGTACTTCTTGAAGAGGCTTATGTTTACCACATTGCGTAACCTCACTGGACGTGAATTTTCTCACGTTTTTTTCATGCACAACATGAAAAAAACGTGTTCTGTATTACATTAAATCTGTATTACATTAAATCTTCAGGACGTCCCGGTTAGATTTACATCTACAGTAGGGCTGGGTATTGGCAAGGTCACCATACATTGTGATACGATACAATACATATTGCGATACTCTACATAATTTACTGAAGATTTAAAAATACTGCTGAAAATACAACTCCAATAAACTAGAGAAAGAGCTGAGACTGCCTTGATGGATAGCTTATGATAAGACATTTTATTCCGGGCACTCTTGATCAGAGGTTCAAACAATGGATTCCTAATGGTATAACAGCACTATGCACAGTAATAAAAGATGGGAATGTTATGAGTTTTGAGGAGCTGAAGCAAAACTATAAATAAACCAACCAGGACAATTTAAGATATTTGTAACTGACTAACAATAGAGAAACAAAGCACAATGTAAATCTGGATAGAAATTGAATAATTAGGCCGATAATTGAAGTTAACGATTCTAAGAAATATAGAATAATATCTACATTATATCAACAACTAATGGAGAGAAGAGGAAATACAACATTCTACTGTATGTGAAGCATAAATTGGAAAAAGAACTGGGTACAAGTATTACGGAAGATGAATGGTTGGAGATTTGGAAAACACAACAGTCTACAACATCCTCACATACTTGGAGGGAATACAGTTGGAAAAATATAATTACATTCTTTATTATTCCCCAAATTAAGAGCAAATACCTGTCTACAGCCCAGCCATGCTGGAGACTGTGGGGCGATAAATGTAGATCATTCTCATGTATTTTGGCTCTGTCCTGAAATTGTACAGTTTTGGGAAAATGTTCATATGACTATGGACAAGATTCTGAGATATGAGACACCTAGTTCATTGATAGTGTTGTACTTTGGTAATGTGTCAGGGGATATTGGTGAGAGAAGATAGATATTTGCTTAAAGTGTTGCTGGCAGCCTGTAAGACGGCCATTACAAGAAGATGATACAGGGTGGAATCAAGAATCAAGAGATCTGGGATAGATGGATGATGTTTAGGCCTACATATCAACGATAAGATAGGATAGTTCAATGTACATTTGATTATTGTTTGTAAGGTACAGGGCTGAAAATCTTTTGTGGAGAAGGCAATCCAGCCCCCCCCCCTTTTTTCTTTTTTAAATCTTTTTTTTATTAGTGCTCTTTATTCTTTTGTGTGTGTGCATTTGATTGCTAATGGAAAAGCAATAAAAATAAAGTATTAAAAAAATAATAATAATAATAATAATAATACAACTTCATCCCCCGCTTGTGAGGTGATCCTGAGGGCGGAGGGAATGTAAGGACATTTTAAATCCATTTTAAACATGAATTATGTATTGATGATTGAATTCTATCCTTCATTTGATATATCTATATCTATTCCATGTCTTGTTCTGTATGTTTTCCTTGAGTAAAAAAAAAGTTGTTTTTCTTTTTAAATGTATGTATCGATACTGTACTGTACAGAAAATCAATAGAGCATCACTGGAAAAAATATCACCATGATTTGCTGTATGGATTTTATTGCACAGCCCTAATCTACAACTTGTTCACGACCCTTGAACCCCAGCAGCAAGGCGGTCGCACTCACCTGTGGGCGTCCCGGTCATGACTGTGAGGGCCGCCATGGACTTGGTGCCGATGTAGTGGCTGTTGAGCAGGAAGCGGGCCAGGTCCTCCACGTTGTCAAACTGGCGGCTCAGAACCTTCTGGGCCCACTCACACACCAGGCCACAGGCAGCGGAGCGCATCTCATCCTCGGCGCTGGGGGACTGACCCGACGTCTCCATCAGCTCACACTGGAGGCAGAGAGAATGGGCAGAGAGACCTGGGTCAGCATCTGGAGGTCTAGAGGAGTAACAGATTATCCATTAGAACTACTTTGACCTCTTATGGGTAACACAGAAACTCACCCCGTCGCCTGACTTCTGTAAATCCAGGTTGGGCAGCGATGGCATGTGTACGAAAGCTTTCTTCCGCAAGCCACTATAACAGTATGTGAGAAGTAGTTAAGGTTTAATATAGACTTTTGTATTGCTCAACATTGACCGAAAGGTCACCGGTTCAAGACTGGGCCAGGCCACTCAACAATCACTGAATCAGAATCAGAAGAATGAGATTTATTTAAGACAGGTAGGTTTTCACACATACTAGGAATTTGTTCTGTACTGTTGATGCATACAATAAATAGACAACAGTAGACAGGGTGCAATAACAAGACAGAGCAGTGCAGACAGGACAGTACAAATGACAGGACAGTGCAAAATATATAACAGCGCATGAAGTAAAGGGCAAATGCACTAAGATGTAATAAAAATTAAAAGTTAAAAAATTAAAAATAAACATTATGGATAAAAGTGTCTGCTACAGGAAATGACCAAATTATACATCCAGCTTCACAGAGCAGTGCATTTGAAAGGATATTTGGATTTGCCTCTCATTCCCAGACGACGAGCCTTCATGTTGGGAAAGACGTTCTTCATGATCTTCCCAAAGTCTGCTGCACTCAGTGGATTGTAGCCGAGATTGTCACAATAGCTCCTGCAACAAAAATTCAAATAGCACACAAAAATGTATGAGTTTACCACTACAGTGAAATATAGCGGCACACGTAGATGACCCATAATTCATCATCTATTTTCTTTTTTTGTGTGTGATATTTTTAGGGCATTTCTGCTTTATTGGGATAGGACAGTGGAAGGACAGACAGGAAGGTGGGAGAGAGAGAGAGAGGGGAAGACATGCAGCAAAGGGCGTGGGCCGGATTCGAACCCACGCCGCCGTGGTAAGGACGAGCCTCTACATGGTACGCGCCCCAACTCATTGAGCTACCGGGGCGGCCCATCATCATCTATTTTAAAAGCCAGGCGGCCCAATTGAATTGTTTCTACGTCGTTTTCTTCAGGTGTGTCACGCCACGGATCGGCCTTGGCTTCCCACCCTACAGCACGTGACTGTAGCAAACATCAGGTTAACTAGATACTAGTCTCGCAAACCAGACCTATCTCCACACTTCCTTTACACTGTGCCAGAGCTGGAGAAAGGTCTGGCTGGACTCATTACCATTCAGGGATAAGGGGAAAAAACATAGTATTTCTTTAAACCAATCACAATCGTCTTTAACAGAGTGGTTGCTAGGTTGTTGTTGTTTCACGTAGTCTGGATTGAATCTGATTGGGCCGACAACATATTCTGTCGCCATTGATTGGGCAGTAATAAACGAATGACAAGGCTTATCACCAAAAACTTCAGTACATCTGTTCAGTCAGACTAGATAGATACTCACTTGTATTCATCATACACCTCTTGTTTTGGGAGGGATGTCTCTGGGTGTTCTTCTAGGTGATTCCGTATCCAGTTGAATGCATACATCTGCTGTGTCCGGCTGGATGACATGGAACTCTGATCACTGTAACAATGCATAGGAAAACCAGCTCAGAGAAGACATGTCTTCAACAGATAGGTGTGATTTGCTTGTCCTTTAGAAGAGAAACTTTAGTACCATAGTCCAGGAGTGGAGGACCCCCTCTGATTCTCAGTCCTAACGAGCAGTATTTGGGGTAGAGGTGATGCATAGATATGGGGAAACAAATTAAAAACACTGAAAACTGGGTATAGCAACAAAAAAAAACAATCATTACTAATACTGCTTCATGGTAACCACACAGCCATAACGATTGTGTGATACTTTTAGCCTAGGCAAAGAGGTCAACAATGATTAACTAATGCCATAATAATCATCACCACAAGACAGGAAGCATCACAATTCACTGCGGACAGGTGTGGGTAATAGACCTATTATTCACTGGTTGGTTAATATACAACAATAACTTGACTTTTTAATCTTTGTTATAAATGCAGAGTGTGGAAGCATTTTCACATCATGCACTGAATCATTAGATCAAAACACTCCTCTTGATCAAAAGTCTAAAAGACTAGACATACAGCCCATGTAGCATTAGCAATCTGAGGACAGAGGGTGTGACTTACTGACACAAGTAAGTCCACCAGCTAATTACTGAAGGAAGCTCTCCAAGCACTGCACAACGAAAATATACAAGACGCAACGAGATACAGCTCAATAGCTGTGAAACAGAAGTAGGAATGTACCTTCTATCATTGCCACTGCTGGGACCAGAAGGCAACTTAAGGTAGAGGTAGAGTTTTTCAATGTCTGTAAACTTCTCAACATCTTGCTGTAAAAATGCAGAGGGGATGAAGAGAGACAATATATAAGGATAAAAGACAAACCTACAACAGTATAGTTCCTTGTTACCGAAGTAACAAAACAAAAACAGACTGGTTGCAATAGCCTATGTCTTGATGGCTTAAACCATGAGATAATTAATAGTATACATACAGAGGGCAGTTGTCAACATTTCTGGTGGATGGAGTCTGTAAAAAAGGTGACCATTCACCAGAAATGTTGACAACTGCCCTCAACTAATGGAAATTAGTTGGATAGCCTACTGCTAGACAATGTGAGAATTGGCACGGGAGGAGGCTAGTTTACAGTGTATAGTGCCATTGAAATGGTCAGCTATTATAGCAGATGAACATGGAGATCTTTCATATAATTGTGAATTGCTATGAAAATCTAAACACTACAATGTATTTGGTGCACTGGAAATGTGCATTTTCACTATGAAATAATTGGCTTCTAAGAATGGATTCATCTCACCTCTCGCTTTTATATTTGTCTCTTGCCTGTTGCTAGGGGAACCAATACTTACGAATGAGGTGGGAAAAAAAGCTATTTACTAGACACTGATGATCAGCATGCTGTGCACTAAATGCCTCTGTCTTTTCTCGGAGTACTACAGTTATAGTGTGCCATTATTTGATGCAGATTGACATAAAACAATTGTAGGTTTGATATTCATTGGGTATTGTATCTACTGAACTGTAACAAAATAGTAACTAGAAAGGGTGCTCCGAGAGCACAGGGCTCCGCCCATTAATGCATTTTGTTGGTGTAACTGAGATGAAATGGTTAAACTCACTCCTCAGTATAAATATAGTACACTTGCACCATTGAAGAGTAAGCTTTTTGGTGGTGTAACTGATAGTGGTGTTTATGAGAGGTGGTCATGTATGAACACAACTGAACATACTTCTGTAATTTTTTCAATCAGCCATTATAGACAATAACAGAAGACATAAGTTACAAAACTATGTACAGAAATTAAGTCCAGTGTTCATTCCTCTGGGGTAAAAAGGACAGGCACTAGCCCAGTGTCCATGTCTCTGGAATGGGTTCTACAGCTTATGCTACACCCCTCTATCGAGTTTCATGAAAATCGTTCAGGTAGTTTTTGTGTAATTATTATTATTATTTTGTTTTACATGCAGAGAAAAATAAGATAATATTGGTTGCTTAAACAGCAAATAAATAAAGTTGATATCTAAGATGATATTTAAAGCTGACTTGATTCCTCATTGTAACAAAGAGCAAACGTTTTCTAAAGAAAAAGCAACATCTTCCTTGCGGCTCAAACCCGCAATGAAAATTCATGAGACTAACGCCTTAACCGCTCGGCCACCAGGCGTAAGCCTGGCAGAAGAAGTAAAGACTAGAAAGGGTGCTCAGAGATCACAGGTTTCCGCGCATGAATGTGTAAGTTGATAAAAAAAAAAAAAAGATAAGAAAGCAGCACGGTTTGACTGTACCTGTGTTTTTTCATATGATATCAGAGTGTATTTAGTAGAAAATAGTTTGTGGGATGTTCCAATCGCTCTGGTAGTTGGGGGCCAAGCAGCGAAGTTGCGTAGGCCACCATTGTTCTTGTACCTTTTCTCTTTCTTTCTTTCTTTCTTTCTTTCTTTCTTTCTTTCTTTCTTTCTTTCTTTCTTCTGCCATGGGAGTCTATGGCAGCCCATAGAACCGTATGGTAAAAAGTTGTGAAATGTCACACTCATTCATGACAGTCCCCTGAGTCTTGTCACCAAGACTCATGTCCACACCTCTAACCCTCTAGAGCCACCAACGTGTCAAAGTTGGAGGTGCGTTTGTGCACGCAACTTTTGACCTGTAACCCCGATTTTCAAAAACGATTTTCCGCCATTTTGGATTTTGTGAAAAACACTTAAAATGTATCTCCTCCTAGGACTTTCGACCAATCTGCACGAAACTCGGTATGCACATTCTCTAGACCAACGTCCACAAAAGCCTTACAGGGATTTTTGATTCTCAAAAGCATTCGCCCGCTACAGCCAATCAAATTTGTCGTTCAAGCCGCCAAAACGGATATGTGGTCATATCTCAGCAAGTTGTTAATGTATCAGTCACATTTGGCACACTCATCGGGGACAGTCCCCTGACCCCTGTCAGCAAGTATCATCGCGACAGCTCGAACCCTCTAGCGCCACCACCGTGTCAAAGTTGGAAGTGCGTTTAGGCACACAACTTTTGACCCGTGGGACTGATTTTCAAAAATGAGGTACCCTTGGAATCCCTGACTCATGCCGAGTTCAACGCACCCTATGATGTCATTTTCCACCAATTGAATTGCCCGCCATTGTGTATTTTGTGTAAAACACTTAAAATGTATCTCCTCCTAGGAATTTTGACCAATGAGTGGTTACGCACATTCTCTAGACCAATGTCTACAAAAGTCTTACAGGTATTCAAAAGCGTTCGCCCGTTACAGCTAATTGAATTCGGCATTTAAGCCGCCAAACAGGAAGTGTGATCATATCTCAGTACCACTTTGATGTTTCAAAACCACATTTGGCATACTCCTCGGAGACAGCCCCGTGACCTCTGTCACCAAGTCCATGTCGACACATCAAACTCTCTAGTGTCACCAACCTGTCAAAGTTGGAAGTGCGTTTATTCTGAACCGTATGCCCGATCTTCAAAACTGCGGTAGGGATTCGAATGCGGCTATGCCGTGTTTCACTTGTTGTCTTTGATGCGCTGGTCACGCTTCCTGCTTGGCCCCCACATTGCTGCTTGCAGCTATATTTTTTGTATAATCCTGCTATGTGACGAATAATACTGTTTTTCATTTGCTTCAACACTCAAATTAAAAAGAACACAAAGTTAGTGAAACCTGACACCAAAGGGGCAAAACCTCAGCCCAGATGTGCAGGTAGCTTATGATTTATATGTAGGCTAATACCACAGGATCCAGGCTAAGAAAATGTAACTTTTCCTAATACAGTGTTTATCTGATTTGTTTTTCAGGGATCAGATATGATTTTGTTTTACATGCATAGAAACATAAGACAATATTTGGCGTAAACAGAAAAAAAAAAGTTGACATCAAAAGCCGAACCCAGGAACCGAACCTGAATCGACGCATTGCTAGACTGATACATTACTGCTCGGCCAACAGCGATACAGTAAACCTGGTGGGAGAAGTAAATATAAAGGGAAAGAAGCCGGTCCAAGTATGGCTAATATTGATTTCTTTTAATTTGTGTATCCAACCAATGATTCTGATCCGCACCAACATGTAATGTGTTCTAACTTGGCCCATGCTAGTTTTTGTATAGTCCTGCTATGTGATGTGACAAACGAACAAACACGACTGATATATACCCTCCGTAGTCTGGGGCCTGTCTCTTTCGCAGTTGTTTCACCGGTCTAGAGGGGAAGCGCCTAGGATGACGCATCGCATAATCTTCCGGTCTGGACCGGAAAAAGAACAGTTGTTGTATCTATAATTTCAGAGGCTTAGACGCTGCAGTGGTGTGTGATATTGTGTATCCGGCACACTTCTTCCATGACTTCTTGAAATATTTCTTCAGGTATGTCCATGTTTTCTTCCATCGATGTAAATAAAGCATGCGGAAGTAGGAGGCGGGCTCTACAGGCTCGAGGCGGAAGAAGGGGCGGGCTTAAGGCAGTGAAGTAAATAGACCCCAGGCTCTCCTCCCCGAGGAGACTGGTGACGCGAGGCTATACCTCCGCCAGCGGTCGCTGGGCAGAGCCAACAACTACTGTTGGCAGATTAAGATGTGACAGGATGAGAAATTGGACATTCTAATACGTGCTAAATGTTGACAGGGTTGAGGACATTGCATCCTTACATTAATATTGTATTGTACATGTTAACTAATTTCTTGCCATTTTTAGACATTTTCAAAACATTGGCTGTGGTACACGTGTTAGAAATGAGCCAGATGACAAACAGTAATTAGGGCCATTCCAATTACTCACCAATATGTTGTCCACTTTTGATTGTACAGATTTGCTGCATTAGGAAAGACAGCAAATGTCAGATAATGAGTAACAAATCAGGTCAGCATAATCTCTGCTATACATGTATCTTTCTAGGTTGGCGACCAACAGTACGTGTGCAATAGGCCAAGGTCAGATTTGGTCCTTGAATGGCAAACCTCACCTGGGAAATACCAGGCACTTGAAACAATGGCTACGTGCATTCATGATGGACATGCAGCCAAATGGATGGCCACCTCTTAACCGATAGGACGCCTGCTAGCTGTCAGAGATGACTACTGTAGCTACGACCAGGTAGAGACGACGGTCTGGACAAGACCAAGCTGTTGGCTAGGTGTCTACTGGCCGAATTGATAGCTGCCGCTGGCTAACTGATTACCAAGCTATTATGTATTTTGACGCTCCTGGGCGGTCAACTCTTTACATCCCCCAGTCACACAGAAGGGCATGTCATGGCATGCACAAATAACCACACTAGACTACATTGTAATAAGCCAGCTAGCACTAGGTCTCGCTAGCTCTGGCAAGTCAGCGAGCAATTTGCCAGCTAAGGGGCTCAGGTGTATTTCAAGAGAGGCCTCCCATAACTGTCTAGCTAGCGACTATGTATAATTTGCTCATGAAGATAGCTAGCTAGCTAATTTATCTGGCTAACGAAACTGAGGGGTTACAGTAAGCTTGGTCGCTACATAAGACGGTTAGCAGAGGTTGGGAAGGCGTCAATACCATCGTGTTTTTTGTGTGTGACAGCGCCCGTGTGCGTGTTAATCATCCATTGACATTGATCATCTTACCAAATTGAATTCTTTATTTTGAACTGCAATGCATTTGCCTCAGGCCCCTGAAGTCCTGGTACTAGCGCTGGAAGAGAGCCTAATCCCGAGGTAGGCTTCTGGTGCTGCTGGCCAGGTTGTTGTTGATCCTCAGCCATCATCACGGTTGTGGAGGGGAGGCGGGGGAGCTTTAACGAGTAGGCCTCATCCTGCTGGAGCCGAGACCAGAGCGCCGCTCCGGTTGTGCATTAGCTTGCTAGACCGGACCCACCGTTCATGAACCGTCTAAATAACCCTCAGCTAGCTAGGCCAACCTGCTGAATCGACGATAAAGCATAGCTATTAAGACTACGATTTGACACTCTAAATGTATAAAACAAAACAAAAGACATTCGGGAATAGAAAATACATTTCGCAGAGGTCTCCACTGCCGCAAACAGCACGCCTGCTGCAGCCACAGCCACGGACGATGCTGCTGCTGAGCAGTAGGGGCGCAGGCGAGGATGGAGGGTACAGGTTGATGACACATCTAGGTGACCACCAGCACCTATCGTCGTATGTTTATATCATAGAAATCTAAACTTTACATGAACTAACATCATCATCATCAAATCATGATCAGGTCCAGCCCAGACAAAATATTTCATTCTCGCACACGGCATACCCGTTTGACTATCGAATTAACATATTATTTTCAAATGTATTTAATTAAGCATGTGATTGTAATTTAATAGGCCTACTAGAATTCTGAAGTTCTAAGTGAAGCAAAATACCCCTGTCTCTGACCTTAGTAGTAGTAGGCTACCCTACTGCTGACAGCCAACATCCCTAATACCAGTTCAATGCTGCCACCTTCTGGCTCACACTGACAGTCACTGTCATTTACATAGACAATAAAACTGTTTTTCTTCCGATATATATTATAAGTGATAACTACTAGCCTAAATGTGTTGGCCACATTGTGAGATTGAATGTCACACGATATGGCAACATGTCAAAATCAAATTTTTATTGACGCAATTGGGTGAACACGATACTCATGTATCTTCTCTTAGCCTATGTGTTAAGGAAATGTCTCCCTGTTAGTTATATGCACTCTATCTTTGACTTCCTGTTCTCTGCTATTTGTTATTAATCTATTTTAGGCTACTGTCAATCTCCTGTCGCTTCTCATTTGAGTTCTGTTGGGATTCTTGTTTGAACAGTTTGTCCTTCGTTGTTCTTCAGCACCTCTTTAGCTACAGTACAATTATTCTCTAGCAGTTGTTGTTGTTGTTGTTGTTATATGTTCTTGTCTGCATATCTTTGTTACACATGAATTAATAAAAATACATTATTTTTGGGATGTATTGCCCTTCTGAGATCTGTCCATGCTTAAAAGCTTGTATTGATTATCAAGTGTAATAATACTAGAGTTTGAAGAGACCAAGTGAAATGTGTCTGCTTTACGTTAACCAAGACGGTTTATAAGGTCAAAATTGGGCCTTAGACAGTGCCGGTGTTGACGCGAGATGACCCTCTTTCCTGAGCGGTCGTGGTAAATCTGGGCCAGTGGCTGAGATCACCCAAAGAACAGCGGTCATCCTGCCTCTTACATGTTGTCTGTAGCCCTGCTCCAATCCTCTTAGAACTACATCCTCTGGCTCTCAGGCCAGACTCCAAGATCAGATGGCCTAATCTCATCCCAAAGACAGGTCCTCTCCAGTAGAGTCACGCCAGCTATCAAACACCATTTGCACACGCCTGCAGAACAGGATAGGTAAAGCTGTCAGTCATGTACTGTAACACCAATATAGGTTACTAGAACATACAGTACCTTATGATTTATCTGTGTTTTAGCATGCAGGTATGAAACATACAAACAAAACAGAATCAGTTGTCTGGCTGAATACTGTCTACACATAAGGTTGACCCCAGGCTTGAAGTGTAGGCCTAAAGGCTTTGATGTTGTTTTTTTAGTTGCCGGTTTTGTGTGTGTGTGTGTGTGTGTGTGTGTGTGTGTGTGTGTGTGTGTGTGTGGCTGTGTACATGTAGATGTAAATGTATGTGTGCAGTACTGTATATGTGTGTGTGTCTGTGTGTATGTATATATGTATATGTATATATATATATATATATATATATATATATATATATATATGTTTGTGTGTGTGTGCCTGTGTGTCTTTTAAAAGGGACATTTGATGTTTTTCTGGGAGTCCCTGGCTTTGACGTCACTTTCATCACCTATCCCTGGCTGGGTCTTATTGTTCCATTTGTGTGTGTGTGTGTGTTTTATGTGGTTGTTTTTAATGCTCTCCAGTGGGCGAGCGGATGGGAAACTCTGATGTCATCAACCTTGGCCCAGCAGGACTGTGGAGCGTGCGGGCCCTCGGGGCGCTGTGATTGGTGCCCATGTGTCGGTGCCCCTGTAGATGGTGAAATAGACAGAGTGGCACTGCCTGCCTGTGCAGCACCTGCGTCCCAGCATGCTGATTGATCAGTTTGGTCATGTGGAATGTCACCATCTGGTCCCCAGTCCTTCTCTCTCCCCTTCTCTGCTGGCAGGGAAGATAGTTATTTAAGCCCTGTCAAATCATGCACATGAAGATAAGCAATATCACACCATCGCTTGAAAAGGTGCATTTACATATCCCATTGCAGTGCAGGGCAGTGGGATATGTAGTATTTGACTGTAGTAATAGATTCTGAACTACATACATATATGAACTGCTGGTGACACTACTAATTTCCATTATTTCCTTAGATTTGTTACGTGATATTTTTTATTTACAATGTTATTATTATCTTCATACCCTATAGTCTAGAGTCAAAACCATCCAATTAATTGGTGCAACTTAACCACATACAGTAGTAGGGCTACGTGTGTCTGAGAAGAAACATTTTGTATCTTTCTCTCTTTTTCTTCCTCTGATAAGCAGCCTTGTTTAATTCATTTCCCCCCTCTCTTTCTCTGCAGTTGCTCTTTCTCCTCCTTAATGACCAATCACTTATCAGAGTGCATCAGGAGTGACATTCATCATTGTAGAGTGTCATAATCAATGACATTTCAACAAAGGGAAAATATAGATATGCAAATATGAACTCATTAACATTTGCATTACCTGTTTGAATAATCGGGCCCCTGACAAGGCTGTAATTAACTAAGATTGATGCAAAGTTCGGGGTGAGGCGACTGTATATATTTTCCCCCGGGGTCATTTGCTTGGAAAGCCTGTGTGTGTACGGAGGGTGGTCGGGGGTGCTTACCCCTCCTCCCGCACAAACCTGTCTAAGCTATGGATGATGTGCTAACAATAATGCAGCGCTGTACCTCTGTCAGAGGTAAAGGCTTCCATAAGCTCCCCCTCAATCCCCCCGTCTTAAGATCGTTAGATAATGATTCTAATGAAGAGGGAGGCGTGCGCTGACCTCGTGACCCAGTTTCTTGCAGGTAAGACCGGTTGCGTGGATACTCAGGAGTCAGGATTAGAGCGTGACTTTTGGAGGAGCCTCTCCTCTTGAATAGAGAAGTGTTGGAGAGGTGTTGGTCTTCGTCAGGCATACTGTATTACAATAAACCTTTCTGAAATAGATGTGCAGACGTTACCCAGTTAAACAAAGGCATTGTGCCTGTGTTTGATAATAATATACACCTCGACCCATGCTCGTAGGCCTACTGTACTGTAACCTGTGAACTCTAAGCAGTCTCCTTTAACTCATGTCACTGTCAATGTTCATCAGGAACACATTTCAAGATGATACTACTTGGTTTCACATGTCCATATAGCCTACAGTACAGTATATGTCCTGCTACCACAATTCTTCTTCTCTCGTGTATCGTGTTCAGATGTCCAACTCAGTGCTGTGTAGCGATGCCCTAGTCTCTGGTCCCAATTGAAAGAGGTACCACAGTATTATAATCAATTAATAATTAATGTACATCGAAGGTTTTTATTAGCGACACGGCAATTACACAGAAACACACGCGTAGGTGTCGCGTAGGCGACAAAGGACATACAACACACAAACACACGCATAAGCGTTCGCCGGTGGAATTTATCCTCTTCATTTCTCCCATCCAGGTTGGAAGAGCCGTCCAGGGGCAGCCAGGCGCAGCAGACAGCCTCGTCAGTGGAGCCCGGGGACCAAGTCCAAGTCCTCAGTCCAAGTCCTGGTCAGGGACAGGACTGGAAGCATCTGTTCTTCTGCATGTTTTTCATATTGGGGCCCTATGTGGAGGGAACTCGAGCCAGTGTGGGGAGAACATGCAAACTCCACACAGAAAGGCCCGGGAGATAGGTCCGGATAGCCCATGCGTGAATGGAACCGAGCCACTGTGCCACCCATGAGCAATTTGGGGTTCAGTGCCTTGTTCAAGGACACTTCAACACACTGCCGGGAGCTAGGATCGAACTGGGGACCTTCCAATCCCCTACCTCCCGAGCTACTTGTCCTCAATCATCGCAATCCTAGGTTGCTCTGATGTAAACAGGCAATGACAAGGGGAAATGAGAGGGTGTGTAGGATATGAGGACATCAGTGTAGCCTCAGCTGACCTTGACTTTCAGTGAGGATTCTTTTATTGGATCGTTGTGAAGCCTACTGACACCGTCTAGGGCAGGACAGCATACCGCCACAATTATGTCTTCTTGTCTGATATATGTCCAGAATTTAAGTGACATAATATGCCTGAAAAGAAGTTTGTTGCAAGAGTGTTCAAAATATTATTAATTCAATGAGCTATTCATCATTATGGGCTTTATTTGGTGTTTGCCAAGACCCTACAGTAAAAGGCAAGACCCTACAGTATAAGGCAAGACCCTACAGTATGCCCGACCAGCTGGCTGCTTAGAAACAGGTTCCATCTCGTCGCCACGGCGACATCTGAGCAGGATGGAGATGTCACTCTGAAGATGATGGAGATGAAGATGATGTTGTTGTACTTCAAGAAGTACTACAACAATCCTCCCGCCTAAGCACTTATTGTATTTTATTGTATTATATTATATTGCACTGTAGGCTACTTTAGATTGCTATTCTTGCACTTTGCCTTCAGCACTAGATTATGCTCTTAGTCACTTGTTTTAGAAAGGAGATGCACTTGTGAGTTCTGGCAAGTAGTACACTGGCTTTTCCTACGTTAAATGCAATTATTGTTAGTCGCTTTGGATAAAAGCGTCTGCTAAATGACTGTAATGTAATGTAATGTATGTCAGGCATTTCAGACTTTCATATAAGGACAGATTGCTGGTCAGACCTACTGAGGGAAGAGGCATGTGTTCATCCAGTACAGTAGGTCACAGTGACTGGCAGCCCACGCAAGCAGACAGTACGAGCCAAGAGGATTAAAGCTCACAGGAAAACCTCTTGGATGTGAGTGTTTACTCAGAGCAGCGCCCATGACAGGCTACCTTATAAATTACATCACTCCTGACAGAGAAGGACCTTACCACGGGACACGTGCCTACTAGCTACTAAGGCTAGATCTTATTTGGAAATGTGGGTCAGACAGAGGAGGCGGCGGAGTGTTTTCTGGAATCCTCTAATGGGGACGTAACCTCGACGTCTTCGCACGTCAACACTACCTGTGTTGTTCTTGGAGGTATGGGTAGGTGCAGATGTTTGTGATTGTCACAGTGAAGATGTATGGTTACATCATGGTCATGTATTCAGTGAACAGGCTGTAATTATTCCAATTGTCTATTGTTTTCATTCAAGTGACAGTAGCTGTGTCGTGTGGACGGGATTCCAAATATTTTCATGCTCAGTCACTCATCCCTGAAAGAGAATCTAGGCAGACACATCAAATCATCTGCAAAATAGCCTACACTATTACAATCCCCTGGACCAGATACAGGATGCATCCAACCAAGCGGCATGGGTAAAGTAGGACCTCCCCCTGTCTCTGCTTGGCCACCCCTCTCTGCTGTCCGAATTGGTCTAGCCCTCATTTGCATAAGTTGTGTGTGAGTAGCTGCAGGAGCAGGGCAGGGATCTGCACTATGAGTGTATGAGTGGAGAGAGCTGTGGACTGTTCTGTGACTGTGGAGTCGACTTGCACTGAACCTGCTGGAGTCATGTATTGTGCTTATCCTGTCTCTCGGACAGAAAACAACCCACTGATGTATTGCTACAATATGAAATCAGTGAGTATATTTTCTTCCATCCTGTGTGTGTTTGTGTGTGCTTTTATGTGTTTGTGTGTGTGTGGGTGTTTGTGGGTGGGTGGGTGTAGGTGTGTGTGTGACACATATTTAGTTGATGTCACATACATCAATCCCAATCCCTTTACAATCCCTATACAATCTTCTCAATAACTCTGGATTTGTTGTTTGCTATCTGCTGCAAACTGTACAGTATACTGTATCTATTCAGTACAGTTTTAGGAAAACTTAGCTCTGCCTAACTATCCTCACTGTCACCATTTGTAGTGAAGTAATTTTAAAACATAGAAATATAATAAATGAATCACTTACATTTATAATATAATATGTTCTCTCATGAAGTTATAATAGCTTGTAATAATAACTTCTCATTATGTGAAAGTAGCTGCTCCTCGAGTATGTATCCTAGTTTCAGAGTAATTGGCATTCACAACAGGAAGTCTGCACTTAACCATTTCAAGAACAGACTCTTTAAAATGACGTAGCCTGATGTATCAATAAAAAAAATATATTTCTCTCAATTTTCTCAGCGTAGGAGTTGGTGGGGAAATGTAAACAGCAGAAAGGTCAAAAATCACTGTGGTTCCATTGCTACTTCTATTAGACTGTTTTAATGTAAGACAGCACATCGATTTTAGAACTCACCAGGGTTTATGAGAATGGGTCAGATTTGTGGCCTGTCCAGTGTTTTACAAGACCATGATGGTCAGTGCATAAGCTATGGGACCCTGATCGGGTAGATCTGAGAACCTTCTATTTAAATCTCCCTGTCACATACATCTTTACATGAGACAGATCTCTGCTGTTTCTATTTGATTTAATCCTGCTATTTGCAGCAGTCCCTATGCCCCATTACGACCGTTATCAAAGGCAGCTTTCATCTTTGTGAGAGTAACCATATCCAGACATCATGGATTTCAGAGGGAGAAAATTACTTGCATGTGTCCCCAGTTGGTCATGGCAGAACTAGCCTACAGTATAGCAACTATAGAGAGGTACAATAATATTTTCTCTTCCTGTATTCTGAACATTTTTAACAGAAAATCCTGTTTTCCCCCAATTACTCAATTAAGTTCTTGGTTGATACTAGTTTAATTTTTTTCATTTATATATATATTTTTTTTTTTGTGTGTGTGGGGGGGTGTAAATGCAAACTACAGGTATACACAGGTAAGCATAAAAGAAAATGTGGTCATTGCGTGTCAACAAAAAGCACCATTAGCTGTGATGTTCTAATGGAGAAAAGTCCCTTATCATGTGTGACGGAGTGATTGATGGTTCCTAAATCAATGCTGTGCTAAAAAAGACCAAGGCGTGGGGTCGGTGCCTCTCTCCGGCGGGGGCCGGTGGGGGCCTGCTGCTGGGGCGGGGGTGTGATCATTATTAACGGGTCGCCTGCTACACCCATGGTAAGGAGGACAATTGGCTTTATCCTCCTCCATATGCTGCCTATGGCGTCTCAGACGGGCCCCTGTCGGCAGGGGCTCCTGTGCTTGGCCTGGCCCAGAATCACTGCGGGACGCGTGCCAACCAGGGTCACGGCTTTGTGTGTGTGTGTGTGTCTGTGTGTGTGTGTGTGTGTGCGTCTGTGTGTGTGGGAGGGGGGAAGGCGGAGGGTCTGCGTGTGTGTGTGTGGGGGAGGGGGGGGTCTGTCTGTGTGTGTGTGTGTGTGTGTGTGTGTGTGTGTGTGTGTGTGTGCTCAAGAGTCTTTAAGAGAATGCTTTGCAGGACTTGTCGTCTGGGTAACTGACACCCCATTGATGTTGCTCGAGGAGGTTTCTATTCTTGTCCCGGGGCACATCAAAGTCACCGAGGGGGGCGCAGGTGCAACGCAGGCCTGCCAGTGTGTTTGAGTGTGTGCGCATGCGCGTGTTTTGTGTGTTCATAGGTGTTTGTTTTTATTTTCATTTGTAAATAACCGTTTAGTGGTGGTCAATGGCTAAAGCCTATTGTAATTCTTATTCACATACAACGCATTTTAATATTGTTGTCAGACAGTGTAAAGTGTATAAGTTTACAATTTCAGATCAATCCGTTACACAGCTCTATCTTACTGTAGCCTACGTGTGTTTTTCAAATGTGTCAGTAGCATCATAACGTTCGCCTGACCAGTTCGACCTTGGAAGTGTTCTACTGTAGGCTATTGAAGGCTATGTGAGACACAAGCCTTACGATGACGTCGCCCCATTAAAACAAGGCAAATCTAAACAGGGTTTAATCACTCTGTGTAGCATTTTCAAATGAAATACTGTAAAAGGCCAACGTTTGGACCCAGCCAGGACCTGGTGATGATTAGTGCGGGGATGAATGCTTTCTAAAGCCGGATGAGGAGACGCATGGATCTACGGCTTATGGATTATCACAATAGCTCTAAGTGTTCATCAGCTCGCTGCTTTGCTTTAATTTGCAGTAGAGCTTCAGCTCTGGTATCATAACGGAAGGTGGTCGTCTCGTACCGCGGCGAGAACAGGAATTAACTTCTTTGTTACGAAATAGTTGATTGTAGAGCATGGTAGGTTGGACCGAGTCATGATTCTTCACAAGACTCCCTCGTGGTGCTGTGTTTCCCCCTCATCTCTGCAGGTATATGCTCAGCCTTCAAACGCCGATGACAATAACCAGAACCCGTCCACCCAGCCGTCCTCCAGGGGCCCTGGCAGCATGTTCGCCAGCACATTCTTTGGTGAGCTAAACCACACTATTCAAAAGACACGTGTGTTCCAGTCCTACACTACTCCTAGGTCTATGAATTTACACAAAAACGTAGGTGCACGGATTCTTCAAACCTACCCAAATTGTTGTTTAACACGTACTGTTTAACATATGTATTTCTTCATTTCATTTCAGAGGGCGCAAACGGATCACCTGACATGTGGAGTTCCAGCAGTGTCTTGAGCCAGCCTGACTATGGAGGGGTCTCATCCCAGCAGTCCCAGTCAGGAAACTACAACCACCTGCCGTCCAATGATCATCTGGTAAGATCGGACTGACCGGGCTGGCTACTGCACAGGGCAGTATACACACTAATGCACCTCTGACTCAAACACAGCCTTATTCACTTGTATGTATGTATGTTGATTGTTTTCCAGGGCTATTCTCCACACTCTGTTGATGTCAATAGAGGTCTTCCCCCAATGTCTACGTTCCAACTCTGCAACACTGCCTGTCATACGCCATCTTGCAACAGCCCAGAGAGCTCTACAGGTGAGACGGTGTGCAAAGATTCCGATGTCTGTACGTTTATTCTTTACTTAACTGTGAAAAGGTCTTGCCTTCAGTGTTATTTTTTGATATGCATGTTTCTTGTGTGTCAGATCACCAGAGAAATCCCACTGGAGTGTCCCAGACAGGCGATGCCCTGGGGAAAGCCCTGGCCTCGGTAAGTGCTCTAACAATACTGTGCTGTTCAGCTCCACTGTTCTCTGTGTCTAGCATAATATGCAAACCAGAGCAGGAAGCCGAGCCCTAGGAATAATGTATCCAGGCTGTAATGACAAAAAAGGGGAAACTGTTATTTTATCCAGGTAACAAAGTGTCTTGTATTAACCCGGAGCCGTGCACATGCTGCCGGGCTCTTTACTGGCCGCCGGCCAGTAAAATGACCAGGATTGATGAGTCACTTCAGGTTACGAGCCTTCTCCAGAGGCTGTAGCGGGGCTGTAAAACCCCTACAGAGAAATGACAAGTTGTGCCTTTAAAATGATCCACGAGCTGGCTTTCATTGTGTTCCGCCCCCCCCCCCCCACACACACACACCCCTCCCCCCTCACACCCATCCTCCATCTGCCGGCAGATTTACTCCCCTGACCACACCACCACCAGCCTCCGCTCCAGCTCGTCCACCCCGGCCAGATCTCCGTCCCCCCTCACAGGCTCGGCTGGACCCACAGGTACGGGACTGACCCCAGAGGACAGCATGACATTACATTACAGTCATTTAGCACACGCTTTTATCCAAAGTGACAATAATTGCATTTAATGTAGGAAAAGCCAATGTACTACTACTACTACTACTACTACTACTACTACTACTGTAGTAGTAATGTTACTACATACTACTACTACAGCATGACAAACATATTGAAAGAAAGCTATATTTCTACGATAGAGGATTACAGAAACATCTCCCCTACCGCTTCATGGCTCTCTCTCCTGGTCTCTCCTGCTCTGTCTCTCCTGGTCTGTCTCTTTCCTGGTCTCTCCTGGTCTGTCTCTCTCCTGGTCTGTCTTTCTCCGGGTCTGTCTCTCTCCTGGTCTCTCCCGGTCTGTCTCTCTCCTGGTCTGTCTTTCTCCGGGTCTGTCTCTCTCCTGGTCTCTCCTGGTCTGTCTCTCTCCTGGTCTGTCTTTCTCCGGGTCTGTCTCTCTCCTGGTCTCTCCTGGTCTGTCTCTCTCCTGGTCTGTCTTTCTCCGGGTCTGTCTCTCTCCTGGTCTCTCCTGGTCTGTCTCTCTCCTGGTCTGTCTTTCTCCGGGTCTGTCTCTCTCCTGGTCTCTCCTGGTCTGTCTCTCTCCTGGTCTGTCTTTCTCCGGGTCTGTCTCTCTCCTGGTCTCTCCTGGTCTGTCTCTCTCCTGGTCTGTCTTTCTCCGGGTCTGTCTCTCTCCTGGTCTCTCCTCGTCTTTCTCTCTCCTGGTGTCTCCTGCTCTTTTTATTTATTTATTCTATGTGCTACTTGTTTAACAATGTTGTCTATGTGATATGTTACATGTTTTTAAATCTTGAGCTCTGCACCCATATTCCAATGTGGATTCTTCTACAAATAAACTCTCTGACTCTGTCTCTCTCCTAGGTCCTAACCCATGGCCTCGGGCATCAGCTCAAGTCCCAGTCTCCCCTAATTATGAGTCCTCTCTTATATCAATGGTAAGGACGCAGTCTGATGATAGATACAGTACCTTTAGAAATGATTTGCTTATATCAACTGCACATCGTTGTGGTTTCCCATCCTGGTTGCGTCTTATATAACGTCTCTCTTGCTACAACCTGTCTCCCCCAGTCTCAGCTGGAAGACCGCCTGGACAGGCTGGACGACGTGATCCACGTCCTGCGTAACCACGCTGTGGGGCCCGCCCCTGGCCTGCTGGACCTGGCCCATCACGGGCACGGCCCCGGGTCAGGTCACACATCCGCCATGGTGAAAACACGCTCTTTTGTCGAAGTATGACGTTGGTGTTTTTGTGAATGGCACATACAGTATATCTAAAGGCTATCTGCCAGTGACATGTAGTTGCAGAGAGGTGTGTGTGTGTGTGTGTGTGTGTGTGTGTGTGTGTGTGTGTGGTTAGGGGTGTATAGTAAGTGTGTGTGTGTGTGTGTTAGGGTTAGGGTTAGAGTTAGGCTTAGGGTAATGTTAGACTTCTCTAGTATGGGAAGCCTCCGCCATCACACTCAGATTCCAGCGTTCCTTCTTTCTTCCAGAAGATTTGAACACATCCGGGGGGGAGTAAATACAGAGGAGGAGGTTTTTAGTCTAATCCTGTGGGGGTATTAAATCTATTCCCTCATGTTTACATCTCTGGAAAACATGTCCATAAAAAATAATTCCTTTAAAGAATTAGGGGTATGTTTAGAGAGTTTAAGAGTTGAGTTTTAAGGGAGGGATTAATAATTATCTCAGATTTAATTAATTGTGTGAGTCTTACTCAGGGACACGGGGCAGATTTTACTGTAATTGTGTCACCATGTTTAACACTTGGCAGCGTCCAGCATAGGAATGGTACACAAGTGCATAACAGATGTGCATAACCCTTTATCTAGCATATTCTCTTGTGTGTATTCCACAGGCTGAAGGTGTCAATCTGAACAACAACCACTCCGCATTGCAGAGCCTCAATCAAAATGGCCACCCCTACCACATCATGCAGAGAGGCTCACTGCACAACATGCACATGCAGGAAGGAATTAGAGGTCAGTTATACCACTGTCTTACTATATCTATCTATCTATCTATCTATCTATCTATCTATCTATCTATCTATCTATCTATCTATCTATCTATCTATCTATCTATCTATCTATCTATCTATCTATCTATCTATCTACATGTATCTGTCTATCTATCTATCTGTCTGTCTGTCTGTCTGTCTGTCTGTCTGTCTGTCTGTCTGTCTGTCTGTCTGTCTGTCTGTCTGTCTGTCTGTCTGTCTATCTATCACACATCATGACCTCAAGTTAACGTGATGTCTGTGCGCCAGGTCTTTCAGGAGGGCTGGGTCAGCTGGAGCTGAAGCTGGAGGGTCTTGGAGGAGAGAGAGATGAGATGCAGACCACCCGCAGCCACAGCTCCGACAGCCAGCGGTCGGACGAGGAGAGTGAAACACTGGAGTCTAAGACACCTGGGGACAGCACCAGGGCCAGGTGAGGACTCTAGTCTGTCTGCGTCCATCAATATATGATTCTGATTTATTTTCCTGCCAATCAGAGTGATTGAGGCTGTGGTATTTCCAGCATTACTTTATGTGCTACTGTATCTTGCCACTAGAGGGTGGATGAGTCCATATTATACAAAGCCACAGTTCTTGGTCCACAGTACAGTCAGCTTAAAGACATTTATATGGATCAGAAAGTGAATGCATGAAATTGTTTGTGATTTCTCATGCCCTGACTTCTTGTTTCACGAATTTCCTGGGGATTAATAAACCGTTACCTTACCTTGTATTTTGTATTTGCACTGTCCTGTCTTTGCACTGTCCTGTCCTGTCCTGTCCTGCACCCTGTCTAATGTTGTCCCCATTAGTGTATGCACCATCGACCTCATATTAATACACATACAAATACCTAGTATTTGTAAACTACCATGGCAATAATCCGAATCTGATTGTTCTCTGGTTTATTTGCAGCAGCATCCATGAGGACGAGGACCTGAGCCCGGAACAGAAGGCCGAGCGTGAGCGCGAGAGGAGGATGGCCAACAACTCCCGGGAGCGCCTACGCGTGCGGGACATCAACGAGGCTTTCAAGGAGCTGGGACACATGTGCCAGCTGCACCTGAAGAGCGAGAAGGCCCAGACCAAGCTGCTGGTCCTGCACCAGGCCGTGGGCGTCATACTCAGCCTGGAGCAGCAAGTCAGAGGTCAGCGCGTCACTAGGGTGGGCGAGGCCGCGGGCAGGCAGGGCAGACTGCTGTGTCTCCTTCTTTCTGACTGCTGGCTCAGAGGAAGACGGGTGTGACATGGTCAGGGCCTCTACCTCTCTAAGGTCAGAAGAGAGAGAGAGAGAGGGGGGGGGGGGAGAGAGGGAAAAGGAGAGAGTGAGAGAGGGACCATGTTGGACATCAGGGGCCATGTTGGAAATGTTTAACTTTTACATGTTATCTCATGGATATTATTGTCTGCTATGTCCATAAATAAAAGCAATCAATCAGAGAGAGATGAGGACAATAACAACAAATGTGAGCACAAGAGAGAGAATTCAAGACAGATAATCTACAGTTATAGCCCTATATGTCCTACAGTGCTGTAGGATGATTTAAAGAAGGGGAGGGAATACCTATTAGATATTAAATAATGTCTTTATTTTCTTGTCATTTGGTCATCTGCCCCGTGTGGATAGGCACTAACCTGGACATCTTTTGAAACCCGCAGAGAGGAATTTGAACCCGAAGGCCGCTTGTCTGAGAAGGAGAGAGGAGGAGAAGGTGTCCGGGGCGTTGACAGACGGACAGCCCCTGTACCCTTCGCTCCACCCCAGTCTGACCGACACAACCAACCCCATGGGTCATCTCTGAGCATCAGTCAGGTGCACAACATCTCATTTCCTAATTTAACTCTCATTGGACAAAATGATAGTGGTACTCCACTTGATTAACTATAATACAATCGTTGATTTCTATATTTATGGTACCTTGTGCTGGTCTAATCTTCACCCTGACAACCTCATTAATACGACCTTGTCTTTGATCTACAGCTGCTGTGCTGAGGAGCAACTTGGGACTGCGGAGGTCGATGCGCCACCTAATGATGACGTCTATAGTGTTCCTATGAACTAGGACCCGGTAGCAGAGAGGAGGCTGTGTTTGCTATGTGGACCCTGTAGCAAGAGGAGGATGTGTTTGCTATGTGTGTTGCAGCTGAACAATCATGAAGTGTCACAATCTTCTCAACTCTCCAAATGGAATTTGACTCGTGCCTAAACTTGTAACTGACAAATGCATTGCGATCTGCAAATGTTTTGTACAAAATGTTTTTTTTTATATTTATTTTGTCAATTACCTTTCTGTTTTGAGATCTAAAAGGTTAGAAGCCAGTGTTGACAGTAGCCACAGTTTATCCACAGAGGGGAGGGGAACGCTTGTGTCATCATTTACATAATGTACATTCCTGCACTGAAGATGTCAACCAACCTCAGAGGACTGGATTTCATGTAGAGTTTGTGCAGTGTGTGTGTGTGTGTGTGTGTGTGTGTGTGTGTGTGTGTGTGTGTGAGTGAGTCAGCATGGTTGTGTGGTGGGAGTTTGAGCATTCTGTGAATGAACAGATCTCTCCGTGTATTCTGTTAGCTACATCCTTGTGTTTATAGTCACGCTAAATGAGAACGGGATTATGGTGAAGGATACAATGAAGGATAGAACACAACATATCAAATGGAAGTATTTATCCAACAGTATTCCCCTGGGCCCTTTGGTATTCATCTGAGGTGGTTTGTTTGTTTGCATGTTTGATCTCTGTAGAACATTGCATTGATTTTTAAAATAGTTAATCTTTTTTTTACATGTTTTGACAAGTAAATATCTTACATTTTCTGTCTAATTTTACAGATGACAATGTTTTTGTTATATTTTACTAGACATTTTAAAACAGATGTTACATGTTTTCATTTGTCCAGAAATCGAAGTAATTGTAATGTAGATAATAAAAAATGTCTCATCTACATTGTGTACAGTTTTAAGTACTAATTTGGGTGAAAATAAAAGCAACTTTTTTGGTGAGGGGGGTGGGCGGGTAGCTATAGTATGAAGATTGTTAATTTCTCCTGGCATACTATTAGATTTACTCCAAAGCCAAATCGAACAAATTAAGACCTAATATTTAAAAAGTAGCCTACCATTTTATCTGACAAAAATAAAGGAGTGTCGTCGCTTTACCGCCGCCCGCTCTGCACGGGCAGAGAGAGGAGGAGCGCAAGGGTGGGAGGAACTTTCCACAAGACTCAGGAGCGCAAGAAGCGCATCTCACTCCTGTTCTCAACGGTCTCGTGAGTCGATGGAAGTCATAAACACTTACAACTCCTAGTTGACTTGCTCAAAGAATTTGAGTTTATAGGCTAAACTAACCTTATTTTTACGAATCGATAAGGAGGTTTGAGCGGCGTTGTGTCAAGGTAGGCTACTGTATAGATAGTGAGATGTTTTAGTTACAATGATACAATCGACATTTAGCGTACATAACCTATTTTGATGAAGTGCAGAATTAAAAAATGTCAGCCATGTTCAGTGCTTCATATCTTTTTGAATATGGTTCATTAATAGGTTAGAGTTACTGCTGCTTGTTGGTGTTCTTCAAAGTAATGGATTGATTGATGTCGATGAACAGTTTGACCAAGTGCCATCACATCATCTGTAGATGACAGTCTGCGAGGGGCAATCACTGCCAGTGGTAGTCGTCATGCAGTTGACTCAACTGGGCTTTACAATAAGTACTCTGTGATTAGCACACAGAAGGAACTGTTTTCATGGCACAGTTGTGGCTGTGTGATTTGGCTGTCGATTCTTGTATTGCTGGTACGTGCAGCTGTGTGTGAGGTGCTCTCTGGATGCCATTGTTCCACACTAGCCCACACTTTGTTTATTACTGTTGCCATTTCGACTATCTATCCATATAGATGTTTCACTTCCCATGAAAGGGGTGTGTGCTCTGCTTGATTATAGTGATTTAGTATATATACTATATAGTGATATAGCCTAGTAATTTGCTTCTTTACAGCAGTGAGACTAGGGGAGGGTTTATTTACTCAACAGTGTTGGCACACTGAATCCTGCCAGGATGAGTGGCTCCCCGGACTACAGGCCACAGAGAGGCTATGTCGAGCAGCATAGTCCCAGAGCCAGCCCTCACTTCGACAGCGCCGGCCTGTTTGGGGTCAGGGTGCAAGTCCAGGGGATCAAAGGTCATCCCTACGTGGTTCTGAACAACGGGGGTAAAGACCCCCGCGCCAGCGCCGCAGCCGGTGGCAGCCTTGAGAGTCTCAGGGAGGTCTCCGTTGCAGCCCACCACCACCAGCCGGAGTACGGCCTGGCCGCGGTCAGGGGACCCCCGCTGGGCAGCCCTTCAGGAGGCCAGAGACCGGCTCAGAGACAGGGCCAGCGTGGTGGAGCCTCTCAGGCCGAGTTCAGGGACTCACGGGTGACTATGGCGGCAAACACCATGTTTCACTATCAGAGACACCCGGAGTTACTCCGACAATACGACCCCGACCGCAACAGCCTCGCCAACGTGGGCCTCCAGTCTAACACCACTCAGACAGCAGCAGTATCCAAAGCCAGGATCCCTCTACCGGCTGATGGCCCAGGGGAAGTCCAGAGCCCGGACCAGGCCCAGACCCAGACCCAGGCTTGTGCCCCTGGCGCGGCTCCTAAGGACCAGGCTTGGGTCACCCTGAAGTCCCCAAACTCTGTGGACGCGGACCCCATCACCTCCGTGGAGAGGCTGATCGACCAGTTCAACAGCCCTCAGAGGAGGGGGCGTTGCGGGCCGAGGGCCAGGCTGGCCCCGGAGGAGCGGAGGAGGTCGCGCAGCCTGGAGAGCAGCAGTCGCTCCTTGGACCCCTCCTCCTCCAGTCCCGCCCCTGCTGCCCGGGGCACCAGAGGGGAGATGCCGGGGGGCAGGTCCGGTGTCCCCGGCTCGCCCAGGGCCAGGTTTTTTGCCGGAGATCTGGCACCCAGTCCGGCGCCCAGGAGAGGGGGGAGCAAGTCCGCCATGACGTTGTTCCGTCAACTGGAGAAGGAGGCAGTACCCTCCCCCGGAGCAGTGAAAGTGCTGTACAAAGTGGAGAAGACCTCCTTGTCCAGGTCCACGTCCTTCAAGCACCCGGATGAGTCCACTGAAGAGAGAGACACTCAGGTACAGTGTGGTAGTTTACTGTATGGTACAGTGGAATATAAACAAGGCACTTTGTAAACACTCTGCTGTGTGTGTTCTGTGGGCAGGTTACTCCAGATCTGCTGAAGGGCTGGCAGCAGCTCTTACCACAGCCGAACGAAGACACGACCAAACAAATACTGTACACTTTCCTCCAAGATGGGTAGGTACTACGAACTACAGTAAGTCAACCATATAATGGTAACGCAATTCTCTTATTAATTCCCCCTAGAAGTCATTTGAAAGTCTTTTCCTGGAGAGCACTAGCTGAAAACACTTCGGTCATATCCTTCCTTTCATGCGGAGTGGTCATCGTCACCCCACAGCAGTCTGATAAAGAGTTGCTGTTTCAGCTGTGAGAGCTTTTTCCCACTCGCCCGCCCAGGAATGCAAAGCATGAAGTCACTTCCACAGCTCCTCCTATGAAATGTAACGCTCACCTCCACCTCCTTGCTGAGTAATGACAGCTGTAGTGAATGTGAAAAATCACGCACCACTACACTGGAGTATGACTAACATTATGGGGATCTCCATTTCTAAGCATTATATGGATTTCTACACTGCACAGTTACTGTACATATGGAGGTTTATAGCCCCTACTATCCCTTTTTATGCTGCTACCCCCCTTATCTAGTGACTTTCTTTTTTTGTTACTCTGTATCTAGTGTTTCTCTCCTTTCCAAACTTCCCAAACTAATTTTCAACTGCTGGAATGCCAAAATTCCCCCTTGGGGGATCAATAAAGTCATTACATTACATTACATTACATTACAGTCATTTAGCAGACGCTTTTATCCAAAGCGACTAACAATAATTGCATTTAACGTAGGAAGAGCCAATGTACTACTACTTGCCAGAACTCACAAGTGCATCTTCTTTCTAAAACAAACAAGTGACTAAGAGCATAATCTAGTGCTGAAGGCAAAGTGCAAGAATCACAATCTAAAGTACAGTGCAATATAATAAGTGCTTAGGTGGGAGGATTGTTGTAGTACTTCTTGAAGAGATGAGTTTTGAGCCTGCGACGAAAGATGGGCAGCGACTCTGCTGTCCTGACATCAGTGGGCAGCTCATTCCACCACTGCGGGGCCAGGACAGAGAAGAGCCGTGACCGTGTCGATCGACCGCAGGAGCCTCGGAGTGACGGGGCAACCAGTCGCCCTGAGGTAGCAGAGCGTAGTGGTCGGAAGGGGATGTAGGGTTTGACCATGGCCTGGAGGTAGGAGGGGGCTGTTCCTTTCATTGCCCTGTAGGTTAGCGCCAGAGTTTTAAACTGGATGCGAGCCGCTACAGGGAGCCAGTGTAGGGAACGGAGAAGGGAAGTTGTGTGGGAGAATTTGGGGTGGTTGAACACCAGGCGAGCAGCAGCTTTCTGGACAAGTTCCAGAGGTTTAATGGCTGACGCCGGTGCCCCCGCGAGGAGGGAGTTGCAGTAGTCCAGGCGGGAGATGACCAGGGCCTGGATGAGTACCTGCGCCGTTTCATTAGTGAGGAAAGGGCGAATCCTCCTGATGTTGTAGAGCATGAATCTGCAGGAACGTGTGACGGATGTGACATGTGAGGAAAATGACAGTTGGTCATCCAGGGTCACACCCAGATTCCTCGCAGTCCGAGTCGGGGTCACCACTGTGTCTTCAATGGTGATGGCCAGGTCCTGGTGCGGACAGCCCTTCCCCGGGAGGAACAGCAGCTCAGTCTTGTCCAGATTGAGCTTGAGGTGATGTGTCGTCATCCACTCCGAAATGTCAGCCAAGCACCCAGCTATGCTTGTCTCCACTTCTGTATCAGAAGGGGGAAATGACAGAACCAGTTGGGTGTCATCGGCATAGCAGTGATAGGAGAAGCCATGCGAGCGAATGACAGAGCCCAGAGATGTAGTGTAGAGGGAAAACAGGAGAGGACCCAGGACAGACCCTTGTGGAACCCCCGTAGTCAGACTACGCGGTTCCGACGTCGACCCTCTCCATCGACGTGGAACACCCTCTCCAAGTCTTATCTTGATATGCGATAGGCCTCATATTAAACCTCCCGTTTTTAAGTAAAATCATTGGAAAAGCAGTTTTTCAACAGCAGAACAACTTCCTGGCACTAAATAATTGTTTTGATGTATTCCAGTAAGGATTTCGACCACACCACAGCACAGAGACTGCTCTTGTTAAGGTCTTCAATGACATCCATTTAAACACAGACAATAGCAGAATTTCAGTCTTAGGCTGGATCTCAGCGCTGCATTTGACACGGTTCACCACAACATATTACTAGGCTGACTGGAAAACTGTCTGGGAATTTCTGGCACAGTGCTAGACTGGTTTGAATCCTACTTGAAGGACAGGGACTACTTTGTGTCTATAGGCAATTACAAATCTGAGCAGACAAAAATGACCTGTGGAGTTCCCCAAGGCTCCATTCTGGGGCCTCTTCTGTTCAACATTTACATGCTCCCACTAGCTCAAATTATGGAAAACAACAAAATATGCTACCATAGCTATGCAGACCACACACACATTTATATCACCATATCACCAGGGGACTATAATCTCATACAAGCACTGAGTAAGTGCATTGAACAATTCAACGATTGGATGTGCCAGAACTTTCTTCAACTAAACAAAAATAAAACTGAGGTAATTGTCTTTGGAGCCAAAGAAGAATGATTAAAAGTCAGTGCTCAGCTCCAATCAGTAATGCTAAAAACCACAAACAAAGCCAGAAATCTTGGTGTAGTCATGGACTCAGACCTGAATTTCAACAGTCACATTAAGACAATTACAAAGTCAACCTTCTATCACCTGAAGAATATATCAAGGATTAAAGGATTTATGTCTCAGCAGGATCCGGAAAAACGTGTCCATGCGTTTATCATCAGTAGACTCGACTGTAACGGTGTGTTTACTGGTCTCTCTAAAAAATCGATCAGACAGCTGCAGCTAATTCAGAACGCTGCTGCTCGAGTCCTAACTAAGACCATGAAAGTTGATCAAATCACTCCAGTTTTGAGGTCCTTACACTGGCTTCCTGTCTGTCAAATAATTGACTTTAAAATACTGCTGTTGGTTTATAAAGCACTGAATGGTTTAGGGCCAAAATATATTTCTGATCTGCTGCTACGTTATGAACCATCCAGACCTCTCAGGTCATCTGGCACAGGCCTGCTTTCGGTCCCCAGAGTTAAAACAAAACATGGAGAAGCAGCGTTCAGTTTTAATGCTCCACATATCTGGAACAAACTTCCAGAAAACTGCAGGTCTGCTGCAACTCTCAGTTCTTTTAAATCAAGACTGAAGACTTTTCTTTTTGCCGCTGCTTTTTATTAAATCAAATAATTATTTATTCATACACTGCACTGTAACTTTTATTCTTGTATTTTATTTTTCCTGCATTTTGTTTTAAATGTCATTTTTTGCATTTTGTTTTATATGACCTTTTATGTGTTGCACTTTGTCTTGATGCTTTTAATGTCTCATTAGAATTGCCTTGTTGCTGAAATGTGCTATACAAATAAACTTGCCTTGCCTTGTCTTATCTGATCTTCTTTCCATCTCCATGTCATCATGATAGGAAAAAAGGTGTTAGGCTAGGTGGTTGTCGAACAGGATTTCCACCAGTTTTGCACTGAAAATACTGGTATGGTGGTGCAACTGGTTGTTGTTGTTGTGTTCCAGGACGACTGATAATAGTTCCACCACTCAGAGGAAGGTCAGCCTGGTGTTCGACAAAATCAACAAGTTAAAGTGGAAGACTGCGGAGAATGTGGAGGAGGAGGACAAAGTGAGGTTTGGGAAGGGGTGTGACTCAGATGGTTAGCTTCAATAACATGTAAGCTTAGCAATATGTCTCTGTCTGGCCGTGTTTTCCTCTCAAACACTGTAGGACTTCGCTGCGGAGGCGCAGGCGCTCCAGGAGAGAGGGGCAGCGCTGGAGAGAGAAGTTTCTGAGCTGAAGAAACAGCTGGAAGAAGAGACCATGGTACTGTAGTTTCAGTAGGGGACGGACACCGTCAGAAACATCCACACATCCTTAGCAATATATCATTTTCCATGTGGTTCTTCCGGTGGAAGAATGATCCCCCCACAACTCGGGATGTGTACTGTACAGTATGTGTGTGTGTGTGTTTTATCAGACGGAGAGAAGTCTAGCGGAGGCCTGTGAGAAGGCCAAAGACGACGTGAAAGTTCTACAGGGGGAGCTAGAGAAGAGCCAGGAAGAGCTCTCCAAACTCAGGGGCAGACTGGACAAGATGGAGGCAGAACTTCAGTCCACCAAACAGGAGTAATTGAGGGGGGAAGCACAGCTTATTTTTCAAGGGGTTTACACAGATAAGCAGAGGTTTAGTCGTTCCGTTGAGTGATTATATCAACGTTGTGTCTGGCAGGCTTGTTCAGTTGAAGGTGGAGAGAGATAAGTCCAAGATAGAGATGAAGGACCTGCAACAACAGCTGTCTGAGATGCATGATG
Organism: Borostomias antarcticus; assembly: GCF_949987555.1. NCBI lineage: Eukaryota > Metazoa > Chordata > Actinopteri > Stomiiformes > Stomiidae > Borostomias > Borostomias antarcticus. The sequence continues at coordinate 6,203,051 of NC_140251.1, read as the reverse complement.
AGCTGGACCAAGCCAAGAAGATGGAAGCCGAAAGCATAGAGGATGAGGCTCTTCTAAAGGTTAGAGGCATAGGTCAAACTTTCTCATAAATATTTAAGCCTACGGACTAATAACTATATAAGTAATTTACATTTACGGTGTGTTACTGTTCTCTCTTCTGACATTTACACCAGAAGGGGGTTAAATGCATAGCACTACATAGAACATTGTGTACTTGCAAGTGATTTATATATCATTCACACAAAATATTATTAGGATAGTTTGTACATCTGTTACTGATCAAGTTCTCCCCAAAATATTCAAACGGGTAGGCCTATATATATGGTTATTCATAGGCTTCGGTAGAGGAACAACTCTTGTTTGTTTATCTCTGCTGGTCTGGGTAGGACATGGCCCAGCTGCGCCTGGATTTCCAGGAGGTGTTGCAGGTGCAGGAGGAGCAGGAGGAGGAGCTGCGCTGGAGGGAGAGGGAACTGACGGCCATCAGGGGCGCTCTGACGGAGGAGGTCGAGACCCACGACAAAGAGATGGCCTCTCTGGCGGAGGAATACAACCAGGATATCCAGCAGCTCCGCAAGGCCCTGGAGGAGGCCAACGTGGTCAGGGGGGAAAGACTCCGGCTCATCCAACCTAATGAGTCTCTTAACTCGTTTTAATAATGAACCAAGAGAGGCTTCATTTCCCCTCACTTTAAATCCTGTTCTATTCTTCTCCCTCTGTCTTTCACGGTCAGAGTAACTCTGTGCTGGGCCAGGAGAAGGCCGGGGTGGAGGAGCAGAGAGGAGCAGCCCAGGGCCGGGTGGAGGAGCTGACCCAGGAGAGGGAGCGGCTGGTGGGACAGCTACAGGAGCTGGAGAGCAAGGTCCAGCAGCTCCACCTGGCTATCCAGGAGTCCCGAGCGCTGGAGCACCAGCTGGAGGAAAGGACTGAACATCTGAAGGTGAGGCGGAGAGAGAGAGAGCGAGTGAGAGTGAGAAAGAGAGAGAGAGAATGTGTTTGGAAATGTATTTCCATGTCAGAGGGAACCTCTGGTTAGAGGGAAGCCTCATGAAGGTGTCCTTCCACAGAGGGAGAAGCAGCAGGTGGAGGCGACGCTGTCAGGGGTGAGGGAGAAGGAGGAAGAGATGTGTCAGGCCAACCAAGCCCTGGCCATACACCTGGAGAACGTGCAGGTGAGACTCCTCCTCGGTCCTAACATTTGCCTTTGTTTAGCAGGTATGGGTCAACTAACTTAAAAAATAGGAACACACTGCAGGGTATTGTCAAAGTGTGCAGCAAAATCAATTGACATTCCTCATTGGTATAAGGTTAGAACCTTGAAGAAAACCCAGTCAATCCTGGCTGATACTAGCCATCCACTGTCCAAGGAGTTCAAGTTGTTTCTGTCTGGCTGCAGATACAATAGACCAATAGACTTAACAACTCATTGATCCCTGCGGCCATTGGCCTTTTAAATAACTCAATGGGAGGTTGTTGTTCATATTGTATACATTGCATGTGGTTACTGCCGGCTGTGATACAATTTGCCCCTAAAGGATAACGTTTTCTTGACTCTTGACTGAAATCAAACGCCCATCATGGACCCAATTATTTTCATGAAGTGTACAGGAGCTCTGTAGATCTGTGACTCCATAACTGTGTCCTCTATGTGAATAAGGAGACGGTCTCTGTTGGCTGGGAGGGGTGGCTGGGCGTGGCTGTGGCTCAGGAGGTATAGTGGGGCGTCCAATGGTCGCAGGATCGGCGGTTCGAATCCTGGCTCCTCCTGTCCACATGTCCAAGTGTCCTTGGGCAAGACACTGAGCCCAAATTGCTCCCAATGAGCAGGCTAGCACCTTGCATGGCAGCTGACTGCCACTGGTGTGTGTATGTGTGTGTGAATGGGTGAAATAGAGGCCTTCATTGTAAAGCTCTTTGGATAAAAGCGCTATACTGTATAAGTGCAGTCCATTTACCATTTTGTGATCTTCACCGTAGTGTGAGTTGACCAAGCTCAACCATGAGCACCGGGAGCAGTCTGAGAGGCTGAGAGTGGAGAGGGCGGAGGCGGAGGCACTGAGGAGAGCGCAGGGCGACCTGGAGGAGGAGAGGAGGCTGCAGGACAGGACGGTGGAGCAGCTGCAGAGGAAGGTTTGTAGAATGGACAGGGGAGGGAGGGAGAGGGCGAGGGGGGGGAGGCAGGCATAGTAAAGGTCACTGGGATGAACACAAGGACTGTTGGAAACCATTCCCTATTATATGGTAATAGTGGACTATATTGTGAGTTCGCCATTTTCTTCTAGTGTCCGAATTCTCAACGGTTAATTCGATTCATTATATAGCCCACTAGAAAATACCCACGATTCACAGCAATTTCTAGTGAGCAGAGGATGTGCCCTACAATTTCCCGTTCACTACGCTACATAGGGAATAGTGAGTGAGTGAATGAGTGAGCGGTTTCAAACACAGCTTATGTTTCAGTGTAAAGGTGTGGTAGGATGTATAGGATTGATTAGCCTCTGCTTGGCTCTACTCTAGAGTTAGTTATGCATATTGTCTACATCAGCCATTCTCAACCACAGAGTGCCATCAAGTGAGCGCGAAGTGGCCTACTGCCAAATGGTTAGACAAAAAAAGAAACAAAGTTTGGTCATTTACAAAGCTAGTTATTTTTCTATCTAGATGTACTCAAGAATTCACGTATAAATAAAACATTTCTTGTTAAAATGCTTAATTTCAATGACCAGTTACGTTTGAATATCACAACGCTAGTCACATCCGAATGTGTTTAGCTAAGGTAGCTTGCTAGCGAACGTTCCCTCTGATGCAAACTTTCCCTCGCCCTCAGATGCGAAAAGTGACAGACCACCAGTTTTTGTTGTTATGTATTTGGGAAGGTGGTCCTCTTCTTCTTACAGCCAAAAGTGGGCCTTACGTTACAAAAGGTTGAGAACCCCTGGTCTACAGTACATCTAGCTACAACATGAGTCATCATGTACTTGTCACCTCTCACTTGAGAACTGGCTGCTCTCCTGTCTGGTGTGCATGCGGTCAGATGAGCGACATCGTGGAGGAGTGCGAGACGTCCACGGAGAGGCTGCAGCTCCAGATCAACGAGGCCAGGGAGGAGAGCTTCAGGGAGCTGGCGGAGCTGCAGAAACAGCTGCAGGAAAAGGGAGCGGAGCTGGAGGAGTCCCAGCAGATGGCCAGAAAACTTCAGGAAGAGGTGGGGCCGCCGTTCTCCCCTCTGAGTCACCGCAGGACGATTTCACATTCCACCCCCGCTGTGATAAGAAGCCGAGTGGCTGTTCCACAGCTGAATGGTTTCTTGGGAGGGATATGGTTCCATTGTGAAGATTGTGTAGATTGAGTATTGTTTACAGATTTGGCAAATAAATATGTATTGATAACCAGAGCTGTAGCCTTGTGATACCATTCTGATCTCGCCAGCTCACATTCTGAATGTGAGCTTGCAAGATCCGTATGGTCTCACAAGACTAGTACATTATGCCTCAGTGTGTGTTCTGTCTGTGTGTGTGTGTTCTGTGTGTGTGTGTTGTATGTACATTATGCCTCAGTGTGTGTTGTGTGTGTGTGTCTGTGTGTGTGTTGTGTTGATGTTGTACAGTATGTATGTATGTATATTATGCCTAAGGGTGTGTTCTGTGTGTGTGTGTGTGTTGATGTTGTACAGTATGTATGTAAGTATGTATATTATGCCTCAATGTGTGTTCTGTGTGTGTGTGTTATACGTGTCCAGCTGTCCCCTCTGGAGGAGGACCTGCGGAGGTGTCATCGTAGCCGTGACGAGGCCCAGGAGAGTGGCCGGCAGTTGGAGCGCAGGGTGGAGGAGCTGGAGGAGAGGAGCACCTCCACCCAGGACGAGCGCGACAGACAGGTCAAACTCCTGGAGGTAGCGTCACGCATACACAACCAGGCGTCAACACACACATCTGAGTGAAGCTCAGGTTAGGAGAGAGTACTTTTTTCTTCTTTTTTTTTTACAATGGAACTCATTATACATACTCTTCAGTTACAGAGTTCATGAAACAGACATTCCCCTCATATCCCCAAGTCGATAGAATCTCAGATGCATTCATCAGTTCGTCATGGATCGTTGATCTTTTCACATGCCTCTGTTTCTACCTGCATGAACTGCACATTATAAGGGCGCCCAAAAAGAGCGATGGTTGCTAAATCTCACTTAGTGACACCTCAATGCTGTTTTTTCTCACTGATGACAAAACATCACTCAGAGAGACACCAGTTAGCTCCCTGTTGTCTCTCTGGAAGGCCACAGCAAGACGGGCGGGGTCGTGTTGCCACTCGTGACAGAGTTGACGGACCTGTCTGGGTAGAGAGAGTTGTCATGAATCTGATCTCTCCATCAAACCTCTCAACTACTAGCCTGGTGAGACCATCCTGATCTCGCAAGCTCACTTTCAGTTTGCCTCTGCAGATCAGTCTGGGCTTCCAGCGAAATCGAACGATTATTCTCTGATTACGTTTTGACCGGGCCAATCAGGGACTGTGTTCTGACAGCTGTTCTGCCCCAGTAGAACGCAGCCCCTGAGTGGTTCCCGTGGCAAAACAGTCTCCAGAAGCATCGAGCAGTAACGTTAACGTTAGTAGAATAAACACAACCGTAAGTGCAGTTATTGCAGAAATAGACTCATAATGAGGAAAAGACGTTTTCCCCATTCTTCTGACTGTATTGGGCTAAAGTTTTGCTACACTGATTGGCTGAAGGAGTTAATCTGTCAGGGCAAGTACTCCCGCCCACAATAACCGTTAGAGATTGGGGGAGGGTCAGACTGAACTGCGGAGAGAAACTGACCGTGAGCTCGCTAGATCAGGAAGGACTTACGAGGCTACTCAACTACACCCTCCTCTGTTTCACTCCGCCATGTTCTCACTATTGCAGTCTCGAATAACGCGCTGTAACTCAGTTTTTATGATGCGTCACCTGTGGTGTGCGGTGTGTTTCTTGTCTCAGGAGAGGATCGGCCGTCTGGAGGAGGACCTGGGCGAGGAGCGCAGCAGCGCAGACCTCCTGATGACCAGGGTGGAGAAGGGCAGAGACCAGGCCAGTCCCAGATCCTCAGGCCCTTCTCTGGCCTCTCGCTCGCATGCTACATGGAAAAGATCCCTCAGATTTTGTGTTGACTTACATTTGCAGTTCTTCCTCACGCCCGCCCCCCGCCCCCCCACCACCAATTGGCTGAGAGACAACTCCTCAGACGAGCTATCAGATATCGGGTTCTCTGGGTCATAAAAAAACATGCTAGATTTATATCGTAAACAGATGTAGGTCGGAGTACTCGAATGCTCCCACAAGCTGGAAGCTGCCAACTAAGGGCGTTCAGATTGTGAAACTCAGGAAGAGTATTTGTTTCTAGTGTAAGCATTCACTCAGCCACAGTCCCGAGCCCACCAACACCGCCACTCCCAACCCCCCTTTCATATAACAACTGTGTGTGTTTGAGAAGCGCTGATGCAGTCACAAGCACCCTCATGTCCTCTGTCCCTGTCCCCCGCTGGTAAAGTAGGCCAGTGTGTATGGGAGCTGATTGGTGCAGACTAATTGACACAATATTACTCTTGGTTTTGGCTACCCTGAAAAGACGAAAAAAGGGAGCTAGCTATTCTGGGCAGCTATTCAGCCTCCGCTGATGGCCCCTCTCTAGGCATGGGACTCAGTCAGACCATCATTAGTGAGTAAAGCCTCTGGACCCTGGCTGCTCACCCTCTGATTGGGGAAGTCAGACCACACACAATTTCCTCTGGTTTTGTGAGTTAAGCAGGAAACGTCACTGTTTATGAGATTGTCCTTGTATGCCGTCATCTCCTCTTTCAAGCTCAACACAAAGCCATGTCAGCGCTTGTGAACAGCTCGTCCGTAGACTGAAGGGTCAGAGAGAGGGCGTCGGCGTGACCTCTGACCTCTCCTCATGTTTTGATTCCTGTCGGTTGTCTTGTAACAGCTGGAGAAGATGAGGAGCGAGCTTCAGCAGGAGAGAGCCGTCAGACAGGACCTGGAGTGTGACGGGATCACGCTGGAGAGACAGGTACCGCCATCACCCCCTGACCCCACATTGCCCGTACAGGGCGGATCCTCCGCTCCTGTTTTCACATGGCTCATGTCCCCATCCCGGCCAAACCCCCCAAACCCCCCTCCGTTGAGTTTCCTATTCACCCCCCCCCCCCCCCCCCCCCAGAATAAGGACCTGAAGAGCCGAGTGTCTCATCTGGAAGGATCCCAGAGGACCAGCCAAGATGGCCTGGTGTCCAGACTGGTGGTCCGTATCCAGGAGCTGGAGGACAGGCTGCTGGGAGAGGAGAGGTGAGCACCCTCCAACACCACATGTCAGACACACTCATTAAGCACTTACAGTATGCACCAGTATTTGTGTCGGGTGGGCTCATTACATAGTCGTTAGTAAACGTCGAACTGTCTGCTCGGGTTGCTTGACAGAACGCGATACTCTTTTCACTGCCCCGGTGTCGACTTACCTCCGCATTGTAAAAGAAGGTGGTTAAGAGTGCTGCGCGGGCGTTCTCTGGCCTGACCGTGTGTGCCGAGACCGCGTCACGTTACAGGGGCGCGACGGCGACCGCCTGACCAGGATGTGTTCCCTCTCTCTCTGTGGTCCGTTATCGTCAGGGACAACAGCAACCTGCAGCAGGCCAACCGCAAACTGGAGCGCAAGATGAAGGAGATGACGATGCAGGTGGATGACGAGCATCTATCGCTGCAGACACAGAGAGACCAGGTAAGGTTCAGTTGAGACCAGGTAAGGTTCCGTAGCCACGGTCAGACATAGAGTGACCAGGTGAGGTTCCGTAAAGACCAGGTAAGGCTCCATAGAGACCAGGTAAGGCTCCGTAGAGACGTGGTAAGGCTCCATAGAGACCAGGTAAGCTCCGTAGAGACCAGGTAAGGCTCCATAGAGACCAGGTAAGCTCCGTAGAGACCAGGTAAAGTTCCGTTGCCACGGTCAGACACAGAGAGACCAAGTAAGAGTTCGTAGCCACGGTCAGACACAGAGAGTCTAGACCACACGGTATGCACTTCAAAGAACCTTGTGAAGACTCGGGTCGACTCACAGGCGTCTCACTTTGTGTGTGACGTCCGTTATTAGCTCAGTCAAAGGCTGAAGACGGCCAAGCGGCAGATGGACGAGGCAGAGGAGGAGATCGAGCGTCTGGAACACGCCAAGAAGAAGCTCCAGAGAGACCTGGACGAGCAGGTGGAGTCCAACGAGCAGCTGCAGAGCCAACTCCACGCCCTGCGCAGCGAGATGAGGTGAGCCCTCTCGCCCTGGTGGCTTGCTGGTTCCTTACAGCATGATGCTTAACCTTATACTGCACTCTCTTTGCTCTCGTGGTGTCTCCATCTACATTAGATCTTACTTTTCTATTTCGTTTTCAATTTTTATTATTTCTTAATTGATGTTTTTGTTTTTAATGTCTCTTATTAATGCACTTTACTTTTACTTTATCTCAATTATTATTTATGTTTTTGTTTTTAATGTCTCTTTTGTAAAACACTTTGAAGTGCATTTTATGTCACAAATGGTGCTCTATAAATAAAATGTATTCTTCTTCTTCTTCTTCTTCTTCTTCTTATTAGGCGTAAGGCAATATCCGCTCCACTCATGATGATCGTGGAAGATGATACTGATGAGCTGGCCTATGTCTCTGACTGAATGACTTCAACCAGCTGAGAACAAAGAAGTCAGACAGAAGTCAGTCAGTCTTCACTGGCCCTCTATAAGGAACTGTTCAATTGCTGTGAGCTATCCTGACCTGTTAAACATTATGGACAACTTTCTCTAACTGATGAATCTCTGTACAAAACTGTGTTGATCACTTTGCTTTTATGTGTTGCACTTTGTCTTGATGTTTTTAATGTCTCATGTAAAGCACTTTGCCTTGCTTTTGAATTGCCTTGTTGCTGAAATGTGCTATACAAATAAACTTACCTTGCCTTGCCTTAATCTTTTGCTTAGGGTGGCCTCTAGTGGCTGTTTGTAAACTGCTTGGTTCTATAACAATTGATATGTCCCATGCAAGAACTACTGTAAGGTGACACTGATGAAATGATTGATGCAAAGCAATGTTGATCAAATATGATAAAACAGGCAAAGCCTTATGTTAAGCGTGTCCTACTTCATTTGCATTAATGTTCATTTTGCTAATATGTAATTAAAGTTGACATGATGTAATGCATCTTAAGTTATTAAATCGCTGAGAAGTATAATATGATGGAAGCGGATTGCAGAATCATTGTTTTAAGATGTTTTGAGTGCCTGGTAGACTTGAACCAACAATCGAACCACTGCTGTATGCAGGAATATGCTGTTTGTATGTATGACTGCGCTTTCCATATTGGCGGAGGCACAGCTGAATACTGAACTGTACTTAACACATCATCTCTGTAAGCCAATTCCAAAATTAAAATAGGTTTGTGTTTTCCTAAAAATGATGCCTGCTGTACCCCCAGGCCTTCGTTCTGCCCACAGAGGTTCAGTGTGAATGGGCTGGATGTGAACAAACAGGTCAATGCAGAGTGCTGAATGGGAGTCCTGTCAGGGGGTAGGTGGGGGAGTTCAGCCTAGTGTGTTGGGGGGAGGGGAGGTGGGGGAGTTCAGCTTGGTGTGTTGGGGGGAGGGGGGGGGGGGTCAGCTCTGGTGAACTCCAGAGGTTCACAGACTGCAGGACAACTGTCAGTCCTGAGCGCAGAGGTGGCACAGTGGTCCACGATACACGCTAACAACACACAAGTAAAGAGAACAACCATGAGGCGCCGTTTCTCTCTGAAGCATGGCATACTCAGGGAATTCCTGGCTGAATTTCTGGGGACTTTTGTCTTGGTGGTAAGTATAGCCTAGGATGTGATGCGTTTTTGTTTTTGTTGTAAAGCATGTTTTTTTCTTCTTCTCAAGACTGATGCAGAATTGTCTATAAGAACTATATGTGTGTTTTATTGAGAATGTTTCAGTCAATTGAAAGACTACTTAAGTGTTATAACCTGCTGTAGGCTATATACCAGGTCAGAATGAGTTTGAATTTGAATTGACATTGACAACTAACTTAGCCAGGCTGATGTTGTGCACCTCTCTCCCCGTCTCTCTGCCAGTTATTTGCCATTGGGTCTGTGGCTCAGACTGTCCTGAGTCGCAACGCCATGGGCGAGACCCTTACCATCCACATCGGGTTCTCTGTGGGACTGATGATGGCGATGTACGTGGCCGGTGGAGTCTCAGGTAAATCTACTATCTCACCATTGGGTTATTGAATATATGTTTATACAAATATGAATATATTGCCATGTATATTGCAGATTTGTTTGTATGCCCTTCACCTCATATTGGGTTGATCTAATTACTTTTTGATACGAGCTTACTGGAAGGTTTGTCTTGATACAGGCCAAATCAAACAGGCTGGCTGGCTTAGAGTGGGATGTTCCAGAGAGCATGGCATAAAAGCTTGCATGTGCAAGATGATGTAATGAATGGATTGTTATTAATTGGAAGTTGCAGGGATCAATTCTTCTCTCCAAACCAGATATTGGCATTCAGTTAAATCAATGGGAGTTGACATCTCAATTTCAACTAGAGGCTAGAATCAACGCTGCCCCTCCTCCTCTGCAGCTCTCAGCACCAAAATGTGAAGAACTCACACTGTTCTTCAACAATAAAATAACATCAATTAGGGCCAGTATTACCTCTGACATAAACATAGATGACCTCAGCAAACCCTTTAAAAAGATGTAACCATGGGGAAATTCACATGTATCACATTACCAGAGCTTTGTAAGATAGTCACTAAGATTGTTGAAGAGTGTTACTCCTCTACCTCATGTCTTGATCCTGTACCTACAGAATTCTTGAAGTGAGTGTTCAACAGTGTTTCAAGTCATGTCCTGAAGATCATAAACATGTTTCTTCAAACAGGCATCTTCCCAGATGCCTTCAAAACAGCTGTTGTAAAACTGCTACTAAAGAAACTCAACCTAGATGTTAATGCACTGTACTACAGGCCGATATCCAAACTCCAATTCATTAGTAAGATACTTGAAAAGATAGTCTCAGTACAAATAAACTCCTTTATCAAAGAAAATAATATCCTGGAGGAAGTTCAATCAGGCTTTAGGACACACCACAGCATTGAAACTGTTCTTACTAAAATATTCAGTGACCACAGACTCAGATAGCCACGGTCAGACATAGAGTGACTGCAAATAAGGTCTCAATTCTTGTCCTATTAGACCTAAGTGCAGCGCTGGATATGATTGACCATGACATCCTATCCTAATCAATCGCCTTGAAAGGCTGGTTAGTCTCTCTGACTGTGTGTTAAACTGGTTCAGAACATACATGACAGGGAGAAAGTTCTACGTCAGGCTTGGAGATCATGTGTCTGAGAATCATGACACCTGCTTTAGGGTTGCACAAGGGAGCTGCCTTGGTCCATTACTATTCTCACTATACATGCTGCAACTGTACATCTCTGCTGAACCAAATGATGCTGCAGCTATAAACTCCATTACTACCTGTCTTCTAGCAATAAATAAATGGATGAGTAATAAATCTTCTTAAAGCTAAATGAGGACCAAACTGAAATCCTACTGATCGGCTCTAAAACAAAAAGAGAAATGCTGTTTAAAAATCTGGGGAAACTGACATCCTGGATTAAACCTGAGGTTACAAGTCTTGGTGTTATCCTAGATTCACATCTAAGCTTTAAGTCTCATGTTAACAAAGTGACAAAAACCAAATTTTTCCACATTAGAAACATATGTTTCTCAGGTGAAAAGTAAAGTAAGAAAAGTATGGCCAATCAGTCAGTCGGTCAATAAGCTGACTTGATTACTATAATGCACTTTTCACTGGCCTCCCCCCAAAAACCACTGAGAGCCTTCAGCTCATTCAAAACTGCAGCCCAGCTATTAATATGGCTAACTCCCTTGTCAACTATGTGCCTTTAAGAACACCGTGATCATCCACTGCTCGTTTACTAGAAGTTCCCAGCAACAGTCGGAAGAAGATTGGGCGTACAGCCATTGTCAGTTATGGCCCAAAGCTATGGAACACAATACTTATAGATATCAGGGAAGCCAGCTCGCTAAATAGTTTTAAAAGAAAGCTAAAAACGTATCTCTTCACTTTAAATTTTAACTAGTTCCTTTTGCACTTTTCTTTCTTTTTTAATGAAGGCTATATCTCTCCAGTACAATATTTTATTAAATTGTAATTTTTACACTGTATTTTACTTGATTCTTATCTTTACCTTTTATTGTGTTTTATCTTACATCTTATTTTCCTGCTTTTTGTTTATTTTATGTCTATTTTTATGTGAAGCACATCACATTTATGTAATGTACATTCTCTGTTGTAAAGCACTTTGAGCTGCATTTATTTGTATGAAAGGTGCTACAAATACAAGTGTATTATTATTATGATGATGATGATGATGATGATTATGATGATGATGATGATGATTATTATTATTATTATTATTATTAGTAGTAGTAGTAGTAGTAGTAGTAGTAGTAGTACATTTCCTGGTGAGGTGGGCTAGCTGCCACAGGCGGACGTATCACTTACTGCTAATACTAGCCTACTATATCATACTAACTACTATAAATATAGCCTAGGCCTACTATATAATGATATGATAGTACTACTATAAACTACTATATACTGTATACTACTGATACTACTACTGTAATACAATTACTGTTAGTATTACTTTAACTACAAACTACTATAAATATAAAAACTTCTATAAACTACTATAAATACTACAGCTTGTTCTACTAGTTCTACCCCCGTGTCAGCAGCATGTCGTAGTATTTTAGTTAACACACACACACACACACACACACACGTACACACAGACACACATCAGTCCACATCCGGCTTAGGCCTGGACCTGATGCTCTTAGCCTTTCTTGCTCTGAAAATTTAATTTAATGTAATTTATTGCTCTATAAATGTTATTAGCCGTTAGACAAATATATTCCAGGAGCTTGCTCCAGGTTGCCTGTTTTAATATCTGTGTTGCTTTTATGGCTCTGTGTGCTACTAACCCTGTTCTGCCTTCCCTCTCCCTAGTGCCTCTCTCTCTTCCTCCTATCTTCTAACCAGGTCCAGTGGATACCCCACTGTCACCAGTAGACCACCCTGAGTCCGATAGATACCCCTGTGTCTGCTGTGGATGTCGTAGCATTTAGTTAACACACACACGTACACACAGACATACACCAGCCCACTTCCGGCTTTAGGCCTGGGCCATTGCAAACACACACCAGTATTTGCCATGTCTCTCCTATGATGCTTTTTTAGCCTCTGTTACTCTGAAATGTAATTTAATGTACTGTAATGTATTGCTTTATAAATGTTCTTAGCCGGTAGACAAACATACTCCTGGAGCTTGCTCGATCGCCTTGTTGAGAGGGGTCAGGGATGAATTTTTACAGCTCACTTATCTGGCCCCCGGGTGATTACTGTTTTTTTGCTTCCCTCTGGAATATGTAGAGGTGGGTCGTATGCCCACCTCCCTTGTTCTCTGTAAAGCGCATTGTGTTGCCTCTGGGTATGAAATGCGCTATACAAATAAAGCTTTGATTGATTGATTGATTGATAGTAGGCTAATAGTATAAAACCTTGAATTTAAGTAGGCTAATGAAGGTGCTGATGTAGGATTTTTGTGATTAATTAGAGTTGTTAATACGGCTGAGTCATGAAATGACGGGAGCATTACATTAACGGATTGTCCACTGCGTGCGCGATGGCAGCATCTCGCTGGCTCTGGCGTGTCTGGTACCAGGACCCACCAGATGCCACTGCAGTGGTGTAAGGGTTAAGAGTAGAGTTAGCAGTAGTGCAAAGGTATTGGTGTAAGGGTTAACAGTAACATTACAGTAGTGTTAAAGTTAACAGTGGTGTAAGGGTCAACAATAGTGTTCAGAGTTACATCTAATCTGTATCACTTTATCTGAAGGTAGGAATACTTTATAATGCTACAGTAATCATAAAAGGGTGTCTACCTTCAAGGAAGTCTGCTCATGCACCCAAATTCAAATCCCAACTGCCACTCTGAACATTCCCTCAATTGTTTGCATGGGAAAGCATGACCAGCTTCAGACAGCTACAGTATATCTCAAAAAGTATATGTCACAGCTTAGATATCTAGGCTACATCGTAGGAATCTTGGGTCCATATATCTTAAAAACTGTAGGAGTGGCGACAGGTTAGGAAACGGTGATGGGTTCGGAATTAGCAACTCAAAAACTAGAGTGGAGCTCTATTAGTTTGAATCTCAAAAATGTGAGAGCAAACTCTCTAAGTGAATCTCTGTTAGTTTTGGTGGACAGGGGAGTGGCTTAGTGATGGACAAGGTACAGATTGAGCTAACCATGAAGGCTGAGTCTTCTGATGGGGACGTACAGTAGTACAGTTCCAATAACATATGTCCACCTGTCTCGTTTGGGTCAGGTGCTGTGATGTCCTACATATGTCCACCCTGTCATGCTTAAACATTGTAAAGAAAAATGTTGGGGGGAAAAGCTGAATATTTTTAAAACTATAAAAGATATTAAAAGTCTGAAATGTGTCCCATAATGTTCACAAAGAGCTTAACATTTTGATATTTGAATGGTTTCTGTAGCTCAAAGAATGAAGACGTTGAAGGTTGAAGAATGTTTTAAAATTCCCAGATTGACTTCCATTGTAAAAAAAAAAAAAAAAGTTGAAAAAGCATGTCCTTATAGAGCTGAACATTTTGATATTTGAATGGTTTAAGTAGCTAAAAGTATGAAGGAGTTGAAGAGAGCCAAAAAACGGACAGAAGAAGTAAAAAAAATAAAGAACAGGATAACAATAATGTGAAGGCTCTCAGCAAAAAGAAATAGTGGGAATATCATAAACTGGGTTAGCAGCTATCCCACCTAATAATAGTTAACATTCAATTGCGATGTGCTTTTTCAGCATTTTCTATTGTTGAATAGTCTGTACCTCTGTGGTAGATCAATTACATTCTTAATTCTTTCAGTGATCCCAGATATGGGATCTAAGCCAGGCCTGAACAATAATGTAAATGTAACGTTTGTCTGAATGTGGGATATTCCTGGTCATTTCTTACCAGTTAATGATAAGGGTAATGTCTTAATGTCTTTTGGCAGTGTTACAAGGTAAACAGGGTTTTTTTCTACCACAATACAGCTCTCTGATTCCACACTCCAGAGTCAGGGAGAATGTTTCAGCCCTGATCCTGGTCCTGGTCTGCTGGACGTGGACTGGCCATTGATTTCTCCCCCCTAGCGCGTTTGAAGTGTCAGCCTCATTGAGGTTGTACCCAGCCCCGGGCTCCGAACGTCCTACCGGCTTCATTGATCTGAACCACTGACTGTCTGTCTCTCTATGACAGAGACCTGGCTCAGAGCTGCTCATCTGAAACGTGCAATGTGTGCTGGTGTGATTAACATTCAGACCATGACCATAATTGCTATTGATAGATTCCTCTTCCATCACGTGCCCCAGGCATTTCTTTTTAAATAGCAAAGGCCCATAGTGCCTAAGCTGCCATTCCCTTCTGCTGCTTCTTGTAAATGTCTCTCCTGAGGATGATGGAGTGCCCGCCCCCCCACCCACTCTTTCTCTCTCTCTATCTCTCTCTCTCTCACTATCTGCTTTCTCCTCCCTCCCAGGGGGCCATGTGAACCCCGCTGTGTCTCTCACTGTCTGTTTTGTCTTCCATTCATCCCAGGGGGCCATGTGAACCCTGCTGTGTCGTTGGCCATGGTGATCCTGGGCAAGCTGAAGTTCTGGAAGTTCCCCATCTACGTCATGGCTCAGTTCCTCGGTGGCTTCGCTGGGGCCGCTGCAGTCTTCGGGATGTACTACGGTGGGGCTGACATCTCCACACGTCAGCCAGCGTGCTGCATTCACATCCCCAGTATTCAGCTTATGCTATGTTGTAGACTGAAAGGACAGCGCATTGAGCCATTAAAGCACAACGGACATTAAGTGTCAGAGAATATTAGTGTTTTACAGAGTCCAAGGCACATCAGGTCAACTGGATTGAATGCATTACCCTTTACCTTAACAAACGCAATGTTTATATTGCTTTGGTCCTTGAACCTTCTAACTCGTTCATTTGCCATGTGTGTGTCTAGCTGAACACCTATTCCACTGTGAAGATTCAAATCTATAGATCCGTGACCACGATGTGAGCAGCTGAACTGCTATTTCCTCTCTGATCCCTGTAGATGCCTTCATGGAATACAGCAGTGGCATACTGTCGGTGACAGGGATCAATGCCACCGGCCACATCTTCGCCTCCTACCCCGCCAGGCACCTGTCGGTCCTGGGTGGCTTCCTAGACCAGGTGAGGCGGGGGTCACAGGGTCACAACTTTCTCTTGGTGTTCCAGGCTGCCCTAGTTACACGCTGTTGCTCCGGTTCCGTCATTAAAGTAGCCCATTCTCAGGGAAAAGTGGCTAATGCAAATTGATTGTCCTACTTTGTCACAGACCACCTCCATCGTTGGCTGAGTTTTGGGTCTAATGATCCATTTTCTCTGGAGGGTCAATTCTATGTTTAACACCCTTTTTGGCTTTTTGGTGTACCCTGTCCTAAAAAGGCGTGTCATGTGGAATGGATCTACTGAAAACTGTGTCATGTTCTCCCTTCATCTAAATCCTGTAATATAATTAGATGTCTGCTAAAATGAACAGAAACTGTAGAATGTGGACTCGGAATGTGGTTTATCAGGACACGTGTTGAGACAGGGTGTGAATGTGACTGTTCCTTCTCTCCAGGTGGTTGGAACGGGAATGCTAGTGATGTGTACCCTGGCCATCATTGATGGAAAAAACATTGGAGCTCCCAGAGGGATGGAACCACTGTCCGTAGGGCTGATCATCATGGCCATAGGGGTGTCTATGGGTCTGAACTGTGGGTACCCCCTCAACCCTGCACGCGACCTCGGGCCCAGGCTCTTCTCTGCAGTGGCTGGGTGGGGCATGGAGGTCTTCAGGTAGCTCCACATTCTGGTATTCAGAGCAAAGGCACGCAGTGAAGAGTCTAGGCTCTGTTCATTCACTTCCCTTTGCTGTTATTGTCTGGTATTGATTATGGGCAACAACGCATTTGAGATGTGAGGCAAACTGTGTTTGTAACATTGGATGTTGAAATTGATTCACGTGTTATATAACCTCACATGCATTCATCGCATGCGGTCAATACTGACGAGTGATCTGGTGTCAACAGCGGTCACGCTGGTCTTGGTGCCAGGATGTTGTGTCCTTGCACGCTCTTTATTGAATCATCAGTTGTATGACTGTTGGTTCACTGCCTGCGTGTGTGTGTGTGTGTGTTTGTGTGTGTGTGTGTGTGCGTGCGTGTATGCGTGCGTGCAGCACTGGAGACTACTGGTGGTGGATCCCTGTGGCAGGGCCAATGGTCGGTGGTGTGGTCGGGGCCGTGGTCTACTTCCTGTTCATCGAGCTGCACCACGCTCAGCCTGAGAAGCCCTGTGACGAGGAAGAGGAGCAGGAGGAGGAGGAGGAAGAGGATGAGGACAGCAGCCTCAAGGACAAATACGAGATGATCACCATGAGCTAAAGTGCTCCACCTCTGAGGACTCAACAGAATGTCTGTGTGATTCAGAAATGTCAGTGACAGTCAGGAGAAGAATGTCCACAAACCCCCTCCCGTCGAGAGAGACAGGTCAGCTCCCTCACCGTGCTGTCAGGGAGATACCCAGGGATAGAGGGATAGGCCTTAGTTACACCCTGTCGGACTGACAGGCAGCAGTGACAGGCTATCTCAGCCACTGCTGTTAGCAAATATTAGACCTGCTGCTTTGAGAGTCAATGTCGCAAAGGTATAGAAAAATTTATTTTGTAAGCATTTACTTCACCTAATTTCACGTGAAGAACAGAATGGTTTATTGATGTACTTAGCTGTAATACCACTGAAAAAAGAACTTATTTTATGTAAAACTATCTCAGTGCACCTTCTGACTCCTGACACCCACTGTCCTGTCAAACGAAAAGGCTCTTTTTCTAACCAGATGTTTTTTTTAATCTTTTGACCTAGACCAATCTGTTTGTCCCTATTGTATATTAGTATTCTATCTGCAGCAGACATGATGGCTTCAGCGTGGGTTTAGATTGCAGTTCTCACTACGCAGTTCATTCAGATTCAGATTCAGACTCATTCTCTTAGTGCAACATCTTTTTGTGCTTATAGGACCCCTGGGGTGTTCAGACACACCAAATCATAACAATAACTGTTAGGGTCCAAGACTGATTCATCACATGTATGGCAGTTGAATTGTACTGCAACCTTCCTTGATATAAGCTGAGCTAGAAGACCCAAAAGTTACTTGTTATTTTTCTTGCTTTTTAATTTATTTTGCATTATTGTACAGCATGTACATTGTCTTCAAAATATTATCAATGTAAGGATTTCTGTTTGTATTAAAGAATCTAATGCAGAATTGAAAATGTGTATGTCTTATATGTCCAGTATATCCATACTCTCTTCCAGGTCTCCCTAACACTCTGTCTCTGTAGTTGCATGTCTACACCATGTCTCTGTACTGTTGCATGTTTACACCAGATCCTTTATCTTGGTAACTAGGCCCAAGACACGCATGTTTGTGGGTGGATTTCTTGTTGCTTAGTAGCGATTTCATGATATTGCCCTTAACATTCATATAGCCAGACGATAATGTGTCATACAGATGCCGCTGCTTTGGAATGAGATGAGAATACCGTCAGAGGCAGATGAAACCTTGACATCAGGTAAGTGGTTGTTGTTATTTACGAATACGAACTGTTCTCATACAGTTGTTAATCCAACAATCGCTCTTCTTCACAGCTCGTCACATCAGTACGATATAGCACACGTCTTGGATGTCTGTCTGACGTGGATCACACATAGCCTACAGCAGTTCTCAGAGCCGGGGTGGATGGAGGGCACCACTGAAACACCGCCTGCTCACAATGATCAAACTCTGTCACGCTACAAGAGAGCTTTCCTGTCGAGCCGTGCGGATCCTTGCCCCCGGCGCCGGCGCCGCTGTCTGTTCAACCTGGGGGCAGCTTACATAGCTGCGGGCAAACCCCAGAAAGGCCTGAGGTGCCTCCTGAGATACAGGAAACTACAGAGGCAGTCTGGTTGTGCTAATGATGTTGATGATGATGAGGAAGATGATGGAGATCTATACTTCAACATGGGGCTGGCCTATGAGGGACTACGGAGGCCGCACAAGGCCCTGCCGTTCTTCCAGCTGGCAGCGACGAGGAGCTCCAAGTCCGGGGATCCCTGGGACCTGGGCGACGCCCTGGTCAAACTGGCCTACTGCCTGGTGAGCCTGGAGGACAGAGCGGCCGCCGTCGGTTCCTTCGTCCGGGCCGCCCGCGCCTACCAACGGGCCGGCAGGAGGGAGGACGCAGCCATGGCACAGAGAGAGGGCGCCAAACACTTGATATTGAGCCGGGGGGCGTCTGACAGTGACAGACAGGCGGTGGAGCTTCTCCAGAGCTGCCTTCACAACTGCAAGGAGGGGGTATCTGATAGCAGACTGAGAGGTACTACAGCATAGCACCCCTCTTATATCTGAGGTCACGTCAATTTCAGTCGAGTGCAGAATTACTTTAGTGTATGAATGGGCAGTTACCGTCCTACAACTGTGCTCTGCTTCACTCAGGGCAGCTGTTGACTGACGTGGGGCTGCATTACTGTGCGCTGGGTCGATACAGCCAGGCAGACGACTGCTTCAGAGAAGCGCTGACAGACTGCGCCGCGCAGACGACCAGCAGGCTAGCGAGGGCCGTGCTGCTGCAGAACCTGGGGGCCGCGAAGAGCGCCAGGGGCCTCTTCTCCCAGTCTCTGCCTGATCATGCTGAGGCTGCCCAGCTGTTCGGTATGAAGGCCCTTTCCTCACTCTAAAGCTGTATTGATTCTAGCTCTGAGCAATGCAAGATAAGATAAGATGAACTTTAATAATCCTGGATTTGGGTGTGACAGCAGTGAGAATGTACAGAATAGATCAGAGAGTAAAGAATACACATAGTATATGAGTACACAAATATACATACATACAACCTGCATAAAATGTTTATATATATATATATATGTATACAATACAATACACATACAAGAGTAAATCTGGGATTCTTGGACAATTTCTGTAATAAAGAAACATGAACATGTTCAGAATCTGCTAGCTCCACACACCAACACCGTAACCACGGCAGGCCTGACATAAATCATGACTGTAGTAGTTACCAAATCAAACTGCTTGCAGGGGCTTTGTATGAGTGGAGAGGAGAGGCGGGCAGCTTGGCTAACCTGGCCTATGCTTACAGCCAAATGAGACTCTACCGGCCAGCGGCACTGTGCTATCAAGAGGCCCTGGAGGCCATAAGTAAAACAGGTATAATCCAGGGAACTTCGGTTGATCCTCAGTAGATGAATATAATCAATCCTACAGGTATGTAGAAATATTCTCAGTGTTGTTTCCCTGGTGTATTTTGCCACGTGTAGGGGATATTCAAGCTCAGTGTCTCATACGTCAAGGACTGGCAGCCACTCAGCTGCGTCTGGGGAACACTTAGCAGGCCGCCGCCACGTACCAGCACGGCCCGTCTCTGCAAGGAGGGCCGAAGGTACAGTAGGAGCTGGAGGTCTGTCAGAGCTGATGGGTCACTCGCACCTGGGTCTCAGCTGTGTCCAAGGGAGAACAAAAGGCGTATGTCTCCTGTCTTTCTGAGATCTCTCCCTGAGCACGCATTGTTGTTTGCTTATATTTTGGTTGTAGAGCTCTTTATTAAATAGATTATTTTGCTCTTCCTTTAGTTCCATGTGTGGTCTCCCTTTGTTGGTCACAGCTCAGTACAAGCTGTTTATGACCATGTCCGTGTGAGTTCTAGGTTTCCACTACACCATAAGAGTAGCCTACCATTTGAAGATTACAAAGGTAACTTGGTAATATTAAATGAAATATAAAAACTACTATCCCTATCCCTCTACTATTAAAAACAATTTAATATGAATTAAATATTAAAAAATCATCACCAGTACCAGAAGGGCTTCCGGATCAATGCTCTTTTAGCCTGCTGTTTTAAGGATCTTCAGGGTTGAGCGCAGAAAAGCTTCTTGCTGGGTGTACTACAGCAACAGGGGGTGCCAGAGGTCCATCTACCCAGCCATCGGAGGGCTCACGCTGAGGTCATGTCAGGTGCACTCAGCTCCCTCTGGTACAAAGCCTCTTGCACTGCACTGAGGAGACCAGACATGGCTCTGCCTCTCGACTCATCCTAGACTAGACCTGCCAATGCCGCAAGGACTTGAATCGTGAATTTATGCAGACAAGAGTGACAAACTTCCAGTTAAGAGGTCTCTCTTTGCAAGAACACCCCACAATCCAGAATAACAAACTAGGTCAGAACCTACAATATGGCACACCAATAGGGCACACACGTATCGTCTATGTGTGCCCCGTGTATGACCATTCGTATATGGGTGTGCGACTAACTTCATCATCCAGTCAGTCACAGACATCTAAGGCGTTTACACGGCTGGCTGTAGCACTCCTGAAAGCTGTCAAGACGACAAAAAAGACAGTAGAAATAAGGGAGTAAGCCATGGTCCAGTTTATTTTGAACGAGTCTTTTAATTAATGCATTTCAAGTACTCCAAAAAATTACATCTCTTTGCACAATACAATTTGATTTTTTTTTTTTTTAGTAAAAATGTTCAAAGTGAACAAAAGATTTTGATACTGTATAAAACACAGTGAACATTAAAATCAGACAGTAGTATTACTTTTTAATCTCGTGTTCTTGCGGCCTACGTCACCTACAACATTTCAACTCAATTTGGACATTTCAGTGCACGTTTATCTAAAAAACTTTACCAATACTACAAAATAAAAGCAAAAGTAAATTTACAAGCATTATTCTTCTTCTCTTTTACCCAAACCATGCCACAGGATAACAAAGACAAACAAGAGAATGAAACATTAAGTCCATCACACTGAACTGTTTTTACCACTGATGATGGTGGAGAAAATGTAGCATTAACAAACCCCTTTTCAACTAGCACATCTAGGAGGATCAATTAACCAAGAGGACAGGGATGTTTTGTCACATTTGAAAAGCTCTGAACAAACTTTCTCTGGAATTGGAATACAAAAAAGAACAGTATCAAAATGTCATCTTTATCTTCAAATGAAAGTAAAATTATCTACTGTACAAGTTTAACAAGAATCCGGGGTAGTATTCGTGTCCTATGCTATGTAGGATGATGTTAAAACTTCTCCACTTTGTACAGAAATCTTCTGTGACGGATTTTAGCAACCACGCCTCCCAATTCTTCAGCAATGTGAGATAAATGATTCAATGTGAGACGAACAAGTGAAGCGTCCCCTACAGACCTCTGCGTGTGTGCGGCCGTAACAGGCAACATGTCGCTAGAAGAGCAAGTTGGCTTTGAAGCCGTTAGCATGATCCATTCACAACATCGCCCCACTTGCTCTGTTGTAAAGAGGGCAGGTCAAAGGTCAAACAGGCTCACTACTGCAGTCCCATCTCCTCCAAACCTGAGACTTCATTTATGCAAACTAGTGCATGGCTATAGAAACCCTACTGGCTCTTTCTACAAAACCTACGACCTGCTGGGGCCTGTTCAGAAATGACCTCCGGTACTAAGACATTTATGGCACGCTCATGTAAACTAATGTGAAGGCCTCCGCTCACCAGCTCTGTGGGGGACTCGGTGGAGTAACAGAACAGGCACCTGCAGACAACGTCTGGGCAGAAGATCCACTCGAAAGGGTAGAAGAATAATGATCACTCGTTCAATATGCTACGAGCTCCGGACAAACAGCTGTATGTGAAAGATTGGAATACGCCATTGACTTCAGTCTCTGTTCTGTTCTCTTTCGTTGTTTTAAGACTAGCGATATAACCAACTGTCATAGCAAAGTGATCAATCCTGACAGACAAATATTACAGACCTCCGTCTATTCACTGTAGTTACATTTAATCAATGTGCCAGCATGCCCACATCAAATAAAACTCAGAACAGACTTAGGATCTGAAAAATAAGTTTGATGTAATTTCACTTTTTCCACTTTTTTTGTACATCCATCCATATTGGGATTATTTTAACGTATTTCCACACTCACGTAAACCTAGCACTGTAACATTAATACACTCTCTGTCCTAAAGTAAGCCAAAATCTGCCCTCTTCTCCCTGCACGTACTAACAGGCAGAATCCATAGCTTCAGTTAGTGGTTATTCATTCTTCATTATCAGAAAGAAACTGGTGGGATATAAATGCATAAAACTTAAGTGAGATTCCCTTTCTCTTCCCTTGACCATCCATGATGTGATCTGAACAAGATGTTCGCAACAAAACAGAACCAGATGCAGAGTGGGAAGGGAACGTGAACACCCTGAAGGTCAAAAGGGGGATATGGTGACCTTGTTGTTCAATTTCCATGAAACTTAACATGATTGAGAGTTCCTCATGATTGGACTTCAGTGAGGGAAGTCGAACGACATCAAATCCCCAACTGCAGCGTCCACGGGACTCTATCTGCGCAGATACCTTCATTAGTGTGTTTAAGAGTCCTGAGAGTACTAACTGAAAACAGTAAAGAATCATACATTTACAGTAGAAGAAATAGTTTGTCTTCACTTATGATACACGCAAATCTGTACAGTCACATGCAGAGAACGGTCTGCATGAGAGACAAGAGCCTGTGTCTTGTTGCCGTTTGAAACGTGATAACCACAAAAAAGGGTGCCGCAAATATCCACCGAATGCGTCTCACTTCCTGTTTCCTATCTGGAATGGCAGAAGAAAAACGCAGACGATTCACCAGCAGCTGGGGGACGGGGGACGGGGGGGCTGTCACTGTCACGCGATCAGGAAAACACATCACTGAAGGTACTAAAGTTACACATGATTCCTCAGCTCCTTGGCACTCCTTTGAATGAAAGAAAATAATAATGTGGGGGTGTTGGGCATGCCAGAGCATTGCTGCACCGCAAACGGCCGACGGTCAAGTCCTCTTCACAGAAACCCGCGCGACGCCGGACGGGTGACGACGTTTGCGGTGCAGGCTCAGGGGTCGGGGTCGGGGCAAGGGCCAGGCCCCCCCCCCCCCCGGACGTCCATTTTGTCTGACTCTTGGGAGATGGAGGGTATGATCAGAGACTGGTTTTAGGCTATTCTTTGGATGGAGTGACTGTTTTTTTTATTTTTAATCCCACTGTAGGCACGAGGGGGAGGGGGGCCAAGGCACCGAGCGGGCCCAGCGTCTCTCAGCGGCGCATCTGGCCCATCTGGTAGTTCTCCCGGGGCTGGCGGTGGTGCCTCTGGGGCTGGGCCTGCCGCTGGGGGGGCCGCTGGCCGCCGTGCTGGTGCTGGTGGGGGTGCTGGGACTGGTGCTGCACCTGGGACTGAGCCTGCTGCTGGGCCCGCCGCCGCTTCAGAGTGCCTGGTTCAGGAAGGAGGTAGTTTCAGCACACACACACACACACACAAAAAAAACGAAAAAACTCAGGTCTGTGGAATGACAGGAAGTTCTCGGTGGTCAATCTATACGGGTAGGGTTGAAAAATTCTGGCAATATTTACAAACGTATAAATTAACATGAATAAACTGGAAATGTATGGGAATTAACTGGAATAAACTGGAAATTAACAGGACTAAACGTGTTAAATGAATTCCTGGTTGGCAGCCGCTTACCTGGTAGTGGTTTAGGGGGGGGCAGTTTGGGGTTGCTGCTGGGGGTGTGCACGCTGCAGATCTTAATGAAGCCGGCCATCAGCATGATCAGAGCAATGCCCATCAGCAGCACGGCCCACCAGTGCGCCTAGGTGGACAGAGAGTGTTAAAGACGCAATGAAATCAAAAAATACTTTTCTCGATTTTGGATCAGATCCTTAAGCAATAATTTTTTTATTATTGCGATTATATAACACACACCATTATAATCAACAAAATCATTACATCTTTTTAATTTTAATTTGCTCTCAAACTTAAGCTTTCTGCTAGATTTCAGCTTCAACGGAAAGTAGTTCCATAGCGACTCTATGAGCATTCTCACCCTGGCAACATGCTTGGGATTGCGTTCCTTACTATGGGCCTAGTTAACACTAGTTGCCGGTGTGCTGACGGTTAAAACATAACTTAATTCATCAAACAGCACGTCTAGTTCAGTCTTTATCCACCTAAGGTAGCCAAGAGAAAAACAATAGCCTGTTTCCACCACTTGTTAGCCTACTACCGCCGAAACATTTTAATATGGGTTGCGAAATAGCTTGCATCAACGTCTGCAGACTGTAATTAGTTATCGAAACAGCTATTGCGAGTTGTAAACGTCAAGCGCTGCGGTGTAAACGTCGTCATGGAAATCACAGACTCGATGCATGAAAATAACGGCGTAGCGATACGTTAAGTGATGAGGCCCTAGCCATGTATTAATCAGCTAGCCGTGGTTCTATCGTGATTAGTACACGGCAGTTGACCAATCAGAGAGCTTGCTCAAACCTACCTGGTCATAGTGTGTACCTATCTAATATTTTTCAAAATTTCCCGAGTGCTTATGTCAGCAATGCAAGAGCAAGGTCACCCAATAATCTCGCGACATTCACCCGTCAATCAACGCTATCTGTCTATCGAATCTGTCTAAAGCTGTAATAACCCGCCCACTTGTCAACGTTCCAGTCAAATTCCTCTAAGCGTTATGTCCCGCCCCTATAGCCTGTTTGAGTTGAAAGTACATCAAACTGCAAAGGTTAAATGATCTCAAACGTCCGTTTCAGCTGGACTTTAAAAAACCACAACACTCACTTCATAAACACTCCAGACAGGAAAAAAATGACAAAAAACACGAGACGTGGATGAAAACACGTACCACTATCCACTCGGCGATGTTCTCGTAGAGCTCCGGGTTGAAGATGGCCTTCTTTAGCCTGGCCAGGGGCCCGTCCGCGTCCACCAGCCGACACTTCATGAACACGTCACAGTAGCCCTTGAAGTCGTTGCAGGGCGAGCCGGCCGGCAGGGTGGTCACCTTCTTGTTGAAGAAGCGAACCAGCTTCTCTGAGCCGGTGCTGCTGCAGGTGTTGGGGTTCACTGTAGGGGGGGGGGGGGTATAATCTTACACACCTCGTCGTATTGAAATATCTTGTGACTGAGTGTCAGGGTAGGTGTGTGACAGGGTGGAATAAGCAGTGAACCGGACGGTGAGGGGCGTGATGCTGGCGCTGGCGGGGTTACTCACTCTTCTCCATGCAGCAGACGTGGCACAGCTCCGTCTCGTCCTTGCCCTCCTGGCTGGCGCAGGTGCACACCTCCAGGCCGTACTTCTCGCAGATGGAGCCGGAGCAGCCCTGTGGAGCGGCAGGTTGAGGATCAGCACCTTCAGGGCTGGGTACTGGCGAGGACCTCACCATACAATATGGACCACCGTACGTGGGTCACCATACCATACATATCACGACATTGCGATACGATACAATACATATTGCGATACTGTACATAATATACTGAACACTGAACTCCTTCCCCCGCTCCCTGGAGGTTATCCTGAGGGTGGAGGGAATGTAAGGACATTTTAAATCATGAATAATATATGACTGAATTCTATCCTCCATTTTCTGCATCTATAGCCCATCTATTCCCTGTCTTGTTCTATTTTTATTGTTACTGTATCGATACTGTACTGCAGAAAATCAATACTGTATTGCGGGAAAAAATATTGCAATGTATTGCTGTATCGATTTATTACACAGCCCTACTCTACGCCCACTACAGATACCCAGGACGTAAGACTATTAATTTGGGATTAGGCGTGGGTTTTATTTTCCATTTTATGCTTCGGGGCACTTCATTTTTAAATGTTTATCTTACTTGATTTCCTTTTATTGTTATATCTTACTTTTTAACTAATTTTATTGTGTTTTATCTCCCATCTCATTTTCCATGTTTTTTTATGCGAAGCACTGTGTATGTAATTAGCTTGTTAAGCACTCGGAGCTGCATTTCTCTATGGAAGGTGCAATACAAATAAAGTTGATTATTATTGTTAGTATTATTATTATGAAGACACTCACCCCGTTGAGGCAGACTTGTGTCTCTCCATGGCAGGCGGTGAAGTTGGCCTTGGGCTCGGAGGTAGGACACTGAGCTGTGCCTCCATTACACATGCCCTGGTGGGCGCACTCTGACTCCTCCCTGCACTTCTCGTTGCGGCCCTTGTAAGAGCACTCAGAGGTGCAGCACGGACCCTGGCTGGGACTGAGGGACAACAGAGAAGAGCTCAGTCTACGATAACGCATGCACGCACGCACGCATGCACACGCGCGCACGCACGCACACAGGACGAAACACCTGCGTCTTGCTGGTTTGGGTAGGGCGGTTTTACCTGCAGACTTTGTTGGGCTTTAGCTTGCATTTCCAGTTGTCAGGCTGGTTGGCGTCGTAGCAACACTGGTCTCGGCACTGATCACTGTAGCCACAGTCACACTCCTCCCCCAGCTCCACCAGGCCGTTCCCACAGATGGGCTGGCCAGACTCTAACATCCACAAACACACCAACAATGATACAACAGCTCGTCTGGACACAAATAAACAAGGATGTCTCCCAGCGACAAGCTTGAGGACAGTAAACTATAAGCAAAAAGGCTAGAGGCATATCTCAACTAGGGTTGCAAAATTCCGTGAATATTCACAAACTTCCCATGGGAATTAACTGGAATAAACAGAATTTATTCTTGTTAATTCCCATACACTTCTGGTTTATTCCCCTTAATTCCCACTAATTCCTATTGGGAATTTTGGGTAACTTTGTGAATATTCCCGGAATTAACCCTAATATCAATGCTGACGCTGGCGAACCACGTACCGACGAAGCAGTTGCCCCTCTTCTTCTCCAGCACCTGGCTGATGTTGCGCACGCTGCAGACGGAGAACTTGTTGTTGTTGAGCTTGTCTCCCGACGTGGCGCGGGCGTACATGATGTAGTTGCCCTTCTCCTTCTTATCCTGGCTCTTGGACTCGCCCGGGGTGCACTCTGAGCCCGAGTCGTGCTGAGGAGCAGAGAGAGAGAGAGTTCACCGGCGGATTAGGAATTAAGAGGGATTAACGTGAGTCACACTAACCTAACAAGCCTTTCATGCGCATGTCGACCCATCCGGCATCATCGTGCCTAACTCACCGGTGAGCCGAAGTTGTGTCCTACTTCGTGGGCGAAGGTGATGTGCGAGACTTTGGGCGGGACGTGCGAGGCGTAGTTCTGCACCGTGATGATGCCGGTGTTCAGGGACTTCTTTTTGCCGTCGGAGTACAGTTTGCTCTTCTCACAGATTCCCCCAGAGCTCCCTGTGAGCACATGGCCAGTGTCAGTCCCAGGTTCAAGCCTGTCTTCTTAATGATCATTCACATTCACACACTTTTTACAGAAGGTAGCATTTTAGCCACAAATACATTATATTTGGGTTAGGGTTAGGGATAGGGTTAGAGTTAGCTGGGTTACCCAAAACAAGATTCAGGGCCGTAAGAATAGCAGGTGCGCCTATTCTTACAGCCACCGAGATTGTGAGACGGTAGATAGGGCGCCATCAGAATAGAGGGCAAGTCTATTTTTACGACCGCCGTAAGAATAGACTGTGCCTTTATAGAAATGTCTCAAATCCTGAGTGACAAAAACTCTGGTGTAATATGTCTGCTGTATACCTACAGTGGTAGATATACCGCAGACAGAATTCTGATATCAGACAGAATGGTCAAGTCGTTACACTCCGTTGAGATCTTGGATTTGACACTGCCTTCACTCTAACTGATGTCCGTAGGGGAGGGCGATTGGATTTTCTCGAACCAATCACTAGAGACTAACGGCACTAGAGACCAACGACTATTGCCCTGACAATGGCGTTAGTCCCGCCCATGGAACTGATTGGCTAATTGTTAGTCCCCCGCGGCACTCATTGGGACCGATCATTTTTTACTCTGTTGCAAACCACTGTTTCCTGTCACACTGCCAGACTAAGAATCAGTCAGCTCGGTGGAGTGGGAGGATTCGAAGGTCTGGACCCAGGCTACGAAAGTGGCTTTGTGTGAAAATAAGGGAACGTGTCTTACCTGCGGGCGCCCCCACCCAGGCCAGGCCCAGCACCCCGTCGTCAAAGTCCCTGTCGGTGAAGACGTAGGCCAGGCAGTAGTCATCGTGGTTCTGCTCAGAGTTCAGCTCCAGGAACTTCTCCACGCCGATGTTGGCAAAGCGAAAAGGGTTGGACCTGTCTCTTTCATCGTTAGTGGTGTTGATCTGAACCAGGAAATAACACACCAGGGGAAAAGGATGAGACACTGACCAAAATAAACATGCGCGGCAGACAGGGTTGCAGCGAAGGCTTGTCCTAGCCAAGACTCCTTTAGCTAGAGAGCTCACCCGTATCCTTTTCACCATGAAGCTGATGTTACGAATGCCCATGAAGTCTGTGCCCTGGTAGATGGCATCAATGGCCTTTACATGACTGGAGATCTGGACCAGAAAGATAGGAGGAAACATTACTCACAGTGTGGAATGTAAAACACTTCCTGTCCTATAAAACATTCAGGCATTCCCAACAGGGCACTGTGTGTCTCAGTTGATTGTGTATTACCTGCACTATGACATTCTCTCAGATATTACCTGTGTTATAACAGTCTCGCATATATTACCTGTGCTATGACAGTCTCTCTGGTCTCGTACTGTAGATATTACCTGTGCTATGACAGTCTCTCTGGTCTGGTAGATATTACCTGTGCTATGACGGTCTCTCTAATCTCGTACTGTAGATACTACCTGTGTTATGACAGTCTCTCTGGTCTGGTAGATATTACCAGTGCTATGACAGTCTCTCTGGTCTTGTACTGTAGATATTACCTGTGCTATGACAGCCTCTCTGGTTTTGTAGAACTTGAAGAAGAGGTGGTCTGTCTGGATGAAGAGCTGGCAGGTGTTCTTCTCCACCTGGGCCATCCTCTTCCTCCTGAGCAGCGCTGGCTCGCTGGATCCCTCAGACTGCTCCTTGTGGACCTCCTGATGGATTTTTAAATAAATCATTTACTGTATTTTCAGGCCAGGGGAGGTTGAATAAATCATGTGCAGTATTTTTAGTCAAGGTTCGCCACCAATGCATCATATGTTGGTGCCTAAGAATCTGCATGCAACCACGGGAAAACTGAGCAAAAAACAAAACAAAAAAACAACAACAGTGGTCCATCCATCCCAAGAGAGCGATGTTGTTATTGTTGTGTGGTGTGAATTCACCATGGCGGGCTCCTCTATGGCAGAGGCCTGGTACTTCTTCATCTTCTCAAACACGGAATGGTCAGCGCAGCCTCCCTCTGGCCCGTACTTGTGTGGGTAGTCTGGGAGAAAGAGGCAGAGTGTTGTGTACATTAACCCTTAACTCATTTACTCTCTGAACAAATGCAATTAAGAGCTTCTATAACAGAGATAATGTCTCTCTCCCTAATGTTGTGAGGTGCTAGCCATTATCTGAAAATCCACTCTGGTTTAGTGACAAAACCAGGCCAGGTCCAGCCTGGCTTATGTGCGTGGCTGGCTTGTTTCTGTTCAGGACTGGTAGGACGGAAGCTAGTCATGCCACTGAAATAGCTGTGAATTGAAATGACATGAAATAATATCTGATAAATTAAGATAGGTCTTGTCGCCTGGACACATCAGTTCCAATGCTTCCAATGCTAATCCAGCACAATAAGAGCAGGATAGCCAGTTAGCTCATGAGCTCACAACAACTAGCAGCAGCATTCATAACATTAATGGTAGCGGTCAGTGGCTAAAGCAGTTACACTGATGATTCCTGTAACGTTAGCTATTTTGCTGCAATTGGTTCAACTTCTGTTTCTGGACTAAGGTAAGGGATAAACCCAGATAACACAAGGCTAGCTGACCTACAGCGGGTCCCCGATGGATGAGTTGGTGGACCTCCGGCCGAATCCACTAGCGGGTTCCTGGCCATTTGTACATCGAATGGCAAGCGGACCTCTGGCGGATTATTAGCGTCAGGGACAGCGGTCCGCTAGTAATCCGAAATGCTCCCGCTATTGCTCCACCACCATTCCATTGGTAGTTTATTGACTATATCCTAGGCCCATTGGCCCTAGGCTTATGGATTTCTATTGCCAAATTAACAATTTACATTTAACAATTAACATTTTATGGGTAATCCTACCTTTCATAGACCCCCAATTAACATTTACCTGGTAAATACATGCAAAGTATAGCCTAATATATAATGGGTAATTACTGAGACACCTATACTGTAGGTATAATTTCAAAACAGGAGTATTTCAAATTCAATTCAATAACTGACATGGCACCACCAGGTAACCACATTTTTACATAGCTTCTATAACATCCAGTGACAAAAAAAAATCTCTCTTGAACCCCTGACCTTCCACATGGGAGTCAGACGCTTTATCCACTACACTACCGAGGATCTTGAAAGTGTGCGATGTCATAGTGTATTTATTTTGGTGTTCTGGGACTACTGCCTCTTGTGGTGGCAACGTAGAACTGCAGGTCAACAACGGAACGGAGGGAAAGAGGGAAGGAGGGAGTGACAACCAGACAAATGCTATCTATGGTGCGCTGGCTTACAGCCACGCACAAAAAGAAGAGCTCATCACACATTCCAAACACAATTTACACCTCGTGTATAAGGGCCTAGGCAAAGCCAAAGACTAAAATCAGTCATAAATGCGGGGGAGACAGATATGAGAGGCCTTACATGCACTGTTGGATTTGTACAGCGCATGAGACGTTGCGGCCGCGCAGTTTGTTGGGCGCTCACTAGCAGCACCGACGGTGTAAAGGCTTAATTGAGCTGTGCAGCCTCAGAGGTAGATGGTTACTTGGCTAATGAGCGCCCCCACAGGTCTCGGGGCATCCTCGGGGACAGACTGCTGAATCTGTCTCCATATTCTTCCTCAGCACGCCCCACCCCCTCACTCTCTCAACAACATGATCAGAAGAAGGGGTGTAGACAAGCGTGTGTGTGTGTTTGTGTGTCTATGTTGAGAGGACACATAGACAAGTGTGTGTGTGTGTGTGTGTGTGTGTGCGCCTGTGCTGAGAGGACTCACTGATGTCGTCTTCATGGTAGATGACGGAGTGGAAGGGCACGTCCTTGTCCTTCAGGTATCTCTCAGCGGGTTCCACGTAGTACGTCCCCTGGTAGGTCTGGATGAAGCCCTCAAACTTGCCGTCCACAACGGATCCGTGGCCCAGGGTGCCCTTCTCACCTGTGGGGTGACAGGGTATGGCTACTGGGTACCAACGGACTGGGGCAGCTACTAGATGATTTGTTTGTCCTCAAAATTCTGGTTTGTTTGACTCGAACACGCATGCGTATCTTGCGTTCCTATTTCTCGGTCCATTACCCCTGATTAAAATACGCAGAACTACAAGCAAGTGTAAAACTCAGACCGCATACAAAGTAAACACACGGCTAAAACAACAACATGAGCCGTACCATAGATTTCCCCAGTATAGATGTGGGAGGTATCATAAGAAACCTCTTCTCCTCCCATATCGACTTTCAGGTCCTGTGCGAACAGGGCGGTGTCCCTCTTCATTCTCAGATTGAAGTGTCTGAGAGACAAAAACAGAAGACTCAGCAGTCAGCACACAAGAAATAGAATATGAATGTGTCCGAGGGCGTGAACAATAGACATTCACGCTGAACAGGAACAAGGCCCCCCGAGGGGGGGGGGGGGGGGGCTATGCTTATCAATTCCATGTTGTGTAATGGGGGGGGGGGGGGGGGGTAGTGAAAGAAAATGTCATTCTGAATACACACTAGCGGTTCATTGTTGTATGTACTTTCTCTTGTCCTGTGGCCTCCACTTGGATGACCCTTCATTAAGTCAGAAACATGACACTGAGTCTGTGCCTACAGGTCCGGGCGTGGGTCTGAGCTTGGCAGGCCGTCGGCCACGTTATTCAGGACGCAGGAGCCAAGAAAATGCAAATGGGAAGGAAAGCAGGGATAAGTGCAAGGCCATTGGCTGAATTGAAAAGAAGATGTCTCAACTGTTCTTCCTGCCCTGGAAGAAGTTGCAACGTTTTTGTTTTTTTTCTTAGAGGAATAGCTAGATAACAAAAAAATTAGGAGGAATATGAGTTTTTTTTTTACTGTAAAAGTTGTAAACCTGGGCTATATCTGAAATAAAGCAGTAATTTGTCTTCAAATAAATCTAAGAAAAGGTGAAACAAAAGCCAAGTATTTATGGTCATACACATGTCTGACAAATTGCCCTAAAATGCATTCTGAGCCAAGGCTGCAAGCTTCGGGGATCGCTGCTCTACTCAGAAGCAGACGTCTTCCTTGCATTTGTTTGTTTGTTTGCACAGCCCTTATTCAATCCGTTTTCCATTAAGCAGCATCTGAAGCCTCAGAGCGCCCGGCCCGGCCACTGGCAGGCACAACCCCAGCCCTCGCCAAACCCCCAGCCAGATGGTCTCTCTGGGTCCTTCAGCATGGGGAGAGAATGCTGGTATGGCTCTTTTTAAATTAAATATATAAAAAAAACGGTACAGGATATTAATATTATGTACTTTGAAAACCGCCTGGGATGAAAATGTAATTCAATAAATGTGTGATTATCTTACAGGATTATGGAATAAGAAACAATATTATTTCAGCTTTGAAAAAAACCAACAACAACCCTAGTAGCCTACTTAACTTTTTATTTGAACAAAAGAAAGTCACAAACCTCCCATGGGCGTGGAAGTCCAGATGAAGAAACTTATCTTCGTGGGAAAGGGCCCGCTTGGCTCTCTGGTGGTTGCTGTGCACCAGCTCCGTGTCGTAGGACAGCCCTTCATAGTGGCGGATGTACTGATTCAGGGGGTTCCCATAATGACCTGTACATGATTATGACATACGGCCGGGATGAGCTCAGTATGAATTTGGTAGCTCCTATCCAAATAAATCAAACCGTATGAAGATCTGAATCATTTCTGTATTTGGCTGATGACTTAATTCTGAAAAACAATTAAGGCATGTTTACATGTATATGGCATGTTTACTAATATGCACTCTCCCAAAGACTGGAGATTTTAATCTATTAATCGACCTGCATAACGAAATATTAAAGTGGGTGTGATAAATAATTAGGCTAAAGGAATCTGTGATAACTATTTGTGAGAACTCTCTGAAACATAGGTATAAATACGTTTTTGTTGTTGTTGTTGTTGTTGTTTTCTTTTCTGTCACACAAACAGCATTCTGGAATGTAGCCTACTAATAGCTCGTCTCAGCTGTTGGGACGAACTAGCTTTCTCTCAGACCAAAGCGCATTCAATGGTTTACACCTGCATACGTAATAGCCAATTTAAGTATATATTTTAATTACCATTGAATCCACTAAATTATACGGTAGAAGCTGATTCATTTAACTGAATGTCAGTAAATTGCCCAGACTTTGACAGCTTGTCCAGACTTTGACAGCTTGATCATAGCTATAAAGGAATTTAAGAGGAAAGGATTGGTTCTTGCGCTTACAATTCCCATGATTGCAAGCAAAGACGGTCATGATGACCACGCGATCTTGTGTAATTGTCGAGAAGAGCATGAATCACTCTGTGCCAAACACCGTTAACGTCACCAAAGTTCAAGTTCAACCAGCTCAACAAATACAATAAGCACTGCAAGGGTGCAACTAGCAAAAATAAAACAGGAGCTTAGCTTGCTAAAGGTACTTATTTCATTCTACATAGATGCAATTAGGATTGCCATTTAGCCACAGTTAACGTTACCTTTTGACAGAGACACTCGAGTCTCCGCCAAATATGAATGTAACGCATTAACTTGGGTGCACAAGAATAACATTAGCTAGATGACAACATGAATGTTGCAAGCGAGCAGCAAAGCCTGGCCGGTTCAAACAGAACGGCTGCTCGTGTGAGGATCACACAGGAGCGAGCTCTGATAGTCTGTCTTCCTTCATCTAGTAGCTAACGTTAGCATAGCTACATAACAATAGCTGGCTAGCCCAGCTTATTTCAGTCCTGTCGGCAACGAAACCGACAATGGTCAAATATTGATAGTCGTAAACTGACAAAGACAGACTTCACAAATGAACGTATAATAATAATAATAAACAAACAATTCTGTGGCTGTGTGGTTGAAACTAATCCTTTGCAAGGACGCAGTCTTCAAACCAACCAGGCCCCGGCTAGTCCGCTAACGTTAGTCATTCGCTCGAACTAACGTTAGCTAGACTCCTGTCTCTCTGTCCTATTCTTTCGTGTATGTGGGCTTGATTTTACTTTTTCGAAGAATTAATTGAAATATGCTCACTTACCTTGAGCGCAATTTATTACATACACGAAGAAAACTAATTTCAGGAGAAGCATATCTGCTAAATCCATTGTTAGAGCATTGATACCGTTATCACTTTATTGTCCTACTTAGCGAGGCGCAGCCGCCCTGACTGTGTTTGTTGCAGAGTCCTCTCATCGCCTCCCCCTTTCTCCAACGCCCTGACGTCAGACGCAGTGCTGGGTTCACATCCCTTCCCCCCACAGAATCAGAATCAGCTTTATTGCCAAGTAGTTTTTTTTTCCATATACGAGTAATTTGATTTGATCTGATTATGGTGCATAACAAAAAAACATAGTGCGAGGACAAGACAGGCCACTGAGGCCAGTGCAATATGTATATGTGTTCCATCATTGGCTTTGGCAGGTTGAACTTCAGCTGCCGCAGGAAGTCCAGTAGTTTCAGTCTGCTATGAAATTGTACTGATTGTGCACAGGGTACTAATTATAGTAACTGTAGTCCTGTCATTATTTTTTCATTTACTAAAGTAACATGAATAACATCACTAGCTATTAACCGCCCTAAACAAACACAACAAGATGAAAATAGCTCAGCCTCCCAGCACGGCACACCTCCTCACCAGCAGGGGCAGTGGCCCCAGAGGGGCTTGCTATACTCCGTACTAGTGTCCTGAATCTGGTGCATGTCCTTCCTGTTTCTGCAGTCTAATCGTCCTCCTAGGTCCTCACACAGGCATGCCTCGCAGGTACCAGACTCCATGTACGTTGCATGACTGACTGTGGTGACTCCATGTACGTAGCATGACCCCCTCTGTCTGTAGTGACTCCATGTGATGTGACCTCCTGATTGTGCCGACTCCATGGAGTGTGACCACCACCTCTGACTGTGGTGACAGGGACATCCAGACACACATCTTTCTGATCATCTGTAGTGACCGGACCGACATGAGCCTGTTCCTCTTCCCAGGGTTAGGGTTAGCCTCAGGGAGTCTGTTCCTCCTCCCATGCAGGCTCCTATGCGGGGCGTTCTCTCCTCACGCTCAGGGCGCCTGCGCCACGTGCCTCCAGCGCCTGGAGCAGATGTCCCATAGAGCCTCCGGCAGCATGTAAGATCCTCACCACAAGTTCTGTATGACTGACGTCATACTGGCTGTATTTCTGCCAAAGGTTATTGGCCATAACTCGAGACACACTTGATAAATATTCCCCGGTAACTAACAGAAAACTGTATCTCTCAGAGACGGACAAAAATGATACATCACACTCAAATCTGGTGAACCGCTCCCTCCTGAAAGTTTGACAGAAATTTCCACAGAAATGAACGTTCGATTTTATTATGTTATTAGACATCGAAATATTGAGAACTAGGAGAGCTATTTTAAAATTTGCAATGCGGTGTGTGGATGAGCTGTTGTTTCTTTCTCAGAACATAATCTGCAATTTACACTTCTCAAACATTCAGCTGACAATCTCATAGACGAGTCAGATTTCCAGTAGTAGTAGTAGTTGAAGTCATGTACAGTACTTTACTGATCCTCAGGGGAAAAGTGCACAATTGCAGCATTGCCAGTTTCAGTGATAACGGGTCGCCCTGAGAGTGGCAGTTCATGTAAGGATTCTGACAAAAGGCAGTTTCAGTTATGCTACACAATCTATCTCGAAGAGGCCAACAGCCTGGAAGAGGAAGCGACAGCCATGACAGGCGGCTCAGCTAGCGTGTGTCCTGTTCCAGACGAGAGCTTCTGGCCCCTGTGGCCGTTACGTGACACACCTCCACGTCGGCCCCCAGCCTCTGCAGCTCGTCCAACCAGATCTGCTGCTTCTGGGACAGACGGTCACTGGGCCCTTTCACCTCCACCAGCTGGGACAAAGACAAACATCTCCAGTTAAAAGTTTAAAACTTTATTGTCCCCGAGAGGAAAACTGTCTTTGGACACGATACATACAACAGTATGGTGCGGTGTATTAGTGACACAGCACACAAGTGTCCGGGTCGCCCAGCAGGGCGGCGCCACTGGAAGAGGTCACTGCAGTCAGTCACCTTGTAGCTGTGGTCAGAGGTGTTCCACACCACCAGGTCAGGCAGACCTCCACGACAGTGTCGGTAGTCCCTCGCCATCCGCAGGATCATCCCTCCCAGGAAGGCTCCTCCGAGACAGGAAACCAGACTCTGCCCAGGCGTGGAACAAAAAAATTAGTTTAACTCTTAATTTCGCCTGGGGATCAATTAAGTACAGCGAGACATATATATATATATACATATGAGAATCTGAATCACCCAGGATGCTCTAGGGGTTATCTATTGTATGGACCTCCACCCAGAGGTTCGTAGCTACCTGTGCCTGTTCCAGAGAAGAGAAGCGTTCCCAGTTGACCAGCGAGCACACGCGCCCTTCCTGTGCAGCCCAGGCCTCAAACAGGAAGTTGTGCAGCGTCTCCATGGACACCTTGCGAATCACCTGGACACGGCTCTCTATCGCCTCCCTCCGGTTGTCATAGAAACAGTCAGTAAAGAGATCCAGTGGACAGGTCTGAAAAAGAGGAGGTGCCAGACCCTCACTTTTTTGAAGATATCCAGTTGAACACAAGGGCATGTGGCATACATACTGTACTACTGTGACATATATACAGTATACAACCACCCCAAGGTCTCCCACACAACTTCCCTTCTCCATTCCCTACACTGGCTCCCTGTAGCAGTTCACATCCAGTTTATAACTCTGACACTAGCCTACAGGGCATTTAAAGGAACAGCCCCCTCCTACCTCCAGGCCATGGTCAAACCCTAACCCTCTTAAGCACCTATTGTATTTTCGATTGCTATTCTTGCACTTTGCCTTCAGCACTAGATTATGCTCTTGTTTTAGAAAGAAGATGCACTTGTGAGTTCTGGCAAGTCGTAGTACATTGGCTTTTCCTACATTAAATGCAATTATTGTTAGTCGCTTTGGATAAAAGCGTCTGCTAAATGACTGTAATGTAATACTCGGAAATGAAAACATCTAGCCTTACTTGGGGCACAGGATAGGACTAGATGGAAGCAGCTAGTCGCAGCCTTATGTTCCTCAAGCAATGAAGAGGATTAAGTAAGTAAGTACTGACATGTTTACCTGGTAGGGATTTCGGAAAACATCTGTAATCCCTTCCATGAAAACAATGTCCCATAACAGGAGACCAAACAGAGTAGAGAACGTGGATCCCTCTCCATGAATTCCTATGCAGGATGAATAGATTCAAAACAAAATTCACTGTGAATATTAAACATTATAAACAACATTATTAGGCACAAAGATATACATCTTAAAATGAAGTGCAGCAATTTACTGTGCCTTGGTCAAAGCCTTGCTGGCGGTAGTGTGCGATTGACAGCTCTTCCACAGAACACATCACCGTCGACTCGCCACTCTGCCCTCCGCTCCCGTCAGCCGGCATGAGGAACACAGACTTCCCCGTGCCTCCCTCATGAGGCAACAGCTGCCCGCGGATAGTCACCTGGACACCAACAGACCCAGACCAAGATAGATCAGCACCATTTTCACACACACAAAATAGGACTTTTGGTTCTGAAGAGGTGGTATCCTCCTTTTGACGTTCTAGCCAGGCTCACGTGAGTGACATCCCCGACATGGATGGTGGGCAGGTCTCGGAGTTGCAGGCGGTACTTCTTGAAGCTAGCCGACTCTTTCATCCTGACGGCCCGCTGGTGAAGGGACAGCTGGTGACCAGTCCGCACCAGGGGGTCCGACAGCCCTTCCCTGATAGCTGCAATGGCCTGGAATCACACCACAAGAGACTAAAATATATATTCCTTGATAATGCTTGGACCACAGCAGGGCATTAGTATTTTGAAATAGGTTGGAAAGAGTGACACTAACCTGCTCAGGCTGTTTGAGATGCTGCTGTAGGTTGAGCGCTAGCCTGTCCCACCAGCGCCCCCTGCTGTCAGGACAGTATACGGACTGGCCCAGGAGGGACCGCAGCTCCTTCACTGCTTCCTAACACAAACATGTGGCCGCACATTCAATTAATAATACACAACAACAAGAAATACTGTGCAAATCGCGTCTCTGGTATGTATGTGTGAAGTCTGTAAACCTCATAGTGACGTAGTCTCTGCAGGATCTCCACGCCCCTGGACAGGATACGGGTGTAGGTCCATCCCACTGTGAAGCAGCGTAGGAACACGGGCAGGCTCTCCTGGTGACTGCCCACACAGAAACGCAATTCAACACTCAGTCAACAAGCACCGCCATGCCTGGGTTTGGTAAATGGACTGCACTTCTATAGCGCTTTTATCCAAAGCGCTTTACGATGGCCTCTCATTCGCCTCCTCACACACACATTCACACACCAACGGCGGCAGCTGCCATGTAAGATGCTAGCCTGTTAATTGGGAGCAATCTGGGGTTCAGTGTTATGCCCAAAGACACTTCCTACATGTGGACAGGAGGAGCTGGGATTCGAACCGCCGACCCTGCGGCCATTGGACAACCCGCTCTACCTCCTGAGCCACAGCCGCCCTGCTCCTGGGTTTGACATCAGGGAGGCTTTTATACAACACCGTTGGATGAATATGAACGAGGTCCCCTGCCGTACCTGAGGTCATGTGTCTTCCTCAGCTCCTGCCAGACGGCCTTGGCAGAAGCGTAAAGCCCCAGGGCCTCGTCCCAGCGGCCTGCCTGCACGGCCGTGATCACCTCCTGCAGCGACCGCACGGCCGCCTCGTACCTGACATGATGACGGATGGCATGATTGAACACTCTAGGGCCTGTGTTCACTGAACACTCTACGGGAGGCAATACACCATGAACAGAATGTGTGCATCCACAATGTACAACACCAAACGCGTGCTAGAAATGACTGAAAACGTGACCGAAACGATCAGCGTCAACTACGCTACTGCCTCTCGTCCCCGTGACCAATGACCCGTTAGATCTGACCGCTACCTGATGAGGTCTTCTCTGTCCTGGAACAGCTTGGCGCCACGCTGCACCTTGTAGTCGGGGAAGGCCAGGCGGCCCGAGTTGACCAGCAGGATGGTGTAGAGCTGGCCCTGGCCGCCACCGGCGGTTTCCTCCTCCTCCATGGTGTCGGTCAAGGAGAACAGGAGGAGGACCCGAGAGAAGACGGCCCGGGGCCCGCGGTGGAGACGCACGCACGACCCCGCCAGCTGCTTGGCCCTGCGAGGTCCGAAAGAGAGGACAAAAGGCGCGGATAACACAGGGATTCCTCTAGGAGTGAACGCAACGTCAATAACGTATGACCAGAACCGTGCTTCCATCTACATTCAATAAATGCGTCATTGTCACCTTTTGAGGATGACGGCCCCTCTGCTGTTCTGACCCGGTGCCAGGGCAAAGAGAGACTTCTGTCTGCTCAGACGGAGGAGACTGTCCACCAGCTGCTGCTTCTGGGTCCCAGGACCACCGAGGTGGAAGGTCTTAGCCAGGACTCGGAGCTCTGGGGCAGGCAGCAGATCCAGAACCTCCCCCAGCTCCTGGAGGTCACGGTCTGTAACACAGAACAACAGTTAAAAAAAAAAAAATGTGTGTGGCTGTAAGCCAGCGCACCTAGGATAGCGTTTGTCCGGTTATCACTCCCTCCGGTCAATGTTGGCCTGCATTTCTCTGTTGGCACCACAAGAGGCAGTAGTCCCAGCACACCAAAATAAAGAAGGACACCAAAATCAACCCGCCGATCTCCACTGCATAAGTACTCCCACCCGGGGGGTCAGGGTTCAATGGGGATGATTTTATGGGACTATACCCCAAACCTCCACATGTTCATCCTTTCTCTCCGACCTTTACCCCTTGCCTTATAGGTCAGATCCTGTTCCAACCCCAACCCTTATTCTAACCCCAACCCACACTCCTTCCCTCCACAAGTAGAGTAGCGGTGAAAGCATTGGACTCCCACCCGGGAGATCGGGGTTCAAGACCCGGTGGGGATGACTATGTTATCATCAGTGTAACTGCTTTAGCCACTAACCGCTATCATTGATGTTATGGAAGCTGCTGCAAGTTGTTGTGAGCTCATGAGCTAACTGGCTATCCTGCTCTTATTGGGCTGGATTAGCATTGGAAGCATTGGAACTGATGTGTCCAGGCGACAAGACCTATCTTAATTTATCAGATTTTATTTAATGTCATTTCAATTCACAGCTATTTCAGTGGCATGACTAGCTTCCGTCCTACCAGTCCTGAACAGAAACAAGCCAGCCACGCACATAAGCCAGGCTGGACCTGACCTGGTTTTTACAAGGAAGGTAATTGACAATAAAGGTGGATCTTTGAATGACTTTGAGTGACTTTCCAAAGCTGACAACCCCAAACTTTACTCACCTGTCTGCAGGAAGCCGCCGTCAACCAGCTCTTGAACCACAGGTCTCAGATCGGCGCTAATTTCTCCATAGTCCAGTTTGTTTACCTGCAGCCATTTGAGTTTCCTTTGGAACATTCTCACATACAGCTTCTGTCCAGGGACTGTGAAAAAGAGGAAAAAAAAGAGGAAAAAATGAGGAATACATGTTTAGCCATATTAGCCATGACACTACATGACCCATACAGGGTAGACGGAAAAGTCGTGCACATCCAACATTTTTAGATCAGGTGCTGGATGAAAAATACAACATGAAAAACAAAGGAATCCGCACACTGCTGCTCCGATATAGTAGATATATTCCGTGACGTTTTGAGCCAAAGAAGGCGTTTATGTCCGAGGAAGAGCTTTTGTCTCGAAACGTCACAGAATGAATCTTTGTGTTTTTACATATGGTAACAGTACATGGACCTGCTGAGGAACAGATCCCCACGTACCCGAGAGCCTCTCAAAGCTGCGTATGGCGGCGAGGTCCTCCTGGTTGAACAGTGCCCGGTCATCCCCGTTCTCCAGCACAGCCTCCAGCACGGACACGAAGTTACGGAGGTAGTAGGGTAACCACGGTGACTCGGCCCCGCCCCCTCCTCCCTTGGCGCCCCCCCCCTCCTCCTCTTCCTCCCCTGTCAGACCGCTACCCTCTGGCGCCGCAGAGTCTCCGGCGCCAGACTCCTCCTCTGCGTCGCCCTTCGACAGAACGCCACGGGGGTCTGTGCTTTGTTGGTCACCCTCAGCCGTCCCTGTTAAGGGCTTGTTGTCATTGGACAGAAACTTGACCGGCTCGCCACTCTTCTTCTCCTCATATCTACCTTTCTTACCGAGGACCGAGGTCTTCTTCTGGGTTTTACTGCCATCTTCGGAGGCCTCGGCCTTCTTCCTCTTTAGTCTGGTCTTTGGAGCCAGACGAACACCTGGAGGGAGACGCCCTGACTGGGATTCTTCATGTTCCTTCGATGTACTAGGACTTTCTACTTTAGTAGCACTTCTTGGCTCAATAGTGGCCAGTACGCATGCTTTCTTGTCTTCTGCAACCACCTGGGGCAAGTCATTTTCCTTCTGTGAACTGCTCGGCTCCTCAGAGCTCCTCCCCCTCTCTGGAGAAAGCCTGTCGACCAAACTTGTTGACCGGGAGCCATCAAGGGACTTCAGGCCCTTTCTGGACAGCTTAGAGGACAGGCTCCCCAGGTCAATAGTCCTGACCACAGTCGTTTTGCTCACCTCCCGTGAAGCATGCTGAGAAGTACTCTGCTTTTTGAAATAAGGGCTGGTCTTGGTCTCTTCCTTGTCTTCCTTTGGACAGCATGCTGTTGTGTCCCGATCTGGGGCCAAAGGGGGTCTCTTTTCTGGTGACAATGGTGCCAACTTCGAAGCAGCACTGTAACTGGCCGAAACAGCATCATCACTGTTGAGTTCCCTTTGGAAGTTTTGACACTGTGTATCAATGTGTTCATTTATGTGAAATCTTGGGACCAACTCACCACACAAAGGACAAGCAAATTTAGGCGGCGGGGCATTGTTGAAGAAAGAGGTGATGAGGCTTGTTCCAGCACTGCTGCTCTTTCTGTCTTTCAAGCCTCCTTTCCTCTTTGTGACTGATAGACTTCTCTTGTGTTTTGCTTCGTTGGTGTTGAGTCTCTCAGCCATAATGTCTGAAGCTCCAGGTTCTGTCAGGGAAAAACTGTCTACGGATGGAGTGAGTTGCTGGCCATTTCATATCTCATCCTGAAAAAAAGATGCATGTTATGAGGAATATTGGTTATGTCAAAATAACGTTCGCTATACAGTTAGCTAGCAAGCTAACTGAATTGTGTGAACTAGTAGCTAGCTAATAAGCGATTTACTCCAGCCAACCTCAACCTACAATATGTTACCTTTTTAAGTGATAGTAGAATCGAATGTCACAGTTAGAAATTGTTCATTTTACTGGATGTTTTGATTGGTCCCATATTGACTTCTGCTACAGGCACCGAGCAGAGTGCGCTCAAAAGACTGAAGCAATCGAGCATGAGTTTCATGCAAAGAGACTAGAACAATGGATCACTAATGGATCGATTCTAGTCAGTTTGAGCCTATTATTTTTGTTGGATTTTTTTGTGAGGTTTGAATGGCAGAGAATTTGTTCTCTATGAGAC
The DNA here is from genome assembly GCF_949987555.1 of Borostomias antarcticus. Taxonomy (NCBI): domain Eukaryota; kingdom Metazoa; phylum Chordata; class Actinopteri; order Stomiiformes; family Stomiidae; genus Borostomias; species Borostomias antarcticus. The sequence continues at coordinate 6,160,169 of NC_140251.1, read as the reverse complement.
ATATTCACCATTAATTTGATCTTCATAATTCATGTCCAAGACCACTAACATTTTATCTATATGCATGTGATTTGTGTTTTTTGAAAAATACATTTCTAATTTTATCTTGATCTGCAACATGGTCTAGAATGATGAATTCTGATCTACTTACCCCATGCCAATTAGCCTATTATAACTAGTATTGCATCAAAAAAAATAATCTCTGATTTCTTCCCTAAAATGGACCGGTAGGCTTTCTCAGTGCATGGGCCACGACATCTCTTCTGGTGGGCTGCCGACCGTCCATGGAAGAGCTTGAATAGAGACGTGCATTTCTACACACGTTCCAGGGCTGTGAGCCTTTTCTTTAAAATTCACCAGATTCCGGGGCAATCTCTGTGATCGGACCTAAGAAAGCGCTTAAAAGGACCTAAATCAGTCGATGCTGGTAAGTCGCATGTATTTATTTGATATGAATGTATCGGGCATTTTAATTTATGTGTGGCCACATTTAGCTTGCCACCCGTCTTATCTAATGTCCCCAAGATGAAGATGTGTCTGTGGCACAATAATTGCAAGACCCCTTAAGGAACAATGTTGATCCTGATCAAACGCTACACGCATGGTGCAATCTCAATGAGAAATCATTAAAACCAAGGTCGTGAAATACATTTTAATATGTGACCATGTATCTGATAAAACCATAATTATCCAGAAAACGGGGGATACATCAAGATTAAATATAATTATATCAGAGGGTGCGGGACAAGGAGATATAGAGATGAATGTGCCTGTACACTTGTGTGGGATTAGTAACCGTGTACTTACAGTACCCCCTGCAGTTGCGGCAAAAGTTTGGCGTAATGGATTATCATCTGATTATTTAGAATGCTCAGAAAGAAAATCCGTCGTGAGAATATTCTACATTCACCATTGCTGCATCTGCAGCGTCAGAGGTTTCAGGACAAAGCCCCCTGTAAATAATAATTGCCCAAGAGTCACGCAATTGTACAGTTCAGCACTATGGACAGCTCCTGTGTTAGTGCGTATGTTGACGGTGTGTGATGGGTAATAGGCTATACTCAGGTCTTAGGTAGGGTAGAGAAGAGATGCTAGTTACAATATTAATTTAGTAAAATCTCTATGGAAGTGTATGTTCCCTGTAACCCCGATATAGGATTGTGTAGTCTATTCATACAAGGCGAGTACATGGTACACAGATTCAAGCAAGTACACAGATTATTTATTTATTATCTAATTTGTGCAATATTTCCATGATTTCCTGCAGGACTGAGGATATAGTCGGATTGTGGGGCCAACTATGGCTCATGGAAAGAGGCCTGGGACCATTACCAGAATAATGGGCCCCAGTTCCCTATCCTGCCCTGCTCCCGGTCCCTGTTCCACGGAAGAACCGGGCAAGGAACCGCAGGATTTGAGGAGCGAAAGCCCCAAGCGCCAACAACACCGCGACAGCAAGGAGCTGGACAAAAACGGCGTCTGCCTGACCCCTCCCGACCCCGCCAGCTTGCGCTCTCTCAGCTTCAACGGCAGTCCCGACGGCGCGGACGATGACGACACCTGCTCCGAGTATGACAACGTGGGTTCCGACGTGGAGCAGGACTACCACGAGGTTCTGCGCGCAGACGAAAAGGGCATGGACATGACGTACTACGCCCGCTACCCCGCCGAGGACGGTGGCCGTGCGGCGGCGGAGGGAGACCAAGATGCCGCCGACCGCTACCAACCCGGGCCTCACCACGGCACCGAGACATGTGTGGGACGACAGCCGGACGGAGGGCCTCGGCGCTCAGACCGTCAGCTTGGCCCCCTGCGTCCCACTGGCGCCGGAGACCAGGACAAGGCAGCGGAGGAGGGCCAGGAGCGTGGATATTTCCCCGACGGGATGGAGGAGAGAGAGGCGGAGCAGAGTGGGGCAGCGTGCACGGAGGACAACGCAAAGCACGGCAAAGTTCAGGGGCCGACCTCAGCCAAGCAGCAGGAGAAGAGGAGCGAGAGGATGAGGGAGGGAGAAGAGGATGACGGGGTGAGAGAGGCTAACGAGGTCTACTCCTCCGCCAGGAACTGTGGCGTCCCGGAGAGGCGCCGGAAGCCGGCGGCTGAGCTGACCGCCAGGAGCGCCAGGGAGAGAGAGAAGCAGCAGAGCAAGGCAAGGGGCCGGACGGGAACAGGCGAGGACATTGAGCGGACGGCATCGGAGATCAAAGTGGGTGCAAGCGGCGCCACTCGCCCCAGCCCAGAACCCCAGAGGAGCCGCAAACCGTCCGCCATCAGGACCAAACCTCGGACTGGCGGGGGAAGATCACACCCTCCCCCCAGTCACACTCAGTCCCAGACCAAAACCCAGACGCAGACCAAGACCCACAACCCCCAGACCAAGACCCAGACCAAGACCAAGACCCACACCCCCCAGTCCCAGCAGCGCAGGGAGGGTCCTCCAAGACCCACCCTGGAGCCCCCAAACGGCCAGAAGAGCCGGTCCAGAGCGGCCCACCCGCCCCAGGCTGTGACCGTGCACCACATCACAGAGCAGCAGAGGGAGCCGTCCGCGGACAGACCGCTGTGGGCAGAGAAACAGGAACAGGTAGCTGACAGGGCGTTTGAGACTATCTTGATCTCACAAGTTCACTTTCAGTTTCTCTCCGCAGATCAGTCCCCCTATCTTGAACGATTTCTCTCCAATTTTGTTTCGCCCGGGCCAATCATGGACTGGTCCTGACTGTTCCCCCCCCCCCTCCCTCCTCCCCCAGTAGAACGTAACCTCGGATTGGTTCCTGTGGAAAACGGTCTGCCAAGCAACGAGCGGTAACGTTAACGTTAGTAGAATAAACACAGGCATAAGTGCAGTTATTGCAAAAATAGACTCACAACATTTAAACAAGAGTGTGCACTAGAGTTTCTCGGAGGAAAAGCGATAACAAACGTAATCGCGATAAAAAAACGTTCGTTATCGCGATAACAAAACGTTCGGATTTGGCAAAAGTTTTGTTACGCTGATTGACTGAGGGAGTTAATCTGTCAGTACTCCCGTCCATTGAAATCGTTTAGGATCGGGAGAAAGACAGACTGATCTGCGGAGAGAAAGTGAACGTGAGCTCGCTCGATCAGGATGGTCTCATGAGGCTACCTTTTCTGTATCGTACCGTATGTCTGCTCACATCTGAACGCGTGATCTCTCCTCGCTTTGTAACAGACCTCTCAGGACGTCCCAGAGCAGACCCGGACCCCTTTGACCTCTCAGGACGTCCCAGAGCAGACCCGGACCCCTCTGACCTCTCAGGACGTCCCAGAGCAGACCCGGACCCCTCTGACCTCTCAGGACGTCCCAGAGCAGACCCGGACCCCTCTGACCTCTCAGGATGTCCCAGAGCAGACCCGGACCCCTCTGACCTCTCAGGACGTCCCAGAGCAGACCCGGACCCCTCTGACCTCTCAGGACGTCCCAGAGCAGACCCGGACCCCTCCGTGTCCAGAGACGAAGGCGCCAGAGGAGGGCAGCAACCAGCTGGAGGTGACCATTGCTGCAGTTCACAATACAGAACATGCATGGCTTTTGATCCATCTGTCTAGAATGTGAACTGACAAAAAGGCAAAAGAGCTGTGCGCACATCCAACCTTAGTAGGCCAGGTGCTGGGTCTTGGAGTACTGTACATACGTGAGAAGAGAGGAAAGATCCGCACACCGATTTCTGAAATCAGTGTGCGGATCTTTCCTCTCAGAATGTGAACTGAACCAGCTGGTCACTAATGGATGTATCATTTCTCTTCAGCAAACACAGGAAAAGGCCTCTTTTCCCAGCTTTGTGGACGGTACGGAGCACTTCTCTTCATGTGATTTATTGATTCCATATATGCTACAGTATCTGCCTGATGCACAATTTATTAACTTTGACATTTTTTGGTTGTTTCACAGTCCCAGGTCCCTGTGAGCCTGAAGATCTGATTGATGGGATCATCTTTGCTGCTAACTACCTTGGCTGCACCCAGGTGCTGTCTGACAAGAACCCGTCCAAAGCCATTCGCATGACACAGGCGCAGGAAGCTGTCAACTGTGTTAAGGTATAGCACTTGGGGGGCAGGGGCTGTTCTTCCATTTAAAAAAGTAATAATGCTTTTAAAAAGTGTTTTTAAAGCAATTTGTAGAAACACAGCTTTACTGCAGCATGTTTGTTTTGACGCCAGCTACAATTGCAGTGCACGTTTGAGCCACACGGTGGTGATCTTGCATGGTTTATATTATTTACTCGGGTTCTGCTGTTCTGTAGAGCCAAGATGAAGATTCTCAGATGGTGACAGAAGTGGACCTCTTCATATCCACTAAGGCGGTGAAAGTGCTGAATGCTGACACACAGGTCTGTAAATGTCAGCTCTCTTAGTCCAGTAAGAACTGGAGAGATAAGTCTGTGGATTGTGCACAATGATGTTAATCCCTCTTTATGTATGTCTCTTATTCAAACAGGAAACTATGATGGACAGCGCCCTCCGCACTATCTCCTATATTGCTGACATTGGGAGCATTGTGGTGCTGATGGCCCGGAGGCGAATGTCTCAGGCTACTTCTCAAGACTGCACTGAGGCTCCTCTCTCCACGTCAGAGGGTAACAGACAGTATAGGATGATCTGCTACATCTTTGAATCTGAGGATGTGAGTATTGGTAGCTTCTGATCGTCTGTCTATCTGTCCATCCATCCATCCATCTATCTATCTATCTATCTATCTATCTATCTATCTATCTATCTATCTATCTATCTATCTATCTATCTATCCTTTAAAATATCATTTGAAATAATTCCAACATATCTCCCTTCCCTTGTGCCCTCCCCCCAACCCAGCATCCCCTTGACAGAAACATAACCAAATATTTTTAAGGACCAGATCTGTTACATGTCTAGCACTGTGATTGTATTGAATGCGTAATGATTTGTCATCTTGGTTGGTCACATTAACCTGTGTGTTCTCTCTCATCTCTGTATTGTCGTCTGCTGGAGTAGCCTTTACTTTACGTTGAGTAGTTTTCCCCAACCAACCCTTCCCTTCTCGCAGGCACAACTCATTGCACAATCCATCGGTCAGGCTTTCAGCGTGGCCTACCGAGAATTCCTCCGAGCCAATGGGATCAACCCCAAGGACCTGAGTCAGAAACAATACAGTGACATCATCAATTCCCAGGAAATGTACAATGACGACCTCATCCATTTCTCAAACTCAGACAACTGTAAAGAGGTGTGATACTCACTTTATACACAAGATTGAGTTTTGATGGCAGGCAGTGCAGACCAGGAAGCTACTGTACCAAGCAGTAGATGATGATATTCATGGAATATGTATTAAACTCACTGGTAAAAGCTTTTATGCTTAAGTTCATTTTTATCTTAAAGCTCAGGGCTGAGTTTCCCAGAGGCATCGTAGCGCTACGTTCATCGTAAGCTATGGCGTTCATCATAGCGCTACGATGAACGTAGCGCTACGATGCCTCTGGGAAACTCAGCCTAGGACTATTACCCTTCCGGTTTGCAAAAGTACAGACTGCTTCCGGTGATAAAAGCATTACTGACAGCATTTCCTCATACCTTAAATGTAAAGACCTTTAAGATTTCCTCTCTTCCTCTGTTCACCTTCCAGCTGCACCTGGAGAAGCAGAAAGGAGAGAGCCTGGGGGTGGTGATCGTGGAGTCCGGCTGGGGCTCCATCCTGCCCACCGTGATCCTGGCCAACATGCTGAACAGCGGCCCTGCCGCCCGCTCCGGGAAGCTCAGCGTCGGGGACCAGATCATGTCCATCAACGACACCAGCCTGGTGGGGCTTCCCCTGGCCACCTGCCAGGGCATCATCAAGGTACGCGGGCAGCAGGCTCTGCTACCCCCCCCCGCCCCCCCCTCCCCGAGGCCTCTGCGGTCGAATGATACGGTCACGGCTCTTCTCTGTCCTGGCCCCGCAGTGGTGGAATGAACTGCCCACTGACGTCAGGACAGCAGAGTCGCTGCCAATCTTTCGCTGCAGGCTCTAAACTCACCTCTTCAAGAAGTACTACAACGATCCTCCCTCTTAAGCACCTATTGTATTTATATTTTGCTGCACTTGGCTTCAGCACCACATTGTGCTCTTAGTCACTTGTTTGGAGGGGAGATTCACTAGTGAGTTCTGGCGAGCAGTAGTACATTGACTACCTACGTTAAATGCTATTATTGTAAGTAGCTTTGGATAAAAGCACCTGCTAAATGACTGTAATGTAATATAGCGTAATGTAATGTATCGAGCGCCATCAGCATGTCGGTCAGCGGCTGCAGCTTCTCTGTCCTGCTCACTAATGGGTGTGGTAGCCGCAGGATATTCTCTCTCTGCCCCACACACGCGAGAGACTGGGCTCATGTTCTCCGTGCTCCCCTCCCAGGGTCTGAAGAGCCATGTGCAGGTGAAGCTGAGCATCGTGAGTTGCCCCCCCGTCACCACCGTCCTGATCAAGAGGCCCGACCTCAAGTTCCAGCTCGGCTTCAGCGTCCAGAACGGCATCGTGAGTGGGGATCTGGCTTCGGCCGCAGTCCCGTCGCAGTCCCAGAATATTCAGATAGGCGGTTTTGTTTGGTTGAATAGTTGGTCAGTCAATCTTTTGGGTTCTAGCTCTGGTTTTGATCCTTTCATTTCTTTGGCAACATACGTGTCCCTTGGCCTTGTGGCTTAATGGTGTCTCGTATGCACATTCCCTTATGCAATACATACCATTGAGTGCATCTTCACCCCTGGTCTGGTGTCCATTATTTACACCCAACGTGCCCAACCCTTTTCAAACCCAGTCATTTTATTTTACATTGACATTGAAGATTGAAATGAGAAGGGTGAGTGCTCCTAAACACTTCACCCGACAGTACTGGACATGCAGAACCGGTGGAATAATCCAGGCAGACTCTATATGTACACGGGCGTCTCCTGTCCCGTCTGCAGTCTGAACATCACCGCAGGCAGCCCCTCTCCCTCATCAACGCCTTCATCCCCTCCCGCCTCGACTACTGCAACTCCCTCCTCACTGGCATTCCCTCCCATTCCCTCCATAGACTCCAGATGGTCCAAAACTCTGCTGCCCGCCTGCTTACCCACACCCGGTCCCGTGAACACATCGCCCTTGTCCTCCTCACTCTCCACTGGCTCCCCATCAAACAACGCATCAACTTCAAAATACTCATCCTCACCTGCAAAGCTCTCCACCACCTGGCCCCCCCTTACCTGTCTGACCTCATCCCCCACCACCCCACCCGAGTCCTCCGATCCTCCTCCACTCTCACCCTCACTGTACCCTCATCCAAACTCAAAACCTATAGACATGGAGCATTCTCCAGAGCAGCACCCCGACTATGGACCTCTCTCCCCCAGCCTGTCAGAGACTCACCTTCACTTCCCATTTTCAAATCCCGGCTAAAGACCTACCTCTTCTCCCTAGCCTACGACCTTCCCTGCCCTTGACCACCTCCTGGGCCCCTGCCCCTCTCTCCCTCGGCCCCCCGGCCCTCCCTCTGTCTCCCACCTGCCCCAGCCCTCCCTCTGTCTCCCACCTGCCCCAGCCCTCCCTCTGTCTCCCACCTGCCCCAGCCATCCTGCCATTGTCTGTGCTGTTTTTCATGCTCCTGCTGTTGAATGTCTCTGCCTTGTTTGTTGTCTGTTGCCTGTTCCATGTTTGTTTTGAGTCCTTTTGCTCCTTTTGCCTCTGTAATGCGACTTTGGGTTTTTGAAAAGCGCTATACAAATAAAATGTATTATTATTATTATCATTATTATTAATGCTACTGTTTTCTCAAAAATGTGACGACCACTGGAGGTTTGGTCTTGATGAAGGGCAAGATCATTTTTCAGTTTTTTTTTTTTTACAGATTATGAAAGTGTAAATTGTAAGCTTTCAAATGATGCCATTCATTAAAATCTGCAAATATTTTCAGAATATATTCTTCTGTGAATGTTGGTACACCTGAAATCACTTTTCAGAGAAAAAGGGCTTCAAAGATTCAGAGCTGTTCACACTTCTCACAGGACATGGACTTTTGATGACAAAATATGACTATTAAGTGATCCTATAACTGTTATATTGAGTTGGTTCTTCACAACTTCAATTTTCGTACAGCTGTAACATGAAAAAAGTATTTAGCCCTCTAGCGCATTTTGAGGACTGCCTACAGTACATCAGGACCAAACCTCCAGAGGCGGGTCACAAATGATAACAGCCTTCATGTCAGTGGGTCTGTCGGCTTCGTCCCCAGATCTGCAGCCTGATGCGAGGTGGCATCGCGGAGCGCGGCGGCGTGCGCGTCGGCCACAGGATCATCGAGATCAACGGCCAGAGCGTGGTCGCCATGGCGCATGAGAAGATCGTCCAGACTCTGTCGGTTTCCGTGGGCGAGGTGAGCTGACAGATTCGATGACAACTGTAATGCCAGTTAATGTTCAACGCATCCTAAATCCCTGTTAGCATTCACATTATGTTACTGTACATTTACTCTTGAGGTGGTCGAGGTCAGATTATTGTATATAGTCTATATTTTTTTAGGTTTCACAATTTGTATAGTCTCTTGGTAGATTTCACATGTTTTTGCTGCAAATGAATCCTCCATCCACAAGCTCTCCCTCCTCCTGTCCTGTCCTCCATGGCAGATCAACATGAAGACTATGCCTGCGGTGATGTTCAGACTGCTGACGGGACAGGAGACGCCCGTGTACATATAGAGTCTGCCTGGATTCTTCCACCGGTTCTGCATGTCCAGTACTGTCGGGTGAAGTGTTTAGGAGCACTCACCCTTCTCATTTCAATCTTCAATGTCAATGTAAAATAAAATGACTGGGTTTGAAAAGGGTTGGGCACGTTGGGTGTAAATAATGGACACCAGACCAGGGGTGAATATGCACTCAATGGTATGTATTGCATAAGGGAATGTGCATACGAGACACCATTAAGCCACAAGGCCAAGGGACACGTATGTTGCCAAAGAAATGAAAGGATCAAAACCAGAGCTAGAACCCAAAAGATTGACTGACCAACTATTCAACCAAACAAAACCGCCTATCTGAATATTCTGTCTAAAAATAAACAGTTGGCTACCACCCCGTACCTAATGCATCTATACAAAGGTGCCACCTATGTGTAGCAGTGTATAGAGGCCTGTCTTACCTGCCCCAGGGCCTGGACTACACACACACACAAGCACACAATCACCCACCAGTAAGGGAACACATAAGAGAACGAGTGGCAGCAAACACACACAGCTTTCATGCTCCACAGGAGGGACATAATTGGTAGAGGTGGAGCAGGTTAACGGTGATTAGCAGCAGGTGCAGCGAATGGAGCGGTCCTCCTGCAGAGGGGCAAAGGGAAGAACCAGAAAGACACAGCGATGTGGAACGTAACATACGTGTGCGTGCAGTATTATATAAGATTGTGATTATTTTCTTATGAAAAATAGATAAAATAGTACATCTTATTTTTCATTTATTCCTTATATTTTATAATGTGAAAGGTTATACAATGTTGTTTTACTGTAGTGTATATAGTTTGGATTACTGTAGGAGTTGGCTCAGAAGGTCATATAATTGCTATATGCATGTTAAATAATATATGTGAGAAAGGGTTGACCAGTCATTAACTGTACATAAACTGACAACTTCATGGTCTTGAAAACGAAGGTGTGAACATTGTGGCGATGCTGAAGGCCAAATACTCCATTGCAACATATATTCTTAGAAAGACATTTTGGTGATTACCTTTAACAGGTATGAGAATGTAACATGTACATGTACATTGTTGTATGAATGTATTACCCAATCATAAGACTATGTCGTCACTGTTGAACCCTTGGAAGAAATGTACTGCTTCCCCAAAAAAGTCTTTTCATAAGGTGTCTACAGTACATGACATTCAGCTCTGAAAATAAAGTAAACAAGTCTGATTCTTGCATGCATTTGAGGACAACCCGTTTGTCTGTAGTTTGCACTTTTATTGAGAAAGTAGAAAGAGAAACCTGGAAATGGATATGACAGCACAGCTGGCGTTCAAACTGTCCCGGAAACCCAAACCTGGTTTGTTGGTTGCGGGATGTCCATGAAAACAGTGTAGTAATCTTTAACAGATGTCTTACTTTACAGTATTGAGACATGCTAATGAAATTATATTAAATACAGTATATTACAACCAGTTACATCCTACACAAGGGTTATCACATAATCTATGTACATTATTCACACAATTAAATACACTGGCTCATACAGGTAATAATCACAACAGGCCTCAGTCTGAAACACTTTCTGCAATGGTGATCTTCAAGTATTGTCTGAGTGTGTTGTCTGGGCCAGAAAGCTGCCTGAGTGATGAATGACCAAATTTCATATTTTTTCCTGAAACACAGAGGGATATAAAATCACAAAATGAGACCATGTCAAGAAAATGTTTTCCTGAATAATGTCTGCTTCGCTGTGGTATACTGTACTTACAGTAGTGACGACCCCAGTAATCTCTGTGGTCAAAGGCGTAATAGTCACTGCTTCCAGGAGGTTTGAGTTCAGGTATCCCTCCCCTAAATAAACGTTGTCTTCATAATTGTCCACACCGACGCTGAATGCCTCCCTTATCTTCTCCGGGATCAAACAATCCAGCAGCACCACCAGAATCCCAATGACTAAACACAGCACTCCTGGGGGAGTGACATATTTCCATTGTACTGTATTAAGTGATGCATAATAGGATTATACTTTGATACTGTACAGGCATTTGAGCATTTCCTTTACCTGTGGCAAGTGCCAGCCAAAATGAATGGCTATACTCTGTTTCAAAGGATCTCGTCCCTATGGTGAAAATACAGGACTGCAGGTTCATGATGGTGGAGAAGGAAGCCATGGAGAAGAAGATGAAGGCAGCTGTCGCCACCATCATGTAACCGGCGTAGAGTATGACAGGCATGGAGAAGAGGATGTTGGCAAGTAGCCAGCAGCAAAATGCAGTCCTGTGGGGGAGCGCAGAGCAGAGCCATTTTGAAGTTAAAGCGTGATCACTTTATCACTGAAATAAGCTGCAGTGACAGTGTCCTGGTTGTCTGGACTGAGGCTGGTAGTCTCACCAGAGCGTGGCCGAGGCGTAGCGGCCAGAGTATCTGTACTGGTAGATGAGGCCACAGGGGCTGCTGAGGGTGAACTTCTCAGCGATGTAGAGGATGGGGCTGGGCAGGCCCTTCTCCAGCGCTTCCTCGTAGTCCTCGTCCGTGTCCTGCCACTCAAATATCTCATTGTAGTCTATGGTCTCGTTGAGTTGCGCCACAGGATTTCCTGAGCGTCGACAGAAGACAAAGCTAATCCATGCAGCAGTAACATGCTTGACAAATTATGTCCACAATGTTTCAAATGAATCCTATTATGCAACCCTTAACTGTTCACTCATTCCTTAGGTCGGTGCGTGGTCACAATGACACTAAGCTGAGTCAGAGTTGTAAACGTGAATTTTCATGTAGGCTATAGGCCTACACATTCTGAAAGTGATAGTGCTTCCCTACACGTTTAATACCACGCAGTAGCATTTAATACCACGGATGTGATATCTCCTACTGTTCCAGTTTATGACAATTCCCTTCCTTGTATCTGCATTAGCCTATATACTGTATGGGGGAAATCCTCTCGCACCACTGGCCAAAGGTGAGGAGTGGAGGAAGTTGAGGTGGTAAAATGTGGTGGAGAGGAAATGCCATAACTGACAAATGCAGTAGGTAATAGTGCACCTAATTGCTTAGTGCACCTAATACCCAATATCTCCTTTCTCCATCACGTAGACTCACCTTTTAACGTGATGTTGATGCCATAGAGCCCCACGTGCAGGCCTACATCTGCGTTCACCACGGATCTGCTGAAGGACTTGTAGGTGGCATTCGTTGTAATTCTGGCTTCAGCCCAGTCGCTGGTGAAGTTGAGTGCTGGAAAGGACAGTATCAGGACAGTGTGATGTGAATGACTTTTCTGACTGACGGGTTATATCATTACTGTAAAATGCGCTGTTATCATGAATATAATAAACACAATTCCAAGACACTCACCCACTATCACAACGCCGATGAATAAACTGATGATAGTTCTGCACATCCAGAACAGCCTCTAAGAAGATACGTGAAATAGCGGACTAATTAAAAACACATTTCCGTTATTTCTTCACTAATTTCATTAATTCACTTTATTTCAAACACAAAGATCGATGATAGATTCGGTAGGTTAAGTCAATATCACGCACACTGCGGAAACGGTTATCTAGTAGGCTGCAGGTGCACTCACCGACTTCCCTCGTATTCCCGGCAGAATGAGAAGGAAACTGACTGTGAGTACGAGGAAAACCAGGATAATGGTGAGCAAGTGGGTACTAAAGATGAAGGAAGTCCTTTGTAAAGGGTAGAATGGGTAAATGTCATCGTAGAAAGTCATCGTTCCTCCAGATCTCACGCGTAAAGGCTGAAACCAGACAGCGTTGACAGAGAAGACAGTGTTAGTGGCGGAGCTCTCAGTTACTTCCAGATGTAGAGATATCAACGCAGCCGCTCCATGATGGGGATGTCCCACCATTTACTCAGAATTACATTTCAACACATGGCTGGATCAAAAAAAAAACTTTGACTCCACTGAAGATGCATTGTGCCTATTTTTGAAAAATAGAATGTTGAACCATTTTAACATGTCTGAAAACTAAACTGAATGTCTGGTAAGTGGATACCCTTGAACTCAGGTTTACCCCCTGGTGGGCCATTATAGGCTATAAAATACTTTTTCTAATTTGTCCACCAATTCTGTTAAGAACAATTATACACCTTTAAATCTTTGAACCATATAACACAGCGATGCTGAATGCTGTAGTAGCCTAGCCTATGCATGCTCACCTGACAGATTAAAGTTCAGGACAGAGGATGGAAAGTGCGAGTGACTCTCAAAGACGATTCACTGCTTTTATAGGCTACTGGCAGCATTGGCGTCTTTTGTGTAGGCTATTCATACACTGATAGGCTTTTCTTTGAGAGGAGGTGTGTGAAGGAAGTAGACTAGGCTACAGACCGATCCCTCTTTAAATAGGTCTACACAAGTCTCAGTTAGGCTATAGGCACCGGAATCGTAATCTAGGACTGTAGGCTAGCCTTTCTTCTTTCTGTCTTTCTTGCAGCCTACTTTTCACCTATTCTCTCGGTGCGATCGAATAGGCTTTCCATCCTCAGCATTTGGTAAGTTCATATCGAGGTCAACATAGCTCGCGTAGAATATATATTTCAAGCTAGTTTTACTGTTCCAACCGTCACCTTCAACTGACGCATTGAATCAACCGTAATGTAAGGTGAATTTGCTAATATGTGATACCGATACGCCTGAAAGGTTTTCCTACCTTCTCAATCCCAACAAGAACTCCTCCTCGACTACCCTTGGCTGACTGTGAGAGGTAGAGACCCTGCAGGAGAATCTCTCGCATCAATGGATTTACGCACAAGTATCTGGAGTGTCTCAGTGGTAGTGCTCGCTGTTATCGTTGAATGTGAGTTTGTACCGCTAGGCCAGTAGGCTACTTGATAGGCTATATTATTAGGCTATTATTTCATCTTTGCTAGAATCACATTTTATAGTGTGATTGCTGTTTTTTTACTGAACGCCACATAGACTACAGTAAATTACTTACAATTCACGTGTACAGATTCGCACTCCAAAGTCACCTGGGAAGTCCAACGGCACGACGGCTGGTACAACAATGTCGCATACCACAGCCGAGGAGCTGTTGGTGAGTTTGCACAATATTGAATGTAAACGTTTTGTTATTAACTATAAAAATAGATATCTGAACATTTATTTTAACTTTGTAGCCAGTTGACATTGGAGCGCCTCTGTGTCCGCAGGTTCACATCTCCTGCGCCTCCTGCCGGCGCGCTACTATGACGGCGTTTATAAGCCCCTCCAGGAGCCGCTGTTGCCCAATCCCCGGCGGCTCAGCGACGCCACCACGAAGGGCCCTTCAGGCTTACCCTCCGCACACAACCAAACTGTGCTCTCAGTGTTTTTTGGTTAGTGAGTTCACATTGGAATATCAGATGAATATTTATAATCCATGATAGGTCTGTATGCCTGAATGATATAGCCTTAAACAGAAAGAATGTACGGTAGGCTATCCTTAATGTCATCAACGGTTTCTGAGGTCACGCTGTAAATCCTCTTTCCTCTCACCCTGACTATCCAGGCTACCATGTAGTGTTTGAAATCCTCGACTCCAGACAGCCCGGCTGCCCTCCTGAGTTCATGCACATACCCGTTCCGAAGGGAGACCCCATCTTTGACCCCACCGGGACCGGCAGAGTTCTGCTGCCGTTCCAGCGGGGTCCCTGGGACAAGGACTCCAGCCAGAGTCCCAATAACCCTCGCACACAGGTACCAATAACCCTCACACACAGGTACCAATAACCCTCGCACACAGGTTCCCTCCTGTCAGATAACCCTTGTACACAGGTACCCTACTGTCAGATACTGTAAGGCTCTGCATTATCGGTGGTTACAGATGAACAGATAAACGAGTAGAGCCCTGATACATACAGTAGCCTACACACTATAATTTATAAAACCAGGCTAGCCACGGTACTGTCCCTCTGTCCCGCGTGGAGCTTTAGCCTCCCCCGCTGTGTGAACGCGAACTACAATGGGTAGTGCCACACATTTTAGTTCTAGGAACTAGAAGCTAAAAGTACCAGGGGCTTTCTGGTGTGAAAGGGGCTAATGACTATGTCACATGCAGGTGAACCTTGTGACGGCGTGGATAGATGGCAGCTCCATCTACGGTCCCTCCAGCTCCTGGTCTGATACCTTGCGGAGCTTCACCGGCGGCCTCCTGGCCTCGGGGTCTGAGTGGAACATGCCCAAACAGGGCGGGGAGCGATTCCTCATGTGGAGCGCTGGGGACCCCTCCACCGGAGAGCGCGGCCCCCAGGGACTCTACGGTGAGACCCGCCGCTGCAGCTAGAACCACAAACATTTGCACTTAAGAAAAATCACATGACTGAAAATACAAAACAAGCAGATTTAACAAGTGACTTTGTGGGGAGCTATACCGATTCTGCCTGCATAATTCAGAGGCATTCATGTAGCAGTCCAACCAGACTTGCGTATGCATGGGTATTGTGTTGACTGACCACAGTAAATCCCAGATGCTGTAGCATGGAGAATGGAGCTGAGCTGTCCTGAATGCAGCGTTTACACGCCTGTATTATCTAAGGTCTGTTGTTCTGTTGTTGGTCGGTGGTGCAGCCAGGGTCTCTCTCTCTCCCCACCTGGGAGAACCACTGTCACTGTGCAATCTCTTCAAGACAAACATATAGTGTATGTGTGTGTGTGTGTGTGTGTGTGTGTGTGTGTGTGTGTGTGTGTGTGTGTGTGTGTGTGCATGCGTGCGTGCATGTATGCGCGTGTGTGTATGTACGTATGCATGTACGACGTATGTATGTCTGTATGTATGCTTGTTTTGTTTTCCAGAGCTGGGGAATGCCTGGGCCAATGAGAACGTGTTCACGGTGGCCGAGGGGATTATCTGGTTTCGCTACCACAATTACCTGGCCAACAAGCTGCATGAGAAACACCCGATGTGGTCAGATGAAGACCTGTTTCAAAATGCCAGGAAAACTGTGGTGGCTACGTTCCAGGTGCAGGAAAACGTCTGTTTTTTAATCCACTCACAACCACCACCCAGGTGTTCATTTAATTTGTGCCCTGGGAAGAACGCCGAACAACAATGGGTGAAAGGAAATGGGCTTAGCTTGAGGCTGTGTGTGTCACCTGTCACCTGCTTGGTTAATAATGCAGTTGTTATACATCACAATCAATTACAGTTTGTCCATACATACAGTATGTATAATAATTTATTATTACTCAGTAAGGGGGTGGGGTTTAACTAGATGTCTTTGTCACTTCATCAGAATATTGCACTCTACGAATGGCTTCCTGGATACCTGGTCAATAAGACGTTGTCTCCATATCGAGGTGAGAAGAGTGTGTATGCGTGTGTGTGTGTGTGTGTACAGTACATGTGTGTAAGTGCATGCGTGTGTGTGCGTGTGTGTGTGTGCTTTGGTTGAGGGGATTGGGGAGCAAGGTGATGCACTGTTGACCACAGGACAGCCATGGTTTTAGTGAGCTACCTCTTGTGGTGTTGTCAAAATACCTGCCAGGTCAGCAGAGAGGCACACAGGGACAGCTGGCCTGCTGCATCAGCAGCTCCAGTTAAAGTGGTGTGTGTGTGGAGGGGTGGGGGGGTCAAGGAAAATCACATATGGTTTATTTTCTCTGGATAAATCACATGGCAGTACCGTGTTCCTCTCCTGAGAGTGTGCTTCCTGCACCTGTGGGATGGTAAGAGATTGACACGTATGCATAGCATAGATTTTTTTCACAGGGCTTTGATGGATTCATCAAGGACATCAAATACATTTTTATTAAGGGCTATGTGTAACGCAGTGATCGCCCCAGGAAGGGTGGTGGCATTGCCATGTATATAAAAAATACTGCAACCTCTGTATCCACTGGCGAGCAGTTTGAACTTCTTTTCCTAAAGATCAGATTTCCCCAGGCTCAGTCTCTCACCGTCATTGGATGTTATAGACCACCCTCAGCCTGTAGTGAAGCCTTATCTTCTGTAACCCAATATTAATCTGGGCTTGATTCTAATCAACTTCTTCTGGTTGGGGATCTAAATTGTGATTGTCATCAGCATCAGACAGCCTTAAATCTGTCTGATTCTTTTAATCTCACTCAATTAATTAATGGTCCAACCCATCCGAACATTAAATATTCTGAGAGATCATCCTTACTTGATTTAATTCTAACAAATTCCCCACATACATTCTCAGAAATAGGGATTTATGTGCTATAGCAGCAGTTATAGACCACTTCCAAAGTCTAAGTCTAAGAGATTTACAAAAAACACACACAAAAAAACGTTTTTGGGAAAATAATAAAGCCTCAGAGCAAAAGTAAAAGGAGAACATGTTGTGGATTCATCAGTTTGTATCTCAGTTATCTTTTTTATGGGTTTCCTTATGGTTCTCTGTCTGCAGGTTATCAGAAGTTTGTAGACCCAGGCATCTCCCCAGAGTTCCAGACTGCAATACGTTTTGGCACCACTATGGTCCCCCCTGGTGTCTACATGAGGTACTGATACTCAGCCTCCAGTGTCTGGAGCGTAATTACATGATCTGCAGGGTCTCTTCATTAGCCACACAGCAGCGATACACACAAATACACGCGTGAATGAGCGGCAACACACTGCACACAACACACACACACACAAAACACACACACACACACACACATGCATCTGCATTAACCGGTGGAATCCATCCTCTGCATTTCTCCCAATCCAAGCTGTCGTCCTCCGGGGGCAGCCAGGAGCGGTGGGCAGCCTGGTCAGTGGCGCCCAGGGACCATGTTCTCCTCAGTTTCAAAAACACAATGTAGTATCAGCCAGTGTTCATGTCGCTACTGCTCGTGGATGGGTTTTCTTGTTTCATTGGCGACACAGGGAACACACAGACACACTCACCCACACACACACATGCGTCAGGGTCGCAGACGAAATGCCTATCCTGCTTTAACCCATCACGTCGTCGTTCCCCCAAGGGCATGAGCTGCGTGTCTGGGGACCAATCCAAGTGCTCCTATTTTAATCAGTTTCCTATTATACAGCGTGTATCAATGAATGTTTCATACATTCCCTGGCTGCAGAAACAGAACCTGCAACTTCCGCGATGTTGTCAACATAGATGGCAGCTCCTCATCAGCCATGCGTCTGTGCAACAGTTTCTGGAAGCGTCAGGTAAAAAAAAGAAAGATAAAATGTGGTATTTTTCATATCTTTGAGAGTAATGCTGGGATATGCTTTATATGTGTGAAAGGGTGTATCAATGCAAGTGTATTATGAAAACAACTGGGTATTCTAGAGTCCCAACTTGCGGTCTGGCCTGGACGTAGATGACCTCATCATGGGCATGGCCTCCCAGATTGCCGAGAAAGAGGACCACATCGTCGTGGAGGACTTGAGAGGTAAATTTGAGCTTTATTTTTCACATGGCGCGCAGCGGCTGCCAATGTTTCATTCGTACTCCTCACGAGGGTCATTCCATCTGTGCCGCCAGACTACATGTACGGCCCTCTGAAATTCTCCCGCTCGGACCTGGTGGCCTTGACTGTCCAGAGGGGCAGGGACTTTGGGCTTTCCAGTTACAACCAGGTCGGGGAGGCCCTGGGCATCCTCCCCGTACAGACCTGGGCAGAGATCAACCCTGAGCTCAGCAGGGACAACCCACAGGTACGGCTGACCCAGCAAGCACTGGGCCCCTGAGCACAGAAGCCTGGCAGACTGAGGAAGCCAAGAATATTTGTGGCTGATTCAACACAAACCCACTCTCTCCGTGTTTTCAATGCTTCCCTCCAGTATTTCAGAGGGGTTGAAGACCTCTATGGCGGCGATGTCTCCAAACTAGAGCTGTTCCCCGGGGGTCTTCTGGAGGCTCGGGATGGTCCGGGTCGGGTTTTCTCCGCCATCATCTTGGACCAGTTTGAGCGCATCAGGAATGGTGACCGCTTCTGGTTTGAGAACAGGCAGAATGGGTAATGTCATCTAAAGACAAGAAACTTGAAAGATCTTCAACATCATTCGCTCATTTTGGGAAGTTCATCATTCCGTCAATCTGCTGACCACAGAGATGCCCACTCACCCCTCGACTGCTGTTCTGTCTGTTGTAGCTTGTTCACTAATGAGGAGTTCAAGGCTATTCAGAACACGACGTTTCATGATGTCCTTCTAGCGGTCACCAGTGCACAGGACGGAGATGTGCAGAAGAGAGTCTTCTTCTGGAAGGACGGTAAAGACACACCTTGAACACTCATTACATTACTGTACATTACATTATATTACATTAGAGTCATTTAGCAGACGCTTTTGTCCAAAGCGACTTACAATAATTTAATTTACAGTCATGTAGGCAGTCAATGTGCTTCTACTCGCCAGAACTCACAAGTGCATCTCCTTTCTAAACAAGTGACTAAGAGCATAATCTAGTGCTAAAGCCAAAGTGCAAGAGTAGCAACATGTAAATACAATAGGTGCTTAAGAGGTAGGATCCTGGTAGAACTTCTCGAAGAGGTGAGTTTTGAGCCTGCGGCAAAAGATGGGCAGCGATTCTGCTGTCCTGACCACCACGGTGTGCTGTAGAGCAGGAATCTGTGATATGTGCTGAGAACGACAGTTGGCCATCCAGGATCACACCCGGATTTCTCACAGTCCGAGTTGCCGTCACCACTGTGTCATCATTAGCGATAGCCAGGTCGCGGCGCGGGCAGCCCTTCCCCGGGAGGAACAGCAGCTCAGCACATCCTTTTTATTCGCCATTGGTCAATTAAATCATTGGGGTGGCGACGTGGGGTACCGTTGTGGTTTGACTAGTCTTGAATTACTTGTGTCTTATCTTTGACCTACAGGTGACCCCTGTGGACAGCCAGGTCAGGTGAAGGCCTCCGAGCTCCACCCCTGCACCAGTGTCACCACTCTGGACTACTTTGACGGATACAAAGCTGGCTTTGGCATCTTCATCACCGCCTTGTTCCTCTTCCCTGTTGGTCAGTGGCCTACCAGCTGTTGGAAATGTGCATAGATATGATTTTAACATTGTTGTTTGTGGTTTTAACTTTACTTTCAACTACTCTTATCACTGTAATGGTTAGGTTGTAATGTTTTGCTGATACTTATCGTCCTCTATAGTGAGCTTTCTACTGGCTTGTGTGGTGGCCTATTTCCGCAAATGCAAGTTTAAGAAGTTTCAAAGGAGATCCAGGGCGGTGGTCAGAGCGGAGGAGCCGGCTGTGGGAATCACAGGTGTGTGTACTGGGTGGTCAACCCATAAAAACAGACCAAGGTAAATCCCTTGTAGGTACACGCCTACTTGGCTAAATTAAAATCTGAATCTGAACAAATCACCCGTACAAATGTCCTCCAGTCTCTTATCTTGTGACCAAGTGTAACAGGTGTCACTACGTTGCTCATCAGTATTGATGCTTCCACCATCACTTGCCCCATGCTGGGCTCCATCTCTGGGTTCCTCTGACTTAAAAACGCACATGACCACCTACCATTAACACCACTTTAGCCAGCTACTGTCACGTGTAGTAGCAGTGTGTAGGAGCCACATGCAGACAGCCCTTGATATCCTCACTGAGAGGAGAGTACTGTAGGGAGTGGCACACACCCATGAATAATTCTTGGTAGAACGTCGATTGCTTGGTTGGCTAACATCCATGTTGCGAACTAAAAGGACAGGGTCAGGGACAGCGTCACATACAGTACAGGGTTGGAGTCCAGGACAGGGATGGGGATAGCTACCGCTAAAGGAACAGATACAGGGCTAGCTACAGGCACATCTACAGGGTCAGGGGCTGCTCCAGCTCTTGCAGAGTTACTTCCTCTTGCTCTCCACTGGAGGCAGTGCTGCATCTGTTCATGAGGCACTGCATGGTGAATCACCCCATGACGGAACCCTTCCTCTGGGTCCATGTCGGGTCGGTTCATTCTGTCACAAAGCGATGCGTATAGCAGCAGGGGGTGGGACCCAATTGCAGGCGAAGACGGTTCAGTGAGGGTTTTAATCCAGGAGCACAACGGAACACAAGGAACTGACAAACACTTTCAGATTCATATAGGCTACCTTTATCGCTACATCTTTATCGCTACATACATATTTGGTAACAATATGTTAGGCCTTGTGAAGGTACAGAATGTAGGCCTACAGTATGTGGACACAAAAAAACGACAAGAGGACAAAGAGACCGGGCGGACAAAGGACAAAGGAACTGGGGCAGAATGTAAAGACAGGGTGAGATCAATCATTATTTTCCGTTCGTGGAACAATAAAGTTGATCTTGATCTTGCAAGGACGTCTCAGGGGGTTACAACAGGAGCGGAGTCTATGGCAGAACGGACGCACGTGAGGGCATGAAAAGCCTCAGTCTCAATCTCTATGGAGCAGGGTGGGGTGTGTGTGACAGCTACATAGGGCTTGGGAAAATGTAGTCCCAGACACAACCATCTTGTTTCTACACAGGTGTATCTATTTGTTTGATTGGCTCTACTGCATAGAATCCTATGCAATCAGACGAATAGATACACCTGTGTAGAAACAAGATGGTCGTGTCTGGGACTACATTTTCCCAAGTCCTATTACGCCACCGAAGAACTAGAGCGATTCAATGGCGCGGGTGGCAGTGGGGAGGTATTTATACTGGGGAGTGAGTCTAACCAATTCAACAAGCCTCCGCTTTCAATGGTCCACTGACCTCTTCTTAAGGTGCCTGCATACTGGCCCAACCAACGGTAACCAACTCCCAACACCACCCAACATTCTAAAGTTGGCAGTTGTTGTTAGAATGTTGGAAGTTTCCATTTTAAACACCTGCAAAATCCATCCAACCGACGCCAGCTGTCACCAACAAACATGACACACCAATCCAACGTTGGTGTCGGTTGGTGTTGGTTTGGTGTTGGTTGGGGCAGTGTGCAGACACCTTTATCCCCCCAAGCATTAGAGTTCTGTTGCCATACTCATAGCTCTGCTCTCACTCCTCCCTGCGCCCGCCAGCGTCTGAGTGGCAAGGCCCTAAGAAGCCTCTGCACCCTGTCAGCGTGCTGGTGGACGAGAAGAAGAGGCTGCAGATGTTGGACAGGAGCGGGCTGGTCCTGCGCTGCCTCGGCCTGGACAACCAGGACGGTCTGGACGTCCTGCTGGCCAACGACCGGCACCGCAGAGCGATGCTGCTAAAGGTCCCCAAAGAGTACGATCTGGTGAGTCGAGAAAGAGAGAGAGAGAGAGGCTACGCCAACATGCCCGCGCATTCATGAAATCTTCCAATCCGTCGTTCGTTTTCCCTCGTTCATCCCTGACCGTCCGTCTGCGGCCCTCCGCGCCGTTTATGTCTGTCCAAGGTGCTGTTCTTTGAGGATGAGGGCCAGCGTGGTGAGTTCGTCAAGCACCTGGGCTCTGAGGTGACTGACTGCGGTCAGCAGATGACGGTGAAGGAGGTGAGGGAGAAGGAGCTGCTGAGGGAGGCCGTGACCAAGGAGCAGAGGGCTCAGATAGTGGAGACCTTCATCAGACACACCTTCGCCAAGGTGACATTACCTCTCTACACTTGCTCCATTAGTGGCCTTAACTTGATTGAGCGCATATTTCCAGTAATAGTAGTAGTCTAAGTCATATAACCATTTATTAGAGGTCAAACTAGGTCAGACCTCAAACCAAAGTGAGTTGGATGTTGAATAAACGTACTGGTCACGACGATGACGCTGTTAGTGATTCAGGTGTACTCAAGGTGACCTCTATGACAATCACAATGACAGTTTGGGGACACACAGTATACACTGTGTTGACCACAGATTTACCCTAACCACCACTGTCCGTGTGTGTGCAGGTCCTGGAGATCGAGAAGAGTGACGCGGGCAACCTGAGCGGTGTGTCCTGTAGGCAGACCAGGGAGGCCCTGCAGTGTGAGCTGTCGGGAACCGAGTTCGCAGACGCTCTGGGGCTCAAGCCTGACTCGCTCTTTGTCGACTCCATGTTCACACTAGCCGACAAGGATGGCAACGGCTACCTCTCCGTCCAGGAGTTCCTTGACGTCATTGTCATCTTCATGAAAGGTTAACTCCGTAGACCCCAAGCAGGGATTCCCTCCATTGTGTGTGCCTCTGTTTTGTTTCTCTCATGACAGCAAATAGACACTCGGAGTGAACGCATTCTGTGTACTTAAACGCAGGTTCCCCTGAGGAAAAGTCAAAACTGATGTTCTCAATGCACGACATAAGCGGAGACGGCTTCTTGTCTAAAGAGGAGTTCTCCAGGCTACTCAGGTTAGAGATATTGTCATTTCCCACGATTCCCTCTCTTCCTGGTAGTCAAGCCGTTAACAGGCAAGCTCCCGTTCTGAACCCACCTGCCCGTGTGCCGCAGGTCATTCATAGAGATCTCTGTCGGCGCCCTGACCAAGAGCCAGGCGGAGGAGGCCATCCAGGCCATGCTGAAGGCGGCGGGGTTCGACGACAAGGAGCGCATCACCTGGGAGGACTTCCACTTCCTGCTGAGGGACCACGAGAAGGAGCTACAGTTCGCTCAGCTGAACGTCAAAGGTGACGAGGGCCGGGGGCACTCGGAAGAACCTCAACCTCAACCTCAACCTCTCCTTAGAACTGCTTCCTAGTAGGTACTGTAACTGTGTGCTGGGTGTGCTGTGTCCTAGCATGTAACCATACTGTATGCTGGGTGTTGGGGGTGTGGTGTGTATGTGTGTGTGTGCGTTCAGGGATGGAGATGCAGCAGAAGAAGAGACTGAGTCGTCACCAGAGAGTGTCCTTCATCGTCCCCGAGAAAGACGGGTGAGATAACCAGCTAAAATACCCTGAGAAAAAGGTTTACTCATAAAAAGCACTCACTTGGGGGGGTGTAGGCCCCGGTGGCTCAAGGCTAGTCCTTACCGCAGTGACCCGGGGGTTTGATTCCAGCCCGGACCATGTGCTGCATGTCCTCCCCTCTCTCTCTCACACCATTCCTGTCTTCACACCATCCTGCCCCAATAAAGCAGACATCTTTAAAACCCTAAAGACCCTAAAAAATCTATCTTTTAAATAACGTTATTTCTTAGTTATTTCCACGTTTTTTACAGTTCAGCTGGGCTGTCCGTGTCTGTAATCGTATGTTTGTTATCTTGTCTCTCTCTGTCTCTCCCTCAGCTCACCGTCTGACGAGGATCCACATTCTGTCAACAGAAGCGTCAGGGCGGATGGACTGGACATTCGTAGACGACAGGGGAAAAAGTATGTTCTTTATTGGGGCTTTGAGTGCTGTTTCTGCTCCAATCCAATCATTGCTTCACTAAGACTGTCATGGTAAGGCGTCAAGGCAGCGAGAGTTTCAGCCTGGTTTTCACTCGTCTGAGTGTGCTGGCGTGAATGACATCAGTCCCTCCGTCTAACCCAGAGTCTACGCTCTGTGGTTGAGGTGAGATCACATGTGAAGGAATTACCTTGCACGGATGACTCACACTGATGACATCTTGTCTTCAGGTATTTGTTGCTGTATAGTTTCACATAAGAACAGTTCCACAGATCAAGTGCAGAGCATTATTAGTTTTCCCCACAGATCTACCCACAAATATCCTCTTGCTCTTTAGTCATCAATACCCATGGTGATAAATGTTGTGTAAGATCTGCTGCATTGAACATGAATAATAGCAGTAGCTTTGCAGCAGCTGTGTAACTGGCTGTGTTGTTTGGCGGTTCACTGCAAGATTAGTGTGATGCAACATGCCCTCTTTGTCAGCTATAACTCTTCACTCGCCCATGACATCTTCAAACATGACGGTTATAGTGTGCAGGCTGTTGTGTCACTGCGCACTAAATCAACACCTATTCTCATTTTGCTATCCCCTGCCTTGAAAGCCAGTCAAACCCCAGATCTCTCTCTGTACCGTCTGCTACTCAGGCCTGGTCTCCAGAGCCCTAAGGTCTACGTGAAGCCCAGGAGGGAGGAGTACATCAGGAACCCCATCTGGCACAAGATCCAGCATTTCAAGCGCTTTGTTGAGAACTACCGTCGCCATATTGTCTGCTTCACCATCGTATATGGCATCACTGCAGGGGTGGCTCTGGAGAGATGCTGGTGTGAGTTTTTCTCCTGTTTCCCACAAACCACCAGTTTAGCTGCTCCAAATCTTTCGCTGACAATCAATTCACTGAATTTCGACCAATGAGTTGCTGACTTATGCAGTGTACAACAGCACCTAAGGAAATCTTAAGAACGGCACCCCCCACTTTATTATGAATCAAAAGATTAAAATATTGAGAGTGTGAGTGAACCTTGTGTCACCCTGCTCTAGAGGTAAACCCCTGGACTAACTTATATTTAGATACAAACTGCTAGATTTGTGTTTAGACTATGGTTTGCAGGCCGACTCCTCGGGCATCCCGGAGACGTCGGTGGTGGGCATCACGGTGTCCCGCGGCTCGGCGGCCGCCATCTCCTTCCTGTTTCCCTACATGCTGCTGACGGTGTGCCGCAACATCATCACGCTCTGCCGAGAGACCTTCCTCAACCGCTACATCCCCTTCGACGCAGCCATCGACTTCCACCGCCTCATGGCCATGTCGGCCATCATCCTCACAGGTCAGAGGTCGCGGAGGAGGATAGGAGCGTTTCGTAGGCAGTGCTCAGAATTATGGTTAGAGGAATTGTGTGTTTCCAGTTGTGTTGTTGAATACTTGTTTCACAATGGTAATGAGTTGTACTTTTGTGTTGAAAGAAAATGTCCCGTTTTGCGTAGCTGACGTCCTCGTCTGCTCTTCCTGTAGTTGTTCACACTCTGGGTCATGTGGTCAATCTCTACATCCTCGCAGTTAGTGACCTCAGCATACTGGCCTGTCTGTTTCCCAGGGTCTTGTCCAACAATGGGTAATGTGTTCACCATTTGGCAATCAATATTAAGTTCAACATGATCTTTAAACATGTACTTGCTTACTTAATCCTATTTGTTTCTTGAGGAACATAAGGCTTCTTTAAACACGTGTTGTGACCATTTTCAGGTCTGAAATCCCATTACCATGGACATTTTGGTTCTTCCAGACTGTCCCAGGTACAGTGGGGTATTTATACTGTACACAAGCACCTTACAGTGTCCCAAGAATGGCATTGTTGCAGATGAAGTGAATCACTGAAATAATTGTATTGCATTATTATTCTGCTTAAGGTATGACGGGCGTCCTGCTTCTCTTCATCTTTGCCTTCATGTACGTCTTCGCCTCCCTCTACTTCCGGCGCATCAGTTTCCGCGGATTCTGGCTCACACACTACCTCTACGTGTTAATCTACATCCTGGTGAGTGAGCACACACAGCTGCCCGGCCTGGTGGTTACGGCACACACGGCAAAAACAATGTTACAGCACTTAATTTAATTTGACCGGTTAATATCAGCGTAGATTATTCTTATCGCAGCAGGGGAACTGATTAAGTGTGCCACAGCAGGGCGTGTGTGTGTGTCGTGTGACATTGTTGAGCCTTGGCCATGTTCTCCTGGCGACAGACGGTCATCCACGGCAGCTTCGCCCTGCTCCAGGAGCCGCGCTTCTACATCTACCTGATCCCCCCGGCCCTGCTCTTCCTGCTGGACAAGCTGATCAGCCTGAACAGGAAGAAGGTGGAGATCCCTGTGCTGAAGGCTGAGCTGCTGCCCTCAGGTACACTGCCAGCCCTGTCCTCTGCTCAGCCAATCCCATCCTAGAACCACAGGGGCTTCTGTTGTAGATGGGTTGGATCTGCATTTTTTTATTTTTTTATTTTTTATTTTATTTATTTTTAATATCATTCTAGGTTCATGAGATGAACAGTACCTGCATCCCATGGCGTGCAAAAAAAAAACAGCTGTCATCGTAAACACACGAGCTTAACGGTTTCACCATCTGCAGGTGTGACGTACCTGGAGTTCAAGCGCCCACAGGGCTTTGTGTACCGCTCGGGTCAGTGGGTGCGCGTGGCCTGCCTGGCGCTGGGCACCGACGAGTACCACCCGTTCACACTGACGTCGGCGCCCCACGAGGAGACGCTCAGCCTGCATATCCGCGCCGCCGGGCCCTGGACCAGCCAACTCCGAGAGCTCTACGCCCCGGAGAACCTCGCCGAGCTGGGCACATACCCAAAGGCATGGCTGCGCCGTGTGTGTGTGTGTGTTTTGCGAATGTGTGTTTTGTGCTTCATTTAGGAGCAGTAGTAGTTTTCATTTGACGGTTGATTAAAACAATACTATAAAAACGACTAATTCTGTTTGCTAACTGTTTCTTGTTAACTGTTTCTTTAGTCTTTTTTATTGGAAGAAATATAAAGCATATACTGTAGAACTGTTTCTGACCATAATGCACTGCGTCCCCAGCTGTACCTAGACGGCCCGTTTGGAGAGGGGCACCAGGAGTGGATTGACTTCGAGGTGTCCGTTTTGGTGGGAGGGGGTATCGGCGTCACCCCCTTCGCCTCCATTCTCAAGGACCTTGTGTTCAAGTCCTCAATCAAGTCCAAGATTCAGTGTAAAAAGGTAACGCTTCCCACTCGCTACCAATCTTTTCTTTCGCCCCCGCCTCGGTGCCATCTTGTATCGTGCTGACCACGATGCTAACTCGGTATCGTTTTAAGGTGTACTTCATCTGGGTCACACGGACGCAGCGTCAGTTCGAGTGGGTGTCCGACATCATCAGGGAGGTGGAGGAGACAGACACCTTGGACCTTGTCTCCGTCCACATCTATATTACTCAGCTGGCCCAGAAGTTTGACCTCCGGACCACCTTGCTGGTGAGAACCAGAAATATCATTCTGCTGATTGTTTGATGCAGTATGTAACTGATGCAAGAGCACTGACATTACTATGAAATCGACTCTGAAGTGGTTGCTTCTTCAGTCAGTGTAGTTTGTTTGTGTGTGTGTGTGTGTGTGTGTGTGTGTGTGTGTGTGTGTGTGTGTGCATGTGTGTGCACGTGTGTGGTACCTGTCTGCAGTACGTATGCGAACGTCACTTCCAGAAGGTGTGGAACAGGAGTCTGTTCACCGGCCTGCGTTCCGTCACGCACTTCGGCCGACCGCCATTCATCTCCTTCTTCAGCTCTCTGCAGGAGGTCCACCCTGAGGTCAGTGACACGTCCGTCTGCCTCCACGCCGCTCTGCTCCCCTCTGAACACCAGCCCCCAGCACTCAACCATCCCCTGGTGCTCTGCTCCCCTCTGAACACCAGCCCTCAGCACTCAACCATCCCCTGGTGCTCTGCTCCCCTCTGAACACCAGCCCCCAGCACTCAACCATCCCCTGCTGTCCTCGATCCTCTCTGTATGCTGTGGTAGTTTGTAGTATTTTAGACATGGCCGCAGATAAATGTAGGTAAACACCACAATGTGTGTTATTCTATTTATTTATTTATTTAATTTTTTTCTTTACCCAGGTGGATAAAATCGGTGTGTTCAGTTGTGGGCCTCCTGGCCTCACCAAGAATGTGGAGAAAGCATGCCAGCAGATGAACAAGAAAGACCAGGCCCACTTCATCCATCACTACGAGAACTTCTAGTCTGCTGTCAACACAGCAGCGCACTGATGGGGCTCCCAGGAGAGAGTGAGCTCAACTCTGGGGAAAACTTCACACAACACCTGTCAATGAGACTGAATACTGTTCACACAACACCTGTCAATGAGACTGAATACTGTTCACACAACACCTGTCAACATGATAGGATTTATTCTCGGATCTGATTAATGAAATATTGAAATATAATAATTAAACATAACAATGTAACTGTTGTTAAATTATTCTCACTGATTCACATATTATTGATTATTAGATTAATAGATTTATATTTGGTCACTTTGATCTTACCTAGAAGTTGAGTTATTCAAGACGTGTTCAGCTGGAGTTACTGTGCATGTTACATTGGGACACATGCAGTATAAGGATTGTCATGTAAGAGGGTAAAATCTTTATTCACTAACATTCTAACTTATGCTAACTTATTTCAATCAAGTGTTTGCACGTGATAACATGTTTGAAAAGTAATCATGAATTAAAAAAGTTCTACATATTTTATTAAGTCTCCATCCATTTTTGGTCTGTCTTGAACTAGAACAAACTAGGGTTATCATGCTCAAGATAACTTCTTAAGAAATTCTCGTCACTCATATAGGTCATAGTTGGAATTCTCTTTATTTGCTGACTAACACTATGTCAGTGTTACCACAGAAAAATTACTCAGCGAAATGCAATGTTGCCAAATAAATCAATGGTTCGAATAATGATTAACAGTAGCCTATGGTCTATGTTTGCCACAACATGTCATCAGATATCAGTAAATGGGTGTGGTCAAGTTTGCATTGTGAAAACGAGCAGTGAGAACCCGATATTCCCGGCTGCCGCTGTAGATATAAGCTGAGGAAACGTGAAACATCTGAGGCCCATCCTAACACCACCTACTGTGTGTTCCCAGAACTCTTATCTTTACGACCGGCGTAGCCCTTTTCAGTCCTGTTGTCGCATGCTCGCTCATGCCAGACAAACAGTCCTTTCACCCTCCATTCGCCGTCAAAATAAATCGGTGTCGCCCTATTTAGGAGAGGCGCTCATATTTACAAGTGTCAGATAAACATGAAACTTCACTTACCTAAGCAAAAGGGTCTATTTAAACAAATGCTGGGTTTTGAAGCCTCGGCGCTACCATTAAAGTCGCACTGAAATGAAAAAAGCATTCTGTCCCATTTTGGTTCACATAATTTGTCTTGGTGTTCACCTATTCAACGATGTATGCCAAAAAAAAATACAAAATTCTACTTTTGTTGTAATCTTATATCAAAGTATATAATTTCTTACTTCCTGGAAGTGGTAGGTCACGTGCAATGACGACAACAGGTACCTTAGGATTTTAGTTCTATTAATACATCCATGATTTTAGGCCAATAATTTCACGACATCCACCCGTCAATCAACGCTCTCCTTCTATCGAATCTGTCCAAAGTTCTTAAAACCCGTCCACTTGTCAATGTTCCAATCAAATTCCTCTAAACCTATGTCCCACCCTCATAGCTTGTTGGCGTCGGAAATACGTCAAACTACGGAAGTTAGATGATCTCAAACGTCCATTTTAGTGCGACTTTAATTAACTTATTTAGACGCGTTCTGTCCGAGTGAAATTATTTTTCCGAGGTAGTCTTCTGTAGTGGTGGGGTCTCTTTGAAGCTTCAAAACACCGCCACCACCACAGAAGAAGAAAAGAAAGAAAAATAATTTAACTCGGACAGAACGCGTCTAAATAATTTATTTAATGGTAGCGCCGAGGCTTCAAAACCCAGTATTTGTTTAAATAGACCCTTTTGCTTAGGTAAGTGAAGTTTCATGTTTATCTGACACTTGTAAATATGAGCGCCTCTCCTAAATAGGCCGACACCGATTTATTTTGACGGCGAAGTGAATGGAGGGTGAAAGGACTGTTGTCTGGCATGAGCGAGCATGCGACTGAAACAGGACTGAAAAGGGCTACGACCGGCGCAGTGCTTTTGTTGTGTTGATGAACTCTATTGGAGAGCGGCACAATCCTGTTCTGTAGCCTGTAATACTACCTAATGTCCATCAGGAGTCTGAAGATGGCGAGCTGGATCCTTCATGTCAGATAAGAGACTATGTGGCGAGGGAGGAGGCTGGTGAGATGGGAGTTGTCCTTCAGCCACACACCGCTAAACCCACAGATCGCATTCTTTCTACCTTTGTGTGTTCAAAGGCTGTGGCATTACAAGCATTGTGGTTTATACTCTATCACATAAACCAATATTGCAGGCTTAGATTTAGATTGCAGATTTAGAAGCCATGTGAGTAACCAACAGCATTAAGCAACCCGATAAGGGATTGATTACATTTGGGTCAGTAGAGTGACACATGGCCCATAGCCTATGGGTCTCATTTGCTCTGTAAAGTGTATTGCAAATGCACTGTGTCATAGAAATTGTAGTTTCACGTTTCACCACCTCCTTTGTAATTCACCACGTCCCTCAACCTTTCACATAGACAGGATGACCTCTCCAGGAGGTCGAGACACCTAGACGTTGTCTGCTCCAGAATAACCATCCTTTGTCCCTGCAAGAATTACCGCCTTTTCTCATGTCACGTGTCTGTATTCTCGACCACTGTTGATGACGCCTGCCATTTAATATGACGTGTACAATGGGTTAGCCAATCACATCCTGGAAGCGCCATACCTGTGTATTGCTTGAATATAATGGCGCGTTCCAGGCAACCCGTAACTCGTGTTTTTCCGACCTCCTACACGTGAAAATGCTCTGGAATGGCAGTCAAACCCGTAACTTCCCACCCGTGAACTCGTACAGATCGATGTACTCCCAGTTGCGCTCTCTGACGTCACACAGCCCTCTAAGCAAGATGGCAGCCCCCATGGGTATGGCGACGAAGATAACTTTAGGGCAACGTAAAGTACATTTGTACGTTGTAATCAAAATAAGACAAACGATTACGCACTACAACCTGCTATGTGTAGCCTATGTAATTATGCCCAAATATGTTGACAAGAGATAGCTAGTGCTAGCTAGCTAACATTAAGGTAAACCTGAACGTGACCATGCAAACGGCGAAAAGTCGATGATGTCAATAAATAAAATGTAACGTACAATTTCTTAGCATACCGAAATTAGGCATACAATGTTTAGCTTGCCAGCTCTGACAATGTGCCAAATCTCAAGCTTTTACCATATCGGCTTGTTTACATTTATCCAGAATGCCACGCATTCAGACAGTTTGCCTTGAACGCTATGAAGTCGTGAGTCGTGACTTGAAGTCGTAACTTACGAGCTCAAAATCCTATCTGGAACGCGGCATAAGGCTGCGCAAGACCAGACTGCGACACTTCACTTGGATAAACCACTCACATGCGTTGTCCTGAAGTCCTTGTGCTCGTATGTTTTCTCAATAAACCAGACTTAACCTGTTTGAGCGAATCTTGGCAAATCCTTTTTGACTAGATCAGTTAAAAATCTTCTACAACTGACAGAGTTATGCAGAGTTTGAATTAAACAGAGCAAGATTGTTTGTACTGGTGAAATTAGATTGTGATTCACGCATTAATGATCAATCTAAGAAACAAGAAAGCCGGTGTTCATTTATACACTATATTGCCAAAAGTATTCGCTCATCTGCCTTTACACGCGTATGAACTTAAGTGACATACCATTCTTAATCCATAGGGTTTAATATGACGTCGGCCCACCCTTTGCAGCTATAACAGCTTCAACTCTTCTGGGAAGGCTTTCCACAAGGGTTAGGAGTGTGTTTATGGGAATTTTGACCATTCTTCCAGAAGCGCATTTGTGAGGTCAGACACTGATGTTGGATGAGAAGGCCTGGCTCGCAGTCTCTGCTCTAATTCATCCCAAAGGTGTTCCATCGGGTTGAGGTCAGGACTCTGTGCAGGCCAGTCAAGTTCTTCCACACCAAACTCGCTCATCCATGTCTTTATGGACCTTGCTTTGTGCACTGGTGCGCAGTCATGTTGGAACAGGAAGCAGCCATCCCCAAACTGTTCCCACAAAGTTGGGAGCATGGAATTGTCCAGAATCACTTGAAGCATTCAGAGCTCCTTTCACTGGAACTAAGGGGCCAAGCCTCGCTCCTGAAAAACAACCCCACACCATAATCGCCCCTCCACCAAACTTCACACTTGGCACAATGCAGTCAGTGTCTCCACTGCTCTAGAGTCCAGTGGCGGCGTGCTTTACACCACTGCATCCGACACTTTGCATTGCACTTGGTGATGTATGGCTTGGATGCAGCTGCTCGGCCATGGAAACCCATTCCATGAAGCTCTCTATGCACTGTTCTTGAGCTAATCTGAAGGCCATATTAAGTTTGGAGGTCTGTAGCGATTGACTCTGCAGAAAGATGGGGACCTCTGTGCATCCGCTGACCCCGCTCTGTCATTTTACGTGGCCTACCATCTCATGGCTGAGTTGCTGTCGTTCCCAATCGCTTCCACTTTGTTATAATATCACTGACAGTTGACTGTGGAATATTTAGTAGCGAGGAAATTTCACGACTGGACTTGTTGCACAGGTGGCATCCTATCACAGTACCACACTGGAATTCACTGAGCTCCTGAGAGCGACCCATTCTTTCACAAACGTTGGTTGAAGCAGTCTGCATGCCTAGGTGCTTGATTTTATACACCTGTGGCCATGGAAGTGATTGGAACACCTGAATTCAATTATTTGGATGGGTGAATGAATACTTTTGGCAATATAGTGTATTTCAGTGTGTTCATATCTCGGGCTGGCTTGATAGTGTTCAATAGCCTACAATTGATTCATTGTTGTATGATGGAAGTCCACTGGCCCACTCATGTCATCATCCAGTTTGAATGACCTGCATTAAGAGGCTGATGTGAATGTTCCTTTAATGAGTTCTGTCTCCTTTCCGATTTGTGTACCTCGGCAAGTACTGCGGGCCCAGGCCTACTGTAACCCATATACCCCATTTAAAAGGTGACCCTTGCAATGGTGTAACGTGTTGGCTTGTATAAGGGAAGGCTAATCTAGGGAAGAGGAAGCTAATCCGCTATGATCCTCTGCTAGGGTTGGAGGACTGAAAGAAAACAAACAACTTTATTTGTCATATGGTGCCTTTTTCACTGATTAGGCACACACACACACAGTGACAGAAGTGTCCACCGATGAATTCTCTGCTCTTCACCCATCCCGTCGTCCTTCCCCTAAGGACAGCCGGGAGCAGACAGTAGGCAGCGTGCATGGGACGCGCCCGGGGGCAGCCAAGTGCTACTGTCTGTCTTCGGACGTTAGAGATCTGTTCTTCTACATGTTTTTCATATTGGGTTCTTTATGTGGGAAACCATTGCGAACACGGGGAGAACATGCAAACTCCGCACAGAAAACTGCGCACAGAAATGCCCAGAGAGATTTTGGGGTTCAGTGTCTTGCTCAAGGACACTTCAGCACACTCCAGAAGCTGGGATCGAACTGGAGACCTTGCAAACCCCAGACAGTCGCTCTACCTCCTGAGCCACATGCTGCCCTATAGAATACTGACTGGAGGACTGGGGCCAACCCTAACCTTAACCCTAACCCAGCTCCAGTCATGTATTTTCTTTCATTATTGCCCAAAAATGGCTCTTTTGATAGTAAAGGCTGCTGACCACTGCTCTAGCACTAGGTTATGCTCTTAACGCTTGTTTAGAAAGGAGATGCACTTGTGAGTTCTGGCAGGTAGTAGTAGTATGCTGACTACCTACGCTAAATCCAATTATTGTAAATAATGTAAAGATTATATAAGATGACTATCAGCTGTCTGACCCTTCACACAGTAGGGGACCACAGGTCAACCCAGCGGGCCAGGGACATATAATAGGCTAGGCTACACTAAGAAGACGTGACAGATATGAGAGTTGTTCCTTGTCCTGGAACTCGTTATTTGCTCTAAATTAACTGTAACTGATCTATAATATATAACTCACTTGATAAGCAAACAAGAATAGCCTACAATGGGACTTCTTGGGAAGGTAATGCGATGTGCCGTAAGCCTTTATGTGGTGAGCAAATACAGTTAATGTCTGACAGACAATCAGTCTGAGGAACCAGGAACTTGAAAAGTTTTGTGATATGTTTGCAGTCACTGTTATGTTTATGGTAACCGCAGTGACTGCGGTCAAGTTGGTCATAATTCGCCTTATTCACCTGGCAGCCATATTGGTCAGTCTGGGGTGCGGATGCGGAAGAGCCGGTTGACTTCAATGTTAAAAGTGCGCTGTAAAAACACCACTGAATACACTATCCGGGTTACAAACTCATCATTACCAGACTCCGATTGTTTTTCACTGCCGTTGTTTGGAAATACATGGAGGTGAATGAGCCATAGTTAGCCGTCAGCTGCATTCACTCCCATGTATTTCCAAACGCGAAAACAACGGCAGTGAAAAACAATCGGAGTCTGGTAATGATGAGTTTGTAACCCCGATAGTGTATTCAGTGGTGTTTTTACAGCGAACTTTTTACATTGAAGGCAACGGGCACTTCCGCATCCGCACCCCTCATTACGTCAGACTGACCAATATGGCAGCTGAGGTGAATAAGGCGAATGGCCTACCATGTGGGCAACTTCTCTGTAACTATTTGTGCACTCTACTGTTAGTCATGTCTCTCTTATGAAGTATTTAGGCCATGTTTACTGCTCTGTATAGTAGCCTACTGTAGCCTATATGTTCTTAGCCAATAGACAAACATTTTCCAGGAGGTTGCTCGATGGTCTCATTGAGAGAGGGCAGGGAAGAATTTCTACAGCTCAGAATATGTAGGGGTGGGATCTATGCACCCCCCCCCCCGCCATTGCTCTCTGTAAAGCATATTGTGTTGCCTCTGTGTATGAAATGTGCTATAGAAATAAAGTTTGATTTGATTTGATAAGGAACACACCTGCTCCTCACTGCCCCGCACACTAGACCCCCCCCCTACAGTTCCAATACAGACCCAACAGATCCACAGAGGATGTGATCTCTACCTATCCCACCTAGACAAGAGCATGGGGAACGTGCCGGGTTATGTGAGACTGCTGTTCATCGACTACAGTTCATCTTTAAACACTATAACCTCACCCAGACTCGACACTAGGCTCAGGGTACTGGGGCACATCAACACCCTCTGCAGGTGGATCCTGGACTTCCTGGCAGACAGACCCCAGGTGGTGAAGGTACTGTAGGCAACCGCACCTCACCCTCAACACGGGAGCCTGGCTCTGGGACATTGACAAATAAGGGAGAGGCCAGGCCAGAGTTAATGGGAAAAATACAACAAATAAAGCAAACAAAAATGTTCTTACAGAAATTAATTGGAGTGTGTCTGTCAGTAGATCAGTGATGCATGTGAGAGGATGAGTGGATAGTAGGGTGATTGTAGGATGTTGTTAGATGCGAAAATAAAATGCCACCAAAGTCAAAATGTCACAACAAAACCAAAGGAGTGTGTGGAGAGAGGACTCTAGGAGGAATGGGGAGCGTTGGGCTAAGTAGCCTGCTGCCAGCAGCAGGTGCACTTCATCAGGCCCTGATGGTCAGCTGAACGTACCTTGGGGGGGCCACTGCCCGACCTCGAGGACATCTACACCAAAAGATGCAAGACCAAGGCCCACAGGATCCTGAAAGACCCCAGCCACCCAGGAAATGGACTGTTCTCTCTGCTACGGTAAGGGAAGAGATACTGCATTCACATGGCGGGCATGGAGAGGTCCATTCTTCCCGTAAGCCAGTCGACACCTGAATGACCCAATCCAGAACATCTACTGTAAGTTAGTGTACATAACATAACCGCATACAAATGTCAACATACCTCACCCGCCCCTCCCCCCAGGATTATTTATTATAACTACAGCATGTACATAACACACCCATGCCCCACCTCCCCCCACATCCATATATGCTGTAGCATGTACAGTACATAAACCACCCAAGGCAAGGCAAGTTTATTTGTATAGCACATTTCAGGAACAACGCAATTCAAAGTGCTTTACATGAGACATTAAAAGCATCAAGACAAAGTGCAACACATAAAAGGTCATATAAAAAGAAATGCAAAAAAAGGACATTTAAAACAAAATGCAGGAAAAATAAAATACAGGAATAAAAGTTACAGTGCATTGTATGAATGAATAATTATTTGATTTAGTAAAAAGCAGCGGCAAAAAGAAAAGTCTTTAGTCTTGATTTAAAAGAACTGAGAGTTGCAGCAGACCTGCAGTTTTCTGGAAGTTTGTTCCAGATATGTGGAGCATTAAAACTGAACGCTGCTTCTCCATGTTTTGTTTTAACTCTGGGGACAGAAAGCAAGCCTGTGCCAGATGACCTGAGCGGTCTGGATGGTTCATAACGTAGCAGCAGATCAGAAATATATTTTGGCCCTAAACCATTCAGTGCTTTATAAACCAACAGCAGTATTTTAAAGTAAATTATATGACAGACAGGAAGCCAGTGTAAGGACCTCAGAACTGGAGTGATGTGATCCACTTTCATGGTCTTAGTGAGGACTCGAGCAGCAGCGTTCTGAATCAGCTGCAGCTGTCTGATCGATTTTTTAGAGAGACCAGTAAACACACTGTTACAGTAGTTGAGTCTACTGAAGATAAACGCATGGACAAGTTTTTCCAGATCCTGCTGAGACATAAACCCTTTAATCCTTGATATATTGTTCAGGTGATAGTAGACTGACTTTGTAATTGTCTTAATGTGACTGTTGAAATTCAGGTTTGAGTCCATGACTACACCAAGATTTATGGCTTTGTTTGTGGTCTTTAGCATTACTGATTGGAGCTGAGCGCTGATCCAGAGTGTAGCCTACTGTAATTTGTAAATTTGTAAATTGAGTATTGGAGTCTATCTAGTACTGAGCAAAATCTTTGGAGTCAGCAGTAACGTTTCACTGGAACTGTACACGTACTGTATGGTACATGTGGCAAATAAAAAAATCTTGAATCCATCAGATCTTCAACGTTGATATTGATCAAAAAGCTGCTTCATATTGACTGATCAAATTGCACCCTCTACTGGTCAAGGAAGAACAGTACATCCTCACAGCGGCTGTGACTGAAGGTCAAATTTATGTGTACAGCATAACATTTTGCACAAATGTCCAGTTCAATTTTTAGTTCCAGTATCATCACGCTGTGTAGAATAGACATGCATGCTGTTGTCATTATAATTATCTGGCCTTTATGTTCCTACAGTATTAAATGTACATTTGTATTTATTTAGGCCTACATTTGTACTTAGCATTGAGTGTGCTTCTTGTCTTCTGCTGTAACACTGCAATTTCCCTTCAGGGATCAATAGAGTACCCCCTACCTACATACCTACCCAACTACCTATCTACACCTAACTACAATAGCCTACAGTACCTACATAGTTTGTGTACCTATCAGCAATGAGCATCTCATTGTACATGGTAGGCCTACATGTATCTTGTACTGTAGCACAAACAAATATCCTTATATATAGGCTATTAAATTGTATCTTCTGGAACGGTAACATTGGCACCAAAATATTCTTATTGCAAATCTTTATCTGAGGTAAAATAACTAATCTAGACTTTGTGAAATGGTGCTCATTACCTAGATCAGTGGATCATTTCCAAGACCAATTAACCATCGATGAAATATGCATTGTGAACATAATCACAAATGAATGGCAAGTCGTCCAAGTAGGCCTCTGTCTCCACAACGGTCACCGGTTTGTAGAGGTCTACTTAGTGTAATCCTCTTAGTGTCTGTAAACGGCAGGTTAGGATTCTGCAACTGTCCAGATTGTCTCCTCTTAGCTCAGACACACAGCAGACCACAACAAAGGTTTTGCTGGGAAATATGTGGCATGGTAGCTTCATGGGCGTGAAATATGCACCTTCCTTTCTTTGGCATCTTAGTTGACAAGAGCAGTTGGAAGAGGTTTCGGTCGGTCAGTTGAATGTGAAGATGTTTGGAAGCGGCTCGAGAAAGTGGTTTGTGAAGAAGAAGAAGCAGAGGAAGCAGCAGAGGCCTGGAAGGAAGCCCTGCAGCAGGAAGAACAAGAAATGGACACTGAAAATCCTGCAGCGGCACCGAGAGATGCTGCTGAACGAGCTGGATGTCAACAGCGTGCTTCCGTACCTGGTCTATGAGAAGGTGTTCTCTCTGGGGGAGTACAAGGAAATACTGGGTCAGGACTCCAACAGGAAGCGGGCCGAGATATTTCTGGACAAGTTGTCCTTGAAGGGGCCTGCTGCATTCTGTGCATTCTGTTCTGTCCTGGAGGAAGTGTGTCCCCACCTGCTAACCTGCTTCCTGCTGGATTGTGAAGGTACAGCCTTAATTAACCACCGGTTACATCCGGACAGCCAGTTTACAGTAGGATCCTGAAAATAATACTAGACAAAAAATGGGCTATAACTGTGTGTGCGGCCACTCATTACTGCACAGGTGGTGTACTACCTACCTGGATCGATCAGATTGCATTGTGTTCACATAATGAAACACAAACAGATCCCACGGTTTATTGATCTGCGAAAAGCTCTGGAGTTGTTTGTTGAACATTCTACTTCATCTTTAGCCACGCCAATTGTTTTTCTAAGCGATTGATCCTGACTGTAATGAAAAATATGAAGGCAACTACTTTACAGTAAGCCAATATCCACTAAGAACAAGCAAAAATAGCTTCTTAAATCTGGACGGCTGGGGAGATTATCGACTAGCCACTGCAACGAGCTGCAGAGTGACAACATATGGCCTCAGTCTGGCCTACAGCTACAGAGCCTGTCTGACCCGCAATGTTCAAACTGGACATCATTTATTATATCAGTTCTCTATGATACATTGGTTGACTCACATTTTTAGTTTTATCCCTTTACTACTTAGTCTTAAATAGGCCTATACTACACTTCACGTTATGTCATCGCGCGTCGCACCACGGTATGCTCACCGCTCTGTAGCCTCACCGTCTAGATTAGATAGGCTAGACATTTCATCAATCTCACCCCCACCCCCCTCGCTGGGCTAAAGCGCCAAACCTCCAGCGTTGTTGCAGGCTTTACAGATGAATCCCCCCCCACAGATGGTCCTGGTGGGTCGTGCAGGAAGGGGGGCCCGGCTGTGTCCCCACGCTCCCAAGGGGGCTTGCTGTCCAGGGAGCAGGAGACGCTGCGTCGTCCTCCTCCCACGTACACAGACCCAGTGTTTGACACCAGGTAAGACGCCCCCTTCAGACATCTCTGCTCCATATCAGATTCAGATTCTGATTATTTTATTCGCCACATATAATGTACAGTACAGTGTACAGTGAAATGTTGCTGCCGGCTCTGATGTGTGCCCATTACGGAGAACTACTAATTACACAAGAATTAATACAGTAGGCTAGCCTACTCTACTGTCCGATTCTACGAGAGGGGGTATCTATAATGGGTCGGAATATCTATACACTAGATATTGTGACCCTATTCTGAATATCTATACACCAGATATTCTGATCCACTAGATATAGTAGCACATCAGTTGTTTGGGGGGAGAAGCTCTTCCTGAGTGCTGGCTGTGCGGTGCCTTTTCCCTGATTGAAGCAGAGAGAACAGACCTGGGTGGCTGGGGTCCTTCAGGATCCTGTTGGCCTTATTGGTCTTGCATCTTCTGGTGTAGAAGTTCTCTCCTTTCATACTGTCACTGAATCCCTAAAGTGATTAAAATCTTTCCACTGTACACTGGAAACACTGTTGCCCGGAGACGCTGTTTTCACTAACACATCCGAAGCAGATGCGCATTGCTTTTGATAATTACTCTCATTATGAGTCTCATACAGCCCCAAAGCGGTGTGTTATCTATCAACCTCCTATACAGTATGCCAAAGGATAGTGCTGCTAGAGAGAACATTGTGTTGCCTCTGTGTATGAAATGTTCTATAGCCTATAAATAAAGTTGAATTTGATTCAGTTTGCTATCAAACTGCAGGAAAAAAAAATTCACTTCAATCAAGAGGGAGATGAGGTTGTTGATCAGTGGCATGTTATTGATATAGACCACTGTAGCATGCGATAAGCTGTGTGTTATTGATATAGACCACTGTAGCATGCGATCAGCTGTGTGTTATTGATAAAGACCACTGTAGCATGCGATCAGCTGTGTGTTATTGTTATAGGCCACTGTAGCATGCGATCAGCTGTGTGTTATTGTTATAGGCCACTGTAGCATGCGATCAGATGTGTGTTATTGTTATAGGCCACTGTAGCATGCGATCAGCTGTGTGTTATTGTTATAGGCCACTTTAGCATGTGGTGATGGAGGCTGTGAGTGGAGAGGAGCTCTCCAACCAGCAAGTGAGGGGACGAGTCCTGCTTTTGTCACACTTAAAATAATACTAGACAGCAAAGTCTGTGAGCGGGGTGCTCGATGGCATCTTTGTGGGTGTGTGTGGACCCCCTGGAGAGTTCGCTAGGCCGGGCACTCACAGTGTGAGAGGGGATGGGTGGGGAGGGGAGTGGGTGTGTGGGGGTGGAGGGTGTGGGAGGGACTGACTGACTTGGACGTGGTGCCTGAAGTGAAGGGACGGGCGAGCGGATTGCTCCCCAGACCGTTAAGGAGGCCTCGATAAAGTGTGACAGCCAAGTCAGCACGGAGACAGCACGTCCCAGCAGTCTGACCTAGAGCTATGACACCAGAGCACTGAGACACACAGACAGGCTGACAGAAACAGACCAACACACACACACACACACACACACACACACACACACACACACAGCACACATCACATGCTCACAGTAGAGCCTCAGAAAGGGATGCAGTACGCTAGCAAGGCAATGTAAGTCATATTTTCAAATTCTCATATTATTTCGGTTCATTCTCAGTATTATTTATTGCTGCATGCTGAATCCCAGAATGTAGACATAGTATGATGGGTCTGTGCATTCGTAAGGCATCGTCTAATTGGCATATTTACACACATTGTTACAGCTGGCAGAGAGGAGGCGGTGTGAAAGCCGCTTATATGTGTACTGTAGTACAGTTGTAGTGCATGGGTTTGTTGATGTTTACCTGAACAGATCTCCTGGGATTTGTGGGGCTATTTCAGGCCATTTTACAGACAAGAGTAGTGAGAACAACGTACTTTTGAGTGGAGAATGCTGTTGACCCCACAGTAGGTGAAATGTTTTTAGTTGGTTTGTTCAAGTCCAAAGACAAGGGGACACTGTGCCTCAAGACATGGACGATTGACTTCAGAATGTGTCTGCCTGCGCGCGCGTGTGCGTGTAAAGACTGACGCGTGGATGACTGACTGAGTGTATGTCCATGAGCGTACAAACAACCAGAGTGTCCAAGCAGTGTTTTATGCCTCTATCTGTTCTGCTCACTTACTAGCACACACAGGAGAGAGACTGACTGCAGGTCGTGGGGTGTCAGTGGGACGCTGTGTTTATCAGGCTGGCTTGCTCTGTCCGCCTCTGGTCAGTTTCCTGCTGACGGAGACTGAACATGCAGCGCTTAATCACATCTCTGGGCGTGTGTCTTAAAGGGCACCAAGGACCCATCGGCGGGAAGGGGTGGTATGGAACTATGCATGGGTATCCATTTAAAGGGCCATTTACTGTGACTATCACATACTGTTTTCATGAAAAACCCTCTCAACATTTTTTACTTATAATGGCTATCCGATAAATGTCAGTGACACCTTTTTAGGAGGATTCCA
The DNA here is from genome assembly GCF_949987555.1 of Borostomias antarcticus. Classification (NCBI taxonomy): domain Eukaryota; kingdom Metazoa; phylum Chordata; class Actinopteri; order Stomiiformes; family Stomiidae; genus Borostomias; species Borostomias antarcticus. The sequence continues at coordinate 6,118,343 of NC_140251.1, read as the reverse complement.
ACCTGAGGCTGTGAGAAATGACTTTTATGTTCCTCTTCTGGTAATCACCTCCTCCTGAATTCACACATGGGCTGTGAGTGCCAGATTAATGAGCTGGCAAGAGCTTCCTTTAGGTGCCTAATGAGACACAAAACTCTGATGCAGAAATGACTAATGGCGTCGGATAGTGGAGCTGAGTGTTGGTGCTCAGTCGGTATCTGATTCGCCAAGGTAAGAAGTCATGTGTTTAGATTTATGCGTATGTATGCGTGTTTCTCTACAACGTTTACATGTTGTGAGTGGCTGCGCTACGCTGAGTGCCTGCCTGAGGAGAATGACAGGTTCAAGAGAATGAGAGGGGCCAGAGATTGGCTGGAGCAGCTGGGTTATACTTCCCAGTGTTGATGACTCACCTCAGCACAGAAAGAGAGAGAGAGACAGTGAGAGAGACAGAGAGAGAGACAGTGAGAGAGAGAAAGAGAGAGAGCACTGCGACAGCCTTGAGGTGTGACTATGTGTGTGTGTGTGTGTGTGTGAGAGAGAGAGAGAGAGAGAGAGAGAGAGAGAAAGAGAGAGAGAGAGAGGGGGGGGTGTGTGTGGTGTGTATATGTGTGTGCTTGTGAATGCGGTGAGAGAAAGGGAGGGTGTATGTGTGTGCTTGTGAATGTGCATGTGTGTGTGTGAGAAAGAGAGAGAGAGAGAGAGTGTGTGTGCTTGTGAATGTGCGTGTGTGTGTAAGAGAGAGAGGTGTTGCCCCTCTATTCCTCTTGGTGCAGTGCATTCATGTGGAGAGGACTGTCTCTGAACTTCTCTTTGTAATAAATTAGGCTATTCCAGCTTTAGTGTGTGTGTGTGTGTGTGTGTGTGTGTGTGAGAGAGAGAGAGAGAGAGAGAGAGAGAGAATGTGAGAGAGGTGTGTGTATGTGTGTGTGCGTGTGTGTGTGTGTGTGTGTGTGTGTGTGTGCGTGCGTGTGTGTGTGTGTGCTTGTGTGTGTGTGTGTGTGTGTGTGTGTGCGTGTGTGCGTGTGTGCGTGTGTGTGTGTGTGTGTGTGTGTGTGTGTGTGTGTACCCCGTAGTGCTTCTCAGGGCTTGCGTCCAGGTTTGTCTCCTGGTGTCTCCTCCGGGAGCAGCCTCTGAGTCCTACAAACCTGGGTTGTTTTTTTACACTGAATACAGTCGACAGTAGAGTCTAAGGACAGTGGACAGTAGAGTCTGGAGACAGTGGACAGTAGAGTCTGGAGACAGTGGACAGTAGAGTCTGAAGACAGTAGAGTCTGTGGACAGTGGACAGTAGAGTCTGTAGACAGTAGAGTCTGAAGACATTCGAGTGTGAAGACATTCGAGTGTGAAGATAGTAGACAGTAAAGTCTGAGGACAGTAGAGTCTGAGGACAGTGGACAGTAGAGTCTGAAGACAGTGGACAGTAGAGTCTGAAGACAGAGTCTGGAGACAGTGGACAGTAGAGTTTGAAGGATTGAATACAGTGGACAGTAGAGTCTGAGGGCAGTTCTGTCTTAGGGCCTGTGCAAAAAAAAGTATGCTAATTATTCCTACAGTAAGCTTGAATGCTAATGGCAGGCTGTCTGTAGCTACAGTAGCTAGCTGGTAGCATTGTAGATTTTAGTTCTTCTTCCGTGTCTGTTATTGGTGACGTGTGACCTGGTGGCTGGCACAGATAGCCTTGTGAGACCATCCTGATCTCGTTAGTCTGTCAGGGCAAGTACTTCCACCCACTGAAATCGTTAGAGATCGGGGGAAGGCTAGACTGATCTGCAGAGGGGAGCTGAAAGTGAGCTCGCTAGATCAGGATGGTCTCATGAGGCTCGTTCCGTCTGTCCTATTTACTAGCCGAAAAACAGCTAGTGCTTTGGTGTGTTACTATTGTGCAAGGGTGATGTACTGTCTATGTGTTTCAAAGCCAATGAGTATTGCCATGCCAATGTGCTTAAGAGGCACATAGAAGGAATCTGTGGTAGTGGGAAACAAGTGTATATGTGTGTATGTGTGTGTGTGTGCAAGCGTTTGCACACGTATGTATGTCTATGCACACGCGATTGCGTGTGTGTGTATATGTGTGTGTGTGTGTGTGTGTGAATGTGTGTACTGTATATGTGTGTGTGTATTCGCAGCTCTGTGTGTGTAGTAAACACTGTCAGTGTTGGGTGGGTTCTCATGTGAGAAGGGTAATAATGACGGTACAGGCTGGGATGCAGAGAGGAGAGAGAGAGAGGAGAGAGAGAGAGAGAGAGAGAGAGGAGAGAGAGAGGAGAGAGAGAGGAGGAGAGAGGAGAGAGGAGAGAGAGAAGAGAGGAGAGAGAGAACAGAGGAGAGAGAGAGCAGAGGAGAGAGAGTAGAGGGGAGAGAAGAGAGAGACGAGAGAGAGGAGAGAGAGAAGGGAGGAGAGAGAGAGAGCAGAGGAGAGAGAGTAGAGGGGAGAGAAGAGAGAGACGAGAGGAGGGGGAGGAGAAAAGAAGAGAGGAGAGGGAGGCGAGAAAGAGGAGAGAGGGGAGAGAGAGGAGAGGAGAGAAAGGGGGAGGAGAGGAGAGGAGGGGGGAGAGGAGAGGAGAGAGAGAGAGGGGGGTGTCAGTGTGGAGTCAGAGTGCTGCAGTGGAGTGGAGGGATGGAGTGGGCTTCAGGCTGCAGCAGCGTCACTGACCCACTGCTGTCTGAACACTTCCCCACTGACACAGTGCCATGCAGTTTCCCCGCTGTGTGTGCGTGTGTGTGCATGCTCACATGTGTGTTTGTGTGTGTCTGCATGCTTGTGTGTGTGTGTGTGTGTATGTGTGTGTGTGTGTGTGTGTGTGTGCATGCATGCTCACATGTGTGTGTGCCTGTCTGCATGCTCATGTATGTGGGTGTGTGGCCAGGCTCGTGTGTGTGTGTGTGCATGCTCACGTGTGTGTGTGCGTATGCTCGTGTGTGTGTGTGTGTGTGTGCATGCTCATGTGTGTGTGCTTACGTGTATTTCTCTTTCTCTGCTTGTGTGTGTCCAGCAGCATGTGTACATCTAAGTACTGTATTGACTGAGGAGCTTAGTAATCGGTATCCTTGCTACAGTGGCACTGCTGTAAATGGGACAAGCGTGCAGCGATGGCGTCTGATAATCATAATCATTGTCATATCTAAGTGACATCCTTGTTAATCAGAGAACTGACAGCCTTTGTCGTTATTTGTCTTTCGCGTCCGGCGGTGGTCTACTGGCATGATCACATTAGTGGTACATTAGTTCAGTGTGTAGACTGGAGAGGAAGTAACGACATTACTGTTGTAAAAAGACAGGCCTCGACAGAGATATCATGAGAGTTGACGTTCCTTATCTGCCCCGAGGCCTGGCTACCCGCAGTAAACTGGAACTAACTGACTGTCCGTTGAGTTCCGACGATAGATAGATTAGAGATGGATGGATGGATGGATGGATGGATGGATGGATGGATGGATGGATGGATGGATGGATGGATTTAAGGAAGGAAGGAAGGAAGGAAGGAAGGAAGGAAGGATGGATGGATGGATGGATGGATGGATGGATGGATGGATGGATGATGGATGGATGGATGGATGGATGGATGGATGGATGGATGGATGGATGGATGGATGGATGGATGGATGGATGGATGGATGGATAGATAGATGTTTACCCCTACGTGTAGATCCATAACTCAGGATGCAGATGTAAGATGCCTAAGATGTTTACCCATAGATACGTAACTTAGGATGCAGATGTAACTAGAAATGGTGCTCAGACAGAACAGACCTCCGCCCCTGAATGCATTCTGTGGCTCTGTGCATGACAACATCGAATGCTTTCTAAATTGGCCCATGCTCATGAGTTTCATGAAAAGTAGTCTGGTAGTTTTTGTGTAATCCTAGACTAAAAAATGAATGGAGGTGAATGGCCGTCTAGGCCGTGTTTGGGCAGCTCGTGGACCCACTGGGGTGTAAGTAAAAATGACTGGAGGTGAATTGGTGGCTGTATTTGGCCAGCTCTGTGGCACCCCCTTCGAGTCACAGCCAGTGGGGGGCAGTGCGGTGCACTCCGGGCTCTGCCCCCACACACCCCAGTCCAAACTGTGTCTCTAGCGCCCCTACACAGGGAACTGGCTTTGTTCTAAGTTTTGCTTTCATCCGTGGATCTGGCCTGTGATTCGGATCTGCTCCAAAATGTAATGGTTTCTAAAGTGGCCCATGATACACCCCTCCACCGAGTTTCATAAAAATTGGTTTGGTAGTTTTTGCGTAATCATAGTGAAAAAAATTAATGGAGGTGAATGGCCAGTCTGGCTGTGTTTTGGCGGCCCGTAAACCCAACCCTTGCTTCGGATCTGCAGCAGAATTTAATGAGTTCTAAGTTGGGCCATGCTACACCCTTCCACCAAGTTTTGTGAAAATCGGTCCAATAGTTTCTGCATAATCCTGGTAACAAACAAACACACACAGTGGCGTACGGTGGCCGACGTGTGCAAATCACAATGGCAAAACGTCCAATATTTGATATGACATCGATGACAATTAGCTAGCTAGCTAGCTCATCAGCAATCAATCAACCTTTATTTATCCAGGCAAGTAGTTAAGAAGAACTTCTTATTTACAACAGCATGGCAGGAGGCGAGATAACAGACTGGCAGGAGGCAAGATACCTCCTGCATGTGGGAGAAAAATAGTTCCATTCTTAAACCCAGTCATAAACTTATCATTTCAAATTAATTCGAGTATTTGCTTCCCACACATTTCCCACTGTTATTGACACTATAGCTGCCCAATCAGATTCAACAAGTAGTAAATCCCTTTCCGGTTTACAAGTTTCTAATGTGATTTCTGGCTATTGTCGTTGTGTTTTTGGGAGTTGTAATTGTGGTTTCCAATTTGTGATTGTGTTTTCTCTCTTGCTGTTGTGTATTCTGTCTTGCATTTGTGTTTCTGACTTGCTGTTGTGTTTTTTAACTTTGCTGTTGTGTTTGAACTTCGCGGTTGTGTTTTTTGAACTTGACGTTGTGCTCCGGATTTGCCGTTGTGATTTGCATGCGTCGGCCACCGTAGTGGCGTCTGGTGGGTATGCCAGAGCCAGCGAAGCACGCACGCAACACGTAATTAATCACAAAACACTGATCACAAAAGCCTACCTCCTTATCTCGTAACCCAATCCCATTGAATCCACTTCATTTATGAGTCCTTCTCTTGCTGTTTTGCAAGTTAAATCCAAATCATGCATGCAGTAGAAGTCCCAAGTAGTGAAAGTGTAGCTCCACAGCCATGGACTCAAACATTGATTGCCCTCACAATCTAATGCCTCGTCTCTTTTATCTCTGATTCATTAGTCCAAGCCATCATCCCAGCAATTAATCATCTGAGCTGGTGCTAGTTTTGTGAAATAATTTTTCAACAATGCTCTAGATCTCCGCTAGCTAGATAGCTAACGTGACTGTGATTGACAAGCCTCCGTCACCAGGCTCTCCTCGGGTGATTGACAGCCAGGTGAATGACGGACGTACAGCCATGACAACTTTTGATTGGATAAACCGTCCCAATGTTGAAATGTTGAGAGCCCACTTTTAAGCATTTTGACAAATTAAAGATTAGGTTACATTTTGAATGTTGATTAAATTTTTCGAGGTTTTGTATGTGTGGGGTAGTTTGATTGGTTGAATTTTCATGATTTCCGTAAGCCAGAATCCTTTTACCTGGCCTACAATGTTAAAGGAGTAGTAAAGGGAAAATCATGTTTAGCCCTGTTTTAAGGTTACTTATTATCATATACAATGGTTCAGATCAAAAAGTTGACAAAACTAGCACTTTTGAGAAAGTCTGATAATTGCTCTACCACCGTTTTGGTCATACAATGGATGTGGGTGGGCACCATGAAAAATCATAAAAAAAACATGTTAAACAATTTCAAAGACAAGACACTCACCGAGGTGTTAGTTGGCATTCTGACATATAATTCGCCATAAAGTAAGATTCTAGTTCATCTGGAAAGCCTTTAAAAAAAAAAAAAATTTGCATAGAACTATTTAGTCGCAGCACATGTGTAAACTTCCGCTTGAACTGATTCCGATCTCGCTGCCGTCAAAGTCTAATTCCTCGCGATCAAATTCATACTCTTCAAGATCAGCCATTTTGATAAGTGTTTTCTGAATTGTAGCCTAGGGCTTCTTGTTTGTGAGCAAAAGAGTAGCGTGAGCAGTGAGCAAACTAGCTAGCCTAGCTAACATAAACAATAACAATAGCTACCATAAGTACAGTAGTTCCGCTTCCTGAATCCCCTCTGCGGATTGATCTACACATCTACAACGGTCGTGTCAATACAAGTCAATAGATTTCATAAAATGATCAATAAAACCCTACAGGATTCCAGTGGCGATTGCTCCTATAAGCCAGAGTAAGCCTGGCTTAACCATACACATTTTTTTTTTTTTACTTGTTTTTTGCGCCTTCTTTCAGTGAAAGAGGGCGCGAAAATTGACTTTCTGTTTTGACTTAAATGCGTCTTGTATTCTGCCATATCGCTTCATTTTCATCCGTGTTTAGCATTTTGGTAGTGCTCCGTCTCCCCCTACAGTCCTCATGAAAATACAGTCCACGTTACGGTCCGTTGACAGCTGTCTTACTAGCTCGTCATTCACTTAACATTGTAGGCCAGGTAAAATGATTCTGACTTACGGAAATCAATACCGAATGAAAAATCAACCAATCAAATTAGCCCACACATACAAAACTGCGAATAATGTCATCATCAGTCGAAATGTAGCTTTAGGTTATTTACATAACCCCGGTTCTATGAGTAATGAGAGTGAGGTGTCTCACTATGGGAGGCACGCCCCGCTGCGACCTCAGAAGCCCTATCTCATTCCGCCAATCCTGATTGGCTGGTGGAAGGATCCATCCGCGCCAGGGGGGGTAGACCCACCTGCCTATATAGGCTGGCGCTGGAGGGATCACCTTCATTCAAGATAAGCACCTCTTCTCACTTGCCCAGCAAGAAGGGTTGTCTGGTGAGACACCTCACTCATATTACTCATAGAACCGGAGTTATGTAAATAACCTAAAGTTCTATTTCATAATATTCGTTTCGGTGTCTCACTATGGGATATGATCCACCTCGGCCTGCCCGTAGCGCGCCCAGATCTGTTCCACCACCTCAGGTGTAGAGCCCACTCCCCGTACACCGGTGAGCCCCGGGACAAGAGGTCCGCACCCGTGTTCAGGACCCCCGGGACGTGCGTTGCCCTCAGTGAGAGAAGACGGCCACAACTCCAGAGGATGAGTCTGCGTACCAGCATGTGCAACTGACGGGAGCGCAACCCCCCTTGGCGATTGACATACGCCACTGTCGTCGTGTTGTCCGTCCTGACTAGGACATGATGACCCACGAGAGACGGGAGGAAATATCTCAGAGAGAGGAACACCGCTGAGAGCTCCAGAAAATGTATGTGAGGCAGCAGGAGACCCGGGCCCCAGCGGCTACTCACAGACTGGCCCTGGTGTATCCCGCTCCCCAGCCCATCAGGCGTCCGTAGTGACCACCTTCCTGGACAACACAGAGCCCATGGGCACGCCCTGTGTCAGGAAAGACAGGGCGCGCCAGTGGAGCAGCGCCTGCATACAAATCGGTGTCACCAACAACCGCCGTGCGCCATGACGCACGGGGTCCAGCGCGCATGAGGCCACCCAAAGCTGGAACTCCCTCATGTGCAGGTGGCCAAGCCGGCCCACGAGGATGGCCGACGCCATCAGTCCGAGAAGCCGAAGACAAAGTCTGAACTGAACGGATCCGCCCGGGTGAAACAGCGCCAGGCATGCTCTGAAAGCCTTTACCCGGTCCTCCGAGAGGCGCGGTAAAACTCACTGAGTCCAGAGACAGCTAGTTTTGTCAACTTTTTGGTCTGAGCCATTGTATATGATCATAAGTAACCTTAAAAAATGCTAAACATGATTTTCCCTTTACTACTCCTTTAAGAGAATGACGAGCTAGTAAAACTGTTGTCAATGGACCGTAACATGGACTGTATTTTCATGAGGACTGTAGGAGGCGACGGCCCAAAACGCTAAACACGGATGAAAATGAAGCGATATGGCAGAATACAAGACGCATTTAAGTCAAAAACTCGAATGTCAATTTCCGTGCACTGAAAGACCAAGTTTTATTTGGATTTGTATGAGTAAGCCAGGCTTACCCTGGTTTATAGGAGCAATCGCCACTGTGTGCGACACACACGCATGCACACACGCACAAACGCCATCTAAAACCTCTCGCCCTGCGCTGTCGGTAAACATGCCTATGTGCTATGCAGTACAGTTCATATAAGCACAGTTCCAGTGAGGACATGATGGGTTGTGGGTGGGTGGGATGGGTTATGAATATATCCTATATTTGACGGGTCCGAAATGAATGTTGTGTTTATCTGTCTGAGATGTCTGAGGTTTGATTCCCCCCTCTAACAAGGCTCGTGAGCCAATAATATTACAACGTTAGTACTACTACGCGGTATCTCTTGAATTAGATAATTATCCCTGGCCATGCTTGGCACAATGCTTGTAACAGTCCACTCTTTATTATAATCTTCTCGCTTTGCATGTTTATTTCCTTAGGAGGGGTCCGTTGTTGCCCGTGGCTATTCAAAAATAAATAGTCTAACGTCCAGTGCATAAATGCAATTGGATGAATGCTCCCCAAATCTCCTTTAAGCTGCCTCGTCAGCAGCAAGCTGTTTGACATATTTAGTTAAGGAGTGGAACAGTCCATCTCCTGGTTGAGCAGGAGGAGGGTGGAGTGTTGGAACGGTCCATCTCTGGGTCGCAGGTGAGCCGGAGGAGGCGGAGGGTTTACCAAACGTAATCATCTAAGACTACAAAGTCTAGACTAATCGACTTACGCTAACCCTCTGTTTCGAGCGCCACTGTGAAGTCTATTGACTGTGACTGAAAAGCAATCCCTCTGTTTACGAGTCTGTCCAGTCCAGGTAGTAAAGCAGCAGGTGAGGGCACAGCCAACTGAGACAGCTGGTGCGTCTCTCCACCTCTGTCAGGGTCACACAGGTGTTGATGGATGGTTCTGCACTGATAAGTAGGACTAGTCTGGTCCATGCCTTGTTTTCCTTAACTCTCAGATGACAGCATTAGCACAAGATGTTTTCATCCAGTAGCCTAAATCATTTATAATATAAAATGTAGGAATTATGTAGATTAAGGCTAGTGTAAATATATGCCTGTTTAAGACATAAAAGCTGCACTTTGTCAAATTTGTCAATTCTCCTTCAGTCGGTGTAGTTTTCAAAGCGGCTCGTTTTTTTTTTGACCCTTTAAGTAGATGCGACACACGAGAGCATCTCAAATATATTCATAGACATAGTCCCTTTCAAGTCCCCCCCCCCCCTCCACCCCTCCCTCCCTTCCTCCCTCCGAGCCTCTCACTAGCCCTCACCACATACACACACACATACACACACACACACTCTCCCTACCTCACGCACGGACGCCGCAGCGCGTTCTCAGAGTGTTTCCAGCAAAGTGCCAGCGAGGAGGAAAGAAAAAAATAATGTTTAAATCCTGACTAAAATCGAATGGATTGGCGATCTGTTCTGAGTGCTAACACGATCAGAGTGTCATTGCAGACATGGGTCGCGGCGCCATGGCACCTCTCGCTCTGATCCTTGGGGAGTGTTTTGCCTGCCAGTCCTTCAGCGCTGGAAATGGCGTTGTGATGCTGAACAAGGAAGACGCAGTGGAGGCGGATGCCAGGGAATGAAAAAAATTATAATATATGATTACCTGTGCTTTTCTCTGGGCTGGATTCTTTGTAGCGGTGGACAATACCATGGTGAATTACCAGAAATACATTACTGTTATGCAGCTGGCTTTGGGGGTGACCGCCTCCAACAAAGAGCATTGTCTTCCTCCCAGGAAACACTATTGGTGAGTATGAATCTTAGCGCAGATGATTGTGCGATGCAGGTTGAAAGGATGGGGAGGCCACGAGCCAAAAAACTGTCGCCTCACACATTCGTTAATAACGAACACTTCACGGAGCCACGGTCCGGTTCCTCAATCTGCAAAATGGGCATTTTCTCTGTGACACATATTTTTTGACACTGTCGCGCACCACCGCAGCCAGCCTGCACCATGTTGCAATCATCAGAACCCTATTGTAGTAGATCTACAGCACTGTAGGTATAACTCCGCATGCAGTGAGTTTGTGTGTGTGTGTGTTTGTGTGTGTGTGTGTGTGTGTGTGTGTGTGTGTGTGTGTGTGTGTGTGTGTGTGTGTGTGTGTGTGTGTGTGAGAAAGAGAGTGCGTGTGTATGTCTGTGTGAGAGAGAGAAAGAGTGCACGCGCGTGCCTAATATCAATGTTACGCGTCAGGGTCGGTGCGTTTCTGATGTTTATATATAAACATATAGCCTACCTTTTAATCTATTGAACTCTGAGCGTTTGTGGAATACATAGGATGATGTCATAATGTCCATTGCTATTTTTCTGTGTAAACTCATATGCTTATAGTCACTCAGGCCTATATGCAATTAACCTGCTACTTTTATACTTTCATTATAACTAATTGCATACAGTCATGTGTTAAAACATCACAACTCCCTCTGTAATTAAAGTAATTAATAAAATGTAAAGCATGAAAAGTGGTCTTCTGTTTTTATTTATTTTCCATTTAGCTCTGAAGTGCAGCAGGCCCTGTACACCCTTCCTCTCATGTACATTTCCATTAAATGTTATTCATACTCACCCTCTGTGTGTGTGTGTGTGTGTTTGTGTCTGTATGACTTTGATTGACCACTTCTGTTTAGCATCCTGTGCTGGCTACTATATCCACTGTTTACTTTAAGAGCACCCATCTTCCATTCCTTCCTTCATTCATTACTTCATTAATTCCATTCATCCATTCATCCATTCATCCATTCATCCATTCATCCATTCATCCATTCATTCATTCAAGGGTTGGATTGGGGGTAAGTCCCTGCGACATGCTAGCGTCATGTCCAGGGGGTGTACTTGTACATCAAGCTGCCTCACGTTAAGGAATCAGGAGGTAGGCTCCGGTCCTATGGGCCACTAGGCTCCAGAACCATTGTTTCTCAAGGCTACTTACTTACAGTACATCAGCATCCATTTCAATTTTAAAACAATTTCATATGAGGGTGTTGCAATGTGAATGTGCCCTGCTTTGCAATTACATTGAACAGGAGTAGGCTATAAACCACTAGGCCTGAGACCTGAACTTAAGTAACATCTAGGCATATTTGAGAAGCATGCAATTATTCCCAAGAGAGAAAACATCATTGTATATTGTATGTGACTTTCTTTGATCCTATACTCAATTCATATTCTGTGTGGTTGCTTGCTGTCTTGTGTCATCACATCTTGCTTTCGTGTCCTGATGCTATCACTCATTTCATGGTGCATGACCCCCCCCTCCTCTCCATAACCAGAGAAGAATGATGTCATCAAACCCCGCCGCGCGGCCACCCTCGCCTCAGCAGGGGTCATCTGCAGCTGCTCATCCCATGTAGCTCTTTATCGGTTGGCCTGTTTAGCCAATCATACTCCTCAGGCATCCTCTCATTAGCCTAATCGTCCCCATAAGACGGGAACTGAACAGGGCTTCCACTGAAGAGGGAACAGCGCTTCCTGATGTAGTGTTTTGATTTGCATACTCACATCTCCGCATCCTCTGAGAAGCAGGCGTTTCTCTCTGAAACGTCGGTTCACTGTTACAATCGACGACATCAGTGTTGTTACAGTGTTATTACTGGTGTGCCATGGCCTTCCTAAATTGCGTTTTCCTGTGTTCTTCAGGATGTATAAAACACTTCCCCTTTCACTGACACTATCTGGCTTTGAGGCAGGACCCTGAGTTGTCTGGGGAAGTACAATGCCTTACCAACCAGTCCTCTTCAATACACGACTCAACCCCCCCCCCCTTCCCCCGCCTCATTTTGAAGGTTATTGTGTTTCTATAAGTGAGCTGAGTAACCTCGAAGTCTCTTCATCTCATTTGGTTGGATGATCACAAAGCAGAGGGTGCTTGCTATCGCTGGCTCCTCGCACCGCGTTTTCCTCCTGCTCCCAATAGCACACTCCCACCAAAAACACAAGCATCGTGTCTATAGTACCTGCTATACAGTTCCTGCTGTTATCTATTAGTGTTACTAATGTACCCACCGTTACTGTACCTACAGTTACAGTTCCTACTGTTATCTATTGGTACTAACTGGGACTGGTTGTCTGTAACAAAGAGCGCAACATAGTTGATAACTATGGTACCATGGCTTCATCTGCCTCTAGAGCTTCTTTTCATGCATCTTTAAATCATTATTGTGTAATGATGCAGTACCCCTCATATAAAGTGCCGGCCCTTTAAAGCAGTGCATCTACTGTGGGTATCCACTGCTGTGACTGACAACAAAGCAGAACTGAAGCAGATCCAGTAGATATCCGACGGCTTTTCGAGATCAAACGTCCCTCATCGACTAATCGATGAGGTGGTGAAGGGCCGAGAAACGCTCTGTGTGCAAAAGTCCCGGTCAGGACCGGCTTACAGCACTCCGCTGCTTCCCAAGTACAGCTGTCGATAACACATACCGACCGTTTCACGTTCTCCATCAATGTCATCATCATCATCATCTTGTGCTGATGAAGATCAATACACAAAACTCATTAGGCTTTTTTGTTTTTTCCCCCCTCCTGTACAGTACTGTAGCTTGTTGTTATTTCAAAGGTGATGATAAAAACTGGCAGATGGGCCTTAATGTGGCTGCATGAAACAACATTCAGATTCGTATCTCTTGCTTCATTACACTCATTTGAGGGTAGCGGGGCCTCCTTGGCATTTAGACTGCCTGCCAGGCACGAGCTGATGTTGAGTCGTGCTCTTTAGATAACCACAGACCTGTGTCACATGGTTTCCTGTACTGTCCCTGTCCACTTGGCTGGACTTTAGAGGGGCATAGTGAGACGCTTCCTGCCTGGCTGAGCTCACGGCCGGTGGCCAGACTAACACCCACTCCACCTGAACAGTCTGACCGTCCACCCCCCTCCCAGAACCAGCAGCACCGGAGGTAAAAACCGAGGTGGCGGCTGCCTCAAGCACACTCTACCCCCCCCCCCCCCCCTCCACACACACACACACAAATTAAAACCGACACAGACACACTTACCCCTAATGGAGAGGGTACGAACCTTGGAACAGTAGCTGTTCTGTAAATCAGGATTAGAGCCACTGTTGCTAGCAGATGTTCCTCTCCCCTGCAGTCTCTCTCTCTCTCTCTCTCTCTCTCTCACACACACACATACACACACACAGCCTGAGATTAGCATTAACCTGACTTAATGAACTCTACATCCTGTCGTCAGGCCCCTGGGATGCCACCACATGTTTCTTTGTATTTATCTGATGCTTCTCGGTGCTGTGGTCCTCCGTCTGATACGGTTAAAGGAACCCGGCTTAACGGCGGTCCGCGGTGCATACAAACTAACACAGGATGTGTTTGGTGGTGGTGAGCTCAGTGTGCAGGAGTTGGCCAGGTTCTGCTTGATTAGCTACTGTACACCCCCCAAACACACACATCACACACATATACACAGTATTCTACACCTCAGTTGGACTGTACTGTGATATATACCAGTGTTTTTTTATTTTGTGTATCTGTGTGAGTGCTTGCTTGCGTGCCTCTGTCTGTGTGTGTGTGTGTGTGTGTGTGTGTGTGTGTGTGTGTTCAGGAGGTTGGACAGGATTCTATCAGCAAAGCCCAGGATGGGAGGGCTGGAGCGTAACATTGCATATTGACTTGCTGATGAAGCAGGAGCCGTTATTGCTCAGACTAATCGTACCTGATGGCTCTGCCTGGCGCGCAGAGAGAAGAAGATAGGCAATTGATTTACGCAGGTCTCCTGTCCTGTCTTTGTAATAGCATTAGGCATCTGCCTGACCTCTTGTTTGAACTACATTACCTCCCGCCGGTACTGAATTGTGTTGCGCCATCATGGGACTTGCCATCGATCGTCTTCCTCATTGTCTTCATGTGGACTTAACTCTATCTACTGAGACTGCTAAAGAATGTAATATGATGCTTCAGTGTACACACACAGTCTGCTGACTCTTAATACAGCAAGCTGCTGCCTAGCATCACTGACAGAGAAAAAAATCACACCCAGGAGGTGAAGAAAGCGGTGCAGGTTTACGAGCAATCTCTACTGCCCTCTAGTGTTGGGGTGCGACGGTATTGGTGACTCCTGATTGGTCTAATGCTGCGTTCCAGTGCACCTCGGAAATACCGTATTTAGTAGTAGCCTAATTACGACTCAGAAACTCGGGTATCCCATTGTTATTTCTGAATTTCCCACTTGTAATTATGGTAAATGAAATATTTCTGCGTGGACTGGAACGCAGCAAGAATTGCATGCTACGAATGGACACACAGACGGACACATGTCACGTATAGAAGCGGCTGCACTTTTTTATTTGTAGTTTTTGAGCCATTGAAAAGAATGATGGAACGTTCAGTTGTTTTCACATATCATAGCCTACACCAAAATATTCAGATATCTAAATATCAAATCAAATATTCAAATATCTAAGCAATGCCATTTATATTTTTTTTTAAATATTCAGTGTTGTTTGAAAATCATGCTCACCATACATACAAATGGTGGAATGTTCAGTGCTCCATTCTAGTGGTAACCTGACGCGCCAGATGATTTGCTTCTCATAACCATCTGCGAACTCTTCTTTGGAAACTGTTTGGAAAAGGGCTCTTTCAAAAATACTTGGCAGGTGATTGGGTGAATCATCTATCACTGTTTACATTTCAAGTTCAACCGCTCCTCGCTGCCATCACACCTAAACCCATACATCAGTGTAGCTGTTCATATTTCCTCGTACAGTATAATGCTGATTGCCTTGGTCATTTTTTTACCAAGCCCAAATGATTCTCTATGGAGTGTTCTGCAAGATAGAAAGAGATAGAAGCAGCTGCACTGCTTAAAAACACTATGTCAAACGCTGGCCCTACCATACAGTATGTAGCCTTAAGTACAATAGGTACACGGTTGTGTGTGTGTGTGTGTGTGTGTGTGTGTGTGTGTGTGTGTGTGTGCGTGTGTGTGTGTGCGTGTGTGTGCGCGTGCGCTCGTGAGTGCATGTGTGTGTGTGTGTATGGGGGGGCATGTAGTTTTGGAGGTTTTTTGTATGCATTAGCTTGCGATCTATATTATATATTATATTTATATATATTATATAAACCTGTCACAAACGAGCTGCTGTCTTCACTTTCCTGCGGTTGGTTGCTTTGATTGCATACAGGTGCATTATGCCGTGCCTGTGTTGCGGGAACAGAGGGAACAAAATAATAAATAAATAAAACTTTTTTATGCATCAATGTAAAATACTAGTAAAAAGAGATTTTAAAAACCCCATAAAAAAACATGCTAGCCACACAGTATCTCAGTGGCCTCAATAATGTATAGTAGGCTAAGTAACATTCTGAATGATTTTGGCTTCCTGGATTCATTTGTTTTGGCCGTCATCCCTTCCAGAATCAACTTCCAGGCGATGGCCTCTGACTTTGCAAGACTGCATCGGCTCAATGACGAATCCCGAGCGTTCCTCTCATTATTCATGTTGGCCCTTGATGTTGACGGGAAGTGCCTGACCTCACCGTTCGTTTACCGGTGACGGTAATCATGTGCTTTTTTAATTTCTGCACTGCAGCTCAGTCATCACTTCGCTCTTCGTGTCTGAGTCTGACTTCTACCTACGCTACTACGTCATTCTCTAATGAGGCGGGGGTGCAAGGTGGTTTCTCCTCCTCCCCAGTCTCTCGTTTCTCTTTATCTAATCGTATTTCACACTTAACCACCATACCTCAGGAGTCTAATACAGTGTGTTCATGGTGCTCCCTTCTGTCTGTGACTCGTGTTCAGGCAGGATTGTCCT
This sequence comes from Borostomias antarcticus, assembly GCF_949987555.1. Classification (NCBI taxonomy): domain Eukaryota; kingdom Metazoa; phylum Chordata; class Actinopteri; order Stomiiformes; family Stomiidae; genus Borostomias; species Borostomias antarcticus. The sequence continues at coordinate 6,102,427 of NC_140251.1, read as the reverse complement.
CATTGACTGAGCACCATTTTAGGTAAATACTCATTAAACACTGTCTGCCATGACACCAGGGAGGAGGAGAGAGAGAGATCTATTTCTCTAACCATGATAGAATACAATAGAATACAGCAGAAACAATACACAATGCAAAACAGCAGCAAGGTCAACAACAATGTCAGATATGAGCAGTCCTCTGTGGTGTACAGTAGGCTATATTAAGGTATACTATACAGTAGCACCACAAATCAGACAATCTATGAACAGAGCAATAGCCCAATGATACATGTAGTGTTATAAGGCTGCACAGCATCAGGGAACAGACTGTTCCTCGACCAGCAGGCGTACCGCTACTCAAACTGCGAAAGTAGAGTAGGCCTATATAATTAACATACAATGAACATAACTTTTGTTCATCGAACGAACTCCACTAGCAGTGTGGAAACACGTCGTTGGCTGAAAGTGATATATTGCTTGACGGTATGGCTGAGAAGTCACCTCCTTCCTGAGTCTTTCAATATGGCTGCCAATAATCTACAGTGCTGCACACTGGCCAAGAGTCTCCTGCACTGCTGCACCCAGCGCTCTGTCTTCTGCAGAGTTGGGGCTGTCTCTCCCACGGGGGCTGAATGACATTAAATCCTATTACGCATAGCTGCTTAAAATGCCACTTTATCCAATGGGGAACTGTGACCTTTTAAAAAACTGAAGCGGGACCACAATGTTCTGTTACATCCTCTTTAGGCCACATATCTATTTAGGTTTTCATTTTTCGCCACTTTGTCCCGCCAGTGGCGTCGTGCTCCTCGGGTGTGGCCGTACTGATGTGGTGTGTTTTTGTTGTTGTTGTGTGTTGACCTCAGGATACACCCCAGCCATCCCAGCCACCATAGCCCCTCTGCCAGCTCCATCACAGCTGCCTCCTCTGTGAGCACCATTCAGGGCAAACCATCTCTCCGTCGCATCAAGGGACGCATACACAGGAGTAAGAGCCTGGACAGCATCGATCTCCTCGACTCCAACGTAAGTCCACACACGCACGCGCACACACGTGCACGCACACACACGCACGCACGCACGCACGCACGCACACACACACACACACACACACACACACACACACACACACACACACGTGATGTGCAGTATGATGAGCCGCTATCTGAGGTCATCTGGGAGATACCGAAAAAAAAGAGTGAAAAAAGAATGGGTCGAAGAGATTTGTATCAAAAATCCATACTATTGTGCACTTTTGTCTTTGCCCTTGAAGACCAAGACAGGGAGTCAATCCTATCAATAATGTGAGAAGCATTAATCCAATAATTGAAGTCTGAAGACTACAGCTGGATTTTACCCTAACCCTATCCAAGGTTGCATAAATATTGTGTTTAGTCTCACATGTACAGTAACACATTTAGCTATTGCCAACTGAAAAAAAGGAAATGTGCTGAGAAAGTGGATTTGTTACTATTAATATTTGCAAATGTGACCCAATAGCCTATTGTCCTCCCCAGCAATAAGGAGTTTACATGTGGATCACACATACAGTCTTGGTCTGGCCTGTGTCTCCTTGAATTGTACTGTGAATGCTGTGCTATGTGAATATAGCAATACCTATCAATGTTAAAGTCAAAGTTCTAAAATAATTGTTATAATTAATTGAATCAAAGCCAGGCTTTCACAAATAATTTGAAAATCACCATTAAATTCCCATCTGGCGAATGTGACACTGATATGATGGAGGTAGATGCTGTTACAGTGCAATTGACAGGTTAATGGCGGTCTTGATTCAGGGCCAGGAACAGTTAGGCTGTAGCATCCGTTAGAACGGACGGCTCTCCGTTCTATCTGTGGGGCCCCTGTCTGGAGAGAGAGAGAGAGAGACTTACAACAAACCTGGTTGTGGTGCTTTATGGGGTGCCACTGAGCACCAGGTTTAAACAGCTGCCGCCACTCACTGGACACTCAGAGTACGGCTGAACCCCCCCCCCCCCCATCCCCTTGGCCTTTTGTACAGTACAATCCTTCCTCACGGGCGGCGAGCACCAGAGGGAAGGATGCTGACTTGCTCAAAGCCGAATGCGGCTGATGGAAGTAACGGCCCGCCTTCCAGTGAGTGATGAGGCCGCAGGGCGCCGCGCTGGCCCCCGCATCCCACTAAAACCTCACGCTGAGGGCCGGAAAACGGGCCTGCTGCTGACGTCGGGCCGTTTCACAGAGCCCTTACACTCATAAACACAACTCTCGCTTAGTGGAGTTAATCGTTAAAAAGCCTTCCATTCTATCTTAGTAGAATTGTACTATTGGTAGTGATGGTACAGTAGGCACACATTTAGGTCCAAAACAATGATCGTTTATTACTCTACAACTCAATAGTTGTTACATTTTTTTTTTTTTTGTTTCTTTTCATTCCTTTTTTTTTTTTTATTGCTTTTTGCTCTTGATAGCAGGGAGGACTCTGGCTTCGGGCCCACTCTCACTGTCATTTGTGTTGGCAAGCGGCACACTGGTTCACAAAAAGATAGAATCAGATTTTAGTGCTAACACTGTGGGAGAGGAACTATGCGCCATCCCCAAATACAGCCCCCTGGTGACTCTGGCGATGAGGGGCCGCTGTGCCACTTCTGCAAATCATCGTTCCCCTCCTCCTAATTCCTCACACTCATTCCGCTCTTATCTTTTTTTTTTCTTTCTGAAACCACAGCCAGACTAGGCTCCGCCCCCTCTCCAACCATCCTTTAGTCCCACATAAAAGGACTATCTCAGTGTCAGAGACAGTATTATAAAGAACTGTAAATTGACAGGGGTGACTGCTATGTACCCATATTAAAGTATATGTAGGTATGTAATGTACACTGACTTAGGATAAAATAAACGTAGATGCTGACTATCCAGTAGTATAGTAGCCCATTATACCCATTAGATTACATTAAGACGGAAGGACAATATCAGTTTTTATCCTATTTAATTTCTTGCAGACACTTCCTCCGGCGGTGTGGGTACCAAATGGAGGTTGTTCTTGCTGGAATAATTTTCTGTGCCTTGATCACCAGGAAGATCTGTTTTTAATGCAGTATTTTTCCTGTCCCCTTAGCTATTTGGGAAAAAACGTTAAAAGAATGTTTTGCTGCAGAGGCCGTGCACAGCCAGGTGAAAGGCAGAGAAACCAAGAGCTTATCTGCACCAACAGATGCAAACTAATCCAAGATGCAAAGCGCAATTAAAATAATTACTCTTTGAAGGTGCAGGGACACTAACCTATTGGGTTTAAGATTGACCTCACCTCAAGACTTAATCTGTTATTCACTTGTATAGATCGGCCCCACTCCTACTACCCCACCCCACTGCTAAAACCCCCTTCCTGGCTGCAGTCTTCTGTGGACAGAGGCACCCCCCCCTCGCCAAAAAACCCCAGCGTAAGCATTTATTCTCGGCTCAGTCTTGTGAAAGTGCTGCAGCTGCATTTATGGAGAGCGCAACTGCAGCTGAATTAACCAATCTGCATATTCAGGGCCTGTTAAAGGGAGATTGCTCCCATGCGAGCGAGGTGTAGAGGAGCGGGGGGTTGAGAGTGGAGGGTTGGCCCCCGAGTGAGGCACACCAGTAAGGCCGAGAGGGAGGAGCCGAGCGTGGGGGTGGTCACAGGAGATTTATCACGACGGACACTGTAGGAGGTCTTGTTTGAAGGAGGAGGGGGGGGGGGGGGGTTGTGGGGAGGGGGGGACTGGCGTTAGGAAGAGGAGGGGCACCGTGCTGAAGGAGAATGCAGAGGATCTTCTCTAGGTGAGCTGGGTCTCTTATGTAAGAGTGTTCCGCGGGGGGACAGAGGACTGTACGTCGTGCGTGAAGGAGGAGGAGGGGGGGGACAGTGCACTGGGGGGAGAGAAGCTCTGTCTTCCTGCATCTCTGCATGACATTTGTTTGCACGGAGCGTGCCTGGGGGTTGCATGTGACACCCTAGGGCTCTGTAGAGGAGACAGCAGATGTTGGGTCTGGACAGGACGGAGGACGGTCGGAGGAGCAGGGTCTGTGTACACGTCCTTGAAGATGAGACACATGACACTTCACTGCATGCGCTTTACACTTTTGACTGAAGTCAAAAGGTAATCTTACTCCCCGTTACTGTATGTGTAGGCTTACTACCAGCTCTACCTCATTGGGTATCATGAAGTGAATTCACACAGTATGCGTGTCACCTTGAATTGAATGCAGATGATTTTCCACTCAATGGCAATGATGCAGCAATGCTTCACTATGCTTCGCCACTAACTGCATCACTCCATCCAGCTTCTTCTAAAAAAACAAAAAAACAATTGATAATCTGAGACTATCAGTTAGTAGTGCCAGTCGTATTCCAAGAAGCCTTCCGAAATGTGTGTATTTGATTGTCATTATAAACATCGTCTTTATTGAGGTGAGAGGTACAATACTTGCGCATAAAACAACAACAGTATCCTTCATTGTTGGTGAGAGGTCTTGAGAAAGCAATTATGAAATATTTTTCATCATGGAACCAATGTTCCTCCTATGCTGCAAATCATTTTGAGAGAGGGGACTCCACTTCCCATAAATCCCAGGGACTCTATTGATTTCCCCTTGATTTACAATGGAGAGAAAGATGTGGACGTTAAGTACCTTCAGTGGTCTAGAATAGGAGGAACTATCTCTCTAAATAAACAGAAGATATTTTAATTTAGTCTCTGTCATTCTACACTTGTGTACAGTTACATTATTATTACAGTTTCATTATTTTAGTTATCATGCTATGCCTGATTTCTCTAAGGAATACTGATGTGTATTCTGTTTCTTTGTTTGTATGGCTGGGTTGGGGTCATGTGAAGGACAGCCTGGACCCGGTGATGCAGTGCTTGAAGCCATTATCCAAGATGGCGGTCATGGAGAGGGATATCATAACTGTATTAGTGAAGTGAAGCTATGAAAGGGTTGAATTCTGCGCAAGTCATTGTCCACCCCAGGATTGGAGAGCCAGCGCCAGGTGTTGTGGATGATCTTATCCCATGGATATCTTATCCCATGCTGGATCTTCTTGAATATATTCCTTTTCTCTCTGTCTCATCCTAGTGTTAGGTTAACCAGCTTGTGCTGGACATCCCAGCATGTCAATCTGGAGAGCTATACTTTGCTAATCCCTTAGCATAAAATGTTTAATTGGCATTGTTTCATGGTTACTAAGACATTATAGAATAGTATAGGTTTAATCGTTTAAATGCAGCAGCGTTTGTGTGTGTGTGTGTGTGTGTGTGTGTGTGCGTGAGTGCGTGAGAGAGAGTATGAGCACTTGTGTGTGTGTTATGTGTGAGTCTGTGTTCGAGTGCCATGCGGTCTGGAGGTGTAGGGTCTGTGTTGATGCCCAGGGAGGTGCCATATGCCACTTAGACTCAGGAATATCCCATCACGGAAGACCCATAGCTGACATCCCAGAAATACTCCCCACTCAACCACACACACATACACATCAACATTGTGTGTGGGTTCTATGTATAAACACTTAATACTGCTTTGCAAGCACTGTACCATAAAAACAGGCTCATACATATTTACGAATCAATGCCAGAAGGCAGTTAGGGTCAGTATGGAGAAATAATGTGTGTTAGAATCCTGCAGAGGGCAGAGTTTTACTACTTAAACATATGGGAGCCCACCAGGCGTGAGTATCCATGGATGCACATCTGATGCCATAGGGGACAGAGAGGTGCGTGCATTCAGTCCCAGTGAAGTCAAGCTTCCTGTCATCATCACGGTATGTGTATGTCTCCCCTGTGCTGAAAATAATCCACTGAGAGAAGATAGACTACTGTTTTTTAGTACAAAGGCAGTGCTGGAAAAATAGATCGGGTGATAGTTCCCATAATTAATTCAACTACAGTACAGTAGAACTACTAGTTGTGCTGTACAGTCTCTCTCTATCTCCCACCAAACACACACACACACACACATCCACCCATTTACTCACGAATGCGCATGCGTGCACACACACCACTGCCACCAGCACCACCACCACCACCACCACAACTATTAAGAGATGGATGTTGAATTGCTCAACCTCGTGCTGTTTGCTCTGTTAAGCCATCATTGTGGTTGACAGCTTTTCTTTCAAACATTTATCCATAAATAAACCCAGTGGGAACTAACAAAATTGATTTCCAGTAGAATTGGGAAGTGGTTGAGATTTATAGTATTGTCTGGCTTTTTGCGCAGTGCGGTAAATTACCCCATGGCTGATTTCTCTCCCCCTCTCTCCCCTTCTCTTACCCCATCACCCCCACCGCCCCCCTGGTCCAATGGGAGCACCTGATCCCACATGGCCGGCCCCCCATAATTGCTTTGCTCTCCTCGCCAACGGGCTGCTCTCTGAGAGCTCCTTTCAAAAGACATTCTAAGCCCTCTGTGGTTTCAACTGCCTGGTGTCAACAGCCAACTAAAACCTGAGAGAGAAAGACACAGAAAGAGAGAGAGAGGGGGGGCAAAAGACAAAGGTAGTTACTGTAGCAAGGCAGGTGTTAAGAAGGTGCCAAACAATCATTTATTGAGTATGTGTTGAGGTGAGGATGTGAAGGAGACAGAGTGTGAGATATTTAGATTGTTGCTGTAAAACCATTTGGGTTTTATTCCAGAGCAGCTCCCTGGGCTTCTATGAAAGCATCCCCAGCCACAGAGCACGCTCGGCTAATTAATGTGGTTAATTAATCTGCCGTCACCCTCCTCCCAGCAGCTGTCTGTAAAATTACTATTGCATTGATCAGTATCCCTTGTGGTCTAAAAGCTTTCATCCCCCAAAGGTACTCATCCCGGTTGTTAGCGCTGTAATCCATGATCTTGGCTTCTGTTCAAAAGCAAAAAAAATAAATAAACACACCATTTTGCAGCTCATGATCTCTCTCTCTCTCTCCGTCTCGCTCACAGCACATCTCTGTGTATCTACATTAACTGATTGGAATCGTTAATCTTTATTAGCATTTGTGCTCTTCCCCTGGGGTAAACATACTTAGGTGATTGTTTATTTTCCAAACACAGTAGGCTATAAGTGTTGAAGGTGTCCAACTTCATATGATAGCCTACTGAGGAGTAGTGGGGACTCAGCAGTGAGAGGGATCATAGACGTAGGAATTGAACAATCTTAAATTAATAATAATTACTTATGTCGTAAAAAGTCAGTTGATTCAATATTTTCTCTCTACATTTGTCTAACTGTTGCAATATGTGACAGTAGTGTGTCTACTACACGATGGGCCTGCTGTGTTAGCTAGCCTACCTTATGTCGGTGGTAGTTTTAGATCAGTCAGACCTTCTGAAGCCCTGACCGGCCCTAACTGTGTCTCGGGCTCTGTCAGCAGAAGCGTCAGGAGCACGCGTTTGATTGGTTGGTCTGGAGGGATGTCTTGATTCGATTTCCCTCCTAAGTTTACATCTGCAGTCATCTAAATCAATACCAGTGATCCGATCGGTGAATCTGTCGTGTGAATTACAGCGCGGACCTCCACAGTGTCAGAGGGTGTTTGTTCCACTCTCGCTGTGTTGTCACATCAACCCCACATTCTCTGTTGCTCACAGATCCAATGTAGCCTACTTGACATGATTAATTTAGAGAGTAAATGACAGGCGGCGGTGATATTTTGTCTCAATCCAGGATTTATTTTAACATGTAAGTTGCATGACAGCTGATACAAGTTTGACTATAAAAAGTTATTCTAAAAATCAGTTGGTGCAGAGTGCAGACATGTCTGTAAAGATGATAGCTTACTGTAAGTTTGAAGCTTGTGAAAAACATCCTCTTGCAGCTAGAATTAGATTGCCTAGTGCCGCACTTCTGTTACAGTCAATACAACTGAAAAATTGTCAAACATTAGTCTCTTGGCTATCGTTGGGGTAAGATAACACCAGCAGCAAGCTGGTGGAAACACAAAGCCTTGTCCTTGGTAATGAAAATGGAATTGTGGTGAAAAAGAAAAAAAAATCGGACTTAATCATTCCCTCTAAGCTATCGACAGGCCAGCAGGCACAAAATGAGTCCTCTTCAAAATCAATTGCTTAATTGCTTTACACTTTGGCCACTGTATAAAAGCTGACAATACAGAAACCAAAGGAGCAAAGCCTGCTGTATCGATAACCAGGAAAATGGCTATCAGAAAAAAAAAATCTAATACACAAACTGCATGCTTTGCATGACTGTGATTTGTTCATTAATGACTTACTCATGAGCACGAACTACTGTAGGCTACACACACACCAAAATATTTATCACTGTCCGTATAGAGTAGCAAGCTCTGCATTCTACTGAAATATAGTTAGACTGTATTTCACAACTGTCGAGTATTAGTAGCCTACAGTATCGCTGCTGTTCAAAATATCCCAAACTGCCATATATCCACTGGATTTGGAAGGTTTATATTTCTGCTGCATAATTCGCTGCTTCTTATCTTTTCCACAACGCCGTTTCACGTAGGCTACAGCAGTTTCTCGCTTTATTCTTTTATAAAGCATTTCTCTATAAGGTGTTTTTTGCTGACTTTACTAGGCGGCCCTCAGCCAGCTCCTGCAGCCCTTTCTGGCTTTCCAGCTTTGGATGTCCTACAGCGGCTCCACGTAATCATGTGGCATTAGGAGTCCTTTTGAGAGGCATTAGTGGGGGAGCATTGAGCGGTCGGCTGTTATAAAAGTCAGCCTGATACTGCACTCTCACCCTGCTGGGCCTGGATCCTGACAAAGAAAAGCACAGAGATTAGGGAGCCGGCGGCCTTCGTGCAGCCTCCGTTGTTTGGCGGCTTTACGTTTGCCGCTACCTTTGACTATAGTAGGCTGGGTGCCAAAATGAGAAGCTAAAACCTGGTCCAGACCAGTAGCCTACCCGTTTTCAATTCAAGGGCACGAGCCTAAACCCAGTTGTCCTTCACAAGTGATGTTGAATCATGTGATACTCTTTCCACTGGTATATTTGTTACCCATAATGCACCTGCTCCGGTGCTTTTATACTAAGTTACTGCAGAGCTGTATTTGTATCATACTGTATGCCTCTCATGTCATATGATATCTGCCGTCATCTCAGACGTCCTTTTAATGGACCGTTTTCCAGCCCTGTGCGTTTGGTGACTCACTCAGAGTTAGGGGCAGTGCTCTGTAACAGAGAGCCTGCTGTCAGTTTGTAATTTGCTTTCTTGCTCATGTGAATTTCTCATTCTATCACATTTTGGTTTGGATCCTGTCTCTGTCCTTAACTGTGCAGAGGAGAGGGGAGATATAATTGTGCTGAACCGCGTGTGAAACTCCCTCTGTGCTATTTGAGCTTGGAATGTACACACAGACGGAATGCTAACAGCGGCTTCAACGATGAACATTAAGCACTATAAGCCAACATCAAAGACGATCCAGTTGCATACAGATGTCAGAATAATGTTCAGCTCCACAGAAAGGCTTGTTATGATTATCTGGTAGCCTATTGCTCTGCCTCAGACCATAGGCAACTGTAAACACTGCTAGTGATGGATTGCTTATCGTTCCATCACCTTGGACCATCAATCATGCTTGATGACTTAGTGTGGTTGATGCATTTCCTAAGCTCTCACAACAATCATTATTGCTGGACACTTACAACACGATGGTACTGTATGTTCTGTCCTGCATGATACACTGAGCAGGGAAATAGATGGGGTTTGAGGTCACAGATACAGAGCAGTTGAATGCTATAGTAGTGGCAGTAGTAGTAGTTTACTTTATTGATTCCTGGGGGGGGGGGGGCGTTATACTGTTGCAGCATCAAAAACAACACAATCAGATAGATACACATTCACAGTGGATAAAAAATATACAGAAATCCAAATATGCAAGAGTACAAATAAAAAGGTGTTTATAATAGTATACTGTATATGTCGCTAGCATGCCTAAATTTGGCAAAACATGATTAGGGTGTATAAGCATGAAAGTAAAAAAGTATGTGAACATTAGTACTTGCTTTTGAAATGTGCATGGATTGTCTACGAGATTTTATCACAGGTATCATTAATAGATATTGGGACAATAGCCAATGTGTCCGCTATTCTGCTGGTTTGTCACATGTTTCATGAGACCTCTATGAGTGCCCTTGTTTATCTAATTCTTATGACCTTGGCCAACTCAGCCTCTCCATTAGATAGCCCCCATCCCCCACGCTATCCCATCCTCCAATGGAATCAGCGGCAAGTCTCCTTACGTCAGCAACATTGGAGGACCTCGGCGCTCCTCCTGCGCAACATTCAGCCCCTATCTCCTACTGCGCTCATTAGTGCAAGAGGTAGAGGTGACAGGAACGGTCGTGGAATCACGAAGTGACAAAGTGCACAACAGAAGGTGCTGCATAGAATTAGGGACTCAACACAATAACAATGAGCACAAGGAAGTGCTAGGAATAGAATCTTGTGAGCAGGGATTTGGTGCAGTGCACAATTTACATTCTACTGTATTGATTACATCCTGGTTCCTCTTGGGGGAAAACATATTGAGCACCAAGTCTAAAGAAGTTTAGTGTTTGGATTAGGTTTTAATGCCTTGCTTGTTTAAGAGCAGGATTACTATTATTAAGGGTAGACTCCAACTGGAAGGGAAGACTCCAACTGTCCAAACTGTTGATTTGCCTTTGTTATGAATGATGCCTTTTAAATTGAATATCTTGTTTCCTGCATGTCTCAAAAGCTAAACATGATGTATTATATCAATCTGACAAAATAATGATTTTTTTGCTTGAAAGGTCTTGTGGAAAACTGTCATTTTTGGATAAATTGCTCATTTTTGCTGATTCTGCAACACTGCCCAGTGGTGTGACTGCACATGGTGTAATAGACTGCATGCTGGGGAGTTGTCTGAGCTGCTACACACTACACATATTCACTCACAAAAGGGTTTAAGACAGACGGCTATTTGTTAACTCTTTTGGCAGGGGGGGGGGCATAGACAAATAGGTAGGTACTTTATTGATTCCCAGGAGAAAATTGTTGTGTATACTTTGAAAAACACAGGACCTGCTGCAACTGGCTAGCTCTAGCACAGTGCCATATTGGATACATCTTGGATGCATGTCAAAAGGCTTCAGCCTGTTGTCTTTGTTTTCAATTTAGCCACCATTTCATGAAACTCCTCATGCGTATATTCCGCATTTTCTATTTGGGTACCCATATGGTACCCATAATCCTTGTAGTAAGAGTGTTGAGATACAGTTCTCTTATTAGATGTGGTTATTACAGTAGCATACATATTCTGTACTAGATGAACATGATTTGTACAGCATGATTAATACCGTAAGCACATTGTATTAAGATTTACACAAGTCCTCATTGGCTGTTCTTATATTCCCTGTTAAATATGCATGTGCTTTGGAGATAAACGACTGAATATTAGGCAGCCAAGAGGATCTTAATTATTGAAGCACAACCTCTCCAATAAATGCACAGACAAAACACAGTGAAACACTGGGTAAAATTGTAAGGTAATTCTATTTACCACCTTAAAATAGGGCCTACATATTCTGAACACTTCAAACAGCACCTTCTTTTTGTACTTTTATGAAAGGTATTAGTCTAATTAGAACAAACACAGTACATATTAGTAGGCTAAATACTTCACCACACAACAGAGACCACAGACTCATTGTTGATCCCTGGCAATATTTAACAGCAGCAGGTCAGATGCTGTAGAGGTGCTGAAGGTGAGCTTCTGAATATGGGGACTCACTGTGCACACAGATTGCAGTCCACATTTCTGCAGGTACAGTAAAATAGACAGAGGGATCTGTGGATGGATTAACATGGTGGTTGAATGTAACACTTGTCAGTTGCCTTTAGACAACAACAAAGCAAATGTGCTTTGTTAATACTATTTTATCATTCTATTTAATTTTAAAATATTATATTTTATTATTATTATTCAGTCATTTAAACGTTACGTTTTCTAAGCCTAAGTTAAACCCACTATAAAAGTTCACCCAAACAGTTGGGCGAGGTAGGCTATAAGCTAATGAGAACGGTCAGTTAGCTGATAGACAGTTAGCCCTCTGCTACTTTCCACACGTTTGTTGTTTGGTGGGAGACTTAGCCTTATTTCACAAGTATCGATAGCTACGGAAGGACCCTGACTTCCAATAATACTTTAAAAGCACAAATAACGTTACACTTCCTTATGAAAGCAAACTACCACTAGGCCTACCAGTCAAATATTTGCATTGTCTTGTAGGCCATGTGCAGTGCATGCGTTATCCATGGTGAGGAACATTGGTTGAAAATTGGACCTAGCAGGCCTACTTCTGAAATACTTAAAGGTATAATATGTAGTATGTGGATTATTTCCCCCATCTAGTGTCTAAAGATAAGAACTGCAACAACACAACGTATTGGTTGCCAAAATGCCAGAGAATGCACTGTTTCAGTCATACACTTAGATCTTCACTCCGAGAGGAACATAACGTTACACTAATCAGTAATCACAATTAAGTATTTCAGAGTGCCATGTAATAAGTTACGTTAGATGCTGTAGTGGGGAGATAACGTTAGGTCTGGCTATGCAGATTCCAAGAAAGATAACGATAGCTAGTTAGCTAGCTTACCGGTCTAGTAGAAAAGTAGCCATGTCACCATGCGACTTTATCCCACGAAACTCCATAAACTCCGTCCAACGAGCAAAGGCTGGCCCGATATTTATCCGACTTTTGCTCCTTCTTCGGTCACTGAGCTCTTGAGATTTGTATCTCACGGTTCGCCGGGGCTCAGGCGGAGAAGCGGGACGACAAAACTCGACCATTTTACCAAAACGTTTAGCTGAAAAGAGTGAGCGGCAGTCTTTGCCTCCTGCAAATTTTCACAGGCCTTTCTTGTGTGCACCTGCGCATATAGATGCTATATTGTGCATATACATTGTGCTCTAAATTATAATGATTTACTATTACTGCATTTTGTGTAATTGATTTAACGGATAATGATTATACAGTAGCCTATGTGAAAGCTCATACGGTATTTGAGGGCTCATACAGTACAATATCCCTATGTGCAAACATATTTCGCTTTCAATATTCGTTTTTACAAGCTCCAGGGGGGTAGCTTATACAAGAGAAGAAGACGCCAGAGGGTGCAACCAATGTGTGCGTTTTGGTCTAATTTTGGTCTGCCCTGTGGCAATGATTTACACTACCCTACTGAAATATTTAGCCCTGTGGACATTTTACGGATATTTTCATTCTGTTTTCAAGTTTCACACAAGTTCACTAGATGTAAATGTAGGTTTTGCCATTAAATTTACTGCACATGTCCAGGGCAATAGTTTGAGTGTTGAGAAGATACTATTTGAAACCCCAATAATTTCAGTCTAGAGATTATCTTGTTGTAGCATCACCGACGCGTTCACAGTGGAATAGCGCTTGGTGGTGCTGAGGCTCCCTTAGTCCCTCTCCACCCCCGGAAACAGGCAATGGTCTGTCCCGGAGCGACCTGTCACTGTCACCGAGCTGTTGTGGAGGAAATCGAATCGGGATAGTAGAGGGGGGAGGCAGGCATCCAGTGGCTGCCGTTGCAGTGCGGCTGCCTTGGAGCCACGAGGACGATCTATTCATTCCCTTTTCTAATAAGGCTTTCATTCATCCATTACAAGGACCGGTGCTTTAAACAAGGTGAAGATGACTTATGAATAGATTAAGTAAGAAGTTATGCTAAGTTACAGAGAACAGTCGACTCCGTCAGCTTGTGTTCTGCGTTAGCAAACAGTGGCTATGTCAATGACTATGCTAGCTAAGCTATAGCCAACGAAGAAGCTTGCAGTCAGCTAACGTTAGCTAGCTAGTTATCTAGGTACTCCTATAATAGTCACCCAGTTAGCCAACGTTAACTGTTTTAAAATGTGTTTGGGAGACAATGATACTGATTTGTCGTGTTCTGCTGACACTGGGGCTGGTTAGCTCAGAATGCTGTGTTAGCTAAGGCGTTAGCAGGCTAGCTAGGCTAGCTGTGTTGCTGTGTACTAGAGGGCTCTTCTCGTGCACACAGCAATGTTAAACTTGCTTCACCGTGAGTGGGGAACAAAATGTCGGCCAGGCACGGTTCCTCTGACTAACCAGGTTTGCTGAATCTTGGCTAGCATGGCTAACATTCGTATCAGTCTACCAAGCAATCAAGTCGCAATATAGGCTATTAGCAACATCTGCTAGCTATCCTTATTAGCAAGCTCCAGTTGTGTGTTGCAGTTCCATCCAGGCTACTATGGAAGGTCATTCTATGAAGCGTGCTGGTTATAGCCACCACAGCCAGCCACCAGATAGCTTATAGGAGACACTTGTAAGTCTGGGCTTTGTCTCATAGAGAGTTCATGCTTTGTTTCATGCACCAAATGCTCTATCATTTGTTTGATATTTGCTGTAAAGGTTGTGTCTCACCATGAGGATGTGTGTGTGGTTGTGGGGGGTTGTATTACTGTAGCTACACCTGAACTTCTTATTATCAGTTTGGAAGATAGCTAGCAACATTGACAGGCAGATAAGTGTCAGCATCAGTCATGTAATTTTCTAGCTGACAAGATTCTTAAATGTTTTTGCACAAGTTTTTTCATTGTATTAGTTCCGATAAGCATGTTTTCAACTGTAGGTTGGTATATTTCATGACTAGCACCTTTGTTGTGCCTTCCTGCTTTGCATGCCTTGCATCTATGAAACGGAATCAAAGGGAAATATCTCTGGGCATCATAAATACACCACCTTTTAACACATCCACAATACTCTGATGTTGTAGCAATACTGGTCATAAATACACTGCCTGAACACACCCACTAGCCTAATAATACTCTGGTGTTGTAGTAACGTTGGTCATATGTGAAGTTTGTTTTTATCACAAGCCAGAGTCTTCCCCCACGTCAGGCTCAATGTATACTTATACTGTGTAGCCAGTAAAAAGCTGATCTTGTTACTTACCAGTGTTGAAGTTCAGACTTAAAATGCCTGGGGTCAGAAGTTTCTGATACCAGGTTAATGAGCCCCACACTACCTGATGTCTGGTGTAGTATTTCCTGCCTGATGTCATGTGGAACCCTGCCAGTCTCCTACCTCATGGCGTAACACGTTTCCTCAGCTCCTCCACATGTCCCGTTGTTTATTTACAACCTGGCGTACGGAGAACCCTGCCACCTGTGGTTGTGTGTTTGTTTTCTTTGTTTGAATTCTGACAGATGTGGGTCCCTCTCTGCCTTAGCCCAAAGGCCTTCAGCAGTAGGCTGCTTTTAGGGCAGGCATAAATAACCTATTGCCTCACTGTGGGCCCTATGTCATGCAGTAAACGCCACAATGATGGTGTGTACGGAGTGGCTCTGAAGCCCACTCCACCTTCGACAGATGCAAGCAACCCCATAAATCTCCCTTTTTATTTTATTAATTTAAAAAAAAGCACAGAATTATCCTTGCAAGCAATAGGGGCTTCTCTCATCTACGATCAATCACATTTCACTATGAATCGACTTGGTAATGGGGCAGAAACATCCCTTATCGCCACCATTCCTCATTGCATCCTTTGTCTTCACCTCAGTGAGCGTGAGCGGAGAGAAGGCAGCCAGGACCCAGGGAGGCAGCGGTGCTTATCAGCACGCTCCTGCCCCATGTGTGTCTGTGCTCCGAGTGGGGGGCACTGATAATTCCCACCGCCCCCCCAGAGCTCTGTGTGGGGGACACTGATAACCACCCTGCTGGGCCGATTTGAGCTCTGTAGCTGATTTAAACTGGCACATGTGGCTCTGGTTATCATCACTGACCCTCAACCATGAAACGCTGAAAATAGATCCAGCTCTTGAATGCTAAGACACGGTTATAGGCAGGCCGATTGGTTCCTGGGTGAATCGATGGATGCGTTTAAAAATAAACGGTGACATTCAAAGCTAGTCTTGCATGTTTGAAAGCACAGTGTGTTATTCTAGAATTTTGAGTGTAGTGCAGTGGGAATTGGCCTATTACATGTTCACTACACAGTTCACATCTTCTTAGCCCCTCCAAAGTGGGATATTTCGGTTTGAATACTTTAGTCAGGCCTACCTGTTGAATTGTAGTGTGTGCAGAATTGGAGTGTGGTATTCAATTCAGGTTCTCATATTGGGCTACTAGTGGCCTTTGGTCTAGTTGTCTTTGGTCTGAGTCTGAGATATCTAGGCGTGGATTGGATCTCGCATCTCTAATTTGTCAGCCTACCTCTACTGTCAGAGATGACCACCACAGGACAAATGCAGCGCCCCGTGGTGCTGTAACATCACAGTGGAACCTTTTCCATGAAATTATGCTGCAGGTTCAGCCATGCCGATGGTCATTCAGTCGACTCCCACCCCGCTGGAACTTGAGATCTAATCATTACGTAGGGCTCTTTATAGTACTGTGGCGTCAGCAACCTTTGGCTATTTTTAGACTTCAATATAGAATAGCCTAGCTGCTGAGCCAGACTATGCCATTCCCACTGACCAGTTCTCTTTCCACTGCCGATCAGAGAATACTCTTGAGAGAATTCCTTCATATCCGTCGTCCGTGTCGTACACGGCACTGTTTCTTGAACATAAACGAGAAGAGCATGAAGGCTCGATTTTTAACGTTGCCGCCATTGATCCAGCGTCAGAGAACGGGGCGGTCGTCCGAAGTGTACGGTGCGGAGGAATGCCTGGGCCCATCCGCTACAGGGGACACGCGTGTGCAGCTTAACGGGGAAATGATTCATTTTTGGCGTGCGAGCTCTCAGCGTCTGTCAGTGGAGAGAGGAAGGAATGTCTGGAATCTGTCACCACTCCTTAGGGCTCTGCAGTGATAAAACTCCAGCCTGACAGATAGCCTGTGGCCTCTCTGCCACGACTGAGGTGGATGGCACACAAGACAGTAGTCTTAATGGCCCACTGCACACCCCTGTTCAGATCGCCCCAGCTGCCCTGTTGCGGTCCTCACATTGTAATGAGCACAGGAGGCACTGGTACAGTAGGACAGCTGTGTGCCTGTTCAGGTTTAGCCTTTTTTATTTTTATATTCATTTTATTTTTTAAAGTTCTTGGTGTTCGCTATCTGTAAAAAGTTTGACGTTTGTTAGTTGTCGCCACCACCACCAGATTCATCATTTCACCCTTGCTTTTGCACAACACCCTTTTGAGCAGCATATCTTTGAATAAACCTAACCCTTTACTGTTTCTTCCACAAGTTGTCTCTTTGGAAGGAAAATGATGATTCTAGCACTTCTTCCCAGTCGTTTATTTATGTATGCATGGATTGCAGCTCTTCTCACCGGAGGGGGGCGGGGCATAATCTAATATTCTGTCCCACCTGCAGAGTGGCAGCAGGTTCCGCCGACCAACGGGAATGTTACTAGCATTAGCATCTGGTTCCCTACTGGCGTGGCGAGGGTTAAGTCCGATACAGCAGTTTACACTGCGGATGGAGGTTCGCCGGTACAGAGAGGGAGTCCCACGATGCTGTAGCGAAACTGCAGATCCCACACAGACCGCTGCCAAGCCGGAGGGATATGCTTCGATCCCGCGAGCGTGCAAGGAAGAGAGAGAGAGACAGAACGACAGAGGGGGTGAGGGATAGAGAGAGAGGTTGGGAGGAAGCACAGACCCGTGTGAGACAGAGGGTCGATTTAGCTATAGCTTTGGCTTTTGGCTTTTCTCTGACTGCGTGGTTGGTTCCTTAACCCCTCCCCACCTGTGCTGCTAGCTCCAGTTGTTACCCAGGCGAGCGAGAGGAGGTAGTGAAGGGGCCAGCTCTCTCTTGGCTCTGATAGGTCACAGGCGTATTATATCCAGAGGCTGCTGATGTGCGTCTGCAGGAATCTCCTGGATTTACTGAGGAGTTAACTGGAGGCGGGAGAGAGAGGCTTTGGTCTGTGTCCTACTATGATGAACAGGATGAACTGCTGTAAGTACTTATGACTCCTCTATGTAGACTCCCTCACACACCAGTACCCGCCTCTGTGAAGACTGCTTCTGTAGAGAAAATGAACATCACTGAGGGAAGGTTAAATCTTGTGTGGGAAATGCTGTAGCTGTTTTTGTTTTGTTTAGTGCATTTGTGTGGCGTTGGAAGTTATGTGTGTGTGTGGTTATGGTTTGCATTTAGCCTAAGTGTTATTAATAGGTCGCATCTCCTGACCTTTTACAGCTTCAGCTGTGCATTGCAGCGCTCCCTCTCTCCTCTGCGTTGGCGACCTGCAGTCCGGGCCAGACTAGCGGTGTGTGAGCAGGATGTCACCAAAACTAACTCTCCCTGCATCCCAGTGACTCTGTGTGGGCTCTCATCTGCATTTGACTCCCATTTTCAGAGGCAAGAGTTTTAGCAGTTGTCAGCAACTCCTGGGTGCATCGTTTTCAATTTCTGGAGTGATCAATCATCTCATTCCGCTTGTTTCCTGCCCTGCAGCCAGCACCCGAGGTGGGGTGTGATCGCAATGTTGTGTTTCCAGCCTTTTGGCCGCAGTACAGTACAACACACACTGTTCTCCAAGCACATTTGTTTGGTCCAAACAATTTGATTCAGCGGTTTGGTGTTCCGTTCTGTCTGTCATTGTGTCGACTCCGATGTGTTGACATGGATCTAGAGATGCTATCGTATTCTTGCATGTGACAGGATTCCCTCTGTGGACCAGTAAACACGGAGAACCTCATTTCTCTGGCAGTGTCACAAAGCCATTCTTCAGAGACCGATCTCCTTTATGTCCCAGCCAAAGGTACAGTCAGGCTGGCTTGTGTTCAGCTACGTGACAGATAGAAAACATCAAAGTTCTGAGGAGTGGAGGTCTGACTCTGCTATTGTGTGGTGGTAGAAACCCCCCCCCCCCCCCCCCCCCCAACCCCATATCCCCTCAGAAGTCACACAAACTGCAGAAGTCACACAAAAATCCAAAAGACAGAGTAAACTATATTCTTTGTTTGATCCTAGTTTCAGTGCAGCCTGTAAAAGTCACTACATTTAGGCTTATTACTAGAATGTGAGGTTGCTCTCTCAACTGCGGTCCAAGTCTCTCCTCGCCAGTTTCCTCTTAATCATCCATTTGCAGCATCACAACAGCAGAACTAACGAGTGCTTTTTTTAGCCTTACTGTCCCATGGCAGTCAAAATTGAATAATATTCTGCCTCATCCCCCCCCAACCATACCACAGCACAAAATCTTGCGGAGAATCAAACCCCCCCTGTCGCAGTGCCCCCTCGGCTCTGAGGTTCTCCTGTGCCGCTGGCTTGATAGCATCCAGGCTAACGTGACCAAGTTACAGCCTGACTAAACCCCTGTTTAGTCTCAGCTGGCTGGAAGCTGATTTCTCAAGCAGCTAGGAGGTGGTATAGATGACTGTGATGCCCCATCGGGATCCTGCCCCTCCTGAGTCATCCGTGACCATAGCAACTAAATGTTCACCTCCCTCAGGTCAGATCTAGCTTAGAACGGCAGCAGGAAGTGGATTGGCTGCATGTGTCATCGTGCCCTCCTGCGAATCCAGGAAGTTCGTCAAGTTCCTAGACTTGGTTTGAAAGCAGTGGAACGCGTAGCCGTACTCGTGAGGGCTGGGAATGAATCAATAGGGACAACGGTATAAAGAGTGTGTTGTTGGACCTGCCTGGCAGGGCCTGGATTCTGATCAGGCATATTTTAGTAATTAGTCATCATCGTCACAACAATCCTCATATTACTCTTGTTGAAGAAAATCAACATGTTCCTTTTAGCCGTAATGTAGAAAAATGATCAAACACTGTTACTGAGTTCTGACAGATTATTGGCAGACTTGTTTTCCGTTTCTGCTTGTTACCATGTTGAATATCCGAGATGGATTTCGGCCCTCGCCCATCCTCCGGTGTGCGCATGCTCAGCTGTTTGATCCATCTGTGTAGTGGAGCAGAGTCCCTCCCCAAACAACTCGGTTGTAAATCCCCCCCCTGTCACGTGACCCAGCCGACCACCACGGTGCCTTCCCCCCGACGGCACCAGGCCCGGCTCCAGCAGACCAGAGCTTCTGTTGGCACAGGCTGTTTATGGTCACAAAGAGCACTCGAGAGACTCTGCCACAAACCCATTGATTACCAGGTTACTGACACCTCTGACCACAAACTGCTCACAAGAGCACTGCACAGGCCTCAGGGCCCCAGTGCGAATGGCTAATGTTTGTCTTCCTCTCTCCTCTGTGTTTAATTGTCTTTTTGGGGATTGGCTTCCTGAAAGATGGTCCTAATTAGCTGGTGGCGCTGTTCCTTCTTTATAAAACACCATCAGCATAGTTTCTTGCAAACATATTAAGCTTATTATCCCGGACGGTGTGTTCATGTGATTGGTGGACGATGCGGTTAGACAAAAAAAGTCCTCTTTATTATGTGGATGTATTGTGATTTAATCCAGACACGGTTTGAGAGAAGTGCCTTCAGACGTGGCCTGGAAATGTCAGACCACTTGAACACAACACCGTCATGTTCCCCCAACGGTTACCAGAGCAACGAGCTCTGCAGGAGAGGGAGAAATCAGTCTTGTTCCAAACGTCTCCTCACACTGCACTGCAACAGTGCAACATGGCTAGCACACGGCCTGCAACACATTTGAAAGAGTTGTGTACTGTGTTGGGGTCGTGTGTGTGTGTTATGACAACTCCTAAATGGCACAAAAAAAAGAAACTATGAAAGATGAAGTTTCAACTAGAATCAAGTGCTTCTCTTATTAGCTTTTTGGTTCAGCGGTAAAGCTCCCCCCATAAATTCAGACAAAATGGTGCAGAGTACGGTCGCATCAGCGTTTTTACAGCACTGATCATCTACAAGACATAAGAATAAATCCTGATTCCCCTGAGAGCAAACCTTTCCAGCCTGAACTCAGGCCTGTGTTTCCTGCAATCTTGTTAATATTCAGAAATCCCTCTTTTCCTCCAAGTGCAGTTTATTATTTCAAGGGAGAGGGAGTCCCTCCCCTTGTCTGTACTTTTGTGTGTCCAGCCTTTTGTGTTTAATTCCCCCTGAAGCTGCTTGAACGGTTCCTGATCGTTGCAGCGGAGCCAAGAACCCATGGCAGGCCCTTGTGGAGGTCTGTTCTGTTTCCCACTGGCCCAGACGCTAGCTAACGCCTGGCACTGCGCCCGGCCAGCCAGCAGCACAGACCGGCATGCAGACCATGTGTGGTAGCAGGGAGGCATTGTGGGAAATCAGCACAAAATACACCAATGAAACCAGCAGAGAAGCCAGTGCCAGTGACTGCTCAGCTGGCTGTTGAGATTGGTTCACTGGTTCTTAGTGGGCAAGAGGGAGAAGTTTCCTCTTAATTACCAGGCCTAAATGACAGATTACTTTGGCTACCGAGATGGTTGAAACCTCTCCTTGAAATTATACACTACTGATCCAGTCCAAGAATGTTCAATTTCCACAATTGGCCAGGCCTACAATATTATAGTATTATTTTTAGGATGTCAGGTCTTATTTTGTTAGTTTTGCAGCGGCATTATGGTCTAAACCACTGGCAGAAGTCCTGTCGTGTCACGGTGGCCGTGGTATTTTGGGGTGGCGGAGGCAACCATCACCTCTCTACTGTGTTGTCAAGGCAGCATCTCAGTTTCCATGGGAGCCGTGATGATGAGAGGGGCAGCGGTGCTGTGTGGACGACGTCCAGTCGCGCCACACTGGAGGCCTGGTCCACTCTCTCTGTCACCACACCAGAGGCCTGGTCCACTCTCTCTGTCACCACACCAGAGGCCTGGTCCACTCTCTCTGTCACCACACCAGAGGCCTGGTCCACTCTCTCTGTCACCACACCAGAGGCCTGGTCCACTCTCTCTGTCACCACACCAGAGGCCTGGTCCACTCTCAATCTCCATTTCGCACTCCATTACGTTCTAACGGCCTCTAGAAATGAGCTCGTTTTGGCGGCCGATGTTTTCCCTGCCGGTGTGCTCCTGAGATTGGGCAGGACGATGAGAAAGTACAGCGGCGGGGTGGAGATTTAGGGTAATGCGCTGGAATGTTCCGTCTCAATGTGAAGTGAGCTAGCAGGAGCTTACCTACAGTACGCCAAGGATAATATTTGCCCTGAATAGCGTAGGCCTAAACCATATCGCAAACAAAGATGACCGATACCACAGAAGCCTCTGTGCTGCTATAAACATGATGGCGCTTAGGACTGCATGTCAGGGTCTTGATCGTTGTGGCGTTGATGGTTCTCATAGAAGGCTTTATTGACCATAACTGGGATGTACAGTCGCTTCACTTACTCTTGACAAATGTAGGCCACTACTTATTGTCAGCTGCTTTTGGATAAAATCATCTGCCAAATGTCCGAAATGTAAAGCGAAAGAGGACGCAGAGCCGGGGAGCTTGGTACAGATGTGATACCGCAGCCCTGTCAGGCCTTCGGGGGGTTTGCTGGGCCTGATGGTGGTGTGGTTGATGCTGCATTGGGAGAGGTGAGCCCGGGTGAAGAGAGGGTGCGGAGGTCACAGACGCTGCTGACTGGACAGGAGTGTGGGGGACTGACCCGTGTCCGCCTCCGGCCTGGTTTTTTTTTACTGCCGACCTTACGGCCTGTTAACGCGCGCTATGCTTAGTAACAAGCTCTCGCGTTTCCTACACCTGTCTCACTGGCTTCACGCAGAGTACTTTTTTTTTTTTATGCCGTGGCCATTGTCAGGAGAGCTGGCCTAGCATCATGTGGGAGTTAAAAGTGCTGACCTATTACAACTTTCTGTGACTGCTGAACACTGACACTGACACACACACACACATCAATAGCCTAATTCACATCCCCACTTTTAACTCCTACGCACTTTCACTCTTGGGAGTCTTCAAAGGGTGAACGTGTGTGTGCTGTTTGACTGGGAGGAACCGTCAGCACCTCACGGCTATGTGTGGTCTGTATGACTGGGAGGAACCGTAAGCGCCTCACGGCTGTGTGTGGTCTGTATGACTGGGAGGAACCGTAAGCGCCTCACGGCTGTGTGTGGTCTGTATGACTGGGAGGAACCGTCAGTGCCTCACGGCTGTGCGTGGTCTGTATGACTGGGAGGAACCGTAAGCGCCTCACGGCTATGTGTGGTCTGTATGACTGGGAGGAACCGTAAGCGCCTCACGGCTGTGTGTGGTCTGTATGACTGGGAGGAACCGTCAGTGCCTCACGGCTGTGCGTGGTCTGTATGACTGGGAGGAACCGTCAGCGCCTCACGGCTGTGTGTGGTCTGTATGACTGGGAGGAACCGTCAGCGCCTCACGGCTGTGTGTGCTGGCAGCTCTCATCACCCAGAGCGAAGCGCAGCTAAAACCTAAAAGCTCAAGATGGGGGGAGGGGGGGGGGGCTATTTATAACCCCCTGTTCAAAAGCAACATTGGGAAACTGCCAGGTGCTGCCTGCAGTCCAGACGAGTCTGGGTGTGAGCGACACTTCTCATCCTTATTACGTTTCCTCCGTGAAGAGCTTCCAGCGACGGGCGTGACGGGCCACCGTCCCCATTCACAACCCCCGGGCCCCGAATGCAGTTATTGCAGAAATATACTTAATCACAACACTTAAACAAGAACAAGAGTATGCTCTAGCGGAGTTTCTCAGTGGAAAATACATTTTTGCCGTTCTTCCGACTGGATTTGGCAAAAGTTTGCTGAACGCTGATTGGCTGAAGGTGTTGTCTGTCAAGGCAAGTACCCCTGCCCGTGAAATCGCTCTCTATGGGGCCAAGGCCCGACCGATATTGCGGAGGGACGCAGTGAGCTGGCGAGATCGGGATGGTCATACCAGGCTAGATCAGCACGGGTTAGCAGCCTTTCCCTGCAATGCAGAAGGACCCATGCAAGTAAATATATAAATAAAGGCTCAATACCTCAGGTGGCGCCGGAGTCTCCGCGCAGTGCACTACCCCCCGCCCCCCTCCACACACACCACACTCTCCTTGACACACTCTCTGCAGTTTCCTGGCGCCTGGGTCCTCTAAGAGAGGGGGGGGGGGGGGGGGGACCAAACCACCACCACCAAATCCTGTTTGAAAGAGACGATCGTTAGAGCAAAGGGACGCTTCTGAAACTGGTTATTTTTAGATACCAGGCTGGAAACATTTCTTCTCCAGGTCTGGTTGCATATCAAAGTCTGGGGGGGCTGAGAGCTCTTAGTTAGCTTTGATTAAAATCTCTCTCTCTCTCTCTCTCTCTCTCTCTCTCTCTCTCTCTCTCTCTCTCTCGTACAGAGCGCAGCAATGGAGGAGACGGTCATATGGGAGCAGCACACAGTAACTCTACACAGGGTAGGTCTCTCTTTCTCGTTCTGCTTACCTTGTTTTCTTTACCTCTGACAGCGTAGAACCCCCTCCCTCTATCTCTCTGCCCTTGTCACACTATCTTTGTCCTTCTGCCCTTCTCTCCCTCTCTCCCTCCCTCCCTCCTTCCCTCCACCCCCCTCCCCCACATGCTTTCCCTCCGCTAGTCAGGAAGTGTGCTGCAGATGCTGTGATGCTGAAACGTGATTCAGACACGTTTCAAGTGTGGACCCGTCTCCCATCTCTCTTGATCTCTCACAGGGGTCAGGCTAATAACGCCCATTTGAACCCTCTTTACTCGGCGAAGAATCCTGTGCTATAACATCCGTTTCTCCCTCTTCCTTTCCAGACGTAGAGTCCTTGGTGGCGTCAGTATGTTTGGCAGGCCGTCGGTCGTGTGCGTTGAGTCTAATGTTTGCTGTATTGTTATTCTCTCTTTCCCTCTCTCTCTTTCTGTGCAGGCACCAGGGTTTGGCTTTGGGATAGCCATCTCGGGAGGTCGGGATAACCCTCATTTTCAGAGTGGCGAGACCTCGATTGTTATCTCAGATGTCCTGAAGGGGGGCCCTGCAGAAGGCCTCCTGCAGTAAGATCTGCTTCCTCTACCAGGAGCAACATCAGATTACTAGTTATCAGTATTTGATCATCGAGGCTCCAGCTTGTTCTGTTCTCAAGGCCTTCCTCCTCCTCCTCCTCCTCCTCTCTCTCCTCCAGGGAGAACGACAGAGTTGTGATGGTCAACGCCGTCTCCATGGACAACGTGGAGCACGCCTACGCAGTCCAGCAGCTTCGCAAAAGTGGGAAAAATGCAAAAATTGTGAGTAAATCTTGTGGTTTAGTTTATTGTGTGTTAATTGTGCAAAACTAGACCACAGGTTTTGTGTTTGACCAGGTTTGGCGGAGCTTTGAAATCAGGTTTGGGGTCATTTCTCTGCCATCCCTCACAGCCATCCCGTCTTAGACGTGCTGCAGGAAAAGTAGACCCTATAGAGAGTACGGGGATGTGACCTACAGTAGAGTGACCCCGAGTCTTCAGAGAGGATAGGGATGTGACCTACAGTAGTGACCCCGAGTCTTCAGAGAGGATAGGGATGTGACCTACAGTAGTGACCCCGAGTCTTCAGAGAGTACGGGGATGTGACCTACAGTAGTGACCCCGAGTCTTCAGAGAGTACGGGGATGTGACCTACAGTAGTGACCCCGAGTCTTCAGAGAGTACGGGGATGTGACCTACAGTAGTGACCCCGAGTCTTCTGCTCCCCGGGGGGACAGACCATCAGGAGGAAGCGGAAGGTCCACGTCCCCATGAGCCGCCTGGGCGAGAGAGAGACCATGTCGGAGCACGACGAGGAGGAGGACAGCTACGACGAGGAGATCTACGAGACGCGGAGCGCCCGCAGTGGCCCGGCCAGCGCCTACGGCGGCGGTGCCACGGGACGCCGCAGCGGGCGTAGCGCCGGCCGCCGGGACCGGGACAGGGAGCGCGAACGCAGCGGCTCGCGGGAACGGAGCCTCTCCCCGCGCTCCGAGCGGCGCTCCGTCAACCCACCCCCGCGGCCAGCCAAGGTCACCCTGGTCAAGTCGCGCAAGAATGAAGGTGAGCATCACATAGTCGGGATAGAGAGGAGGGGGAGGGTCTCCATTAGATGGCGGCCTCCTGTGTTCGATGGGTTCATGTCCCTGAGAGAGCTGCAGTGGACAGGTGAGTGTGACGGTGGCCTGTGTAACTCTATGCTAACATGGGACTTTGTCGCTGTCGTTCACTCTGTAAGCAGAATATGGCCTGCGCCTGGCCAGCCACATCTTCGTGAAGGACATCTCCCCCGAGAGCCTGGCGGCCAGAGACGGCAACATACAGGAGGGAGACGTGGTGCTGAAAGTGAGAGGGGGGGGCTGGAGAGGGAGGAGTGGGAGGGAGGTGGAGGGGAGAAGGAGGGAGGGAGGGAGGGAGGGAGGAGGAGGGAGAGGGAGGAGAAGGAGGGAGGAGGAGGAGGAGGGAGGGAGGGAGAGGGAGGAGAAGGACACGGAGGGAGAAGGAGGGAGGGAGGAGAATGACAAGGAGGGAGGAGGAGGGGGAGAAGGAGGGAGATGGAGGAGAAGGGGAGAGGGAGGGAGGGAGGGAGGGAGGGAGGGAGGGAGGGAGGGAGGGAGGGAGGGAGGGAGGCCTTTGAGAAGCGTCTGGGCAGAGCAGCAGTGATAACTGCTCGGTTGTCTTTCTCTCTCCCTCAGATCAACGGCACAGTGACAGAGAACCTCTCCCTGATAGACGCCAAGAAGCTGATCGAGAGGTCAAAGGGCAAGCTAAAGATGGTGGTCCAGAGGGACGAGAGGGCCACGCTGCTCAACATTCCCGACCTGGACGACAGTATTCCCTCCGCCAACGCTTCCGACAGAGATGGTGAGGAGGAGGAGGAGGAGGGAACACCGAACCGCTGGGGTTTCTATTGTGTCTAGTAAACGGGGGAGTGTGTGGGTTTAGAAATATCTATGTAAAAGTGGCGATTTAATGTTTGTCTCTGTGTTTGAACAGACATTTCAGATATCCATTCGCTGGCGTCCGACCATTCCAACCGATCACACGAGCGGCGTCGCAGCAGCCGCTCCCGGTCCCCCGACCGGCGGTCAGAGCCCTCGGACCACTCCAGACACTCCCCTCCCCAGATCAGCAACGGCAGGTAGGGGCCGCCCAGCAGACCACCCACGCTTCTACAACTGGCACCAGTAGCTCCTTGGATGAGATCAGTACTTAAACGATCTAAATCCTGCATCTAAATACTGAACCCCTCCTTTAAAGCTGCAGCGTGTAAGATTTCCGTAAGATTTTAAACATTTAAATATTACTATATTGCATTGATAGAGAGGGATAAGCGATTGAGCTCCTCTGACAAAAACACATCTTTGTAGACCACTGTTTGGCTTTGCTACAGCGATTATTATGATTTAGTGTCGGTCGACACCAGAGCGAGCTTTAAAACAAGCAGAAAAGCTGAGGGTAGCTAGAGGTGTGGCCACACCTGGTTCAAAGCGTGCGTGTGTGCCGAGATCCAGTCAGCGACATGGCACATCCTCCTATGGTCTTATGGGAGCGTCGACCCAAACCCACAAACCGCGAGGACAAAGCAGACTGAGTTTACCCTGAAAGATGGAGTTTTTCCCTTGCTGACAGCTTATAGCAGGTTCATGCCACAGAAGTCCTGATTAATGGCAAAAAGCTTTTATCAATCTATGTTGCCAGATTTTGTCAGTTGAATTTCTTTTTTCCTTTTGGTTTTTGTCCTGGTTCGACCTCTCAGTTGCTGGAGAATACCGTAAGTTGGACAGACTAACCCAGGAGATTTATAGACCTTACAGTAGTAACTAGCGGCCCTACTAAAGGGCAAATAGACTGATGTAAAGTAGATTAGTCGATATGTAGATCCTTTTGTAGATATAATGAATACACTTTGGTTCATTTGAGAGAGGTTTACAATCCATGAAACATCCTACCCTTTACATAAGGACGGTTAGCCTGTAGCCATACAATAAAGAATACATCATCTCATGCTGCTGCCTGAAGGCATCGCTGGGCGGGGGTGGATTGTACTTTCATACATTGTATTGTATGATTGCACAGTACGTGCGTACTGTACGTGTTTTGGAATTTGATTAATTCTTCATGAATCCTGTGCCCTTTTTCTGTGTGACATTGATGTTTAGACCAGGGACCGTTCACTGCTTGTGCTTCAGCCCTGGTTCACATGATCAAATATTGCAGGAGTCGTGATCTCTTCCATCAATTATTGAGTGACGGGTCTTGTTTTAACTCGGGGCTCCATGCTGTCACACAGAATACGGCCGGCGTGAGTGTCACAAGATCTCTGTGTCCCTTCAACACGTTTTCAGTGTGAAGACCGCATGTTTGGCACAGGGACCATATGTCTCTCCAGCAATGGTTCAACAATGGGCTGTCACACATTGTCAATGTCACTTGCCCCTCTACTGTGTGTTTGGCTGAGCAATTGCTCTTTTACATGAGAATGCGCGTGTGTGTACGAGTGTGTGTGCACGAGTGTGTGTGTGTGTGTGTGTGTGTGTGTGTGTGCGTGTGTAGCTGTCTGCTCACTGCCATTTTTTTCATGCCAGTGTGTCTGTTTGAGGTTTAATTTAAACGAGGACTCCTCAAGGCACATCAGCTTATAGATAAACCAGGGCTGACCTTCTTAATGATGAGAGCCAGTGGTGCTCAGTGGTGAGGTGGTGAGAGGGTTGTTGTTAATGGGAGAGCGGTCGGGTCAGGGCCTGGTGTGACCTGCGTTCCCCGGGTCTAGGAGGCTTGGCAGCAGAAGGTAGGTCCTCTTCCAGGACGTGTTGGATAAGCAGATTTTCCTCCTCATTCACCATGACTCTGTTGCTCCATTCCAGACCTCCGGCTTGTTAAACAAAGGGGTGTGTGTCAAAGAGAGCATCTGAAACACACACACACACACACTTACCCCGCTTTCCTGTGCAAACGCAGTCGTTGCCAGTGGAGTTGCCAGCGCAGTGCCCGGTGCCAGTCTCTCTCCAGTCAGGTGACTTGGAGGTTGGCGCTCTTCTGCGATGGTGATCTGAGAGCAGAGCCAGCCCACACCGGGCAGCTACCGGCTACCAGCTACCGGCCCTAAACGGCTGTCTCTTTGGCCCCGCAACACCGAGAAACGGTACCGGGAATGCTGATGACCTGAGTACATCACCTGAATATAATCCGAATGGGTCGTAGAGTGCAGTGCAGCAATAATTTGAAACGGCCATTTTGACCTTAGTGTTAATAGCTGACATTTTGAGGTAAACCCATTTTCTGGGTCTTGGCCAGATCCAGCCAGTGAATTTCACCTGGAGGACAGAATCCTCTCTCCCTGCGCCTGGGATAAGCCGCTCTAAAAATAGACGACAAAAGAGAAAAACTGAACGGTGACCTTGACGGCCGCAGCCGCCTCAGACTCAGGCTGCCTTCTCACCCGTGTCTCCAGCCCTCGCTCGTCCACTGCGGTTCAGAGGGACTGGAGTAGCTCATACGGCCGGGCTCGGTGTCTAGAGCTGCAGCACGCGTTTGGTTTGACCAAGGGCCTCCAGCGCCTTCCGCACTGAACGTTATTTAATTACACTGCCTACATCATGGACACAGACATAGTCATTCATGATCGGATGGGATAAGTAGATGCGGATGATACTGATAGACTGCTAGACGACGGATAATGTATTAAATTACCAGTTTGGGACCTTTAAATGTCTAGCTGAGTATCTAGGACTGGGGTGAGGAACTAGCACTGATAAGATACTGTGAGGACAAGCGATTACAAGAATTCCAATTATACCTGTACTTGTTTCATTTCAAGCCTTTATTTATACTCGTGAAGCACTGAGGTTTCCCTCATTTACAGTGATGACGAGTTGACACAGAGACACAAATCAACAAAACAAATGCAATGTACAATAATAATAATAATATTAATAATTAAAAACAGTTACAGGTTGAAGTATATTGGTCTGTTACACATGGCTAATAAACTTTCTCTTTTGTTCTTTTCTATTCTATTCTTTAGACCAACTTTAGGGATAGACTTGGCTATACTATTACTGGCTGTTTCTGTTACTCATGGACTTAGTTAACATTCTTACCTGTTTGTGTATAGTGTTATATAGTGTATAGTGTTATGTGTTTTTTGTGTGGGTTTTAGAGTATTCTGTTTTAAAGCTGCACCTGAATTCCTTTCCGGGGACAATAAAGATTCATTGAATTGAATCCTGCTGTTCCTATTGTTTTCATCACCTCTCCAGTTAGTGAGTGACACCGCCTGAAGAAATGTCCTTTCTGTCCGCAGTCACCGAAGTCGTGAGGACGAAAGGATCTCCAAGCCCAGCGCCATGCCGGCCAAGCTAGCCGAGGAGGTTCCTCTGCCCAGGCCCCCGGAGCCGGCCGCGGCCAGAGAGGAGAAGCAGCTCCCCCCTCTCCCAGGTCAGAACCTCCGCCAGCAGTTGCTAGCTGGACCACTGAGAGACCACTCACTCACTCACTCACACTCACTCACTCACTCACTCACTCACTCACTCACTCACTCACTCACTCACTCACTCACTCATCAGCTCAGCATCCACAACCCATATATATATGCACACACACACACACACACACACACATAAATAGTATTTGAGTAGTGGCCATTCCTCTGACACACAGTGAATGCTGCACACCAGCCCCATGCTGTCACTACTTCGCGTGTAGAATGCTTGTGACAGGATCCAGCGTTAGATCATTCTGTCTGGAAAAGCTCCGCTGGTTACCGGAGAAGTGAACTGAACTGCTGAAGGGTGTTGGGCCTGAAGGGTGTTGGGCCTGAAGGGTGTTGGGCCTGAAGGGTGTTGGGCCTGAAGGGTGTTGAGCCTGAAGGGTGTTGGACCTGAAGTTGGGTGGAAATAAAGAGTGAGCTGATGGACTCTGACGTTCCCCAGCCCACAGCACCCCGCTGCCTGTCTGTCTGTCTGACCTCTGCACTATACACGCTATACCTCTTCACACACACACACACACACACACACATACACACACACACACACACACACACACACACACACACACACACACACACACATACTAAACAGTCACACACTCTCCTACTCAAACACACACACACACACACACACACACACAGTAAACAGTCACACACTCTCCTACTCAAACACACACACACTAAACAGTTACACACTCCTACTCAAACTCTAAACACACATACTCTCTCATACTCACACACACTAAACTAAACAGTCTCACACACTAAACAGTCACACACTCTCATACTCAAAACACACACACATATTAAAACAGTCTGTCCATGTGTGCACCAGTGCAGGTTTTGTGGTGCGTTAGATTTGCAGTCGTGCAGCTACGTGTTCCAGCCGGCGCAGGTCCTCTGTAACCTAGAGCACTTCCATGTGCTCACCTTGTTGTCATGTGTGTAAAGACTGTATCTACATACGCGTGATGTGTGTTTGTTTGTTGCGTGTGTGTCTGTTCCCTCAGAGCCTAAGCCAGTGTACGCTCAGCCGGGCCAGCCCGATGTGGACCTGCCCGTCAGCCCGTCCGACGCCCCCGTGCCCAGCGCCGCCCACGACGACAGCATCCTGCGGTACCCCAGCTCCTCCTCTCCCTCCTCCCCTCGGACCCCGCAAAAGCTCATATATGGGGTTCCCACTGTCGTCACAGACGTTCTGGAATGTCATGGAATTTAAAATTTAAAAAATCTCGGGACGGGATTTGACCATTTTTTGGGCCAAGTCATGGAATATCCGTTTTTGTTTGTAGCATGTTTACATTTTAGTTGCCATTTGACATTATATGGATGTAGGCAATTTTACCAGGTG